>NC_072478.1:71314539-72514539 GCF_027574615.1 Eptesicus fuscus
GTAAAAATAACTTACACAAGGACCTAAAAAGATATAAAAAGAGAATGCTTCCCCCTTTGGGTATTCAGAATTTGACAGAGGTAACCTGCTCTGAACCTGCACGCAATAGAGATGACTCCTAACTAATTGACTCATTAAGGCGTCTTGTCCAACTCACTGCTTTGCGATACAACATGTGGACCTGCCCTCTGAGCGGCTGCTCGCTGGTCCGGCATCTTGCGTGGAGCCGGAGCACTCGCCTCTTCAGGGGACCCGGTCGGAGCCAGGCCCAGGGACAATAGCACTGAGAGCGGTGGAGTAGGCCTCAGTCGCATACAGGCCACAAACCTGCCTCCCAGCCTCTGGGGGCAGCTCTGTGAGTCCAGCGGCAGCGCTGCGCGGCCTGTGGGCGTCCAGAAGAGGCAGCAGGGAGTGAGGAGGAGGAGCCTGGGGTGAGGAGGCAATGATCGCAGCCCAGGTTCTTGCCCATAGGCCCTGGGTTCAGCTGCTCATCCTGGTCAGCTGAGCGGCGCTCCCCTGGTGGTCAGTGCACTATGGTCGTGCTGCTGTTCAGTCGCTGGGCTTTTATTATATAGGATGTTTCTATCTCTCCCTTTTTCTCTGAAATTAATAAAAATATATTTAAAAAAAGAAAGATTTTTTTGATATGCAGAAGGCAACGAAAAGTTGCAGTTGTAAAACTCTTCACATTTGGGATATACCTGAAGAGAGTCCATTGGAAGTGGATCAGTCTATGATTTAAAGGAGTGGAAATAGGTGGTTTTGTACTTACTTCCTACTGTGCCTGTGGTTCTCAAATGTTTTGGTCTCAAGACATTTTTAAACTCTTAAAAATTAATGAAGAGCCCAAAGAGCTCACGGTGGAGGATTTTAGAAACTGTAGGGATCCACAAGCATCTATTTCATTAGCTGTCAGGACGATGATGGCAACAGAGGCCAGCTAGCCTCTGGAAATGTTCACTGTACACTTAGAGGAGGAAGAGAGCAGAAAAGGCACATACCACCTCAGTTATTAATGTAAAACAGTTTGACCTTCTGAACCTCCAGGGGTTCCAAACCATACTTTGCAAACCACTGCTCGACACATTGGCTAGAAGAAGAAGTTTGAACAAAGGGAAACTAACTTTATTGAGTTTAACAATATAATTTAGTATCTTTATTAGGTAAATATGAAGTTTCATTTACGGGAAAACATGTTATATTCACATGATAAGAATTGAGAGAGAGAGAGAGAGAGAGAGAGAGAGAGAGAGAGAGAGAGAGAGAGAATATAGTTAAAGAAAAAAAGGCAGCAGCCTGTTTGGGGAAGACCAAGAAAGCACCTCTTTATCTCACAGAGGTTGGGAGTCTTGAGCAGACCAGCCTTGGGCCTTCCCGAGCACAGGGTACCGCTTTTGGCTAGAGTCTCCTGCTGACACATTTGAGGAATTCTATACGCAGGAATTCAACTTGGGGGAAAAGATGAACTACAGGGCTTGAGGAGGGGCCAGGTTTGCAGGCCAGAAGTTCCTCTGAAGGGAAGGAACTGGAATCTCTCCAAGAGGAGTGCAGGTTTGCACAGGGAAGATAAAAAAAAGAATGACCTCTGACAGACTGAAGGGCAGAGCCTCCGACAGAAAGGTAAAAACTAGAAAAGGGGACTGTCTCATAATTTTTTGTTCTTGGACGCCCCACAGAGTCCTATTTAGCATACAGTTTTAAAGGTAACTCCTCACACACGTATGATACTTTGTAGATGCACCCACTTTTTCAGTAAAGAAGGTTTCTATATGTGGAGAACGAAGTTTAAGGGTTGTGAGAGAAATGGCACATTCTTCACTTTTCCCTTCTGCGGAGATCATCGCGGCAGAAAGAGCAGCGGGTCAGGGAGAGCCAGCACTGGCGTCCCTGTGAGCTCTGTCCTGAGTGTGCGGTGGTCACAGACACGGGGCTGGTGGCGGTGGGGGCTGGTGGAGAACTGTCATGGGAATAACAGAAGAATGTCTGTGAAACAAACCCTCTTCCCTTTTCAAGTTGCAGGAGAGGAGGATGACCCCTGACAGCCTGGGAGGGAGCAGGGAGGAGAGCGCTCTGGTGCTTAAAATTTATTTTATGGTCATTCTCCTTAAAAAGTGACTTCCTTAGACGTACCGTGGCAGTTACAAATCATTGCCACCTTTCGGCCTTTAATTTGACCCAATATGGAAATCCAGCATTCTGGTTTTGAAGGGTTTCTCTGGCATCTAATTTTGAATTGATTGTCCCTTTACACCTGTCTGTTGAACACTTTCATCTCTCGGTTATAGATTTATTTAAATGGAAGATGAATTTTTTCAGTTTCTGTGCTAATGAGAGAAACAGCAGGATTACTGATCAAACTGTTTAAAAAACTTCTCTAATCCGTGAACTAGTATTTCTCTTTATTTTCCCCCCATTGGAATTGCTCTCTGTCTCCGGTTAAAGGCAATGTGATAGAAATCAAATCTCACATTAAAAATGATATATCTCTATGTCCTTTTTAATACCAGGAAAATTTTCCCAATACTTAATACAATTAATTTATTTTATATTAATTTAATGTAAGGATATATATCTTCTTTAATTTATAATATATGTTAAGTATAATTAAATGCATTACATATTAAGTATACTTATATGTCCTTTTTAATTAAAAGGGAGTGTCTATGACTAGCACTCACCATCGGGAATTAATATATGCCACATTCAGTGCAGCCATTCAGGTCTTTGGTGTCTCCAAAAACGTAATTACAAACCCAGCTGGCCTTTGGAGCAAGTATTATATCCACATCTGTCTAATGCATTTTGTTGCATCTATTAATCTTTTATGCAGGGTGTTTAAAAATTTGCTAAAAATAAGGCATTCTTTTCATGTAACTAAAGCATAATTCATTTATTTTGTTATTTCAGGGGGCATAAAATTGAGCAATTCTCCTGCCTAAAGCGCTCCAATTTTAATTAAAAATACTGTTTCATGTTACTGTTAGAAGTCTTTTTTCACCGCCTCCCTCAGTTGGTACAGTCTTTCCCTTCTACAATATGGCATTGAACAAGTGAGAACACTTATTTTTCCCCCTCCTCTTCCTAGTGTTGCATATCAGGAGTTAATCATAAAACAATGGACCCTTAACATTGCAAAATACTTGAATGAGTCAAGACCATTCAAAACTTTAAATCCTTTTTGAATTGAACTATAGTACAAATGAAAAATGGCCAAGGATATGTAGGTGGCAGTATTGTGAAACATAATGAAACCTTTCTTATCCTAGCATCATATTCATCACCCATTATTAAAGTTCTTCATCAATTCACAGAGCTCAGTAATGACATCCAGTGCTTTCCTTATTTTCATGGTACTGTATACAAAGCTTTGGCTGTGAGATTTTAATTAAGTGATTAGGAAACCAGGTAAAAACTGCTATACTTTCCCTTGGAAGGGGAAATATCATTATTAATAAAGTCATAGATATGGCAAAGATGAAAACTGTTAACTCTTCATGGAATCCTCTGAAGCACTTTAAATAACTTTTCCTCCTGTAAAGACTAAAATGTCACAGACTGTTTGAAGTTCCTCCTCTGTTCTTTGAGAGAAAGTTAAGTGGAAGCAGAAAGGAAAAGAGAAACATTAGCAGAGCAACTAGAAATCTTACTTATACCATGTTAACAGCCCATGAAATGATATTCCTGCCATTTGGAACAAATCCTGCATTTGGTTTTCTTCCTTTAGTGTTTGGAGTTCATTTGCCCATAAAAACATTTTCCCGTAATCTTCCATCCTGTTTACACTGCGTCGTTTTCCTTCAGAGAGGGTCAGGCAGGTAATCCTTCTCATATCCTTGCAGCGAGCATGGCACGCACACCTACTGGTTGTTCAACACCAAGTTCTCTTTCCTAGGCTCTCAGGTGGAGTACTGATCGCATTAATAGTCTCAACTCGTCCCTCTCCTCTGAGTCCACTCTTTGCCAGGTGAACGCCTAGCCCCTCTCAATAAAGAGGGACCATCAACTCCCTACTCTTCGGCCAATAGTGTGAGCTGGAAGAGTGTGTTACAGTTCCAAGCCTAGCCTCCAGAGGCTTTCACGTTTTCCTCTAACTCAATGCCCTTTGCCATTTCCATGAGAGCATGGCTTAGCTGCCTGAAGAACTAAATGGCAAAGCCATGTCATCTCAGTTCCCAGAAGAGGCCAACCTTCCTATTGGAGAGCTATCTACTAGATAAGTTTTAAGTATCTTAAGTATATTATTTAAATCTTCTTTATCCCCATTTAATTTGGTTCTGTTTGATCTGTAGACTTCTTAGAGATTTATATTTTCTTTATATGATGTATGTAACATTTTCTCAATGAAACTCAATTTCTTTCAGCAGACCGTATCAACTTTAGCTTTGTATATACAGACATACCATGGTTTGACTGAGGGTTCTTTTTTGTTTTTTTTACTTTATGATGGTGCAAAAGTGACATGCATTCATTAGAAAAACCATACTTCAAAATTTGAATTTTGATGTTTTTCTGGGCTAGTCATGGGCTGTATAAGGCCCTCAAAATCATTTGGTCTGGCCCTGCCAAGGCAACCACAGGCAGGACTCAAAATTCAATAAATCTAGGAGCTTTTTTTCATAGTAACATAAATTAATATTAAGTGAATTATAATAATTATGTAAATTTTGAGGGGTAAGCAAGAAGCGCCCATTAGGGGATAGACAGGACACATATAAGTCCAGACACCTAAGCTGCTCATCAGCGGCCCTCGGCCCATCTGCCTGTATGGTGGTGACTCAGATGTATTTCAAATCTCTGTTGTTGCGTGCATAAAGTTTCATGACAGATAATTTTCTTGATAGATTCAATAATAGTTTTCTGATGACCATTTTCATAGTTTTTACTTTGTAATCCATTTTTAGGTATTAATATTATTTCCCTTTTTTAGTTAAGTGTATGCTAGAGATTTACTGGTCTTATTTTAGCCAATCTTATGTTTTATAAAAAATACTGGAGGACTTAAAATAAAAAATTAAAAAAGTACATTTTGTCTTTTTAAAGGAAATTGTTGATATTTTTAAAAATCAACAATAGATAAACTTCCTCTGAGATTGACTGAGAAAGAGAAAAAATAAAATACAAAATGAAAAGAAATAGTTATAAAGGTAGCAGAAGTTATAAATTATAAAATAATTGTGTTATTTGATAAGCAACCACACAGAATAATTGAAATCCTGAATTAAACACTTTTCGGGAGAAAGTATGAAATGCCAAAATTGGCACAAGAAGAAAACTCAAATAGACCAATGGTTCTTTAAAACCTGGGATTGGTAATGGAAACTTAAGTTTTTATGAATGCTTAATTTATAGATAACAATTTAAAAAGTTTTTCTCATTATAGGATATCTGAATATTGCTGTGTTACTAGTGTACATTAGAAACCTAAACTCAATGACAAGCAATTAAATCATAATGCATTTAAATTCTACACAGAATAGTTATATTTTCAATAACTAATATATCATGACCAACAGTTTATCCTAATAATGTAAGGATTTTACAAAATAATAATAGTATCAATGTAACTTATATCAATAGAGTAGTTAGCACTTTTGAGTGCTCTCTTTTTATGTGTAATTTCTCATTTTATATGAGTTTGGAATTGAGTCTTACTAAAGTGTCTGTTTACTCTGTCACTTGAATAGAAGTTGCATTTGTTGATTTTCTAATGTTGAACAATTCTTGCCTTTCCTGGAAAAGTATTAATTTGGCCATTATGTGTTTTTTAAAAAAATGCATTGTAGGATTCAGTGTGTTGATGTTTTATATGGGATTTTCTATTTGTGTTACTTAATAAGATTTGCTTATAATTTTACACTCCTCTATTGCCTTGTCTAGGGTGAGTATCAAAGATATTCTAGACTCTCTGTTTCTTAATCTTATATTCTATAGAAGAGCTTATATTTGGGGATTATTTATTCCTTCAATGAATGTAGGAACTTAGCTCTAAAATTATTTGGGCCCATGTTTTCTTTTAATAGGGAGGGAAATTAGTGTATATTTTTAACTGATTTCCTAAATAGTTATGGGATACTCTTTTGCTATAGCTTTTTGAGCCAGTTTAATAAATTTCATCATTCTAAGATATACTTTTACAAAGTTATTGGTATTCATTTTAATTTTTATTACCTATGTTTATTATTTAATTAATTAAAAAAACACCCAGGTATCTTTAGTATAGTATTTATTTTAAAGTTTTTAAATTGATTTTTAGAGAGAGAGGGAAGGAGTAGGAGAGAAACATCAATGTGAGAGCATTGATCATCAATTGGCTGCCTCCTGCACGCCACCTACTGGAGATCAAGCCTAAAACCAGGCATGTGCTCTGACTGGGAACTGAGCCTGCAACTTTTTGGTACACAGGGTGATGCCCAACCAACCGAACCACACTGGCCAGGGCATTATAGTATTTTTTTATTCCTAATATTTTTTGTGTTCTCTTCCTTGTTTATTCCTTAATCATGCCAGAGATTTAGCTCTTCTCTTAGTCTTTTATAGGATGATATAAAAAATATTTAACAACCAGCATAGCATAGACACCAACCAATCAAAACAGGAACTGGTTGATCTTTGATCTGTGTATTATTTAGAACTATCTTTTAAAATTTCCCCCAAGTGGACTTTTGACTGTGTGCTGGTGGGGGGTTGTTGCTGGTGATGAGCCCTTACTAGTAACCCCGTGTTGTTCAAGGGTTAATTGTACTTGGAAAGTTTTCTTTCTATTGCTATCTAACCTACTTGAGTTATGGTCAGAGTTTAACAGTTGTTGAGACTTGCTTGTAATTACAGTACAAGGTCAATATTTGCAGTTGTTCCATTTGTGCTTGGAAAAAATATGATCTCCCTATTTTATCAGGTACTAGAGGCCCAGTGCATGAATTAGTGCACCAGTGGGGTCCCTCAGTCTGGCCTGCAGGATCGAGTCAAGACTAGCTCTCCAACATCCCCAGAGGGATCCCAGATTGCAAGAGGGTGCAGGCCAGGCTGAGTGACCCCACTGGTGCACGATTGGGGCAGGGGAGGGACGCAGGAGGTTGGCCAGCCAGGGAGGGGACGTGGGAGGGTTCCAGGGCATGTCCAACCCATCTTGCTCAGTCCTGATCAGACCCCAGCAGCAAGCTAACCTACCTGGTGGTCAGTGCATGTCATAGCGAGCGGTTGAGCGGCCTTAGCATATCATTAGCATATTACGCTTTGATTGGTTGAACGGAAGACCGGAAGACTAGACACTCAGCATATTAGGCTTTTATTATATAGGATAGTGTTCTACTTATGGCTTTTAGATCAAACTTATTGATTAGTATGTGTGTACATACAATGTAACTGCATTACATTACAATTCTTATTATGGTGCATTTGTTAATGTTTCTCTGTATTTCAGTTAATTTTTGCTTTATATATTTCCAGCTGTATTATTACATACTAGAGGCCTGGTGCATGAAATCCGTGCATGGGTAGGATTCCTAGGCTGGGCTGGCGATCAAGGTTGATTGGGGCCTTCCAGCTGCCGGCCGGGGACATCCTTTGTTCTGCACCACTCCCTGGTGGTCAGCGCACATCATAGTGAGCAATAGAACTCCCGGTCTCCCAGTGGAACTCCCGTGGGGACACTTTGCATATTAGCCTTTTATATATATATATATCTATATATCTATATATATATATAAATATATATATATATAGATATAGGTAGGTAGGTAGAGAGAGAGAGAGAGAGAGAGAGAGAGAGAGAGAGAGAGAGACAATTTTCTGAGTGCTTTATCTTCCTAATGATTTGAACTGTTATCATTATGTATTTCTTTAAAGCTGTTTCATGCAGTAATAGTTATACCAATATTTATTTTGTTGATATTTACCTGTTATCTCTTTTTCTATTATTTGACATTCACCTTTTCTGTTGTTTTTATGATTTAGTTTTGTCTGTTGTGAGCAGCATATAGGTAGACACAAAGATAATCAGATTAGGGGAAAATGTTTAGTTGTAGATGGCCATACTGGCACATATTGACTGAATTTCAGCCTTATTATCTCAAATAATATAGAATTCAATATATAAAAGTTTTATGTCTCTTGCTTTATATTTCACTTTCTGATAATAACACAGAATTTTCCATGATCTATCACTCACTTTTTAAATAAAAAGAATTAATAGAATGGTAATTATAGCAGAACTCAAGCTGGTTAACCTTTGAGGTGCTGGATAAAATGAACAAAAATTAATGTTAATTTCCTTCCTCTCTTCTGGATTAGTATTCAAACATGCTATAGAATTTATGTATAAAAACCTCTTTAATTTACCATCACATCTCCTCCCTCCCCCGCCCCCAGCATCTGCTCCATTTATCTGCTTGGTTTTGCAGTAAAACTCCTTGGACAGGTTGCCATAATAATTGTTTCCAGGTCCCTTCTGTAATTTTCTCTCCCCTATTAACATCCACTACCTGCCCCCTCTCCATATTGCTCTTTCCAAGATCACCATGGTTAATTTCCGATATTCATCTTTCTGAACTTATCAGCCTTTACCATAATTGATCATTTTACTTTCCTGAAAACACACTTTTTCACTAAGTTTTTGGAACACTCCACTGATTTTCTTCCTATCAGCTGCTACTTCTCAGTTTCATTTGTTGATTCTTTTGCTTCTTCCTGAATTGTAAGCATCAGAGGACCTTCAGACTTCTTGGAATTCTTTGTTCTTGTCTAAACACTCCCTTGGTGAGCTTAGCCATTTTACAAGCTTGAGTTCCCAAATTTATATCTCTGTTCCAAAGCTTTTTTGAACCTAGTGAACATCTCTACTTAGGTGTTAAATAAACATCTTAAATTTAATATGTTCAAAACCAAACTCCTCATCTCCCTCCCTCCCCACCACCTCGACAAACAAGCGCCACCAGTAGTTCCTCCCGGGAAGATTAAGTAACATGATCCTCCCAGTTAATTAAACTTTGGAGACCTTGTTGGCAGGACAACTATCTCCCATTTTCAATTCTTTCATTTAGTGATAGACTCTTCTCCACCCACATTTTGACTGGCTATATGTATTCCTGGCTAAAGACTACATTTCAGATTTTTTGTAATTATGTGTATATGGCTTGGTTTTCTCCAATGAGATCTGAATGAAAGGGAAGTATGCAATTTCTTCTGCTGAACTCATGTTCTGAAAATTGTTGTTGTTTGATCTCTATATTTTCTTTCTCCCTTCCCACAAGTTGAGAATTGGCTTTTGTTCTTGTGAGCTACTAAATAGATTAGAGATATTTAGGATGGCAGGCCCCTCTCTAGGCTGGTTTTTGGGTGACCCTGTTGTATAGTGCTTCCTCCCACCCAAACACACTCTGGATATTTGTTTTATTTGTGCCACTCTGTGTGTGTGTGTGTGTGTGTGTGTGTGTGTGTGTGTGTGTGTGTGTGTTGTGTCATGGTGACAAAATGTTTAGCTAATATGTCATACTTGACTCATCTTTTTCCAGTCCGTGTTGGCTTTGCCTATGAAATATATCTAGAATAGTTGTTCTAAACCAGGATTGATTTTTTTTTTTCTCCAGGACATTTGGAAGTGTTTGTACATTTTTGGTTGTCATAATGAGGTAAGGGTTTGCTACTGGCATCTAATTAGCACAGACCAGGGATGCTGCTAAACACCCTACAATGCAATCCTCACAAAATAAAATCATCTGGCCCAAAATATCAGTGGAGCCAAGGTAGAGAACTCCTGCTCCAGAAGCAGATCACTTCTCATCACTTCCTTTACTACTTCCTGTTGCCAGCTTTTCTCACCTGAATTGTTGCTATTGATATTTCCTATCTCCACACTTGCCTATTTATAATCTATTCTTTGCACTGCGTCCAGAGTGTTCTTTTAAAAAATATCATCTCACTCATCTACTCAAAACCTTCAAAATGTCTCTCATCTCACTCAGTGTAAAAGCCAAAGCCCTTAGACTAGCTTACAGGGTTCTACATCCGATCCCCATTCTCTCACCTATTATTTATTCCATACCAGTCACATTGGCTTCCTTGTTCTTCCTCAAACAAGCCAGACACATTCTTGCATCAGGATTTCACCTTTGTTTTCTCTCCGTGTGGACCACTGTTTCCACAGATGTCTGCATGGCTTGCGTATCTCCATTAGGTCAATGAACACTTGCTTGATTCTACTCCTCTCACACGTTTCTTATCCACCATGACTTGCTTTGTTTCCTCTATAGCACTTAGCATCATCTATATAATTTACTTTTTGTTGTTTCTTTCCTATCCCCCACCTCTAAAATATAATCAGCATGAGGACAATAATTTTTGCTATTTTTGATCATTGATATAATCCAGGATCTAACCCTAACCCTAACCCTAACCCTAACCCTAACCCTAACCCTAACCCTAACCCTAACTCTAACTAATCCCAGGATCTAGAATGGTACTGCTGTGGGTGGAAATTAGGCTCTTCCACGGGATTTTGAGGAAGGAATTCCAAGGACCCATGCATGGGAGAATGTGATGTGGTGACATGGTTTATTTGTGATGTATTATCAAAAGAGTTCTTCTCCTGGCTTCCCAATGTCCCATCTCCATCTGCCCACCATGGAAAAGCACAACTGTGTCTTCAACAAGGCCAAGGCCAAGGCAAAGGCCAGTGCCCAGAGTTTCTGCTTCATAGTCTTTCGGAGCCCACACAGTCTGCCGTGGGCTCCCGGTGACCACTAGTTCCTCATGGTCGCATGTTCCCAAGTAGGAGAGAACATGAAAGGGGTGATGTGGGTCACTGATCGAGAGACTTCTTAGTCTCCTGAAATTACGTATTCTCAGGCTTGGGAGGAAACAAGAGCTTTTTCAAAATAACCTATCAGCTTCCCACACTTTCATGGGCTTGCATTGGCCACACCCCCTAGCCAATGATCTTTTCCCCAGGTTAGATTGACAGGACTCTATGGTCCAGTACCTTCTCCTGCACATTTTTTACTTCATTGGGCATGTGCTTACCTCCCTTGTGTTCTATCCCGTCCCCACAGTGATCTGTGGGGGAATGGACTGGTGGTTTCCTGGGGGGAGTGTGAAGCTATAGCTTCTTGGTGAAGCAAACAGGCCTCTGCTTCCCAGCTGAATATGCCCAACAATGTCTGACTTCCCTTTGCTCTCTTTTCTTTATTAATAACTAGCCAAGGATGCTAATAGTATCAGGTACATAGTAGGCACTCAGTAGTAAATATTTGTTGAATGAATGAATGAGGAAAATTATCTTAGCTCTTAGTATCATATATTAAATAGTGTGGCATTTACTCAAGAATATTTATCTGATCTACTCTTGTCTTTAGATGTAGGTCATTTGCATCCTGTTTCTGTGACTTTACTTCTAACTGACAAAATTTTTATTTGGGTTCAATAAAGCTTTTTCAAAGATGGTTTAGCTGTTAAGTGTTTTAGGATAGACTTTCCTTCTAATTTTCTTATGGGCTCCGACTGGTTTTATGCTGTGGCTCTTCAGCTCCCTGAGGAAGTTTGATCGGAGGTTTTCCTTGCATAACTTGCCATGTCTCTTTCCCTCTAGGACCACCCAGGTCTTGCTGTTGTGTTTTTATGCTTTGATACCAGGGCCATCATGAGTGTCACCAGTTTTATGCGTTTACTGCTTAAGCACTTCAATAGGCAAGTGAAGTCACTTAAGAAGATGAGAACCATTTATACTTTTCTCTCCATTTGTCTTCCCATTCAGGACCACCTTGTATGCCCCAATTTTATGTGCAAAGAAAAAAGGAGAACATCACAGGACATATCATCTCTCATTGTTTGAATAAGGTTGCTTTGGTGTTGTACACAGTTATTTCCCATACAGATGGCTTTAAAGGCACAACTAGAACAATTGGACACAATGGATGTAATTTCTGTCTTTTCTCTAAACTATCTGCTTTTTAGCCCATGAAAATCAATTTATCTAAATGCCTCCAGGACAACCTAAGGTTGCCTATGTTATTCATTGTCTTAAAAATGCGAAATGTAGAGAGATTCTATTTGACTGCTCTGAACCCCATCCAGGAGTAATTACTTTTGAGTGCAGTTCTCTGTACCCGGAGCATACCAGGCTCCTTATACTATTTTCATTAAAGATAACACAAGTGTATCTTTTGTAGACATGCCTTCAAAAAGTTAACCAGAAGGAGTCAATAAAAATAGAAATATTAGGTGCTTTTGCAGTCTCAGGGCATAATATCAATGAAATCCAATTAAATTTCTTTAAATATCAGGCAGTATTGAAAATTTTATGTTGGTGCACATACTTCATGCAAGATTTAATTTAGAAAGGTAAATTAGAATCTATATGTATAATTTGAAAAACATTTGGCTTAAATTACTGGGGGGCATGATAATGTAGTAGCTTTTATTCTGGAGTATATGCATTTGGATTTTATAAAGTAATTTTATAGTTTTGATGTAACAAGAAAGTAAAGACTTTTTTTTTTTTAGATGACATGATTAAAAGGACTCTGTGATCTGTTTTTCATCAGTGCGTGACTGCTGGCTTTTGTTTTTGACATTATAAGAAACATGATACTCTTCTATTGTTTAATAAAAAGAGCCATTCTTCTTGAGTTACTGAGGTTTGAGGTGAAATTCAAAATCCATAAGGCCTTAAGTGAGTATGAGATAGAAATTTATATCAAATGTATGTCTTCATAATTATAATGAATATAGAAAAACATCTTTCTTTGGTCCCAATATTTCTTGTCTGTTTGAGGAGCAAGGTAAACTAGGAACAGGAAGGATAAAAACCTAGCTTGGCAAGGGGAAGGAGTTATTTCCTAGAGAGATGGTATAATTTTTTTGATGTGATTTCACTCCACAAGTTCATAAGAAATGCATTTATTGGGTGGTACTAGAAGTTATTTTAGGTTTTTATTTTGCTCCCCCAACTTTAACATATTGTTCTTCTTATAGATAGCCATTGCAATTTCTTCCTAATTTTCTGAATAGTTGGATGTGCTATTAATTATAAAGCAACGTCTGTTTCACCTTTCCAAGTCACATAATCCACCCAAACTAATAGTCCATCTTATAATTGACCACCACTAACTAAAGATTAGGACAAAATCATGGTTGCTGTTTTTCTTATAAAATTTCTCTAGTAGATTCTCTTTTGTAAAGGTGGATTACTTTTAGTAATTAATAGAACAGACATTCTTTGCTTCTTTTTTTTTTTGAAACTGAAGTGCTCTATAACCTAAGGGAAGGCCCATATGTCATTTGCAATTTTTGAAAGTGGGATTCAATCAGTTATTTCCACCTGACAAAGAAAAGGAGAGTTGCAACAACAAAAAGGTTTTCAGAAACACTTCTTCATCCCAAAGTGAACAATCTTCAAAATCTAGGTAGGGCTACAGTGGTGTGAATCTTTGTGCCATTTGTTGTTAAAATAATACAGATAAGATTTTTGAGATATAATAGTGGCCTTTTATTGTTGTTTTTTATTGAAGATGATCTTTTTTCTTACTCAGAGGAATTCATTGCTTTAGGAGCATTTGTGGTTTTGTTGCAATAAGCAAACATAAAGAGTCCATGCTCACATTTTGATTTCTCAAAAGACCTTTGAATTGTATTTATACTTGAAAAAACAACCCTTGAGGGAAATAAGTATAGTGTTTAATAATAAGTCAAAGTGTAGTGTAAACAAAGGCTACTTCTTATGGGAAGTTCACCTTAAAGAAGAACAATAAAAGAGGTGCTAGGAAAAATTAGAGAGACAGGTGATAAATATCATGAGAAAAATCTTGGAGAAGTTGAGGAAGACTAAGAACACTTAACTGATGCTAAACTTCACTATCATGTTCCACATGGCATGGGAGCAGAGGAGCAAAGGCAGATGGCGGTGTCTACGGGTATCAGCACGCGCTTGAGGTAGAGCCCTGATGCCCACAGCCTACAGATTATGTGCAGACCCAGACATTTCCATTATCTCGTGGAGACATGGCCGTGCTAAGACAACCAATGGAGCAATTGAAGTCTGTATCCAATATAAGGGGAACATTAAGATATGCAAATTTTATGGACTACAGATTTCATCATGCGTGTCGGTATGACAATCCAAAGACCAGATGGATGAGCTACATATCGGTAGACCTCATTCACGATGCTCAGGAATTGTACTGGAGATCAACATGAAAGCACAGCACATGCACCAGAGTTCCTTCCCCAGTTGCCTTGCTATGCATAAGCTTTCCGATGTTCAGCCTTGGGTGTGAGGAGAGGAAAAGTATTCCCTCTGAAAAGAGGGAAAGTCAAAAGGCAAAGCAGTGCATTTCTCATGGTAGATGTTTAATTGGAAATGCAGTTGGTGGTAAAATACCGTCGTGGTGGAAGGGGAGCTCTCTTAATGGCCCATAGACTACTCCTTATTAACTCTGTGTTAAAGGGTATCCTCTTCATTCTGCTCATGTCACTACTTCACTTACAAGTGACCACACCCGTGTTCTTCACTACCAACAAACTTCTAAAGATGAGTGTTAGAAACATGGAGTTTCCTTGTTGCAATAGGAACTGTTAGAAGCATTTTTGGAGACCAGCCTGGCCTGTTAAGGGAGGGTGTGAGTAACAGCCACTGACTCTCATATGGACAGCATTTTGGCCCTTTCTACTCAAGTACTTCCCCTGCAGCTGCTGCCTGTGAACTTGATTCAGATGCTTTCTGTTACTTAGGGAGACAAAATTTAGTAAAACAAGCCTTCAAGTCACTTGCTTGGCCACCTGGTACACAATAGTTCAATATTTAATTTTATTATTTAATATAGTATATTCTTAATAAAGGTATATTTAGTATGGTTTTTAAACTCTATTTTCCTAACATGAAATCATCAAAATAATGTACAAAAATAGGAATCTCATGCAAAGATGTTTGCACACACATATATACACATCAATTATTAGATAAAATAGTCCCAGTTAACTCATAAAACATATTTATTTCACTCATAAAAAATTCATTAAAATAGTCACACATTTAACTCATATATATCTATATCTATATATATATCTATATATATATATCTATATAGATATATCTATATATATATGTGTGCCTAAGTGACTGAACGACCATTCACTGTGATGCGCACTTACTACCAGGGGGCAGACGCTCAACGCAGGAGTTGTCCCCTGGTGGTCAGTGCACTCCCACAGTGGGAGCGTTGCTCAGCTGACCATCTGTCCTGGAGGCCCACCAGCCTGGTGGCAGCCACTCACTCCCTCAGTAGTCCTGCAGTCCAATCTCCAGAGAACAGGCCACAGAGGAACTGGTGCCGCAGGCATGATCCCGACAGTTTCGCCAGCCTTCTGGAAGTTGGCCTGGGGCACTGTGGCCACTTCCCTTCCCTAGATGCTCCGCAAGAAAGAAATGATATAAAAGTGGCCACCAGGTGGCTCCTGACAATCGGAGCGAACTTCAGCGGGACGAATCTGGATCCTGGGCCTGCAAGGGTGTCCCAGTGCCAGCCCAGAGGGCCGATTGTGTTCTGGGCCCCCCCACCCCCAACCCCTTGGGACAGGTGCCAGACGCAGGGCTAACGGCTGGCGCCACTGTGGGGGCGTGAGTGATTGGGTGCAAGCCTGCGGCAGGTGCAGCAGGGCCAGGATGAGGGGGCTGGTAGGCAGTCGGTGTTGGACTGCCGATTTCGGCCAGATCTCTGCAGGCCACCCCGAGGGACTCCACCCATGCATGATTTCATGCACCGGGTCTCTAGTATATATTTGTGCACACACAGAAATGAATAACTGCAGATTACATGGACATTACTACTGAATCATTCTAAAATTGTCAGTTGTTTTCTTTTGGATCAAAAGAGGCATAATGAGTGAAATGTTTCCTAGCTATGCTTTCTGTATATATGACTCACCTAAATAAATGATTCTGTCTTTGTGACAAAATGCCTTGTGCTGTAAGTTATAGTCCTCCAGAAGGTGACCCAAGGCAGGAATAAAAATGTGTGAAGTCTATTTGGGAGGGGTGCTGGTAGGAGACTGCAGGCCTGACACAGAAGAAAGGAAGCATTTAAGGACTTGTTATTAGACAGGTTACCACTTGGGCAATTGGGTCTCTAACAATGCTAAGAAACAGAGTGGCACACTCCTCACCCCAACAGCGGGGAGAAGATGCCGGGGTAGCCTTTGATGGCCAGAGAACATCTTTAGGCAAGAATTACTAGTCAAAAGATATGAAAAAGCCCTAGACAGTACACATGGTAGGGAGTGGTGGTGTTAAGCTAGTCTGGTAAAAATTGTGAAGAAGAACTTGCCAAGCAGAAGGAACAGCATGAACTAAGGACACTAAGAGGGAGAGTGTTGGGCATTTTAAAATAACTGAAAGAAATCAGTGTGGTGGATTCTGGCAAGCTACCGAGCACATATTATAAAACGGGGATGGAAAGATTACTGAGGCAGTTTATTTAAGACTTTGCTGACCATGTTTAAGATTTGGATCATATCCTAAGTGGAACAGGGAAGGAGAAAAGAGTTTCCAGCAGGGAAGGTCATTAAATTTTAAGATCGCCCTTGCTGCTATGTGGATAATGGATTGGAGGGAGAGAGGCAAGAGTACACAGAAGAGTACAGATGGCAAAAGAGACAGTTGCACAGTCTAGGATGTAGGCAGTGGTAGTTGTTTTTTTTTTTTTTTTCCTGTCCTAACCCGAGGATATTTTTCCATTGATTTTTAGAGTGTGGAAGAGAGAGGGAAAGACAGAGAGACACATCAATTAGGTTGCCTCCTGCACACGCCCCGACCAGGGCCTGGGCCGGGAAGGAGCCTGCAACCAAGGCACATGCCATTGACCGGAATTGAACCCAGGACCACAGGCCAATGCTCTGTCCATTGAGCCAAACTGGCTAGAGCTAGGCAATGGTAATTTGAATTAGAGTGGAGATTGGGAAAAGTGGATGATTTTTATATACATTTTGGAAGTAAAATTAAACATTTTTATGATAGTAAAGAGAACAATTTTCTGACTATATCAGTGGATCACTGGGGGAGCCACTTACTTAGATTTTACTTTGGGGTACATGTTTAGAGATCAGATTTAGGAAACGTAAATTTGAAATGTCTCTGAGACATATAAGAGAAAACGTGAGGTGAGTTACTGAGGGACATGAATGCTCTGGGTTGAGAATGTAATTCTAGAAATTAGGAAGCACTTTTCTGTAAATCGGCAGGGGTGTCAGAAACTATTCATTCCCCGATATGGAGAATTCAACCAGAGAAAAGGAGTCAAAAGAACTTAAACAGAAAACCAAAAGTAAAAAGAAAATTTTACATTTATATATAAGTTTCTTATTAGTAGGTAGAACGCTCTCTGGATTTTTATATTTTCCCAAAACTCTGTGTCTTAATATTTGAATTAGTGTTGTAGCAACAATAATTATCACATACTCTTCACAAGCTTTGATTTAACACACAATTTATCTGAGGGAAATCATTGTTGCTCCAGAATACATGGTAAGTAGTAAAGGATGGTGGTTTTGAATTGTTCTATAGTTGAGTAGAACCTCGTTTCTTCTGGAATTACCCGATGTAATGTAGAAAAGTATACCATCAACTACGCACACATCCCCCAATTCTTGCCCTTCAAGTACTAGGCTGATTTAGGGAGTCCCTGGACTATTGGAGAATGTGGGAGAAATTAGAGTCTAAGACAATAATTACCTGGAATCTGGGGAAATGGTGCTGAGCAAATACGATGAGCCCATAAATCTGAAAAATAGCCCCAGGCCCAAAACCTAGTGAGTCAGTAACAAGTATGGATGTAAAGCATCAAAAACTCATACACAGACAACAGGATGTGTCTGTTTCCCCAGAGGGAAAGGGATGTGGGGGGAGGTGGGAGAGGATAAAGTTAAGTGTTTATATGGTTATGGAAGGAGACTTAACTTTGAGTGGTGAACACACAATGCAATATATAGATGATGTATTACAGAATTGTACACTGGAAACATATAATCTTATTAACCAATGTCACTCCAATGAATTTAATAAAATTAAAAGCAAACAGGACCAGGGCAAGTGTTGTAGATGGAACACACAGACAGAGCTGATTTCTTAGACTCTGGCTTGGGCGTGTTGGTGTGGGAGGAGGAGGAGAGCTCCCAGGAGCCATCGCGGATCTGCTGGAAACCACAGTTGACATTTTGGGCTCCAGTGCCCTGTGACCACTTGTTAATAATACTGTTTCATGATCTTCTCGTCTTTTACTGATGCTGATGATAACCCACGGCCCCATGAGGATTCATTTCTAAGTGATGTCACATTCGGTGGAAACGTGCATCTCTAGCCGTCTTGAAAATACAGGCTTATCTTTTGGGCTTCTGTTAAGGGGTAGCTAGAGCAGATTTATGTTGCATATCATGTGAAAAGCTTAATTAAAAAACCCATTTGGGGAGCTCTCCCTTGCAGTACAGCAGCTGCTCAGAAATCTTTTCTCCATTTCTCCTCTCAGTCTGCTCTCTGCTCTGTCTCTCATGTGGTTAGGCCCCTTACTGGCATGCTCTAGGAACGGAGACTCGAGAAATAAACCCAATGCACACAAAAACACATATTCACTGTGGAGAGAAAAGACAGGGAAAATGTATACAATGAGGTATTTTTTGATCCCATTATTTTCTATTATTTTTACATTTATTTACACATTATAAATATTTACCTTATTTTAACCAATATTTATGATGGTTCTCCCACCCATAGGTAATACTATTACGAAAATCAGAAAACCAGAGTTATCATCTTATTTCTTTTTTTTTTTTTCATCTTATTTCTTAATATTTTGTATATCACTCTATGTTTTTGAGACATTGTTTTCTAATTCAGCAACTTCGGAATACTGGCCCAACTTGAATAAATATATATATTTTTAAAACACTTTGTGAAAGTGTCATATCTCATTAGTTTTTAGAAAGTAATCTTATATAGAATTATGTGAGTCAACCTTCGGAAGGTACATTTAGTTTATATATAGCACTCAGTATGTAATCTGGCAGAGAATTGATCTACAATAAATATTTATGGAATGAATAAAGACCCTAACATAAAAAAATAAAAAGTTAATCATTTTATGCCCTTATAAAAATACTATTAGCTTAATTCCAGTTAATGCTAATTAAATGTGTTGTTTCATTTTTAAGGCAAATCAAAGCTTTACATCACTTGAAGCTAAAGATATCAAGCTGAATTATACATACTTATATGTGTGTACATATGTACGTACACTACATGTATATGCATGCATATTATCCTTGGAGAAGCTCAGATAAGCAAATAGATGCAAAATAAAACCACAAATAAGTGGTTTAATTGCTTTTAAAAGTTTCATTGTCATTAGAGACTTTTAAGAAGTCACTGCAATCGTCTTCTTGTTTCTCTCCTTACTTCTGGCTCAGGACAGTTAATTGCGAAGATCCTGGTCACACTCAGAAATCTATGTTCCAGAAGTCCTTCTGTAAATGTAGGCTGCGAATGAGATCGTCTGCCTTTGTTATGTTTCCTTTTCTGTTGGCTTGATTGCACAGTACCCACAAGTGGCCTGTTGAGCTTAGAGTTCAAACACTTGAGTTTACTTAAGATACTTTAGTGAGCCATGATGTAGCTGAATGCAGATTAAAAACAAAGAGACCCTAAAACAGAAAAAGACTTCAAAGCATGTCCTATAAATAGGATTGTAGTCCAGTAACTGTGTCAGAAATGGGGAAGGACTCCTTTGGTTAAACTGAGAAGTGAAGACACCACGAGTCATTATTTTGTTTTATCTCTCCTCTCCTGTGGGTTTTGGCTCCTGTGTATCTGTTGAGTGGCCGTTCTAATCTCTGAGAGTCCATTTTCGCCTCCCTTTAAGGAAGTTTCCTGTGATCTGAAGCCAAGGAGGGCTGGAAAGAACTCAGGGTTGTTATCACATTTATTGAATGGCACGGAAAGCTGCAGGACAGATTATAGGCTGATTTCAGTTTTATGGGGATGGATCGGGGTTAGAAGGTGGGGGTGGGGCTGAGAGAGGAATTTGAAAAACAAAAAGAGATCTTTCAATGAGGCTATTCTCAGCTTAGGAAACAAAAATGCCTTTTAACTCATATAAAGTCATCACAAAATGCCCATGCTCATGTAAATGAAGTAACATCCAGTTCAACCACTTCTGGTTTTATCAATATCACACGACCAGTACCCCAATCCTAATGAATTCCGAGCCAAGTCTCCGGAAACTTCTCTGCATCTGCCTGTGAGCAGACTTAAAGGAGGCAGTTACAGATTTAAAGGAGATTTAATTCTGAGTAGAAACAGAATGGAGGGACTGAACACTGAGGCAGCCAGCCACTTCAAGACGTCAGATGGAAATTTAGATACACAGCGAGGTGCACAGCTAGGTACACAGCTCCCATTTTCTATCAAAGGCCAGCCTTTGATGTCTTCTGATCCAATCACCGAGTGATCATGCCAACTAAAATAGTAGTTAGGCACTTGCATTTTAAAACAAACATTGATTCACATAATACTGATTAGAGGTTTATTCCAAAGCTCATCTCCTGTGTTAATATTGGTTTGCAAAATGCAAAATCAAAACCAAAAGGGGAATGGGTACAAGCAGCAATACAGATGGTGGCATACCATTGGAATAATATTTATTTTTCAGTCATGAACTTTGGTGTTTGTAAATTTTTGAATTATAGATTGAAAATGAACTGTTGTCCTTAGAGTGATTTGTTTACTCCTGAACTTAAAAGAGTTTGCAAATAAGGATGAGGTTCAGTAACACTCCAATTTCCATAATTGCCGCGAGGCCAAAGCTGTGTGGCTGATGCCAGCTCCTGCCACACGGCAGATACCTACTAACATGTGTTAGTAAGACTGATTAAAAAAGTCTCAAGTAGCAGAAATCAGATTCCACTAGTGGAAACAACAAACTTCTTAATTTTGCCTTTTGTAAATAAAATATCCAGAGGGAGAGCTGGTTATAGATGAGACTAATTAGATGCCACCATCTTCTATCCAAGACCACGTTTCTTTCCATCTCTTGGCTCCCAACTTGCACAATTCAATTATATTTCTGGCCCACTACTTCTGGGGACCCAACACGGCTTCACTCCCTGTGCTATTTGGTTGTGCGCATGAACAAAAACATCAATAATAGCTTTTCTACACACACAGCAAATCCTGGATGTTCTGTCCACTTGAATTACCTTGCTCAGCCTTCATTGATCATGGTGATAGGAGATTTGCTGATTGGCTTCAAATAGGCTTGGAGCGGGCTGGAGTCAACCTCCCCAGAACCTGTAGTCTCTAAAGAGGAATTAGAGATTTTTGAGGAGGAAGAAGAGGTGAAGGAGGAAAAGAATGCTGGAAAAGTAGCAAAAGAGTACTTGCTACAAGAGTCTTCACTTTAATAGAGTTTTAAACAATGCTGCCATTAAATTTTGAAAATGGGAAGACTGCTTTATCAATTAGAAGATTAAGAATGCTGTATTAGGTTGTAAAAATTTTTATAAGAAACTGAATACACTAGATGATAAAATGATGGCATTTTGAAGATGACATGTTTAGTGATAACTTTTAGTGATGCATATTTATAACATCACTAAATGTAAGAATGCAAAAAATAAAACTTAAAGGCTGTTGATAAAGAAACCAAAGATTACATTTACTGTGAGATTATCTGGATTTAGTTTGCTTTGAGATAAGGGTCAATCAGAAACCATGCCCTATTTTTATAAAATGGTTAAACTTACTTTAGCTTCTGAGTTCACTTGATGTTACAGTAAAACCTGGATATAATGGACTAATTTGAGTGAGGGGGTGTTGGTTAAAGCTGAAAGTCTGTTATATAATAAAGTAGTTTTTCCTAAGGGGTATGTTAAAGAATTGACAAAGTAGTTTACCTGTTTTTACTTATGTAGACACATTTGTGTAATTAAAATTAAGTATGTACGAAAAGTTTAATTTCACAGAAAAGTTTTCTATATTATTACTGTAACTAGTGGCCCGGTGCACGAAATTCATGCACATTAAAAGGGGATTAGAGGAAATATTTTAATATTGATATTTGCCCTTTCTGTATAATAAAAGTGTCAGAGATGAAAGACAATTAGTAAAATTAATATGAAAATCTTCTTTCTGTCAGAGTCTGGGGTGCGCTGGGGACCCAGAGTCAAGTCCCCACCCACCCGCAGGGCCTCAGAATCGCGCGAGATCCAGACCCAGCTGGCCCCACCCCCATCGGGCGAGATCCAGACCCAGCCAGCCCCACCCTCGTCAAGCCCCGCCAGGCAGGGGGCGCAGCCTCATGTCCCCCAGCCTGGCACTGGGTGGGGGGGCACAGCCTCAGGTCCCCCAGCGCACCCTCAGGTCCCCTGACCCGGTGTCGGGGCGGGAGGCATGGTCTGAGGTCCCTCGGCCTGGTGCCAGGGAAGGTGGCGTGGCCTGAGGTCCCCTGTCAAGCCCCGCCAGGCAGGGTCACAGCCTGAGGTCCCCCGTCAAGCCCTGCCTGGCGGGGAGCGCAGGCTCAGGTTCCCTGCCCCGGCCCAGCGCCATGCAGCCTCAAGTCCCACTGATTGCTCCTTAAGGCTTGTTATGGGAACTCGGCCTCTGCTGTGGGTGCAGCTATCTTGTGTTACGGAAACCCCGCCTCTGCTGTGGGCACTGCCATCTTTGTGATGGTGTGATGGTCAATTTGCATATTCCCTCTTTATTAGATAGGCTTTTAAATTTATACTGAATAGGTCTAGTTAGTGTGTACATTCACCAGTCACTGTGAATAAACAAATGCACACAGCTGGGACGTGGCTTAGTGCATGTGAGAATATTGCACGCATTAAACCTGCTACAGAAAGTCACACCACTCACAACAGAACCAATTACTGCTGGTGATAGGGTGTGATCATGTGCTAATCATTCGCCAATGAACATTGTTTTTGAGCGGTGACTCTGGGATTTAAATATGTAGACTACAGTTGTAGATATGTAATATTTATTCATGTTGGCAAAATCACTACAGTATTTTTTCCAACATATGGCCTATTCACTAACATTTGTTAAAAATAACAGCGAATTAATAACAAAAAAAAATCTGTTAATTCAATCATAAGTAAATCTTCGTTAAAAGCATTTTAAAATTAACAGGGTGTCAATTTTCACATATGACATATGAACCAGAAATTTTGTCTATTAAATCTGAAGTCCATTAAAATTGAGGTCCACAAAATCAAGGCCTTACTGTACTAAGCTCAACGTATTCTATAACTCTTTGTAACTGATGTTTCAAGATCCTTTGCTCAGTCTAATTCAGGGAGTGGGATACTTTCTTGACTTACCAGGTGGCCAAACTTTAATGATGAAATCTTTCATACATAATTAGATTCAAAAGTTAGTTCCTACAGAGATGTAAACAGGATATATTAATTTTAAAGCATGGCAAATGTAATCTTCTTAATTATACTGGCTCCATTAAAAGAAAGGGGTCACCTGGTGATACAAGCTTCTAAAATTCTTCCAGCTAAAACAATGTAAAAGCAACTATTTGAAATGTGTACTTTGTGCATATAAAGCCTTAACATAGCAGACTTATCTGCCTCTCATGAATGCTGTGAAGGTACCGTGGTTGCTCATGTTTGGGAGACTCTCACTACTTCATCAGACTGCCATCTGGCCTTCTCATGGACACTATCAACTTGTTTCCCCAGACAGTTGGCCAGCACTCCAAAGTCTCCTACTAGCTGTTCCTGCCAAGCCAGGGAGGGATTTCACCATCTAGGCCGTACAAGACACCTTTTACTACTTTGGGAAAAAATAATAAATACAACTGTCACAGTGATGGGGAGAGATGCTACAAATTATAGGAGGGGTTGAAGGGAGATGGTTACTCTACTGCCTGACTTATAACAGCCTTGAGATGCCGTCCTCCAGAACTTTGTTATGTTGCATTTTTATTTCTTATTTTTTAAAAAGAATTTAAATTGATTTTTAGAGAGAGAAAAGAAGAGGGAGAGCAAGGAAGAGGGAGAGAGAGAGACATTGATATGAGAGGGAAACATTGATCAGCTAGTCACCTCTTATGAGGGATCCAGCCCGAAACCTGGCGTGTGCCCTATCCCAGTCAAACCGGTGACCTCTTGGTTTCTGGGTCAACGCTCAGCCACTGAACCACATTGGCCAGGCTGAAATTTTTATTAGAATAAAATACAAGATAATCATTGTATGATCTTGAGGTAGGAAATTTTTTTTAAATAGAACCAGATTCAGAAACCAATAAGACGACCCCAAAATGGATTTTAAAGATGATTTTGCTTCTTTTTATATTTTTAGTTGACACTGTTCCCTTTTAGTTAACACAGGTCATTGGAAATTTTTTGAAATTGTTTTATTTTTCTCTTTTCTTTGAGGCTTATAAACATTATATTTTTAAACTTCAGAACTTTTAACACTATAACTTCATAGGTTATGATACATTAACATATATTTTTATTTTCATTTATGTTAACATCCTACCTAATAAAATGGTAATATGTAAATTACCATCACTCCGCTACGCCCACGATTGGGCCAGTGGGAGGCACAGGGGGCGGGACTCGGGGTGGCCGGGGTAGCTGATTGGGCCAGCGGCGGCGTGAGCTCAGCATCTGCGCCATGGCTGTGCTGTGGAACAGAAGGGGCCTCTGGGGCAGCGAGCTCACGTCCCGCCGTGGACCATCAAAAGCAGGGGAGCTGGGTGCCTGTCTGCTCCGGCACCAGGCCTTTCAGAAGCCTCCGCCGAGCTGGAGGCTTCCGAAAGGCCTGGTGCACCAGCGGACAGGCACCCAGCTCCACCGCGATCGAAAGCGAAAGCATGTAGGGGACCCTACACGTGCATGATTCAATCATGCACTGGGCCTCTAGTATTTTATAATTTCCTTAGTGATTTTTTGACCCATGGATTATTTAGGAACACATTTTTCATTTCATTTCTTTTTCCTTTTTTGGCTGTTTTTTTTTAGTATATTTTTGTTAGTGATTTCTAGTGTAAGTCCATTTGGGCCAGTGTACATACTGTGGATGGTTTAAGTCCTCTTAAATTTATTGAAAGTTGTTTTATGGATCATAGTAAGCTTTTCCTTTGTGAACTTTTTGCATGCACTTAAAATGGTCATGTATTCTACTATTGTCAGGTGTGATATTTTATGTGTCAATTAGGGAAAGTTGGTAGATCGTGTTGTTCAGGTCTTCTATAACCTTACTTATCTTTTGTCTTCTTACGCTATCTATTATTTAGAGTTTTGCACAGAAAGCCCAGTATAATCATGGGATTCATCACTTATCTTTTTCAGTCTGTCAGTGTTTTGAATCAGGGTATTAGGTGCATACCCTTTTAGGACCTTTATTTCTTCACTAGAGGCCCGTTGCACGAAATTCGTGCACGGAGGGGGGGCGGTGTCCCTCAGCCCAGCCTGTACCCTCTCCAATCTGGGACCCCTCTCACAATTCAGGACTGCTGGCTCCCAACTGCTCGCCTGCCTGCCTTCCTGATTGCCCCTAACCGCTTCTGTCTGCCAGCCTGATCACCCCCTAACCACTCCCATGCCAGCCTGATTGATGCCTAACTGCTCTCCTGCCAGCCTGTTTGCCCCCAACTTCCCTCCTCTGCCGGCCTGGTCACTCCTAACTGCCCTCCCCTGCAGAGTTGATCACCTCCAACTTCCCTCCCTTGCAGGGCTGGGTCCCTCTCAACTGCCCTCCCTTGCAGGCCTGGTGCCTCCCAACTGCCCTCCCCTGCTGGCCATCTTGTGGTGGCCATCTTGTGTCCATATGGGGGCAGGATCTTTGACCACATGGGTGCATCCATATTGTGTGTTGGAGTGATGGTCAATCTGCATATTACTCTTTTATTAGATAGGATAGAGTCCTGGTGCAGGGGTGGGGGCCAGCTGGTTTGCCCTGAAGGGTGTCCCAGATCAGGATGGGGGTTCCCTTGGGGCATGGGACAGCCTGAGCAAGGGGCCTGTGGTGGTTTTCAGGCCAGCCACGCCCCCTGACGACCCAAGAGGAGGCCCTGGTATCTGAAATTTATTTACCTTCTATAATTAAAACTTTGTAGCCTGGAGTGGAGCCAAGCCTCCTGCTCGCTCCGTGGCTGGCAGCCATTTCTGTTGGGGTTAATTCACCTTCTATAATTGAAACTTTGTAGCCTTAAGCGGAGGCCTGGGCCTGGCCAGGGTGTGCGGAAAGCTTTGTTTTCTCTGTTGCCGGGGGCAACCCTGGCCTGCTCTCTCCAGCTCTGTGGCTGCCACCATTTCTGTTAAGATTTGTTTACCTTCTATAATTGAAACTTTGTAGCTTGAGTGGAGGCTTAGGCCTAGCAAGGGCAGGCGGAAAGCTTGGCTTCCTCCGTTGCCTGGGAAACCTTGCTCTCTGTGGCTGTAGCCATCTTGGTTGGGTTTATTTGCATACTCACCCTGATTGGCTGGTGGGCGTGGCTGGTGGGCATGGCTTAGGCGTAGCGAAGGTGCGGTCAATTTGCATGTTACCCTTTTATTAGGTAGGATGCTCATGTATCACTGTCAAGTGTCCTTTTCTACTCCTGGCTGTAACCTTGTCCTACTTATCCTTGTTAATGTAGCCTTCCATCTTTCATGTTAGAGTTTGTATGAAATATATTTTAATACACACATGAGATTCTGATGTGGCTTATTAGAAAGAATGCATATTTGTAAAACCAAACTGTGTGAGGCCAGTAATAAAGTTTGTATTAATTACTAGTTTACAAAATACAATAGTGGGTTTCTATAAGAAAATAAAAATGTAGAAAGACATACATAGTAAATAAGATCAGCAATGTTCTAACACATGTTGAAATTGCTTGATGGGTGTTTGGGAGTTTATTATGCTATTCTTTGCGCATGTTTATCTTTTCCATTGAAAACTTAAGGAGTAAAGGGACATATATAAGGTAAGGATACATAGTAGAAGACGGAAAGATACTAATTGGATTGTAGTAGGCAGAAAATGTTAAGTAATCTAATTCTACAAGAGGAAAATGGCTTTTGTAGTGAAGAAGGCAGGTGTCACACAATTACTCATAAAAGAAAAAGAATATGATAAAAAAAGATTGTAAAAACAAATCCAAAATAGTTGGAATTAAATGAGGAATTAAAAATCAATTAAGCTTGGCTGGCATGTACTCAGTGGTTGAGTGTCAACCTAATGAACCAGAAGGCCACAGTTCGATTCCCAGTCAGGGCACATGTGTGGGGCGTGAGGAGGCAGCCAATCAATGACTCTCTCTCATAATTGATGTTTCTATCTCTCTCTCCCTCTCCCTTCCTCTCTGAAAAAAATAAAAAGAAATCAATTAAAATACAGAAACATGTGATGACACACTGGTTAGTAAAATAACAAGTGGTTAAACTGATCCTAATATGTGAGGGAAAAGTATAGGCTTTCACTAAGAATAGAATTTAAAACACAAAGAGTAAAAATAGCCGAAACCGGTTTGGCTCAGTGGATAGAGCATCGGCCTGCGGACTCAAGGGTCCCAGGTTCGATTCCGGTCAAGGGCATGTACCTTGGTTGCAGGCATATCCCCAGTAGGGGGTGTGCAAGAGGCAGCTGATTGATGTTTCTCTCTCATCGATGTTTCTAACTCTCTATCCCTCTCTCTTCCTCTCTGTAAAAAATCAATAAAATATATTTAAAAAAAGAGTAAAAATATGTAAACATCTTGATTCATAAAAATATATCTCCAAATATAATGAAAACAATGCCATAAATTGTTAATAATAAACGCAACAACTTTTATTCCTTATATGCCAAAATCTTTAATTTTTGAAGAATCTAGAATGGAGCATATGTTAATTACATAGTGTTATTCTAATCTTACTTTTCTGATTACTTGAAATTAAATATAAAAAATAATCCTTCCCTTGTACAGAGACATTAAATCATAACTGCTAACAAGATACTTTTATAAACTGAGAAACCATGAACCTGGAAAATGGACTCTTCCTATGTGAACTTACACTGGTTCAGAAGAAAAGTACTAAATTAAAGTATCATAATTATACCTGGAAATTTAGTACTAACTTTAGCCTAATTGTAGATTAATTCTGTTTGTTTATTGTTGTAAAACAAAGTAAGTTCTTTTTCTTTTTCAATATAAAATGACATACCTATATGACGTGACTATTTTTTCATCAGAATTTCTCTAGATCTTAAGTTTTTCTTTACTTCCTCCGTCTTTCCCACCTCTCTCACTGAGCTTTGGAAAAACATCCACCATGCCCTTTACATTAATGTTGTGGGGTCGAACCCTGGAGTCAGAATAAGACCACCGGAGGCAGCTGATTGATTAAAAAAAGCAGGCAAGGATTTATTGAGCTGGTCAGGAGGGCTGCGAGAGCACCACACACAGGTGGAGTCCACTCTCACGACCGCGCCGTTTCAGGTGTAGGCAGTCTTTTTAAAGGTCCAAACCACAAACATTTTCCTTTGTTCTAAATTCTAAATTCTAAATGCTGGGAACAGCCCGCAGGGCCGCTCCCAGCCGCCTCCTGCTGGACATTGGAATGTGGCCCTCTCTTGCGAAAGCAGGTTTTTACAGAAGCAGACCCAAGCGGAGTCAGTAATCTCTAAAGGTTATCTACAGTTTCTACTCCTGGAGCTACTGAGTCAGTGGGAATCAATCTCCTGTAGTCCTGGTCCACAGGCACAGGAAAATTACCTTGTGAGTCTCCAGGTCTCAGTCTGGAAGCTGAGGTAACCACCCTATTGTCCAAGCAAGCAAGTGTGTACAGAAGCCAGAATAGCAGGGTTAAAATTCAAACAGCAGTTTTTACCTAAGTATGGTTGCTACCATACTTCAATTAACTCCTTCTATTTGAACTTTATTTATTCATTAAATGTATTGCTCCAATAAAAAACTATGGTAGCTTATTTTTCAAAGATTTTAAAGCATATCAGGATAGTAATCTATAATTTTAAGATAATCTAAAAAATATAAGTATACTAATACTCTACAACATTAAAATACAATACTGTTAAGTGATAGGTGAGATTTCATC
This sequence comes from Eptesicus fuscus, assembly GCF_027574615.1. Taxonomy (NCBI): domain Eukaryota; kingdom Metazoa; phylum Chordata; class Mammalia; order Chiroptera; family Vespertilionidae; genus Eptesicus; species Eptesicus fuscus. Next base: position 71,343,616 of record NC_072478.1, read on the forward strand.
TAATATATTATATTTGTAAGGCATTTCATTTTCTGTTGTATTCTTGCAACTAATAATCTGAGTCATTTTGAGATTTTGCTGAAAGTAGATGAATTTGTTGTTTGTTACAAAACTGGTATTAAGATATCTGGGTTAGATTAAATTTTGTTTTATGCCATAATGGTTCAGATTTCATTTATATATCTTCTTCTTTTTTGCTGTTAGATACAGTATATATTAAATAGCTGTATAAAAGTAGGAAAAAAAAGATATGAAATGATTTTGTCAGTTTTACTACAACAACTAAAATTTATAGCCATGAGAAACATATGATCCTGGAAATAAAGTAGTTCAAAGCTTCATATGCTAAGAGAACCCAATAAGGGAAAGGAGAAAAAAAAAAAAACAGAATACAGGCATAAATTCCAGTCTAAAACACTTCAGAAAATTTAGAGAAAGATACTCTAGTAATTCAGAAAAATATTTTTTTCAAAGAGAGGAAGATAAATAGAAATTTTTTTATTGACTTGCTTATTCACATTTTAGGATGGATTCCTTATACCACCTTTCAGAACCGTGTGTTGATTTTGTCCGCCGATTCCCGTAGATCCATGTCAAAGTCACCTTGACCTGTGAGAGCTGCATTATTGTTTTGAGTATCAGATGTATTTTGACAGTATTATGCTTATTTTCTAACATTTCCTTCCCAGTATCTGTGGATAGTTTTCTCCTCTTATTATTATTGCCTCTCCATGTACATCTTTGCAGTTCTTTCAAAGTATACATACTCTAATTCATTCACTGACTGTATAAAAAATGTATGTGCATCCACCATACAGGTTTTTATACTTTTACTACATAAGGCACAAGTCCATAAACACCCCCAGTACTGTTCTGTATATTTAAATTTGTACTTTCCTAAAATAAAAAATCACTACTTTAAATTTTCTTTGCAACTAGTTTCCCCCCTAATTGTTTTTTATTTAGGTTTATCTATGTTAACATGTTTATTCATCTCATTTATTTTAACTATGTATAACTGTAAATATAAGCTATCAAAAACTGTATTGGCAAGTTTATATCATTCAATCTAATATATTGAATGGACATACAGTGTAGATATGAGTAAAAAAGAGTTTTCTAGGTTATACACCTAGATGTAGAACTGCTAGGTCAGAGGTGCATTTTCAACATATTTAGACCAGCCACATTGTTCTTGAGGCTGATAAACTAGCCTCTCATGAGCAGTCAAGTCTTTCTATAGAAAGCTCTTTAATTTTTGCTGGGCTTAGGGGAGAAAAATTTCTATTGAGTTTGAGAATTTTTACAAAACTTTTGGCCATTTGTATTACTTTTAATTCACTTTTTATTACCATTAAGTACAGTGGTTTTTTTTATTTCAATATTAAATTCTACGTGATAATGTGTTCTAGTTAGGTTTATTTCCCAATTGGACAATAGTTCATTCATTGTCATACCATGAGATATAACCATTTATTGCTTTCATTATATTTTTTAAACATCCCTCACTAGAATACATGTAATTACTAGGCAGACCATATCAACCTTACTCTGCATTTTTAGTCTTACAACCAGCATAGTAACTATAACATAGAAGGTTCTCAATAAATATTGGCTGGAACAATAAACACATATAGTCTTATGTTTCTAACAGATGCCAATTAAATAACCAAACGAGGTATGGAGGATACAGAATGCATATGATAAAGTCTCTATCTGTCCAGTGACTCACATAGACCTTGAGAAACAAACTGATTTTCAATATACTCATTGCAACGTCCTCCTGCTCAAAGGCTTTTTTTTTTTTTTTTTTTTTTTTTAGCATTAGTAGTCTTGAGTTTTGACTGACAACCACACTCATGAAACTCACATCTTCATACAGCACCAAGTTCACTCGGCTCTAAGAAAGACTGTAGAATAGGAACAACAACACAGCTGCGGCCTCATGACTCCCAGGCAGTGTCTGATGCCCCATACTTGGGCAGGGTGTGTGGTCAGAGATAGAGGCTAAGTGGAAACAGACAATCTCTGTCCAGGAAAGCCATCAGCTCTAGGATTGCACCAGCTTTTGTGTTGTATTTTGTCACATGCCGCCCTCAAGTGAGCATGACTACTGCCCACTCTCCAATTGCAACTGAATCTTTTCAGTACTGATTATTCATTTCTTAACGAACAATGTCAATAATGCGGTACAGGTGCTTAGTTTGGCACATTATCCTTACTCAGATTCTGGTTTATCTTGGATTAAGGTATACTTGTAATAAATAGGTATGTATTGATTCTATGACTTAGTATTACAAGGCAGGTTCAGTCAAAGGTTAAATACTCAGGTGTCCCTGAAGCTAGAAGAAAAGTCAGACTTGCCTGTTAACTCTTCCAGTTTCTTCCCAACACTTGTCAATATTTTTGATACTTTTCCTCCATCTTTTTCTTATAATTTTAAACACAGCAACTTCTACAATATTTGTTACACAAAAATAAACATACTAAAACATCAAAACATCAACTACCAGGACCTCTGTTATCCAATGAACAGTTAACTTTGATTATACCCCTCTACAAGTTTCCAATATTTCTCTACCAATTAGACTTTTCTAAATAAACTTTCTCTTATAGTTTGAGTCTTGGCTCTGAATTCTTTCTTAGCCAGAACTCAAGTACAGAGGTTGCTAAACCAAGGTCTGGTCTGACTCCACCTGTCTAACACCTGGTGCCGTTTTGCCACCTACAGAATGACAAATCCAAGTGTGCTTAATAAATACAACGAATGAAATTTACACCTCTAGCTCTAAAAGTTAACTCATCTTTCTCATGTGGGAAGATACAAGCACTGACTAATACTATTGTCTTTTTACTTTTTCCAGTTCGATGTAAGTGCACAGTACATAACCGAAGGAGATGGAGGCAGTATTAATCTGTTAAATTGATTGGACCCTTACGATCTCCTAGATATTGAACCATTAACAGATCAAAAGACTGATTTAAATTTAAATTCTAATATTAAGATGCACAAATCTCAAAAATTTTTTGTACTAACATTTTAAACTTTTAGTTTTATTTGTAATTCTATGTGGTAAGAATGTATAATCTGTGCAGGGGCTGATTGTTTTTTGAAAAGAAAACATTTATTTGGTTAAAACCATCTTTTACCCTGGCTGGATAGTTTGGCTGGCTGGAGCATTATCCCGTGCACCAAAAGGTTGTAGTTTGGATTCCCAATCAGGGCATATACCCAGGTTGTGGCCCATACGTGAGGCAACTAACCGATCTTTCTCTCTTAACATTGATGTTTCTCTAACAAAATCATACAAAAACCCATATCCTTGGTTGAGGGGAAAAACACACACCATCTTTCTACTCCGTGTGCTCTTAGGGAAATAATTTGCCAACAAAATTCTAGAAAACACAGTAGAAAATAAGTACAAAATTTGCATTCAAGTTAATTTAGCTAAAAAAAAGTCTATACAATTACCAGCTTGTGAGTCCTTCTCAAAGAACAGAATGAGACTTAAGGCTAGATATTCTCAACTCTGAGAGACTGCTTCATATTTAAGGACAAAAGAGTTCTCTTAAGTTAGAACAGCGATTTGTTAAAAGCAATCTCTTTTCCTTCTTTCTTTTTTTCTTAAGATGCAACGTTAGCCCACCTTGGACAGAATATAAGTCATATGTTATCAAAAAATTTGAAGACCTCTGACAAGATGACTCCTGATTGTTAAACTGTTCAACTTTCTTCAAAATACAGCTATTGTTAGTTATAATTGAGGACTTTGATTTCTGAAATCTGGATGATTTATTTTAATTTTAATTTAAAATTATTATATTTTATTTTAATAATTTTATTCACTACAGCTCATCCATGCTTTACTATATAATCAGTTTCTCTCTTAATTTAATAAAAATCAAGTCATGAATAGGTAAATAACATAACACACATCAAATTTAATACATTATTAATTTTACTTCTTTTGTGTGCATTAGTATATCCCTTAACTTACTATTGTGATTACACATGATTTTGACTCTTAAACAAATGTTTTGGGGTTTATTCTTCATAACATGAGAAATTATTAAGAATTTTCAAACAAGGACACACCATGGTCAACATCATGCAACTGGGAATAACATCTATCTCAAGTATAAGCTTCTCTAGAGCATAAAATGACTCTTGAGTAATGCAAGCTTGAAAACTTTCTTCTTTGTGGAGATAATATTTAGGAGCACAATGGACAAAGAACAATGAAGCAGATATATAGAGATCTAGATATTTGATCCATTTCTGAAAGTAACTGATGATGTCATCTTGGGTAAGGCACTCAGATCCTGGAAGCTTTTCTTTAGCTTTAATAATTCAATGAAGCTGTTTTTCACTGTGGAGTATGTTATCTGTGGGTTTGTCATGCATGGTCTTCATTATGTTAAGGTGTTTTCTTTTTATATTCAATCTGTTGAGGTTTTTTATCGAAAAAAGATGCTGTATTTTGTCAAATGCTTTCCCCCCCCCCATTTATTGAGATGATCATGTGATTTTAATCTTTCATTCTATTAATGTAGTATGTCACATTTATTCATTGGTATATGTTGAACCATCCTTGTATCCAAGGGATAAATCCCACTTGGTCATGGAGTACAAAAATCCTTTAAATGTGCTTTTTAAATATGTTTTTTCTAATGTTTTGTTGAGAAATTTTGCATCTAAATTTATCAGGACTATTGGTCTATACTTTGCTTGAAGTGTTCTTATCTGTTTTTGGTATTAGGGTAATTCTAGTTTCATAGAATGAGTTCAAAAGTGTTACCTCCTCTTTAATTTTTGGAAGAGTTTGAGAAGGATGGACATTAATTTCTTTAAATATTTGGTAGAATTTGTGCTTCTTTGGTCCTAGGTTTTCTGTGTTGGAAGTTTTTAATTACTGATTCAACCTCTTTTATCATTATTGATCTCTTTAGATTTTCTATTTCTTCCTGAATCATTCTTAGTAGGTTGTGTGCTTCTAGGAAGTTATCCATTCTTCTAGATTATCTAATTTGTTCGTATATTGTTGGTCATAGTTGTCTCTTATGATTTTATGTATTTCTGTAGTATCAGTTGTAATGTCTCCTTTTTCATTTCTCATTTAATTATTTATTCTTTTTTTCTCAGTCTAGTCAAGGTTTGTCAATTTTGTTTGGAAAACCAGCTCTTAGTTTTGTTAATGCTTTCTGTTGCTTTTCTGGTTTCTACTTCACTTATTTCCACTTTATTATATCTTTCCTTCTCTGATGGTGGGTTTAATTTGTTCCTTTCCTAATTCCTTGTGGAATAAATCTAGGTCATTTGAGATCTTTCAAATTTCTTATTATATGCATTTATTCTATAAACTTTCCTCTCAGAATTGCTTTTACAGCATCCCACAGGTTTTGGTATATTGTGTTTCCATTTTCATTTGTTTTGAGGTTTTAAAAAGTTTTCTTTTTTATTTCTTTTTTGACCTATTGGTTGTGCAAAATGTCTCTTTAGTTTCCTAGTTTCCAAATATTTTTGTAGATTTTCTAGTTTTCTTCTTGTTGGTTTCTATTTTCATTGTAGTCAGAAAAGATGGTTGCTATAATTTCTTTTTTTTAAATTTCTTTATTGATTAAGGCATTACATATGTGTCCTTATCCCCCCTTAACCTCCCTGGTTGCTATAATTTCAATCCTAAATTTGCTAAGATTTGCTTTGTATCTTGTCATATGATCTATCCTGGAAAATTTTCCTTGTGCACTTGAGAAAAATTTATATTGTGCTGTTGTTGGATGAAATGTTTCTATATATGCCTGTTAAGTCCATTTGGTCTAAAGTATGGTTCAATTCCAACATTTTGTTGTTGATTTTTTTGCTTTTAAGATCAGGAACAAGACAAGGATGCTCATTGTTATCACTCTTATTCAATACTAAAGGCCCGGTGCACGAAATTTGTGCACGGGTAGGGTCCCTAGGCCTGGCTGGCGATCAGGGCTGATCTGTGGGGTGACTGGTGGGGCGATCAGGGGTCCCATGCTGACGCCCACCTTGGCTGCCCTGGGGCCTGGGGACTGGGGGCAGCTCCTGCATTGAGTATCTGCCCCCTGGTAGTCAGTGCACATCATAGCGACCGGTTGTTCCACCGGTCATTCTGCCGTTCGGTTGACTTGCATATTAGGCTTTTATTATATAGGATAGTACTGGAAGTTCCAGCTAGAGCAATTAGGCAAGGCATCTGAATCAGTAAGAAGAAGTAAAATGGTGATTATTTGCAGATGACATGATTTGTTTGTGAAATAATGTTAACAAAGACCTAGTTTTGTTAATAACTTTTTGGTCTGTCAGTGTCTGCATGTTAGCATCGTCTCTGCACTTGATCACAAGATGAACTCTGCACCTTACATGATAGCATCTCCTTTAGGAAAGAAAGGACTTAAGGGTGCTTGTTCTCTTGGCTTCGCTCTGGCCTTTTATCTTTCTCAGAAGCCTTTCTCCAGGGACTTCTTACATTTCACTGGCGAAGAATGGGTTTAAGGTCCACTCTTATACCAATGATGTCACTATAATTGTTTTGTACCCTGGGGCTAGGCATTTTAGTGTTCAAACAAGAGTTGGATAGAAAGAAGAGAGGATAGCTGCAAAGAGTATTTGGCTATTTTGACAATTAGTAAATGTAATTTTATTCAGATCAACAAGACTATAGTAAATCTCCTATGTCCCAGTTGCTTGGATATTAAAATGAGACAAGCCATAGTTCCTGTGCTTAAGCAGCTCACACAGTATTTTGGTGCATTTAGAAAAAGAAGCAATTAAAGTTTATTGTGATAAACCTATTAAAAAGTGATAATGGAGGGTGGATGGGAGTGAGGAGATAGGGACCCACACTGACAAGAAGAAGGAAAACAAACTACCATTTACTTCACTTCTATACTATGCTAACTTCATAAATGCATGTTGAATAACTTGGAGTGAAAAAATAATTATAACACAGAGCTGCCTTCTGGAAGCAGACTTAATAAGCCCAGGTTTAGAACTCATGACTCCAGACCCAAGGTCAGTATATCTTTCATCAGGTATTAATCCACAGCTTAAAAAACCCACATTATAAAATCTTGTCTGGTTGCCGAACCATATACCCATCCTCCCATTAAAAAAAGTGTGGATGTTCTACTTTACATATAAACATTTTTTAATATAATCTCTTGGTTCAGTTCAAACTGAGTTCATCTAATTGAACTTTGGTCACATCCAGTAAATCCACCAATCAAACACGATTGCTCTTAATTTTCCATTCGGATAACTGAAGGAGACTGTGCTGTTGAGAGATGAGATTTCATTCCTCTAGAGAAAGAAAAAAAAACCCATGGTCATAAAATAAAAACAATCTTTAAGTTTTATTCAGTTTATCTAAAAAATATCCTGTTGAAAGACTACTTTTTAAAAAATGAGGAAAATGTTATGTTAATTGGAGGACCTGTTTTGTAATGCCAATTACATCAACACAGTGTGTTTATTCTTAGTGTGTAATATTCACCAGACGTTCTAAGTCCCACAGAGAAATTCTGAAGCAGGAGAAAAGGTCCACGCTTAATTAGAAACGGGCCGATCAGAGGAATTTATTAAGGGGGATTAACCACGCATTCAGAAACAAAGGGTCAAATTCTTATTCCTTCTTAGCTTCAAAAGGAGCTCCAAGAAATAAGGCAAATGGAGTGAAGAGAAGGGAAATGGAATCTGGCTCCATTTCTCATCTTTCTGAAGGCACAGAAAGGTTATGTGACTGCCTCGGGCAAGGTAATTAGACTGGCTGAGTTGCAAACATGAAGAGGTAACATTGGAAATTACACTTTCAGCTCACCTAAAAAGTTTAAATTAAAATGTTGTTTTGGAGCAAAACCTTTAAAATAGCAAACATTTTTAATGCTTTTTTCCAAATAATTGACTTAATGTATATATTCTTCTTCTTGTTCTGGAATTCTCAGAACACATTTGATGTTACAATGTAGTATTATATTGTGCTGCTGAATTAATAGAACTGTATCAACTGGGAAAATGGTGCCTCCTAATTATTTTATATTTGACATTTTAGAGTAGGCATTTTAAACTACTATAAAATTTGTTGCTTTTGTTAAATTAACTTACTTTTAAAAAATTAAAATAGTTTTTATAGTAGGAAAGCTATATATAACAACAAAAACAATGCATCGTTCTTGGAAGGATTGATTTCAAGCATTGTCATGTTGTATTCATTACAAGAATGTCTGTTTCATGGAAGAAAAAGTAACTGGTTACTTTTAAATCAAAATAAAGATAACTTCTAAAGTTGCTGCGATCATTTCTCTTTCTATTACACAAGGGAAAAAAATCAATGAAGTTTGAATAAATTAACAGTCAACTCAATTTTAAACCAAGGGGAAATGTTCTATTAAGTTCTTTGCTATGTTTGCAAAATATCTCAGATCTTCTTTTGAAGAGAGGTAATCCATAACTTTTAGACTTCTGACAGGTGATTAGAGAATGTACTTCAAATTAGTTTTTCACTTGAAAAGAATTGTTCCCCTTAAAGAAATTCTTATATTAAATGTCATAAATAATTGTTACTGTAACACCTGCAATTTTCAGGCTACTGTGTGAATGCAGAATAGTAAATTTACTTTCATAATAATATTGGTTTGAGATTAAACCCTACTAAACTTGCTTGTAGCTGAAAAGTAATAAAGAAGCGTCACTTTAAACTTATCAAAGAAATGATATACTTTAAAAATAGGATACTATTTTCCCATTTAATATGACAGATGGTTTTCATTCTTTAAAAAAATACATGGAAGTAACTGGAAAAAAAATCTTAACACTCCAAGTAGGTATTATATAAATATTACAAATCCTCTATCCTATTCTCAGACCATTTACCAGGATTATGTTTTCTTCTATATCCCTCCAGGCCTGCCAATAGAAGCACCCTATAAAATATTTAGGAACTCTCTATTTTCATCTGGCATGTCTTGTAAATCTTTTCATAGCTAAAGGATTTATTTTAATGACTACAAAGTATAAAATGGTGTAGAGATAATGTGATTTATCCAACTAACCCTGTTTCCAAGCTACTTCCTTTACAAAAGTGTTGCGAATAGCCTCTACAAATTGTTAGGCTACTTGTATGGAAAATTTCTGAAATGAAATTTCTTGGGGGGTGTAACAAGAACAAGTACCTTTGCTTACGATATTTTAAAAATAATTTTCCCAGTTGGTCCTTTGTCTTTTGCAATTTATTTCTGCTGGGTTTTTCTAAATGCATCAGTAATAAAATTTCAATTTTTATGTATTAAAATGCACCTATGTGTATAGCTTCTAGGTTTTAATCATTCTTGTGAAAGTCATACTTTGCTTTTAGATTTAAAAAGATGTTACCTCTACATATATTTATATAGTAGAGGCCCATTGCATGAAGATTCATGCAATAGGCCTTCCTTCCCCTGGCTGCTGGCACTGGTTTTCCTCTGGCACCCAGGACCCAGGCCTTTGCTCTGGCCGCTGCCTTCCGTCTTCGCTCCGGCCAGCTGGAGTCTTGGCTCCGGCCGGAGCCTTCAGTCTTCTTCGCTCTGGCCGGAGTGCTGCTCCTGTAGCTCCTTCCACCCTGCGCCCTCCCCCTCATAGCAGGTGTCCTGCCTCGTGCCTGCATATGCAAATTAACCCACCATCTTTGTTGGGTTGATTTGCATACTCACTTCTGATTGGCTTGTGGGTGTCATGGAGGTATGGTCAATTTGCATATTTCTCTTTTATTAGTGTAGATTTTAAATTCTTTCTTTCTTTTTTTTTTATTGTTGACAGTATTACAGATGTCTCCCATGTCCCCCTTCATTTATTCCCCCTCCACCAAGCCCCTGCCCCATCCCAGGCCTTCATCTCACTATTGTCCATGTCCATGGGCTATGTGTATATGTTCTTGGTTAATCCTTGATTAATCTCTTCCTTTCTCCCCTCCAACACTCTCTTGCCCCCATCAGGGCACATACCTAGAATGTGGGTTTGATCTCTGGTCAGGGTGCAAACAGGAGCCAAACAAATGGATGTTTATCTCTCACTTTGATTTTTTTTTCTCTCTCTCTCTCTCTCTCTGCAATCAATAGAAAAAACCATATCCTTGGGTGAGGATTTAAAAAGAAAAAAAGAGAGAGGACCCAAATAAATAAAATCAGAAATGAAAGAGGAGAAGCAACAGCTGACACTACAAAGGATTGTGAGAACATATGATAAACAGCTACATGCCAACAATTTGCACAACCTGGAGAAATGGATAAATTTCTAGAAACATACAATCTTCCAAAACTGAATCAGGAAGAATCAGAAAAGTTGAATAGGAAATAAAATTACAACTAAGGAAATCAAAGCAGTAATAATAATAAAAAAAAAACTCCCCACAAACAAAAGTCCTGAGCTGGGTGCCTTCACAGGTGATTTTATCAAATATTTATGGAAAAACTAATACCTATCCTCAAACTATTTCAAAAAATTCAAGAGGAGGGAAGACTTCCAAGCTCTTCTTACAAGCTAGCATTATCCTAATTCCAAAACCAGGTAAAGACACTACAAAGAAAGAAAAGTAAAGGCTATTATCCCTGATAAACATAGATGCTAGAATCCTCAACAAAATATTAGCAAACCAGATCCAACAATCCTATATAATAAAAGGCTAATATGCAAATCGAACAAAGGATGGAATGACCGGTCGCTATGATGCGCACTGACCACCAGGGGGAAGACGCTCAATGCAGGAGCTTCCCCCTGGTGGTCAGTGCACTCCCACAGGGGGAGTGCCACTCAGCCAGAAGCCCGGAGCTGGGCTTACAGCTGGCGAGGGCAGCGGGGGTGGCAGGAGCCTCTCCTGTCTCTGCGTCAACGATAGGATGTCTGACTGCCAGCTTAGACCCACTCCCCACGGGCCTAAGCCATCAGTTGGACATCCCCCAAGGGCACCTGCACTGTGAGAGGGCACAGGCTGGGCTGAGGGCCCTTCCCCCATTCCCAGTGCATGAATGTCGTGCACTGGGCCTCTAGTACATTAATAAGATCATACACCATGATCAAGTGGAATTTATTCCAGGGATGCAAGGTTGGTACAATATTCACAAATCAATAAATGTAATACATCATTGAAACAAATTAAGGATAAAAATCATGTGGTCATATCAATAGATGCAGAAAAGGCATTTGATAAAATCCAGCACACATTTGTGATAAAAACTACCAGCAAAGTGGGAATAGGGGGATCCTATCTCAGCACCATTTATTGAAGAGGCTTTCTTTTCTCCATTGTGTGTTTGGCTCTTTTGTCAAAATTTTTTGCCCATATACATGTGGGTTCATTCCTGACTCTCCATTCTGTTCCATTGGTTTGCATTTCTGTTTTTCTGCCAGTACTATGCTGTTTTGATTATTGTTGCTTTGTAGTATAATTTTAAGTCAGGGAGTGTGATACCTCTGGCTTCATTCTTTTTTTCTCAGTATTGCTTTAGCTTTTCAGGGTCTTTTGTGGTTCCATACAAATCTGATGATTTTTTGTTCTATTTCTTTAAAAAATGTCATTGGTATTTTGGTGAGGATTGTATTAAATCTGTATATTGCTGTGGGTAACATGGACATTTTAAGTACATTAATTCTTCCAATCCATGAACACAGGATAACTTTCCATTTCATTATGTCTTTTTTCATCTCTTTTAATAATGCTTTGTAATTTTAGTATATAGGTCCTCCACATCTGAAAATTTTGAAAACATTTATTCACAAAGATATATGCACCCCTTTGTTCATTGCAGTATTATTCTCGGTGGTCAAGACATAGAAACAGCTAAAGTGTCATTTGATATATGACTGGATAAAGATGTGGTACATGTATTCTATGGAATACTACTCAACCATAAAATGAAATACTGCCATTTACGACAACTTGGACAGACCTTGTGATTATCATGCTAAGCGAAATAAGTCAGACAGAAAATTTTAAGAACCATGTAATATCACTCTTATGTGAAATATAAAACTGAAAGCAACAAATCAATAAACAAGAAAAACAAATAAACAAAAACTCATAGCCACAGACGACACTATGGTGGTTACCAGAGGGAAGAGGGGTGGGAGGGTAGTAAAGGGTAAAGGGAGTCAAATATATGGTGACAGAAGATGATTTGACTTTGGGTGGTGGATACACAGTGCAATATACAGATCATATGTCATAGAAATGTACACCTGAAACCTACATGATCTTGTTAACAAATGTCACCCCAATAAATTTACAACAGTCTTATTCCTTCTTTTGTTTTGGTTTCAGATGGTATTATTGTGCAAGCATGGGGAAATGTTTGGATGCATCCATATGAACTTGGTGGGTTTAACTTCAATATTCCTGCCAATATGGGCAGAATTTTTGATCTATAAGGAGTCTGTTATCTTGTAGAGACCCTAGACACGTATTACACATTTAACAAAACCTAGATCTCACAGGATGATTGAGTTCTGTTGAAGTGACTGTCCTACAATAAAATGAATCATGCATTCTGTAGTTTAAAATTACTTTCCACTTTTTGCACTGTTTTCAGAATAATTTTCAGACCACATAGCTTGGGTTACATGGTCATTTACAATGGTGCCCAACTACTTCTTTAGTTACTATACCCCAGGTATTCTACATTATTGTCACCAGGCAAATTTAATCACTCACCCAACAAACTCTAATTTGTTGAACCTTTACTCTATTCATAAGGTGAGTTAAGGAAGGAAATTTTCCAGATTCCTTTGGTGACAATTCTCATTAATAGCTCCTATACTGAACCATTTTCAATATATGTATATTTTAAACGTATCATGTTATGTCTACTTTATTCCTTACACTGAAGATTAAATATATGGTCAAAATCTACAATTATATAATGTACCTGAATATACACAATTAAGTACTCTTGGAACTTTCTTCTTAAAACTAAATAAATATTTCAACCTTAAACCATTTATCTGCCTTTTCTAGTCCTTTGAATCATTATTGTAGTTTTCTCTCTACTCTTTCCAAGTTCCCCTTATGCGGAAAATAAAGTGCCGTATAAAATTGTTTATAGTGTTTGTCAAGCATTCATTATAAGACTTAGTCTTACAAAGTGATGATGCCGTCTCCCCTCCTGTTTATGCATGAGTATGTATTCTGTTTGCATTTTAACAGTGGCAGGCCATGACTGATTCATGGCCACTGATGAGTCATTTTCTTGATTAATTATGTTAGGCCTCTTTGTGTTCTGAACAACAAAACTATGTGATGGATAGCCGGGTTCTATAGTTTAAGACAAGAACAGATGTTAAGAGTTTGTATTCAGCCTATTAAAAGAGGTAACCAAATAATTAGTCATCTATGCTGTCTTTTTGGAGCAGTCTGGCAACAAGCATTGCCTTATAAAAGTTGAACTTTCAGTTCCACTGACAAATGTTGCTGTTTTTCTTCATCCACATTCACACTGGAAATGCGTGACAACAGTTGTCTTTATAATCGGTTTAATTACATTTCAATCAGGTTTTCTCCCAAATTAAATTTTGGCTATAAAAGAAAGGATCTCTTTCCAGAGACCTCCATTTTACACAATGAGAATGTGATCCAGGTCATAAAATTGTCCTCGTTATTTCCTGTTTGAGTAGCTGTTACCTCTTTTGCAACCGATACCCCATGTCTGTACCATCTACATATATATTCCTAATGATTAAGACTGACAGAGTCATAGGACTCAAGTGGGTCTAACCTGCCTCTTCCCTAGCTGCAGGCCTGTGGGCCCTGTGCCTCAGTGTTCCATTAATTAATGAGCCTCACTTGCATGATTTTGTTGTAGCCATGAATTCAGGTACCTGACTTTGTCTTGAGTTTCCTTTTCTTAGAATGCTTTGGGTTTTTTACTACCTCTTGTAAGGATCATAGAGTTGAGAAAATGATCTGTATTGAAGAACCAGCCAGGCCACAAATATATTTTATGGTGTTATGCAAGATATTTAATCGTTCTAGTGTGAATTGTTTTCCTTATCAGTGGCAAGAGAATAAGAATACCCATCCATCTTACAGATGGAGTGTTGTGCTTTCAGAATAGAATAGACATAAGGAGCTTTTCTTAAATGCTCTGTGATTTCCCTTCCTCTTCAATAAGCGCCCTCTACTGGTTGTTCTTTCCCGGAAATCAGGTAGCAGTTGCACAGTCAGGCTCACTTGGAGCAGCTTGGGCTTTTCCCGATATTAAGAACATCTGTGTATCATCAGATTAGAATAAAGGGATCCTGAGACCTCATCCTTGTATGTATAATAGGTTAAACTTTTAAAATGTTTGCTATTTTAATATTTATATAATTTACAGTTAACCTCAGTACTTGAGCAAATAGTTTTATGTGAAGCTATAGCTGTCAAGCTTCTATGACAAATGATGGCACTTAAAATATATTAGTACTGGGAAAAAAATATTAGTATTCATTCTTCCTAACCCTGACTACCTGGTATAAAATCAGATTCCCCCCCTTTTATCTATATGCCTATTCAATATCTTTTCTCGACTTTTTCATTATTTTAAGGATCTCTGTATTGTTGGGAGCTGCAATGTGCCCATCCCCAAAATAGTATTTTCTGGCCTCCCTTGCTTATGGGGGAGACTAATGTAAGCAGAATCTATTGAGTGAGGTTTGGGAAAAATTCTTTAAGAGCTCTGTAACTGGCAAGGAATCTTTTGTTTTCCTCTTTTTCTTTATCTTCCTATCTGGAATGTAGTAATTATTATTGGTGTAGTAATTGTAATTGGTGTAACAACCAATTACAATCTTGCAAACAGTTGATGAATTTGAAGATGAAAGCTGTACGTTAAGGATGGTAGAGGAAAAAGGTATTAGAACCTGGACCTTGATAACTTTGTGGAGCCACCATTCTAGCTCATGTTATGTGGGAGAAAAGGACATTCTGAAATTAAGTGTAAGCTGCCAAGAACCAATTCCAGCATGTAATAATTACAAGAGTTTCACCAAAAGGTTGGTGAAGCTTGGAGGCTCAACAAGGGTGAGCTACCTTTGTAGTTTACCTGTTGGAAACGGCTAAAAGCACTTCCCCCAAACCTGAATAGGATAATAGTTTGCTGCCAGACAGCTCAGGTCATTTTATTGCCTCCTGTTGGCCAAACACCTGAAACTGACAATGCTTCTGTACCCTTTGATACCTTACCCTTTGAAGTGTATATTTCCACCTTGCCTTAGGATAAATTGTGTTGAATAAAAGCAGGGGTCCTTGGTCAAGGGAGAGTCTTTAGCTCCCTTTAGCTGAAGCTCCTCTGACCCCCAATGCCTTTCAAAATTATCTTTCGTCTCTGGACTCTTTAATCATCTACACGCAGCCCCTTTCTCCAGAATGCTGAACCCTTTGTAAGGCTGGGAAAAGAACCCCGGCAGTAAGCCATTGTTATATTTGAAGTCTTTGCTATGTTACCCTTCATAAAATAGGCTTATTTATTTTTTTCTCTTTCTCTTCTCATAATCACAAAACAAGACAAAAACAATAACAATAACCAAAACGACAAGCCACTACATGTATGTATTTGCTAGTACACACGTAAGCAAATGGATTCATGATAGAAACATGAAGTTGGACACTATATATATTTTCACTATGACTCTTACTCAGGCATTCACATGTCTTGATTATAAAAACTGATTTAAAATGATTTTCTTTCAAAATTGAACTGGATTCACTTTAAATGCACAGAAAAAAATAAATCTCAAGAAAAAATTCCTTCTCTTGAGATCGATGCCAGGAAATGTCAGAACAATAGGCAAAATACAACGGAGAGGTCTCCAGCGACTGCCAGGCCCCAACTGTTCCCGAAGATTAGCACTGTCCTGTGTGTAATTATGATACTTAGTGATTAGGCATTATCATTGGCTGTTTCCTCTGGCTTTCTTTTTCTGACAGGCCTGTCTTAATTAAGCCCAAATTGGAATGAAATATATAAGGATATCTGCCATTTCAACCCACTTTAAAAAAGAGAAGCCAGCCAAAATGACAAATAAGCTCATATTTATCTTTTCAAGGAAAACAATGCCATTGGAAATTAATTATTTCTACAAAACATCTTGTGCTTTTCAGATTTATGTTTAAGTCATTGTTCTCTTTTGGGGAGTAAGAACGTTTTAGGTGTGAAAGTATGCAAAATCGTAAACCTTTGGGAAAAAACAGAATTATGGAATGGGTGAGGGAGACTTGCCAACACATGTATATGCTTATAAAAATATGTGTATATAAAAATGTTTGGAAGAAAAGGTAACATAATGGTCAAAAGATAGAGAGTGGTTATCTGCAATTGTCAAAATATGAGCGTATATAATTTCCTTATTCATATTTTCTTGTTCTTTCTAATCTAATGAACATGAATCTTTTTTATAATAAGAAAATAAAATCTGTTGAAGAAATATATTGAATAAAATGGTATTACCTACCAGATTTTATATATAATATATGATATATGATATATGATATATCTATATATAAAAGGCTAATATGCTAAGTGTCTTTCCCTCTGTCCATGTAATGACATCATGTAGCAATGCCTGGCTTTCTCTCTCTAGCAATGATTAGCCTCCTTGCAGTTTCTTTAGCCCAGGAACACGACTTGCTTTATAGCCAGGTGGAAACATTTTACACTGTAACCAAACATCTGTGAAGCATTTTCCCATGCCTCATCTCATTTGATCCTCACAGAAGTCCTGGAGTAGGTAGATAGGAGACTTGGTGGAATCCTATTTTCTTTTCATTAGCCGGAAAATGGAGATTTAGAAAGCTTAGAAACTTGACCTGACTGAAAAGAAGTAAGAAATGGTGGACCTTAAAAATGACTTCAGGTTTTCTGACTGTGCAGAATATAGTCAAACACTGCTGCAGTTAAATATTTTACCCTTTGTTCTCCCTGTGTGATCTACAATAATATGCTTTGTGTTGATATTTACTACTGTGTTGCTGACAATTACCTGAAGAGAAGTTGGGGTGCTTCACTGGGCTGGAAAAAGTTTAGCTAAATCAGAAAGCAGGTCTAATTTAGTAAGTTTATTCTATATCTATAAAAGGCTAAGTTGACTTGCACATGCGCAGTACATATAAAGCTCTCACTGGCACCAATTGCACGTGTGTGTTTCCATCTGTCATTGTTGATCACGAATTTGGCTGACACTTCTATTATAGAGAAAGGGCGAATAGTGATATTAAAATATTTCTTCTAATTAATTTCAATGTGCATGAATTCTTATACTGGGCCACTAGGAATATATATAATTCTCACACTATAATAGCTGTACCTTGTTTTTATTCTCAGTTACAAGACAGAATATATAGTCATCTTTCTATATCACAGTTTTTCATATACATTGTAGTGGTTTTAAAACTATATTCACAAATGGTTTAATATTCTTTTCTTTAAGAGGTAATGCTTAATTTCTCTACCTGTGAATATGTGCTAGACTTAGTGACTAACTTCATAAGAAACATGTCTTTGATTCATCTTCATAGAAAAGAAACAGCATGTGGCTAGGCGGTTACTGAATTTCCCCAGAGCAAACAGGATGTTGGGGGTAGGGAGAGGGTATGAGAGCTGTGCTCTTGGCTGATAGCACATCTTCCTGAAAGATTCCCCTAAACCAGTGGTCGGCACACTCAAAAGTCAACAGCGTGGCAAACCGCGGCTCGTGAGCCTCATGTGGCTTGCGAGCCGCAGTTTGCCGACCAGTGCCCTAAACAAAGGGAGGTGGAGACAACTAGGCTTTGCATTGTTTCTTTTAGTTGTCATTAAAAATTAAGCCCAATGTTTTATATCGCCCAATGGGAGACAGCAAGATCTAGGCAACGTATTAGGAAACAGGTGACCAAATAATACTCAGCCAATGAGGAACTAAAGGAGGGACTAAATAAATAGGCTATGTTCCCTGCCTCACATGTATGCCCTACAATGGATGCCCTCTCTCTCGAGTGTTATTAAAAGTCTCATTTTCGCCATGTTTCTGTTTCCCAGTCCACCATTCGAAATTTGGACAGGTGAGCCATTTCTCACAACTTCTAACAAATGGAATAAACCAGAAATGCTATATCACATCCATGTTCCAATTAAAAATAGTGCCTCTCACCCGGGCTGGCATGGCTCAGTGGTTATAGTGTCAGTCTGTGCACCAGAGAAGGGTCACAGGTTCTATTTCTGGTCATGAGCGCATACCTGGATTATAGGTTTGATCCCCCGCAGGGTATATGCGGAAGGCAACCAATGGATGTGTCTCTCCCACATCAATGTTTCTCTCGCTTCCCTCACTCTTTCTCTCTCTCCTTTCCACTCTCTCTGAAAATCATTAAGAGTTTCCAAATTCTAGAGAAATCAGGTAGGGAGAAAAAAGATATAATTTACCAAATTGCTTTAAGAGAAAAATAAGTCTCCTTATATCTGGAAAGCAAGAGGAAAATTCCTGCTCTTATAACAGCATGAAGAACCGAACTCCAATTCTGTATTATCTTATTTTTTAGCTTTTAAATTCATTACTCAGCTCAGCTATATAATTTCCTCTCAAGATTTCTTCACACAAACCTTTGTAGTCCCTTTTAGTTTACCATTTCCTAACACATTCAGAAATAACCAACTTTAGAACAACTCATTTTCTTCCCTTTCCTTCAAAAAGTATCTCCACATCTTATGCCTTCCATTACCCAAACAATACAATTTCTTTCCAACTTAATTTTTAATGACAACTAAAATGTAAGCAATTAGATTGGCAAATACATTTTATAATTTCTAGAAACATAGGCTCCTCCATTGGCAAACACTCTCACATTTTTAAGAGACATACATCTACTAAAGTATAAGACATTCATTAATAGCTAGCTCCCAATGTATTTTCTAGCTTCTCTGTAATAAAAAGTAGGTAAACTTAAGATTTGTCTAGCAATCAATGTTTCAGTATTCTATGTTATTTAAAAATATCTAGATATTTAATAATTTACATCAAAACATTAATTTAAAAAGAAACAGCAGAAATAATTTAAATTGACCTACTCAAATGGCTCAGGTTTTTTTTTTTCTTTCTTTCTTTTTCCTTTCAGTAAGAATTACCTCCCAGAAGCTTGCATTAAAAGATGGCCCAGGTAAGAGTTATTGAAGAAGACCGGGTATTTGCATCTCAAGGGTACAAGAATGAAATGCAAACTCCTCCTAGAAGAACATTGGTTTTATAAAGCCACTTATCTATAAGTTTTTTGAGCACAACAGGGGAGGTTTGGGGAAGAAAAAGGAGTTGTGGCTTTGCGTTGTTTCTTTTAGTTGTCATTAAAAATTAAGTTGGAAAGAAATTGTATGGTTTGGGTAATGGAAGGCATAAGATATGGAGATACTTTTTTTTTTTTTTAGGAATTTTTATTTATTTTTTCAAATTTTTTTTATTAAGGTATTATATGTGTACATATCTTACCATTGCCCCCCCCCCCACCCCACTCCCATATATGCCCTCACCCCCCAGAGTTTTGCATCCATTGGTTATGTTTATATTGGAGATACTTTTTGAAGAAGTGTCTTCGGCCCTGTTACACCTTTGGCCCTGGAAAGACTTCATTTGTAAAACAAGGACAGTTGTTTTCAATAACTCAGTAATTGGTTTGCCACCCAAATGTTGGCAAAGGACTGACAAATTCTTTCATCTGGTTTTTTGTTTTTGTTTTTGGAATTCCCCCCTCCCCCCATCTGGGTATACTTTTCCTATTTTATAGATAGTACATAGCTTAGGGTTATCTCTGAGAGCCATAAAGGCTTGGATATGTGGTACTTCCATCCATTTCCCTTGGGAATGGCAAAACAGGTCTAGCTGTAAGATATTATTAAAATTAATGGTGCCATTAACTAGCCAAACCTCTCCATTGTCCACTTTACTAGTATATTGGAGCCAGGCCATGTGGCAAGAGAAGATTAACCTCTTGTTTCTGAGGAACCCAGGGTCAGATTTCTCTCAGTTGTCAAGTATGCACCCCAAAAGGGATATCTTGAGGCATTGTGGACTGGTTCCCCATCTACGGAGAGACAGACAAGTTCTGAGCCAAGAGGTAGAGGTGTCTCTACTAGTCTCTGGGCTGTTTTGGGCTGCCCTGTGGTCTGAGAGCCACTGTAGGGCAGGTACCCTATCGCCCGGGATGTGGAGTGCATAGCATACCCTGTGCCCTGAGGGTAGGCTTACCAAAGGTCACTGTAATAGCCAACCACAGGGAGGATGGACTTACTCCACTAAGGTAGGTGGACTCCACTCCACAGGGATACCCTGCCGTTCCAGTACCACCCAAGGTGTAGAGTGCCACCCCACGCTCTGAGAGCAGACTTCCAACTGTCAGAGTAGTGACTGGGCACTGTTTATCTGGACTTACTCTGCCCAGACAGGTGGACCCTATTCTACACAAAGCCCATGCCAAGTGAGGCATCCCTGCTTGCTGGCCTCTGGTCTTAGCTACCTTACTGGAAGTCCCCCATCATGTCTATCCATACAAGGGTTGCCTATCTCTGTCACCTTAGATGGAAGCCTCGTGCTACAACTCTGGTCTCTAGTAGTTGGGCAGGTGACCTGTCGCCCTTCCTTTTATATTCCCAAGAGCCCTTGTCCTTTAGGAGGTCTAGGAGAGAGGGCAGCTTACCCTTGAAGGGAAGGGAGAGACCCTGGTAAGCTGTCCCCGAAGCCCTCATGGAAATGAATAATGAAGAAAAGATAAACGTTCAGTCAGTCTCAAGATTAGTTTCCTCTTGTGGAGGTTTATTTAAAATTATTATTTTCCAAGCTGGTTCAGTATCTAATTCATTTAATCCTAAATATATTTTGTCCTTCTGGAAAAAGGATATGTGGGTGCCATTGATTTCAAGAATATCTCACCCTATCAGGTGATATTGTCCCAGAGGATTCCAGAGCTGGAACGGAACAAGTTCTAATGTAAAAACAGACATTGCTTGATTAGATATTCTTGTCATTTGTGCAAGAAGCTTTACTCGGAGGGAGAAGACAACTTACTTGGTTGTGGTTAAGAACATAAAAACAGCCCCAGTAACTATAAGGGCTATAGTGGCTTCCCTGTGGCCTTGGTTCAGCAACCTCAGTACTTGAGATATGGCTAAGGAAGATTTCAGAGCCAAGACTCAAACTATAAGAGGAAGTTTATTTAGAAAATCACAGAAGTGGAAGTGAGTGGCAGAAGAAATGGGCTCAGGAAACAAGTTACAGAGGCAAAAGAAGGTGCCCTTGGAGCTTAGAAGAGAGAAGGGTAAAGGTAACGCCTCTCAGGGGAAAAAGAGGAGGACTGGAAAGGCACAAAGCATACTCCTGAGGAGGGAGAGCACGCTTAATAACTCTTAGTAGAAGTTTACAGTGTAGAATTATGCTGGGAATTGGAGAAGGGCTAAGGGAATTGTTTATTTTTAATTTAAAAACTTTCCAAAGTTTTGGAATTATTTCCATGTACTAGTACCAATATTATTTTTCAAATTAAAAAATAAAAGAATATACATACAAGTCTTTGGATTAAATTCTGAAATCTAGTTTTTATTTAACTTTGTAAAGAACTGTGTATAAGACAAAGCATATGTATAATTTAACGTTTTCATAATTTCCTGATAGTACTCACATACACAAAAAAATACAGATGATCACTGTGCAAGCAGTGTATGGTAACTAAAGCAAATAAGAATAAATTTCTAATAAAGACTCCTCTAGCCTGGTCGCGGTGGCTCAGTGGTTGAGTGTTGACCTGTGAACCAGGAGGTCCTGGTTCGATACCTGGTCAGGACACATGCTGGGGTTGTGGGCTCAATCTCCAGTGTGGGGCGTGCATGAGGTAGCCAATCAGTGATTCTCTCTCATCATTGATGTTTCTATCTCTCCCTCTCCCTTCTTCTCTGAAATCAATAAAATATATTTTTTTAAAAAGAACAACCGCAATCAATGAGCTGTAACAGCTCAGAACTTTGTGATTGACTTATATGTTATAGAACTTAGCCTTTGTCGCCAACGATTTAAAAAAAAGAAAAAGAGAGAGACTCCTGAACACCAAGAATAGGTTCTGTGCACTTAGGAGCATTGAAGGTTTGCTCTTGAACCTAGAATTTTCCTTCCTAGAAGGCATTATGGCAGATATGAGAACGTTACACTTTTATTGCACCCCGTCTTTATTATGTTGTGTGGAAGTGTCCTGTGATTCAACCAAGGAGCTCCAATTCTCTACCTGTAACTTTTTAGAAAGAGAACTAAACTCTGGGTCCTCAAATGAAAGTTTTAAGCAAAGGAATTTAGCCTTTTCTCCTAAATGTGTTTGCTTCATTAACTTTCAGAAGAAACTGCCTTACATGAAGAAAGAGAGTCTTGAAAACCTTCAGGGTTCATCAGAAAGACTTCCTTTGCATAGACTCGTTCATCAATTTCAGCAGTAACAGAAAGCAATGGCAGCGTGATCTGAATCGGTTGCTGGAAATTGAGTAGTAACTTAAAACTCCATTGAAGTTGTTTATCAGATATAGGGCACAGCTTGTTCCTTGTATTATAAATATTGAAACATTATGGACATTTTTACCACAATTAAAACATTTCTACCCAAAGGAATGGTGATGATATAATGTGAGTTACATGTACAATACACTTAACTTTCAATGAGCAGAGATGAACTGTGACATGAATTTTTAAAGTGATTTAAAATAAGACCTATTGTTTTCAGAAATATGCAAATATTTATTAGAGTTGTAGGGGAACCTACTCCATGTGAAAGTTTATTATTATTATTATTTTTAAATATATTTTATTGATTTTTTACAGAGAGGAAGGGAGAGGGATAGAGAGTAGAAACATTGATGAGAGAGAAACATTGATCAGCTGCCTCCTGCACGTCCCCTACTGGGGATGTGCCCGCAACCAAGGTACATGCCCTTGACCGGAATCGAACCTGGAACCTTTCAGTACACAGGCCGATGCTCTATCCACTGAGCCAAACTGGTTAGGGCATGAAAGTTTATTATTATTAAAAGTATTTTTCAGAGAATAAATGGTTTTAAAGCTGGAAGTCTCTGGCACAGAGGGAAGATTTTTTTTTTTTTTTTGGTGCTCCCACCCATGTGCTGTCCACTCTCAATGTTAGTACATTTTGTTTTTCCAATTTTTTAAATTTTGTACATATATCATTCACTCCTAGTTGATACACCTGTATTTACAGTTTTTGATAACTATTAAAACAGAAGTTCTGTGCCTGTCCAACTTCTCAAAAGAGAGAAAACAGATAGCTTAAAAATTAAGTCTAGAAATACTTTTTTAATTGGAAAGCAACAGATTAAGAATCAACCTGTGGTCCCTCCCCTGTGACACTCCCTCTTCTCCCCCACCCCAAAATAAATAAGTAAACATCCTATAAAATTCTTAAGGTATTTGCCCTATAAATGTTTTAAAATTATTTGCTCTTTTGGCCTTTTAAGTGATTGATATATTGATTACTTAGTAATTCTGGAATTATTATTCCAATAAATATTTTGTGATTTTTTTTTAAAGAAAAACTATTTCCTAACAGTCTTGGAAGTTCTTTGCTACTCTGAAACAAACCAATAAAAGAGTGAAAGAGAGAAAGAAGGAAAAGAACAGAGAAGGAGAGAGAAGGAAGGAAGGAAAAGAATGGGTGCTACATAGTTCTTCAATACAAGGAGAGATTATCATAATGTTTTCAGACAAAAATTATGTGCAGGCAATTTTATGAAACAAGATGAAGACCAAAATGATAGTAAAGATCCTGGGTACTACACCCTGAAACAGCTGTTTTCAGACTGCTTTTTAAAAACAGCAACAATTTAAATTCCATTATTTTTAGCACTTTCCTGTTCTCTTTGAGAATAATTACAGAGCTATATTTTCCAATATGACATTTAAAATTTATATCACTAAAGTTCTGATTAATATAAAGCATGAGAATAAAATTAAAGAGTTGTAATTATTGATGCCTATTTAAAATATTTGGAAGAAAAATATATCAGTATTTCAGTAAATGATCATTTAAAGTATATAAGTATGTATATATGTGCATATATACATTTTTGCTCAGCATAAAACAGTATATGTATGTATACTGTTCAAAATTTATTTATAATAAATGGAAGAAAAATAATTAAGGCTTATATTCATGGCTTTTTATGTAGTGAACTGTAGTGAATTCTTTTTTTTCTAGAATTGTTTCTTTTTCATAAAGACCAAAGGATCATCATCTTCCTTTGTCCACATTTTAAAAAAGTAGAGTAATCACAATCATCTTAAATTTCTACCACTAAATAAATATTAAATTGATATCTTGTTAAAGTTGACATCTGTTTAAGATAAATTAATCCTTGAGGACTAAAAGGATCGACTAAAAGAGCAAAGATCTGTGTGTGTGTTAAGAGACCTCTTCACTGTCTTATTTCTTAATGTATTTTTTAATTGATTCCTTAAGGTACTCAGCAGAGTCTGTGTCCCATTTGGGAAACCACCATTGTTATCATCAGTAGCTCCAACCTATTGCCATGACCCAAGATCAAACATTTTGGGTGTCTAAATTTTTATATGGTTAGCTTACATATCCAGGACACTCTAGAGTGTTCTTTGAGTGAACTCACTTTTTAATCAGCATTTTATGATTTCTTAAGCATTGTCATGGCTCAAGATTTTATCATATCTTCTTATGATAATTTTTTTATTTTTAAAAATATATTTATGTTAATTTTTTAATGCTCACCAAGGATATGTTTTTCTTGATTTTTTTTTTATTTAGAGAGGGAGAGGGAGAGAGGGAGGGAGGGAGAGAGAGAAAGAAACATGGATGTGAGAGAGAAACACTGATTGGTTGCTTCCCGTTTGTGCCCTGATAGCTCACTCCCTAACAGGGGATTGAACCTGCAACCTAGGTATGTACCCTGACTGGTAATAAAACCAGCAACCCTTTGGTGCCTACGGCAATGCTCCAACAAATGGAGGTACCCAGCCAGGAGTATTTATGTTAAGTTTTAAAACCATATCCTTACCTCCCCCAATCACTTTTGAGGTCTGAGGTGTTCCCTCCCTGGTGGTGATTGTCCCTCCCCACCACAAAATCAGGGTATCCCATTTTAGCTGCTTTAACTTAACCTTTTACCTTAATATGCCCTACTTACACCCAGAACTTTTGTTGAAGGAGAAAGGGCATTTTTATGGAACACACAGAGATCCATTGTATCCCATGCGGACACACGTAGCCTCTTGGTAAGCACTATATATAGCCAAATGGTCATCATCCTTATAATCTAAGATCGTGTCAGTACAATAAGAGAATCCAGGTAGCCAAACCAGAAAGTAAATTTCTTAGATCCCTGCTTGGCCAGGCTGTCATCTGGAGAGTGTACCAATAGGCTGGCCTGAGGTTGCTGTTAAGGGAAAGAAAGGAACATCGTGTTCAGAAATGATCCTGGCAGAATCCTGAATTTTCCAAATTAGTATATAACCCTCTGCTCCATTTGGCCTTGTTATTACTACCCAGGAAGCATCCCGAAGGCGATGATCCCTTTCTGGGGCAGCCACATTAAGTGACCAGCTTTTTGAAGGTATGAAAAATAGTAGGAGGCGAAGGAAGTAGAATCAGAATCTTCTTGAGTGGGTTTGTAAAGAGTTTGTTCCAACACTCAGGAATACCAGAAGCCACCCTGGCCAGTGTTGCTCAATGGTTAGACCATTGGCCTGCACACTGAAGGCGCAGGTTGGATCCCTGGTCAAGGGCACATACCTGAGTTGCAGGTTTGATCCCTGGCATGGTCGAGGCATGGGCAGGAGGCAACCAATCAATGTGTCTCTCTCACATCTCTCTCTCTCTCTCTCTCTCTCTCTCTCTCTCTCTCTCTCTCTCTCCTCTCCCTCCCTCTCCTCCCTCCCTTCCTCTCCCTCACCTTTCCTCCCTTCCACTCTCTCTAAAAATCAATGGAAAAAATGTCCTTGGGTGAGGATTAACATAAAAGAGAGAGAGAATACCAGGAGCCTTTGTTGGTATAGTAAGAATGGAAAGTCCATAGAATAACTTGACTGCCAATTGTGGAGTAGCTCTTGCAATAAAATTGCATAATTTTCAGACTAGAAATGACCAACGAAGCAAAAAATATGACACAGGTTAGTTCCAAGGGTCACAACGAAGTGTCTGGAGTTGGCTGATTAGCCTGGAACAACAACGCTAACCTGAAATGATGTCAACATTGGTGTGACATCACGGGAAATCTCGAACAGGCCAGGTTTTTAAAGACGCACCCAGTGTCTGCTGCCCAGGGTGGCTGTGAATTTGCCTCCTTTCTTGTTCCGTGTCCCAGTGCTTCTCTGTAACTGTTGTCTCCTGATTCTTATCCGTGTCAGTCAGAAGAGAAGACAGTGTTCATTTGTTTATCTTTTCTTCATGTTGTTATATCACTTAAGACATCACTTGATGTTTTAACCAAAGAATAAATTTCTAATGTTGGAATTTAAAGTAGGGCAAAAAAAAAAAAAAATCTACATACTTGAGGTACTACCGATCTCTAACAAGTCTGTAACCATTTCTACACGTGACCAATCATGATGGGAGGGTGTCGCTCCATTTGTTCCTTTGTCAGGTGAGTGAAAGCAATAGTATGTTTGTCATCATAATAATAAACATATGAGCATTTGTAGGATTCTTCACATTTTTACAAAGCTGCGTTCACATTGTGATCTCATCCATCTTCTCAAACACTCTTGAGGAAGGTAATACCCCTTCTTATAAATTAGAATATACGACTTCCCCATTACTCTGCGGTCTCAAAGCAGCAGAAGGAATAGAGACTGGGGGCTTTGATACTGGAGATCTGGTGCTGGTCCAGGGCTGTCATTAAAGCTTTCCTCCTCTGAGAAGGAAAGTATGACGAAGGTCGTTTGTTTTGCATGCGTAGAGGCCTTGCTATGTAACTTGTAAATGTCCACAAAAAGCTTGAGCATGTTTGATACTTAATTACAAGATTGGGTCAACGAATATAATGCCATGCAACCTCAGGTTCTCATTAGATACTTTTGATGTTGGAGGTTATTGTGTGCCCCAGTGGGCGCAGAAGGCTGATTTGGCCCAGGCTGTCATTCCCTGTCCCCTCCCCGCAATTACCTGGATGATGTATTGGTAGAGTGGGCAGTGCTACTAAAGAATTCTTTCATCCGAGAGTGAAGATGAAAACAAAGCAATACGTTCTCTCTTCATTGTTCACTAAGTTTTTGTTTTATCTTCCAAAGGTTTGATGCTTGATAATGAATAAATTAGGATAAAATATGAATGCACCCTCTGTAAGGACCCAGCGGGAAACACTGCTGTTGAGCCAGAGCTCAATCAGCAAATGAAAGGGGTTCATTTTGGCATTAAGAACAAGCCTGTGAAGTCTGCTTATTTAGAAGAAAATTCAAGATGAAAAGGGCAGTGTGTGTGTGTGTGTGTGTGTGTGTGTGTGTGTGTGTGCAAGAGAGATAATAAGGCTTAGAAAAGTTTCAACTTAGTGGAAATAACACAAATTTTACTTAAAATAATTTGTCATTTTCTTCTATAATTTATTCTTTAAAAATATTTATTAAGTAATTTATTAGTAATTGGTATAGATGTCTTATTAATGCCCATAATGTTTTACCTCTTGGAGACTGAACACTAAAGCTACCACACATGTATGAAATCGCGATGATGCTGGCTTTAACTCTTGCTCACCTCATAGAGACAACGAGTCATTTGTAAAAAAGCAAATTGTATGGAAACTGGCTTTATGTGGAATCACATGAACAGTGCCACAGACTAGATGCTAATTAATACTTATTTTCCCTTATTATCAAATTCAGATGGGCTTCTCTCTTCCTGGTCTCCTACATATACAATACCGCTTTTAAAGGTTGCTGACATATTGTTATTCTGAGGACAGTGCCATAAGTGACTCACCCATGTTATTAAAGACCAGACCGGAGGCCAGGAGTTCACAAATCTAAGCTGGCATGTGGCTCCAGGCTGTTGCCATTCTCCTCACATCTGCCCCACCAGGAGAGCTGTCAAAGGAAGTTAGCAACTCCCCACTCTTCCTGTCACTGGCTTGTAGATGGAGGCTGGCTTTTGCTCAGAGCCCTGGCTTCATGTAGGGCATGCCTAAACGTAAGGGATGGAAACTCTGGCAGAGGCTTCAGTTCTGAACTATGCAAGAGGGATGGAGTCCACTCAAGGAAACATTGGCAAGTAGGCAAAATGTCTTTCTGGCCTCCCCTGTGTGCACTTTCCCCCTTATATTTTAGACTCTACAGTGGCTGGGAAATGAGCCTTAAGAAAAGGTTGTGATAGGTGGGGAAGGTCTCTTTCTTTCTTTCTTTCTTTCTTTCTTTCTTTCTTTCTTTCTTTCTTCTTTCTTTCTTTCTTTCTTTCTTCCTTCCTTCCTTCCTTCCTTCCTTCCTTCCTTCCTTTCTTTCTTTCTTTCTTTCTTTCTTTCTTTCTTTCTTTCTTTCTTTCTTTCTTTCTTTCTTTCATCACCTGTTACTTCTGAGCTCATTTAAACATTGAACTCCCCTTTTAACTGCATAGCCCAAAACTTAATTTCTAAATGAAAAAATCTGCAAATCTAGCTAGCATGTTGGGAGATATTTTGGGTGGCAGAGGCAGTTCCCCAAATAACCTATCATGGGTAGCTTCTCATGCCACATCTATAATAATCTATAATAATAAAAGCATAATACACTAATTAGACCGGACAGCCAAACAACCTTCTGGACATCATTCTGAATGTCCTTCCTGACGAAGCTGTGGCAGCAGGGGACGAGGCAGAGGCGGGTAGGGGTGATGAGGCAGGCAGGCAGAGTGGTTAGGGGTGATCAGGCAGGCAGGCGAGCAGTTAGGAGCCAGTGGTCCTGGATTGCGAGAGGAATGTCCGACTGCCGGTTTAGGCCCGATCCCTGTGGCAGTGGGACATCCCCTGAGGGGTCCTGGATTGTGAGAGGGTACAGGCCGGGCTGAGGGACCCCCCCCCTCCCATGCACGAATTTCATGCACCAGGCCTCTAGTTTATATATAACATGCCACGAGGACAGTGTTGTTGTTTTTTAGAAAGCACTTCACAATTCTGTCCCTTGAGGTATCGTTCCAGTCACTGAGCACACAATAGTAGTTCTTGTTCTGACTTATTTGGCATGATATGATAAGTGACCTGGCTCAGTGGAGGGCCAACTTATTTTTAAGTAGAGTCAACATGGAATATATGAAAAAATGCAGTAAGTCCATTACCTTATTATATGGGAATTGCAATTACAGCATTTTTTCCTTTTAATCTGTAATCAGATATATATTCTGTTTTGATATCAAGAAATAGGAAGATATGGATAAGGCAGTTAACTTCTGAAACAGTGTGATTGAATGCTTTTAATGAGTGAAATGAAGGTGTGTTTTTTTTCCTATTCCTTCAAGAGAAATCTTAGACTTAAAGTGTTTTAATAATTAAGATTTTTTGAAAGGACAGGAAGAATAACAAGGTATACAGCTGTGTATTATGTATACAGCAAAATCAAAATACATTAAAAGTACGTTCCCTATGTATTTTATCTGACATTTAATATATGCATTTAAAATTTTATTTTGAACTTTTTCTTCTTCTTTTTTTCATTATGACTATTAAAGCTGAGATTTTTATCTTTTAATTTGTAGCATAGACTTATGTTAGGGTTGCCTGGGGGAAGCATGCATGGCTAATTCTATATTGCTACCATATAATTAACTGGCTTCCAACAGGTAAGAGGGAGGAAGCGGGGGGAGGGAAGAGAAAAAAGAGAGAGAGGCAGAAAGTTGTTAGAGGAAAAGTATCCATTCTAGGAAAGTGTATTATATTAATAAATCATAAGTTGCAGTTCTCTATAATCTCACAAGGTGGCATGTGACTGATTTAACAAAAATAAAACTAGAGATGAACCAGGAAAGTTATGATATTAAAAACCAGTTGTGTCTGCAAGTTATCTGTATCTATGTATTTTCTTACCTCTTTGCACAGTTCACAAGTCAGGTATCTCATATTTGTATTGGGGATCAAATGATACAATACACACAAAAGTGCTGTTAGTGCTGAGCATATAGTTAGCCCTCCACATGTATAAATTTATTTTTGTGTGATTAGCCATAGTAGAAAGTGTTTTTATGTTGTTTATTCTTATTAATGTTATTAATGAGGGAGGTCAAGAATTTTTATTAGCAGTAATATGTTTTCAAATGGTATAAAGTTTAAAACATAAAACTATTAGCGATTGGGGTTACCAGCTGGGACCTTGGTTCTTTTCGTCGATGCAGAAACGATTTTAAGGTCAACGAAAATAAAAGTAAAGCAAAATGGGGTTTATTGAAGATACACTCCAAAGGAGGCGTGGGCCAGCTGACAGAGACAATGGCTGGGCTGCTTTAGTTCAGCAGGAAGTCAGAGAAAAAGGGGGGCCTTGGAGACAGGTTCGGGAGGTTAGTCCCGATGAGCTGCAGCTGCCCATTGCTCCCCTGGTTGCAAGTCTCATGGCATCCCTTAGAGCCATGGTTCTCACCCTTCCTAATGCCGTGGCCCTTTAACACAGCTCCTCATGTTGTGGTGACCCCCAACCATAAAATTATTGTCGTTGCTACTTCATAACTGTAATTTTGCTACTGTTATGAATCGTAATGTAAATATCTGTGTTTCCGATGGTCTTAGGCTCTACAGCAGCGGCTCTCAACCTGTGGGTCATGGCCCACAGGTTGAGAACCACTAGCAGGGTCGCCTAAGACCATCTGAAAACACAGATATTTACATTACGATTCATAACAGTAGCAAAATTACAGTTATGAAGTAGCAAGGACAATAATTTTATGGTTGGGGGTCACCACAACATGAGGAGCTGTGTTAAAGGGTCGCGGCATTAGAAAGGTTGAGAACCACTGCCTTAGAGGTTGGGGAAGACGTGCCTGTGGAAGAAGGGAAGGGGGAAAGGGAATGGCATGGGTGTGCTCCTTGGAGGTAGAGAGAGAGAGAGAGAGAGAGAGAGAGAGAGAGAGAGAGAGAGAGAGAGAGAGAGAGAGAGAGGAGCTGTCAATGCCAGGGTTTAAAAGAGGGTTTTTCTGGGTGGAGCCTTTAATTTGTATTCAGGGATGATTGACATAAATTATATTTCTTCTGGGCATGTCCTTACCCATAATTTATACAGAAAAACCCATGGGGGTGAAGTCCAGGGCCCTAGTAAGGTTGCTTGGCATTAGATCATGTCCTTTTCCTCTGAGCTTGCACCAAGAACTGCTGGCTCCCAACCTGTCCCTGGGGGTCTGCTCAGTCACCCACAGAGAGGCGGTCTGAAGGCAGTGTGGGTCTGACCCCTGTTCAGGACCCCAGGGCAGGCCCCACCCCAGCTGCTCACGTCTAACTTCCTACCTAACAAAACTATAAAGTGACAGAAAGTAAATATAAACACTTTGTTGAAATGCTTCTAATTATTTCTAAACTAGAGGTGACTATTATTTTGTAAAAAATGACTACAATCTGAATTCCACAAAGGATTCTTAAATATGAGGAACAAGACCCCCCCACCATGTACTGAATTCAAGTTTCTAAAATTTACAAATATATGTATTACCCACACGTTTTTGTGGCCTATAGCATATTTCCCCATATTTGCTTAAAAATTGATGAATTACCAAACTTCACAACCCCCTCTCTTCTTCTATGGAAAATATACCTCAATACCATAGAAGAGACCCTGTGAGGACAAATGGCTTTTGTAAATAGTTCATGGTATGCTACATGTGTCGACGTAAGAAACGTCTGAACCTGTAGAGAATTTCGTGATTTTATTTGAGCCACACTGATGACAATTGCTGAGAAGCAACATGTCAACAGACTGCGAAAATGCTCTGGAAAATGACTGTTTACCACTTATTTTATAATCAGAATCAAAGGGGAAGATGTAAGGGGGTTACATGAAATCCATTGGTGGTAGATTAGGGAGCGGGAGAAAGCAAAGTGGGCATATCTCTGAGACTGGATAAAAAGTAAAACAGACACGTACTTCTTTTACATTGGTTGGTATAGAATAGTTAATTAACAATTACAGCACAAAGAGATGGTGTTGGGTGGTGGGGGGCGGCAAGATAATAATGAGCAGTTCTGTGGTTTCCTGCTCTGGTGGGAGATTGTGCCCTGAGGGGTTAGGGAAAGGGGGATGACTCTGACATTCCAAAGGCATGTTATCATAGATGCAAAAGGACAATGGACAGGTTGATTTAAGGTAAAGCTTGACCTTTTTTTCAAGGAAGATACCACCCTAGGACCTGACTACCCTCCATAACTCGATTTTAGTTAGGAAGTTTTAATCAGACCATCTTCTGTGGTTACTTTAGGTCTCTGAGTTTGTAAGGCTTGCCTTGCAGGCCTTCCCTGAGCTTGCCAGGTTTCGTATGTAGCCGCTTTCTTTGTCCACACATGTATGGTAGATTAGGAGAGAGAACAATGGGAAACTGTAGCAACACAGAGTGTTGTTAATGCTGGTCTACCCTGAGTACAGCTAATGAATAAATATGCATAACATTCATTTTTACTTTTCAAGATCTGAAAATAATGACAGAGAAATAGCTTGAAACCAGGTTTAAAAATGTTCATGTAAATTATCTCCTGGAATGGACCACTTAGATAAGTTGACATGCATTTGAGATGACTCCTCAAATAGAAATTTGAGTCATTTAATAATGAAAAAGATAGACAAGTAGTTACAGTGTGTGGTATTTTGTTAAAGCAGCCGAAATGGGTTACAACATATAGGAACAAACGTCTTGCGGCTCCAAATATCAGAAACAAATTTTGAAATAATTATACTGTGTGCAAGGTGGTACTGGCCAGAATGGAAATTTTCAGGAGAAAATTGCAAACTATAAAATAATAAATAGAAATTCTAGAAGTGGAAAATAAAGTTATTGGCCCAGCCAGCGTGGCTCAGTGGTTGAGCTTCAATGTATGAACCAGGAGTTCAATTCCCGATCAGGGCACATGCCCGGGTTGTGTGGGCTTGGTCCCGTGTGTGGGGCATGCAAGAGGCAGCTGATCAATGAATCTCTCTCATCGTTGATGTTTCTCTCTCTCTCTCTCACTCCCTTCCTCTCTAAAATTAAAAAATACATGTTTTTTTAAAAGAAAAATAAAGTTATTGTAATGAGGAACACAACAATTGGCTTAAGACCAAATTAAAAGCAACTGAGAAAGAATTTGTGTAGTGGAAGAGCTAAGAAAATATATCGTGGATAATGCACAAAGAGACAAAGATAAGAAGAAAAAAAAACACTAGAGGCATATAGAGGGTAGGATAAGAATGCTTAATGTAATTGTAGGTGGGATCTTAAAGGAGAGCAGAAAAATGGAGCAGGAACAATTTGAAGAGAGAATGAATACAACCTTTGTAAAACTGATGAAAGACATAAAACCATTTTTCAAAGAGTATGAACAGCAAGAAAGGTAAATACAAAAGAAAATCCACACATAATCACATCAGTAACTGTTGAAAACTAAAGATAAAGAGAAAATTTAAAAGCAATCAGCAGGTTAAGAAAACTTTAAGGATTATATTCTGGTGTGTGACAGTTAAATTAAAACCTAACTTCCGTACAGCAACTATGGGAAACAGGAGGTAGCTGAATGATATTTGCAAAGTGCTGATAGAAAATAGCTGCCAACCAGAATTCCATACACAGCAAAAATGCCCTTAGAAAATTAAAGAGAAAAAAAAAAGATATTTTCAGGCATGCAAATGCTGAAAGAATTATCACTAGTAGAGCTTACTATTGGGAAGAAAAACACCTTTTCCAAAGGAATATATAGGATCTCAGGTGGGAGATCAGAGATGCCAGGTGGTCAGAAGAGAAATAAAAGTGGTAAAAATGAGAGCAAATCCAAATAAAGTTGGATAGGATAAAAATGATAATGTACTAATGGTTTATATTTCACCTATTTATATATACTGCTAGCGGCCCAGTGCATGACATTTATGCACTGGGGCGGGGTGGGCGTCCCTCAGCCTGGCCTGCGTCCTCTTGTAGTCTGGGACCTCTTGGGGATGTCCACCAGCCAGTTTAGAGTCGGACATCCCCCAAGGGGTCCTTTGCGCTGTCGAGGGGGCACGAGAGGCTCCCGCCACTACTGCTGCGCTCGCCAGCTGTGAGCCCAGCTTCTGGCTCAGGGGTGCTCCCCCTGTGGGAGCACACTGACCACCACGGGGCAGCTCCTGCATTGAGCATCTGCCCCCCTGGTGGTCAGTGCGCGTCATAGTGACTGGTTGTTCCACCGTTTGGTCAACTTGCATATTAGGGTTTTATTATATAGGATTGTTATAATAACCATTTATTTATATATTTGCTTACAATGGCTAAGAAAAAGCACATGAGTTGGAAGGTAGATGTATAAAGTGTTCTAAAGAACTGAGAGAGAGAGAGAGAGAGAGAGAGAGAGAGAGAGAGTCCATTTATAGAAATGTTAAAAATTAATGAATCCTTCACCCCCTCCCCGTCTCCTCTCCCATTACTGTGCAGTCCAAAGCCATTTGATGGAGGTAAGCAAATCTCTGCCATGGCCCAGAGCAGGTAGCAGAGGTATTAGAAAAGGGGACTTACTAAAATGCATACTTTTGTTTGAAATTCTGTGGTGAATTAACAGAATTTTTTAAAAAGCATAAAAACTGATGGTGAACACTTAAAAATGCCAGCTTCCTCGGACTGTTTCTCCTAGTCACCAGGATCACAATGAAAAAGAACTCTAGAGCAGTGATTTTCAACTGTTTCAACTCATGGCATACATAATCACTAAAATTCTGCAGCCCACCCAAAAATGTATTCTATTTTTTTCCGATTTGACAAAAAAATAGGTATAATTTTGATTCATTCACACCACAAGGCTATTGTGTTGGCTGTTGTCATTTTTTTTTATCTGACATCTAAGGGAAAGAGATCAGTGCCCCTGATGAAATGGCCAGGAATTGCATGTGGGTTTTGTGGTTGTGGTTAAGTCTCACCTGAGGATATCTTTTCCATTGCTTTTTGGAGAGGGAGAGTGGAAGGGAAGGATATCAATGGACAAAGTAATCAGTTGTTTAAGTACATGTTTAAGAATGCCTCTCTACTAAGAAGTATCAACTTCAAAAGAACTTTTCTTTTAGAAACACTTGCCACAGGTCACTGATAGACATGCTTTTTATGGCAGTGCACTCTGTCTTTCACCGAAGCAGCCGGCCACACGTGGCTTTGTGAGGGATGTTGGTTGTGTGGCACTGGCCCGAAAGTCTTAAATTCGAAGATCTTTATGACACGATGATTCACCTTCATGGTGGCATAGAGGTGATGAGCATGAATTCTCAATGTTTTCTTCTTTACTGAGGAGTGTATTTCATATATACTTACCATGAAGTTATATTTGGTTATATTTTTTGTTTTGAAAATATTATCTTAAATTATTGAAAGTGTTCTGGGAACAAAATTCATTACAGTGTTCTCTTAGTATGTTGACAGATACTCGTTTTGAAGAAAGAAATGAAAAAGAAAGAAATCGTACAATCACATAATAGTGCTCAGTGAAGGGCAATACAGGCAGTCCTCAGGTTACGTCGGACTCAATGTACATCATTTTGTGGTGACGTCGCCACCTCCCATTTATTTATATAAAAAAAATTCCGTCATTTCGACGTATGTACATATGTGCTTTATGTTTTTTATTATTTACTTACCACAAGTAAGTCAGGAATTGTTATCTTTCTTTTAATTTGTTTTACTGTTTCACTTCATAACTGCTGTGTGTGTGCTCCATGTGAGTGACGTAGGTGCTTATGTAGGTGGGTTCCGACTGACGGTGAAAATCGTGTTATGTCACGCAGTAGGAATGGATCTTCCACGGAACCCGAGGACCTGCTGTATGACTGAACTCTGCTTCCAGTCTGTGTGGGGCCCAGAGGGCTTTTCTCCTGATCCACACAATGTCGCTATACAGCTGAGCGATCCTCCCCATGTAAGCATTTCTTCTCATCGCCCCAAGGACTGTCCAGCCCACTCCTTCAGGCCAGAGAGACACCGAGCAGGACCACTCGCTCCAGCTTTCTGCCCACTTGGGAGACACAGCAATTTTTATGTGCTCTCAGATTCCACTCAAGATAGTATATGGGAGACTAGAACTCTTTGCCTAGGAGTACCTTGCCTTTCTAGGTAACTTGCTGTCTTAGTTTTAGGTAAAGCCCCCAAAGGTCCAAAACAAAACCATATTTAGCAACTGTGTCCACACTTCAAAACGAAATGCTGTACTCCTTACTTAAGGTTTGTAGAAGCAGTGAATAAACCCCCACTTTTGTAATGATATCCGGAATGAACAGATCCAAGAACTAAGTGTGAAGAAGCTTGCAGTGTTGTTTGAGCCGAGGTGCATTGGAACGCTATGGAATTTCCACTCCCTGTCCCCGTCAGAGAGGGGAGCACACACTCCCCCCTTACCTCAAACCCAGTGGTAGGGGCTTCAGGGAGACCCTTCAGCAAAAAGCTCTCTGAAATCTGAGGAGTTTGTGCATCTTTTTAGATTCTGATCTCATCTGGTGACCATCATTTTGTTTTCTGTATCTGTGAGTTTGTTTCTGTTTCATTTGTTTATTTATTTTTATTTATTTATTTACTTACTTATTTTTTAAGATTCCACATATAAGTGAACTCGTATGGTTTATGTCCTTCTTTGTCTGACTTATTTCATTTAGCATGATGCCCTCTAGGTCCATCTATGTTGTCACAAATGGCAAGATTTCATTTACTTTAAAAAAAACACCATATTTTATTGATTTTTTTTTTTACAGAGAGGAAGGGAGAGGGATAGAGAGTTAGAAACATCAATGAGAGAGAAACATTGATCAGCTGCCTCCTGCACACCCCCTACTGGGATGTGCCCGCAACCAAGGTACATGCCCCTGACCGGAATCGAACCTGGGACCCTTCATCCCGCAGGCCAAAGCTCTATCCACTGAGCCAAACTGGTTAGGGCTCATTTCCTTTTTTATGGATAATATTTCATTGTATATATGTACCACCTCTTTTTTTTATCTACTCGTTTATTGATGGGCACTTGGGTTGCTTCCATATCTTGGCTATTGTAAATAATGTTGTAATTAACATAGGGGTGCATATACCTTTTTGAATTAGCGTTTTGGATTTCTTTGGATAAATATCTAGAAGTGGAATTGCTGGGTCTTAAGGTAGCTCTATTTTTAACTTTTTGAGGAACCCATAGTGGCTGCACCAATTTGCACTCCCACCAACAGTGCATGAGGGTTGCCTTTTCTCCACATCCTCGCCAGCACTTGTATGTTGATTTATTGATGACAGCCATTCTGGCAGGAGTGAGGAGATTTCTCATTGTGGTTTTGATTTGCATTTCACCCATGATTAGTGACCTTGAGCATCTTTTCATGTGTATGTTGGCCATCTATATGTCCTCTTTGGAGAAGTTTCTATTTATGACCTGTACCCACTTTTTTAAGGTGCCAAGTTTTAGTAAGAGAGTGAAAGGAAGAGGAATGATTATGCCTAGAGGATTCTATGAAAACTGATGGGAAGAATGAAGGTTTGGGAGAGATGACAGAAGGTGAATTGGAGTTATCCAGAAAATGAGAAAATCTGTACAGAAGCAATAGGTGTGCTGTTTCTGGTGAAAGGGAGACTAAGCGTGCTTTGGAGAAAGGCAAGAGCATGCTTAGGATGTTGCTGAAGTGTGGGGAGTGTGATCAAAGATGGACTGGAGAAGCAGACAGGGGAGAATTTGATAGCTTCTTCAGTCAGCCAGTATCCCAGAATATTCCAAACGGAGACTGTGTGCGAGGAGACTTTTTTCTGTCTGATTTAAAGATGAAATGATCACAAAATCCAATGTTTGACAATTAATAGTAAAATGTACATTGTAATTTAAACACAATATGATTCTTACAACAAGCTCTTATTATACAAAGTAAATGCAAAGTCCAGACTGCACCTGATACCTGAGAGAAATACTAAGGTCTGTTGCTTCCTTTTTTTTCTTGATAACCATAAATTTCCACAGAAAGTACTAGTGGGTCTGCTGCATGTATAGGCTTGAGTAATATCATCTATATTTTGACTCAAAGGTATTTTCACCTAATCTCTCTGGGAAAATGTATTGGAAAAATATAGGAATATTTTATCTCTTCTTGAGCTGATTGTCTTTATAGTATTAAAATGCTATGAAATGTAGTTTTTTTTTCTTCCTGGTAATTTAATTCACTAGATGCTAGGTCACAGCTTTCATGTGTGAGATTTTTAAAATTTCTGATATGTGCAGAGATTTCATTGCTTCACAGAAGAGGAAAATGAAGTTCACATATGTGATCTTTCCCAATGTTTTTCCTTACAACTATAGAAAAATAACCAAACTTTCCTAAACTCACTGGGAAGTGCCTTCAATTTGTTCAAAAGATCCAAATCCATGGTCACTTCACTTTGTTTAAATAATCTTTGCCTCTAATTTTAGGTGTTAGAATTGATTTTGTCCTTGACTTGATGCTAAAACAGCCACTTCCACAAACATTCTTTTCAAGTTGTCACATCTAAAAAAGATCCTTCAGCTGTTTCATTTTTAATCAGGTACTCTCCTCCTCCTCCCGCAACTCCCCCCCCCTTCCCCCCCCCCCCGCTGCCAGTGTGAGCTTCAGCTTGGAGCATAGCCCGACTGAATACTGATGAGGTGATAACTTCAAAGAAGATGTCATTGGCTCACCACAGCAGGTTGGCAGCTGCAAGGCAGGGAACTCAAGTGGTATGTCCTGGATGATTCAAATCCTTTGTGACTGTGGAACAGACTTACACAGTGACTTCTCAGTTATGTCATCTATCTCCTACTCCCATTACTGATATGAGAATTAATAAGAGAGGTCTAAGAAATGGTGGCCTCTTACCTCAGAAAACATCTTGTTCATATAACCCTGTTGACATTTTGAAACTTGGGGATTTCAAGACTTGTCACTGTCTTTCAGGCATCTTCTTATCAAGTTATAGATAATGTCTTTCAGTGATGCATAGTCTGAGTGATGGATATATTATCATCTGACTTTGGTAAGATTCCTAAATCACCACAAAGGACAAAAGGGAGGTTTGGGTGGGATTAGGGTTAGAGTTAAGGTTAGGGTTAAGACCTTTCCCTCTCACCCTTGTTGTCGCCTACTGTTCCCCCTGATGAACATAATCTGTATTCTTCTCTCTGACCATCCAAGTCAGCAGGTAAATTAACACTCCATGATGTATAAACTTTTCTGTCACAACTCTAGGACATAAAAATACATAAAAAGAATTAATTGTAGTCATGTTTTAGCAATTTAAGATTGATACTAGAGGCCTGTTGCAGGAAGATTCCTGCAAGAATAGGGCTTCCTGCAGCGGTCTCCGCCGCCCCGCCTGCTTTCCTCCCTTTTCCGCCGCCTCACCTGCTTCCCTTTCTTCTCCATCGCCCCTCCTGCTTCCTGCCCCGCCTGCTTCCCTCCCTTTTCCGCCCGCTTGCTTGCTTCTCCGCAGCTTTGCTTCCTTCTGCAGCGCTTGGCTTCCTTCTACGCTGTCTTCAGTCTTTGCTCTGCGCCAGGATATGCAAATTAACTGACATCTTGGTTGGGTTAATTTGCATACTCGCTCCTGATTGGCTAGTGGGCATGGCTTATGGGCATAGCGGAGGTACGGTCAATTTGCATGTTTCTCTTTTATTAGATAGGATAACCCACAGTCAGTAACATAAACGATAGAGCGATTAAAGTGCATTTTTTGGGGGGACAGAATACTCTCTGGCACAAAAGTATTAACTCAAAGCATACATTTTATTGAAAGTAAATCAGAAGACAAGCTGCAAATAAAAACAAAAGCTATATTTAATTGAAACCCTAAAATATTTAAATATATTCTTGCTGTGATTTATTTAATATAAATATATGTAATAGATAGTTTGAGTATGCATTAAATTCATTCATAAAATATTAGTGACAGCCAAGGCTGCTTTCAAATATTGATTGTTAACATTATATTTTCCAGTTTTTAAGGAATCCCTCTCATCCACTTTCATTAAAGCCAATTTGTCTGAACCATTTTTCAAAGTGATATTGATAGTTAACGAGAGTTAGTGCTTCTCATTCCAACTCATATTCCTATAAGCTAGGCGAAATACATAGACCAAAGAATTATTCCTAGAAAGCCAAGTCTATACATGGGTCACAATAAATATTACTTACCATTTAGCCTAAACAAGAACTATCACCCACTAAATATAATGGGCTCAAAAATGAGTTCACATTCAAGTCTCTGAAAAGTCCCCATTTTGCTGATTCACTCCCCCTTCCAGTATTATAGCTCCATGAAATAGTTACTTAATATGTGACCTCCTTAATAATCAGATCAATTAAATATTTCCACTAAAATCTTAACCATAGCAGTTCTCCCAAAGACTCAAATGCCATACTCCTTTATTTTCTTGGCTTACTTTCCTTGGGGTAAAGGTTTGGATTTAATTAGTACATTATTAAGTGCCCAGTCTATACCAGGCATTGATTTATGCATTTTCACACATGTAATCTCATTTAATTTTTAAATGGAAAAACAAAAACAAACAAACAAAAAACCTCTCAGTGACGTCAGTAAGAGGAACATTTGTTGGGATTTTTGAAACTACTAAAGCCCTGATTTGGGTTACACAAAATGTGAGTAAATACGTTTTCATGGACCGTGTTCTCAGAAAGATTTTGGCCTGATTATTTGTATAGGTATAGTTGCCATGCTTCCTGAAACAAAGTGAATTTGTTTCACAGCTGTTCTGTGTCCACAGTACTTTACATTATCTTGATATAATAGGCATTTGTTTTGCTTACTCTCAGACCGTAGCCCTGAAGTCTGCTTAGTATTGCTTCACGTTGATCCTAGTTGCTTCTGCGATTTCTCCCGGAACAGTAAAAAAGATATGCATGTTATTAGCAGTACTGTTTCCACTTTGATCTTTATCACTGCACTTCTGCTGCGCTTTATCCACTTTCACATTCTCACGACTGGAGTTTGCAGACATTGCCTCAACTATATGTGCACTTATAAGCGTCTTTAGCTCTTACAGCAAGGATTTTAGGGACAAGTTAGGGAAGAATACAGTTGAAAAACCTGTCGTACTAATATTTCTCCGTAGCAGTGCTGTGGGAGCATGTCATAACAAAACTTTAACCACCAGACCTCCTCCTCATTGTCTCCAGGACTTGGCTTATTGTTATCACCTATTGCTTCTGCTTCATGGCGCTCTCCTCTATAAATCATTCCTGTAGGAGAGTTAACTCTACAATACACGTCTTAGAAAAACAAAAGTCCCCTTAACCCACTTCCCCTTCCATTAGAGTCCCATGTTTTCCTCTCCCCTTGGTAGCCAAACTTGATGGAAAGTACATTACTATGTCCTGTCTCTGTTTCCTCACCACCCATCAAGCTCCAGCTCATTCCCTTTGGCTTCAGTCTCCAGAACAACAACAAAACCGTTCTTATCACTGACTTATCACTTTTTGAAATTGCATTATCGTTCTTATCACTTTTCCAAATCGCATTCGATGTTTTTTACTCATGCTATTCAGATTCTCAGTGGCATTTGACATAGTTATTCTAAAAGTTTTCTCAAAATATTCTTCTCTACTAGTTTCCCTGAGCTCCTCCACCTCTGCAGCTGCTCCTTCTGTGCGTCTCTCCTCCTTATTTATCTGTACTATAAAATTTGGAAGTTGCAAGGGCAATATCTTAGACTTTCTCTTATCTCTTGACATTCTCCCTTTGGTTGTTTTATCCATTCTTCTGGCTTTAAATATCATCTATACAGTGAAGGCCACTCTTCCATCTAAAAAAATTATTTCTTGTTTAGTAGAAAGATAGAACTGGAATG
Organism: Eptesicus fuscus; assembly: GCF_027574615.1. Taxonomy (NCBI): domain Eukaryota; kingdom Metazoa; phylum Chordata; class Mammalia; order Chiroptera; family Vespertilionidae; genus Eptesicus; species Eptesicus fuscus. The sequence continues at coordinate 71,385,592 of NC_072478.1, forward strand.
TATCATTTAGGACCTTTTCTCTTCATCTCATTTTGCCAAAAAAATCAGTAGGGAAATATTATTCTGTTTTGTCTTACTATTCAGTATTTTAAGTCCTCACATAAATATTTTCTATTATTAATTCCCTCTTTCTTCTGTGTGGTCTTCATTCCCTAATGTCTCTCAATGTTCATTGAGTTACTGTGAATGCTACAGAGTACGAAGCACAGCTCTGTGTTTGGTGATGCGTGATTATTTCGGACTTTGTATGATATGATAGCTATAGCCCAGAACTTATCTATTGGAGACATAAGAAACACACACATAAAATATTTACATGTTAGGACAGTCAATACTCTTTATTCTTATAAATATACATGTAACAATTGGTATGGCATTCAGAGAAGATAAATATCAGCTGGAGTAATATTGGTATGGCATTCAGAGGAAGGAAGAGTAAATATCAGCTGGAGTAATCTAAGGAACTAGATCAAGAAGATGCTTTCCATCCCAAGATTATTGTTTTAATAATTTGAAGGGTCTTCTAATAGTCCTATTATAGGTTACCAACAGCATTAAACATAATCAACTCTTGGTACTAACAATTCCAATTAAGAGGAATTTTTCTAGAGAAATTGTCAAAATTAGGCATAGAATTTAATTTGTAAGAATGTGTTTTAGAATGTTATTCATAATAAAACATAAGATGCACATATCCACTATTAAGTAAAGTATGTTAATTTAGAATACCAAACAGTATATTGAATAAAAGTATATGTACCAATTATGTAAAATAAGGCTATTTATAAAAACAGAAGATGGAAATATAAACTATGTAGAATATGATATTAATAGCAGTAATGTCTGGATGGTTGATTTTTGTGTGATACTTGATTATGTACTTCTCTGTATTAAATTTTTAAAATGACAGTTACACGCTGTGTGATCCCAAAGTCCATCAGTGCTGTTAGTTGCCATGCTACCCCAAAGAGATTGGTTCAGATTTGGAAAGGCCTCTTCCTTTCCATCACAAGTTCTTTGCTTTCTCTTGTGTTTTTTAAAAATTTAAAAATAATGTTGGTAGTAGTCCAAAAAATGGTGAAAGCCATAAGCATCAATGAGAGTAGAATGAAAGTCTTTTTAACAAATGAAAATCTACCTAAATTTAGACAGCCAATGTGCACTTCTGAATTTATAGTAGGATGATTTTATAAGCAAGTGAAGAGTGACTATGGTGGAAACATTTCCTCTGAAAAAATAATTATTTCTCATCCTCTGCATTTAAAGGGTTGGATAGTTAGTTTGCAATTTAATATTATTTTTTTTTAAATCCTCATCTGAGGATCTGTTTTCCATTTATTAGAATGGAGAAGAAGGGAAGAAGGAAGGGAGGAAGAGAGAGAGAAAGGAGAGAGAGAGAGAGAGAGAGAGAGAGAGAGAAACATTGATGTGAGAGATACTAGTAATCATCGATTAGTTGCCTTCGTACGTGCCCCGACTGGGAATCAAACCCAGGACCCTTCCATGCATGAGACGATGCTCCAATCAACTTAGCCACACTGGCCCTGGGCGCCACTTAATATTCTTATATGAAAAAGTAAGATGTCTTGGAGTAACCAGGGAAGACTCACTGGATCTTAGTTGGACATTAGATTCTAATCTTCTAATGCTGACATTTTGATTCTCTGAGGCCTATAACATGATTTAGTGGCATAAGTTGTAGCAAGATTCAGTTGTTCTGAGGAATTGTACATGTTTTTGTTGGTAACTTCTAATGCATTTTCAAAACGAAGAAATGATTTAATTTTAGAGCTGAAGATGAACCATTGGAATGATCTAGTTCTATTTCCTGTTTTTAACAATGGAAAATTGTAAAAATGCATTCCAAAGCAATTGAATTACCGGCTCAAGATTTCACATACAGTCAGACTAGATTAGACCAGAAGCCAATATAGTTCTCTTTTCACTATGATTTACACATGAATATTGCTTGTTTGTATAAGGTGTAAACATGCTTTTTTTGTGTCAACATTTGTTAGTCTTAGAAAATAACCCCATAGTGACTAGCTCAACATTTCACCGCTAGCTCGACTATATCAAACCATGATAACCAGAGACTTCTACAATTAGACTGCTACGATTTAACCACTACAGTTTTGTGGGTCAGGAATTTTATCATGAATTTCAATCTATGTGTATTCATAGGTATGTAGTACTTACATATATAAATCATTTGTATTATGGGCATGTTTGTTTTGTTGTTATGGAATTAGTCCTAAGAAATAATTCTAAAATGACAAAATTGGCCTATGTGTGTACATTTGAAAGCAAAAAATAAAAGAGTGCTTCAAGTTATGTAACTGAAGAATCAGAGCTTATTTTAGAAATGCATAAAAAAATAACACAAAAGTCTGGCCATCTGTGTATACATGGTCAGCAAGAAGACTCATGCACTCAGAGGAGGCTATGTGACATGCCATAGAGATATGCAATGAGGCCAACATATTTCCTGAAAACTTGTCCTGCAAAACGTTGCCCTGTTTACAGTATTTCTGTGCATACTAAGGTATTGCTCTTGCACATTCAATGTGGACAAAGAGCCTGTTGTTCATGCAAAAAGTTCCCCCCGCCCCTTTTCATGTTATTTGATACCTCATGGCCACAAGTGATCTAAAGATGTCTGGGTGCTGAAGCAAAGAAATGGAATGAGGCAGTTAGGTCGTTTGTACACAGACTCCTGGGTGGGAAAATCAGTGAGCTCTGTTGGTTTTTTTGAAGCTTTATATAGATGAGGATCTGTGGCGTGTTCATTTTTCCTTGGCCTTGTTCCCACATCCTAAGTCAGATCTTGCCGCTAGGTCTAGGTATGTATTTCCTTGACTCCTGAGACCTGCACTTGGGTGGGAGCTCATGTGTGGAGCATAGATACAGCGCCCTTGTTTTTGTTGTATGGAAATGGGGGCTGTGGCGCACCATGTTAATCCTGGAGCTGCTTGGACTAAAATAAGGGGCCCACACTTGAAAGGTACGTAGGCGGCACAAAATAGCAACTCGTGGACTGACTGTCTACAAAGACAGCCACAAAGTCACACACAGTTTCCCCCCTGCCTGCTCACACATGCTGCTCCTTCCATCGGGCGGTCAGGTGCATGCTCCCCTTTTGAACTTAGCTAGCCTGGTGGTTTCCTTTGATCAACAGAATGTGGCAGAGGGATGTTCTGGACTTTTGACCTCAGGCTTTTCGAGGCCTTATAGGCTCCCCTTTTGCTGTGTTGGAAACTGGCTGCTATTTAAGGAAGTCTGACGGTCCCTGTAGGATGAGAGGCTCCAAAGGGAGAGGAAGAAGCCCACAGGCCCCCAGTCATTTCAGCCACTCAAGGGAAGCAAAAGACATGTGAGTGCGGTCATCTTGGACTTTTCTGAAGACTCCATGTCCAGCAAAAGAACTGCTCAATTAAAGCCAGTCCACCCTCAGAATCATGAGAAAGAATAAATTCTGGTCATTCTAAGCTGCCATTGTTGGGGGTACTTGGTTATGCATCAGTCGATAACCACAATAATTCTACTACAGTTGGCACAGCAGATAACCTGACTTCAGCCATTGCTCTTCATGATTGTGTGTGTGTGTGTGTGTGTGTGTGTGTGTGTGTGTGTGTGTGCTTCATTTGATACCTCCGATTAAGCCTTTCCCAAACTTTAATTCTGAGATACCTCGGTCTCCTGATTCTCTTCTAACCTTAGTTCTTTTTCATCTCGATTGTCAAGCTCCTTTCTTATCTCCATATTAAATAGGAATGGTTCCAAGACTTCAATCTCATCTCCCTCCCCTTCTTGTGGTATATAGTCTCTTTCACGCCTCCTTCCACAACTCAGTGTGTTCCTCAACCATCTATTTCCCAAGTCCCCCAAACTTCTTACACCAGATTCCTTTCAGTCATTTAGACTCTCATATTCAATTTTGTGCTGGAAGACTCTGCTTAAATATCGAAGTATTTTTAAACTTGGTCCTGAACTAAGCTCCTACATGCTTACCCCCAAATTATGTGTCATTTAAAAAAATTATTACTTAATCTACTCATTCACGTTGCTTTCTGGTTCTTCTGAGCTATAATCTGAGGGGATCTTCCTCTTGGCCATAACAGGTGTCTGATTTATTGTCTAAGAATAGATGTATGGAAGGTGAGTGGGCTGTTAGGGCTGATGGAAAACAGAACATTGGAAACTGCCACCAGAATGCAGGGCTCTCCACCATCCTGGACAAACTTTCGTTGACATCATCAAGCAGGAAAAAAATCAAAGCGACTCACTTTCATCAGGGTTAGTGAGATAGCACTGAAGAGGAACAGAGAGCCGTCTGTCAGCACCCCCCTTAGTCAAGGATCAGCAAGTTCCTTAGAAGACCAGAAGCACTTCAAACGATTCCCTTTCAGAGAATCTGGCAGGATACTGCACTATAAACTTTGTCGGAAATTTTAAAGTAACCAGAGTAGTCAGAGAGATCAAAATCCTTAGCCTTAAGCATAAAAGCGTCTGGTTAGTATTTCCCTAACACGCGCAGCACCTAAGGATTAGCTAGTATTATCACCACTTCCAAAAAGGAAACTGAGACACCTTTCGGAAATAGCGTCTGTGACACTCCAAATATGACTCAGAATGTGCTTTGAGTTTAGAAGCAAAACCGAAAGGCTGAATTCTGTCTAACCGGCCCTCTTCCGATTTACTGTGTAGCTTGTGTTAGAGCATATTCTGTGACGGGAGCCTGCTACCTCTCTCACTTCTCACATTGTGTTTGGGAAGACATGAAAGCGAGCAAGGTTGATGGTAGAGGTCTAAAGCTAAGCCCTTCTCTTATCATCTTGGCTGCATTACTTTCAACCCCACGCTGCTGGGCTGGATAAAGGCTGGCAAAAGATGACAGTGTCGCCAAGGGCCTGAGTATCCATGGGGAGTTCTTGCCAGTGGGATAGAGGAATCGCCATAAACACTAATTTAAAAACCTGAGTGCTGCCCACGCTGAGGCTGCGGGTTGCCACAGATTACTACTGATAAAAGTAGATACATTGGTTGACTACCCACTGTATGCAATGCTGGCTTTCACTAATGTTGGAAGACTCTTAAAGCTAATTGCTTACGGTAAATGAAACTTACCAACAGGTTGAATATTTTCATGTCAGGAACTTGTAAAAAAATCTTATAGCTAATGTTTATAGTTATAGATAAAAATCCAAAGGCTCAATGAGGTTAATTTACTCACCCAAGATCATGTAGGTTGTAAGAGGCAGAACTAAATTCAAATGCAGGCCTGTCTAACGCCAGATTTATGTTCTTTTCCCTCTTCTAGTAAATAAAGGTATGCTTCATATATTAGACATTCAAGTTCTAGTTCACACTGTTAATCATATTAGTCATAAGTCCACAACACCATTTTCAGTACAGAGGTTAACGATCAGAAAATATCTCCTTTCACTGTGGGCTGAGATGTAAACATCTGAAATATTTGGATACTAATATACATATCGATAAATATTCTGATGTTCACTGAAATGCAGAACATCATAGATCCTCATTTCCTGTGATGCCTACTCTTTACTAGCATAATGTTACTCATTCCTTTCATTTGGAAAACACTATTGACCCAGGACCAGGAGATGTGTTGCGCATGGCTGGCATCCCAATGAGGAAGGCAAGCAGAACTCCTGCCACCAAAGAACTAACGTTTTAGTTGAAGAAGGCAGATCATAAACACATAAGTACAAGGTAAACACATAAATGACTATGATCGTTACAGGCTGTGGAACTCATTTTGAAGGAAATACACAGTGTGACTGGGCAGAGAATAATTACAGAGCGACTATAAAAGCCAAATAAATTGGTGCTATTTTCTTCAATAGCAGTAGCATCCATAGAGAGCATGTCTGAGGTTTTCTAGGAAGGAAAAACAGTAATTGATAGATGGCTGCACCAGTCCCCCTGCACAATTTGAGTGACCTACAAAAGAATTCTTCCATTCAGAATTACACATTGATTGATGTTGCAGGTGCTACGCAAAAGGGAAGCTCACCTTTACTTAAAACCTTGGTGTCTGTCAGCAATTTTTTGTTCTTTATAGGTAGTTAACAAGTGATTCTTTTGTTTATTTTTTGGAAAACAAAACTCCTTTATCTGCCATGAAGGCAGGATTGCAGCTACTGACGTTTGGGACAGTGGGCTCCCAGGAATCATTAGGAAAGTGATGGAGGTGAAAGAGCCGAAGTGCCCTGGCCAGTCTTGGATCCCCAGTAGTTATGAAGTGTCCTTGAACATTTCATAACTGTCTTTTTTTGTTAATCCTCACCAGAGGATATTCTTTCCCCATTGGATTTTAGAGAGCGTGCAAGGGGGGAAGGACGGGGGAAAGAGAGAGAGAGAACATTGATGTGAGAGAGACACATCGATTGTTTGCCTCCCACAGGTGCTGACCAGGGCCAGGGATTGAACCTGCAACCCAGGTACTTGCCCTTGATCGGGAATCAAACCCACAACCCCGCAGTGTGTGGGCCAATATTCTAGCCACTGAGACACACCAGTCAGGCCATGTCATAACAGTTTTTCTTTTAAATCTCTAAGGTGAGCATGTTGCATCATTCACCAAATGATTCATTCCAACTCTGACAATTTCTCATTCTGTTTTCAGATTCAAATTATATATATAAATAGAGAAATTATCTATATCTTTTGAGATGGAGAGAATGTGAAAGTGGAGAACAGAACTGTCTGTTTGAGTTATCTTTTAAATTCTGGATATTGCTTCAGAAATTTTAAAGACATTACTCTGAAGCTATCTGGCATAGATACTGCCTGACTAATGAACAGTTTTCTATCCTTTTGGAAGAGGAAACTGTAGCCCAGAGACATGAAGGACTCAGCTCTTGTCCTAGTGACAATGGCTGGACTGATACTAGGACTCCAGACCTAACCCAGTCCTCCAGTTGCTACCACAATTATCTCTCAGCCTAACCTTGGATCATGTCCCTTCACATACTAATATTTTAATCTGAATTAGCCATCTTCCGTTTCTGACCTCATTTTTCCTTTATTGTTAATTACAAGTTAATTAACATCATTCAAATTTTGGAGATATAATTCAACCAATATCATGATAACCTGTTTCTTATTTCAGACCACCAGACCATATCTCCAAGTCATGCCTATGAAAAAAGGGTAGGGGGATATGTTGTAATTTAATTTACCTGCTTTGTTCTTTCTTGTTCTTCTTGAACACTGCTTTTTTTCTTAATGATAAAGCAAAATCATTGCATGGACAGTTCTATTGTCTACACAGAATTTCAGATTTTATATGACAGCTAAACCTAGGCATGTACAGAAAGGAGTCAAGTTTCACAGTGCTTTTTTGTGAAAATGTTCTTTATACGATGCCCATCAAGAAGCAAAGTAGGAGTTATAATCATGAATACTCTTAAAATTCTCTAATCTTTCTACCCCCCCCACCCCCCAAAAAATGAAAATGTGTCCAGGCAAAAACTTATACACTGATATTTATAGCAGCATTATTCATAAATAGAGGCCTGGTGCACGGATTTGTGCACTGGTTGGGTCCCTCAGCTTGGCCCGTGCCCTCTCGCAATCCAGGACCCCTCAGGGGATATAGTAGTGTGTAGTGCATGAAGTGGCCGGGGAGGAGCCAGAGCCTGGGTTAGGCTCCGCGCTGCTCCTGCTGCTCCTGTGCTTGGTAGTGCTGCTGTGGAGGCAGGAGAGGCTCACGCTGCCGCAGCTGTGCTCACCAACAGTGAGCCTGATGTCTCACGCATGTTGGTCTGCTGAGCGATGCTCCCACTGTGAGATTGCACTGACCACCAGGGGGCAGCTTCTGTGTTGAGCGTCTGCCCCCTGGTGGTCAGTGCACGTCATAGCGACAGGTCAACCGGTTGTTTGGTCATTTGATCATCAGTCACTTAGGCTTTTATATCTATAGAAGATAGTCAAAGACTGAACACAACCCAGATGTCTATCAAAGGATGAATGGATGGATAAGCAAATGTGGTATATCCAGACAATTAAATATTATTTGGCACCAAAAAGGAATGAAGTACTGATACATGCTACATAGGAATCTTGACAACATTATACTAAGTGAATAAACCAATCATAAGACATAACATATTGTATGATTATTTATATGAAAACTCCAGAATGTACAAATCTATACAGACAAAGTAGATTAGTGGTTACCTGAGATTGGGAGGAAAAAATGCGAATAACGGCTATTAGATATAGAGTTGTTTTTAGGGGTGATGAAAATCTAATATTAGGTTGTGGTAATATTTGCATAATACCACTAAATTTTATACTTTAAGTGGGTACATTTTATGAATTATATCTTGTTAAAGTTATTTAAAAAAATCATCTATCTACATGAGCATCTCTCTACTGGGTTTCCAAGAAGTTGAGCTTACCTTTCCCATGCACCAGTTTAATCGTTAAAAATGTTGAGAAACTTTTTACTTTCAAATAATTTAAACAATTTAGTCTTTTTGTTGTTGTTGTTAATCCTCATCTGAGGATATTTTTGCATTGAATTTTATTTTTAGAGAGTGGAAGGGAAGGGGAGAGACAGAGAGAGGAAAAAACATCGATGTGAGAGAGACACACTAATTGGTTGCCTCCCGCACATGCCCTGACTAGGGCCTGGGATTGAGCCTGCAGCCAATGTATGTGCCCTTGACTGGAATTGAACCCGTGACCCTTCAGTCTGCAGGGCAACCTGTATTCACTGAGCCAAACCAGCTAGGGCTAAATAATTTAGTCTTTATAGGTTTAATTGTTTCTTGTGAAAGAGCCATTGGATAAAAGGTAATGAATCCTCATTGTGCTCATATGATGATTGTTTAAACAGATGGAAACAAAATAAATTTTGCATTTAATTCAGTTTAAGTGCTACAGGTTATTCCAAAAAAATGTTCATGAAGTTTGAAGATACATACTAGGTGACCTTCGGTTTTAAGGAAATTTATTCAAATAACCATTTCCATCCAGTAATATTGAATGGGAATAATACTTAAGAATTGTAACACATAGTTGAAATTCTGGATTTTTCCAAATATATGATTTAGAAATATAACACATAAATATAAAATGATTCAGTAATTAAATGAAATACTCTCTGCTATGTTTTCTGTTTCATGCTTTGATTCCCAGGCAAGGTTTAAATAGATTCAGGAAAGTAGTCACAAAACTGTTCTTACTTGATGTGATGACCTGGGGGAGAGGAAGCAAGAAACAAAGAGTCAGGAGAGAGAAAGGAAAATGACAAAAACATAGTAATTACATTCTTGCTGGCCCTTTTGATCTTCATGTAACTCTTATTTTCTATCATAGAGTAGATATACAACAAGGTCTCTGAACTGGAATGCAAAGTATTTTAGTCTAAAAGCAATTTATCTAACTAGTCTTTAAAATTACGAAGTCACTTAGAAATGTAAACCAAAAGGCTTTTAAAACAGCACTTTTCCTATACGGAAATAAAAGGGATGAGAGCAAACTACAAACTTTGACATTTGACTGCATTTATAATCCTGACACATTGGCTAAACATTTTGATAATGTTGAGTTCAAGTTTAAACAAATGACAAAGGTGTGTCCCAAACTTGGGTTTCTTAACTCAAACTTTATATTTATATCTGACTAGTTACATTTCTTTTACATCATGTTCCAAAATGAAAATATTTAATTAACCTCAAAATCAACAGTTCCAACGAGCAGAGTTCTAAAATTTGCAGCTCAAATATAGAACAAGTAAAAGATAGTTAAATTAAATCAATAGTTGAGGTCTGTATTTTATTTGTTCATCTTCCTTTCTTTTCTTTTTCCTTTTTTGCTCAAAGAATTTTAAAGAATATTCAACCAGCCTGGCTGATGTGGCTTAGTGGTTGAGCATGAACATTTGAACCAGGAAGTCATGGTTGGATTTTAAGTCAGGGCACATGTCCGGGTTGCGGGTTTGATCCCTAGTGTGGGATGTGCAGGAGGCAGCCGATCAATGATTCTCTCTCATCATTGATGTTTCTATCTCTCTTTCCTTCTCCCTTCCTCTCTGGAATATATATAGTTCAACCAGCTCTTTTTTTTTTTTTTTTAATGAGACCTTAACTAAAGCAAATAATTTCCATCTATTATTTCAGTTCAACCTGTATTATTAAAATATATTCTATGAGAGTGTGGTATTAGAGCTACTTGTACATACAAGAATTTTAAAAACATGGTCACTACTGTCTAAAAACCCTATTCACTAGAAGATACACACACATAACCAATAATGGATTTAAGCTATCTTTAAGAAATATCATAACAAAGGTATCTCAAGAGCACTATGAGAATATCTGGGAAGGAGAAGCAATTATTACTTTAGGGAATCTTGTGAGTCTTCTTTTAGGATATGGCAGGTACACTGGCTTTTAACAGAAGGGTGGCTAAGTTTGGACAAGTAACTAAGGAGGATGAAGAAAGAATGCAGAATAAAGTTGCAAGAATAATTTAAAGCAGGACGTGTTTTGAGGACAAAAATAGATTGGTCTGGGCTCTTGATTCTCCTGCAATCCAGTTTTCCCTCTCCTTTACAACATCATAATTCAGCAAACTGTGAAGCAGCCGTACGACATTTGCCACCCATATCTGTGCTCATGATGCACAGGAAGAGATTGTCAGGGGCTACATGAACCGGAAGCTCTTGGCATTTTGCCTATTTTTAAGGCAATAAGAATATGCTCTGTTTCTCCTTGATCTTTTCAAAGTTCTTTGGCCAAAGTTTGGGCACTGGACTGTTTACCTGTAAAGAATACCTTGAAGACATGGCTCAGGCCATGTGCGACTCAGCCAGTGTTTTCACAACTCACGTGGTCTTCTAGAACCTGTTCTGCAATCTTCCACATCTCGGTTTTATGAATAAATAAATGCATTGGAAAACATAAATCAATTCCCTAGAATTCGTTTTTTAAGACCTGCCAAGAATAATGGAATCTTTCTTCATTCTATGGGATAAACAGAGCAAAGAAGATATTCATCACACAATTTAAATGAAATATGACTGGTAGGTTAATTAATTTCCTTCATTAAGAAATTTGAACTTTGTTGTTAGAATATGCTATTTGGAATGTGATTTGCACAAATCACTGAACCATTGACTTGACTAGAAAAGTTATTTTAAAATAACTTTTCATTTTTACATTGTTGACTCAATATTGTTAGGACAAGAAATAAACTGTACATGTCATCACTTGAACTGTGAAGGTTGTATACATCAAAGGTACACACGCAGTGTTAAAAAAGTAGACCCCACAAATTCTCTTTTACCCTGTGAAAACTTTCAACACATTCTTTTTAGTCAGATCTACCTGCAAGCATCAACTTTAAGTATTAATAGATGTATAGATCATGTTAAATTTGGGATAAGTGCATACGTTTATTGTGTATTCACATCTCTGAATCAGTGAGTACTTCCTTCTGAGTTTTATAAGAAAACAGAATTCATTGTTTTGTTGTCATGATTTTTTCATATTTTTGCTGTCAGGAGGTCTCACAGGACCTTTATGAGTGGGAGGCACTCAGGGAATGTTGATTGCTAGCAGTACTTTTACATGAGAAACCTTACAATTATAGATGAACTTTCAAGAGGTCATTACTAGCCTATGTCATTGTCTAACACACAAGTACCAAGTTTGCTGACAAAATTATCATTGCACTATCTTGGATAAGTATGTTTCACACTCAGTTTTTATCTGTTCTGTAAATGATCCAGATATAATACTTTCATGAAGTCTCCCAACGTTGATTAGTAAAGTCTATTCCATTTTCCCACAAATAATGCAATAGTGGTCCATGTGATTTTTTAAAAAATCATGGACATTTTCAAATATATATGTCAGCTTCTACAATCATCCTCCAAAAGTCTACCAAGTTTTATCTCTAGCCCCACCAACTTCACAACACCTATCCCAGTTATTTTGATAGAAATCACCATTTGTACAGAATAGTCCTGGTTTTAGCACTGAAAGTTCCAAGTTTCAAAAAAGTCTCAATCCTGGGCAAACCAGTACATTTGCTTGCCATAGATATTCTATCATTTCTGTAAATATTTAAAAGGATGAGGAATCTTTAAAAAAAATACAGTGTTATTAGCCTATTTAATAATCATTACTATCATCAAATATTCCATCAGTGTTCACTTCCTCTAATTGTCATAAACTTTTAAACAATTTGCTTTTCAGATTAGGATCTAATTAAGGTGCATAAGTTGTGATTGCTTGATATGTTTCTTAAACTATTTTAGTTTTATTATTTTGTTTTGTTTTTAGTCTATAGAGTCTGCCTTTCCCTCTCTCCCAGTTTTTGTTTTTGAAGAAACAAAAGAGTTGTTTATCCTGTACAATTTCTCATAGTATATATTTTGATGATTGCATTCTCCTGGTGCAATTTAACATGTTCCACTGACCCTTATTTATCTTGTAAATTTCTAATTAGATGTATAGTCTTGGCCACATCCAAGTTACAATTTGGTGGGGAGAGGACAGGACTACAAGGGATGTGTGCTTCTGTTATCCATCCGCGTGAAAGTCCATGTCTACCTGATGATAACAGCCTGCAGTCAATATTGCCTAGACTCATATTAGTCTTAGGATATTTAGTCTAGACAATTCAGTAGAAAAATATTTCAAGAGTAATGAAAAATTACACAGGTCTTGCATAATTACTCTTCATTCTATCTAGCCTGGCCCACTTCTAACTGGCACCAGAGGTGGGAGTTGTCATATTTTGTTTCCAATCAGTTCTAACTCAGGTATATTAAAGTAATCCTTTTTCTTAAGTATATTTTTACTTTAAAATGGAATTGTTAAGGCTAGAAACACTCTGCACATATATGAAGTTATACTAGTGTAGAGATAGGACAAAAAAAGTATGTCAGAACATTGTTTTGCTTTTGTGCCCCTTCTTACAACGCCTCATAAATAGTCATTCAGGGGGCTTGCTTATTTGTGTATAGGAATATTTCAGTTACTAGTGATACTAATCATTTTGGTGTATTGTGTGTATTGCAGATATTTTCTTTTCCCAGTGTTTATTGTTTTATTTTTTTAAGGTGATTTGGGCCTTTAGAAGTTTTTAATTTTAATATTGCTATCTATATTCTTCTTTTAAGCTTCTTTTTTTAAACTATATTTTTATTGATTTCAGAGAGAAAGGGAGAAGGAGAGTGAGATAGAAACATCAACGATGCAAGAGAATCATTGATTAGCTGCCTCCTGCATGCCCTCCACTGGGGATCGAGCCCACAGCCCATGCATGTGCCCTTGACTGGAATCAAACCTGGGACCCTTCAGTCCGCAGGTAGATGCTCTATCCACTGAGCCAAACCAGCGAGGGCCTTTTAAGCTTTCTTGATTCCCTTTCTTAATGATGCCTAAGGGTTGGTAATTGTTTAGAGACTGAGGTTTTCTAAATCATGCTTAGTTTTTATAAGCAACTTTAATAAATTTAAACTATGTATTAGTGTATGGAGTAGCACATAGCCAAGAATTTTAGTTCCTCTGTCCCTGAAGAAATGCTAAAGTGCCTGATTCATTAACTTAATGAGGTTACATTAATCACTCAGAGAAAACGGCCAGCACTAAAGGCAAGAATCCAAAGGAGGAAATAGTACTCTGATGGCAAATAGGCTTAATTGTGAGTGCTGGTTTACACATGTTGGTAGTGAGACCTGAAATATAATGCCATGAATATTTATAACTATGAATTCATCGGGATTTCGGGGAGAAACAAAACTCTGATTAATTAATACTATCAACAATAGGTTTAGGAGAAGGGAGTGATGGCACACTTGCCGTTGGTTTGCTGATCCTTTCCAAAACCAATTCTTTACCAAGCTTTATCTTAATCATTTAAGTCAGTTTCCTAAAATTACCACCATATGCCAGATGTATTGAAGAATGTAAGAAAGTATGGCAGTAGCTTTATTCTTCGTGATGTATAAATTAACCTTGAAGAAAATATAAAGTCTATATGCCAAATATTATCACTGGATGCCTTTTAAAAATTTTTATGGGAATTATTTGATATTTTGTAGCAATACTTTATAGCCAACATAAGGTTGAGAGAATTCGTACCTAGGAAATATTCAGGTCATTATATAGGTACATCTTGAAAAAATTAAGTCCATTTCATTATGGTGAACACACAAAACAAGCCAACAGGCATCTTAATCGCTGGGCTCTATCTCATGTGAATAGCTAAAACGCTCCCAAACTAGGTATCATTAAAATGACCGGAGTCAGAATAGTCAGATCTCAGAAAATTTAGGGACTGGCCAGTTTTTCAACATCCTAAGTAGCCTTATCAACTGTTTCCTAAGAATTGTAAGCCTACCAACCTCCATTCTGTTCATATTTATCAGCTATGTTTTCTGTCTCTTCACTGTGTATGTCTTCATCTTAGGGTGTTTTTCCTGCCAAACCAATAATGCACTCTTTCCTATGAAGGGCTTTTGGACTTGTGTTGACACATGGATTCTATTTACTCTTCCTGCCCATTGCTGCTTATGGGTCTCTTTTTTCTCTCTTTCACTTTCTGATTCTACTATCAAACAAATAGCCTCTGACTGTTTATTTACAGTTCAGATTATTAAGAGATAGGAAATTTCTAATTCTTGTGTGGCTTTTTCCAGGCTATTGATTGACTGCTCTTGAGTTACAGGCCAACTATAATGTAATCATGTTTAACTGGAGAGATGGCACCCTTACAACACTGTCATGTCAACTAAACCAAAGGGAAATTCTGAGGCTCAGAGTAATGTATATTTACCTTTCAGAATATTGAATTCTGTTACGAAATGTGAATAGGTCTATAGTTTGTAAAACAGAGATGAAAACATTCAAATTTTGAGTATAAATAAATAGTAAGCAAAGAGCTTGTTAGGCATAAGCAGAATTCATGTTTAATAAACATAAGTACTTAGTAGCATAGTAATCTTAAACATTAAAAGAAATGGACTTCCCTAGCCGGTTTGGCTCAATGGATAGAGCATCGGATCTCGGACTGAAGGGTGGCAAGTTCAATTCCAGTCAAGGGCATGTACCTCGATTGCAGGCTTACTCCCTGGCCCTGGTCCGGGCATGTGCAGGAGGGTGGGAGGCGACCAATTGATGTGTCTCTCTCATATGGATGTTTTTCTCTCTCTGTCTCTCCCCTTCCCTTCTATTCTCTCCAAAAACCAATAGAAAATACCTTTGAGTGAGGATTAACCAAAATAAAAAAAAAGGAGTGAACAATACTTCATTTTATAAATATCACTAGAGACCCGGTGCATGAAAATTCATGCACTGGAGGGGGGATCCCTCAGCTCGGCCTGCCCCCTCTCACAGTCCGGGAGCCCTCGGGGCGGGAGGTGATCCAGCGATCAGGGGAAGGCGATGCCCCCATCACACCTCTGCTGCTGCCACTGCCAGCAGTGCAAGCCTCAGCTGGACCTGGTTACCTGAGCCTCAGGCGGCCCTGGGCAGCTGGGCAGCCACCATCTGAGGCTTGCCTGAGCCTTGGGCTGGCCCTGGGTGGCTGGGGGGCTGAAGGGACTGGGGGACTCCGGAGGCAGGCGCGCGGGGACTCAGGGACTGGGCACCACCATCTTGTGGCTGTGGGTGCCACCATCTTTGAGGGCGTGGCAGCCAATTAGCATATTACCTCCTTATTGGCTGTGGGTGCCGCCATCTTTGCAAGGGTGTGAGGGTCAATTAGCATATTCCCTCTTTATTAGGTAGGATATTCTTTGGATATCTAGAAAGAAAAGAAAGGTAAAATATTGAAAAGGAATATAAGGAAATATAAGGTAGAAGTTTATGAATGGACATATGAGAGTGGATGTAGGGTGTGAATATTGTTTGTTGCATCATATGGTAATGCCCACAAAAAAACATCCTTCATAGAAGAGGCAAGAATTAAAAATGACCTAGCCAGGGGCATTCGATTTGCCAGCCTCTCTTCATTGGCCACTCTAGTGCTGCTGCAATGGACACATGAATACAGTGGCCTTGTTGGCAGAGGTGGAGGCTACCTATGTGCCCAGTAGCATTTGCTCCTACTTGCTGATCTACCGGAAGCCAACGTCGAAGGTCCCACCAACCAATGATAAAGACTGACGTTGACCCCCCATTTTGGTACCATTCTTTGAGGAGACCAACTGGCTAGTTAGTGCCATGATGACTGCGTTGTACCCCTTTCACTCTGGACAGGCCATTGTTCCCCAAAGAATGGATAATATTCAGAGCTTGGGTTTGTCTTTCCTATACATAGGGTCCCAGCGAGCACAACTGTTTGAAGTTTGATAGCATGATGGAGCCACTGGCATGGGGCCCCACAGTACAGTGCATCAGACCAAGGGACCAACTTTATAGCAGAGAAAGTATTTGCTTACCTGGGGCATATACCGTCAGATGGCGTGTAATCTTGTAAGAATTACTAAAGGCCAAGCCTAGGCCATTGTCAGAGTGTGTAGCTCCAGGGGGCTGCAGCGTTTACTCCCTGAACTCCAGGAGGGGTTCAAGGGAAAGACCCAGGGAACTGCCGAGAACTTTCCCTAGTAAAGTCAGCTGGGAGAGAGAAACAATAAGGGATGCCAGAAATCCCAACCTGTCCCATCTCCCCTCTCTTTCTCATAGAACAAAAAGCTTAATTTGCATGGGAAAGAGCAAGAACAATGGCCACTGTTTCTACTGGGAGAAAAGAAAAGAGAAAAAAGAAGAGCTGTACCTGGGAGCGAGCTCCAATACTTGTTAGCCCCCCTCTCCCCCACCTTACCCTCACCCCCCCAGCTAGAAGAGGGACACATTCCACAAGTTCATAGAGGCTGCTAAGATTGAGGCTTACTCAGAACGTCAGAGAATGCCCTTTGCCCTCTGCTTCCCACCACTAAGGTGACAAACCCTGAGTGAAAACAACTGGCGTACAGTGGGGATTGCTGCAGGAGGCAGCTCCTCGCCCTGGGCCCTGGGCGTGGGGAAGCACTCTCTGCTAAACTGGCCCACACCCAAACTCGGAGAGTCACGGTAGAAATATGAAGCCTCTGGGACATGGAAGGTAACCATAGCAACACCAAACTTTAGACCCAGCCTGAATATTTGACTAGATTAACACCCCCCCTCCCCACCCCCACACACAGACACTAAGGTTGCAGAAGCGAAAAAGGTATGCTCATCTATAAGGTAAACTTGCTTCAGACTCTTACCTGTCTGACTTCTAACAACCATGATGAGGCGTTTGAAAAGTGAAGAATAAATACAGTCTGAAGTTGGAAAGTAATCACCAGAACCAGCCTCAGATATAACCCAAATGCTGGAACTGACAGGGGATGTAAAATAGCTATTAAGGCCGAAACCGGTTTGGCTCAGTGGATAGAGCGTCGGTCTGCGGACTGGAAGGTCCCAGGTTCGATTCCGGTCAAGGGCATGTACATTGGTTGCGGGCATATCCCCAGTAGGGGGTGTGCAGGAGGCAGCTGGTCGATGTTTCTCTCTCATCGATATTTCTAGCTCTCTATCCCTCTTCCTTCCTCTCTGTAAAAAAAATTCAATAAAATATATTAAAAAAAAAAAAAAAAAACTAAAAAATTTAAAAAAAAAAAAATAGCTATTAAGCCTTCCTGCTCCTCTCGCACGTTTCACGACACGAGGCAGAGCGTACCTTCCTCCAGCTCCACCTGAATATCCCGGGAGCCGTCCCCGCGCTGGAGGAGGACCACGAGCTGGAGACAGAAATGTCTGGATGGAAGACCTCAGTGGCTGAAGGCGAGAGGAAGACAGCTGTGGACATGGTCCAGGCAGCTGGCACGGGCAGACACGGTGGACACTTGTTTTGCACGCGGAGGACCAGACCCTACGAGCTCCTCTTCCTTCCGTGATCGTGAAGGACCCGGAGGTGGGATTTCGTGGTTACACTGCAACCCATCCTTCAGAGAGTAAAATTGGTTTACGGAGTCAGACTCGGGGTGCTCTTCCAGCTGTCGAGCCACTTCAGAGAGGCCTGAAGGAGCTCATGAATGTCTGCCAGCGTGTGCTCGACAAGTTTGAGGCCAGCACAAAGGAACACAAGGACCAAAAAGCAAGCAGAAATGAATCCACATTCTAGTCCCTGTGCACCATAGAGGGAGGAACATCCTCCGGGATATTCTCTTCCTGATCTTGCAAAACACAGAAATGGAAGTTTATGATCACAACATGATCTGCCCTTCAGAGAGGTGTGTTTCTAGCTAGTAACGCATTACAGCTGTGGGAATCCCTGCAAGAACCTTTTTTTATTTTTCTAAGAAAGTCCCTCTTTAAACTGAAAAATAAAATAAAAAATAAATGAATAAATAAAACTATTAATACTGTAAAACCTCAATATAACGGACTAATTCAGGCGAGGGGGTGTCTGTTAAAGCCAAAAGTCCGTTCTATAGTAAAGTAGGTTTTCTGAATGCATGTGTTAAAAAATTGGCAAATTAGTGAGTGTATCTGTTTTTACTTATGCAGACACAATTGTGTAATTAAAATTAAGTATGCATGAAAAGTTTAATTTCACAGAAAAGTTTTCTATATGTATTACTGTAATTTTAATTATACTGAATGGGTGCATCCACCAGTCACTGTGAGTAAACAAATGCACACGGCATGTGAGAACATGGGAGTTAAAACTGCTGCAGAAAGTCATGCCAACAGATCCAATTACCCAGAGTAATGCGGATTTATACTATAGTTGTAGATATGTAATGTTTTTTATGTTGGCAAAATTACTATAGTTTTTTCCCCAACATATGGCCTATTCGCTAAAATCTGTTAAAAATAACAGTGAATTAATAACAAAAAATAACTTGTTAATTTAATTATAAGCAAATCATGGTTAAAAGCATTTTAAAATTCACAGTGTGTTAATTTTCACTTATGATATATGGATCAGAAATTTTGTCCATTAAATCTGAAGTCCGATAAGTCGAGATCCACAAAAGTGAGGCTTTATTGTAATATGTTAAAGGATCTAATAGAAAAGTTAGACAACATGCAAGAACAGATGGGTAATTTTAGCATAGAGCAGGAAACTATAGGAAAGAATCAAATCATAATGAAATACTAAAAATAAAAAAACACAGTAACAGCAATGATGACATTTCTATATACTTAATTTTCAGAGCTCTGAAAACAAAACATAGTTGTTATTTAGCTCCTTATTTTATACTTCCACTACTACAAGAACTCAGACTGATTTGACCTATTAAGTGTTTTAAACTTACCAGTATTTCTTTTGGATTTTTTGAGTAATAAAATGAATAAAAGCAAGCAAATCCAATAGAAAGCTATTTTACTGACTCAACTATGTTTAAGTATGTGTGTGTATGTCACTGTATCTGTAAACCGATTTTATCAAATTTAATAAAAACAGCTGCATTCTGCATAAAGTCATTCATTTTCGAAGGATTGATTCAGGTGTAAAGATGGAAAAGGGCTTTGTGTCTGAAAGAATGCTACTTATTTTAGAAATTTCTGCATATCAGACAAGCATGCAATCTTTCAGGCAGCAACAATTTTTTATTTCAACTTAGACTAAACTTCCCAGGGAATTCCATTAAATTGAATTGTTCTGGGGAAACACAACACTGTGTATGATGTAAAACAGCCCCTGGCAATTTACTAAATTGCTTTTTCATTAAGCTGTATTTTTAAAAGTAAAAATGATCAGTTTAAGCATTTCTCCGTAGCATAATGCACCTAAGACAAGATCAAGAAAATCTTGACTGACAATCCAATTAGTGTTCTGTTGAACAGTGCTATTAAAAAAAATAATAACCATCCAAATTCTACCCACATGTACTGCTGTTAATAGTACTATTTATTATTTGTTGAGTGCTGACAGTGAGCAGACACAGCCCCTGCCCTAGGGGCTTATAATAGAACCTAGACAGCCAAGGAAAGAAATCTGAATAAAGTATGCCAGTAGGTGTGAGGCTTTGGAGCTTATGTCCGTCTATAAATTTCTCTTCCTTTCCTCTTCATTTGTCTTGTGAAACACTGAATATAAAGTAAGTATATTGCTGTAGTATTTTTTTCAGATTTCTTGTAGTTTACATTAAACAAGTCACATGTTACTAGTAATTTGTAATATGTAAATAATATATGTCATTTAAGTGGAGGCTATTTAATATATTAAATATCATTATAATGGAGAATGCTGTAAGTCCATGAAAGCTTTTCACAGAGAATTTGAGATTAAATCCATAAATATTTGTAATCAAATAAAAATATTTTAATCACTAAAATGATCCTTTCTCATTTTCAGAGAAGGGGGCTATTTTAGTTGGATAACAAAAAGAAGGAAAGAAGGAAGACCTGTTAACTACACGCTATTTATTCACAGCTCTTTGAAGTCATTGTTTTTCCTAACAGTTTTCTGTATTGTAGTTGAATTTTTATAAGTGAATTTTGTTCTAAAACAAGGTTTCCTTAAGAAATTAAAGAAAAGCTTTTGAAGCAATCTCTAATATATATATGTAAGCAAAGATTTTAGTTAAGCATATAAATATAGTATAGAATTACACATTGAACATTTAGAAATCATGAGTTAGTGTGATGTAAATTTTCTGTTTAGATCAACAGAAATACATTGTTGCCTTCATAGAAGAGAACAACACTCTTTTCACTAAGCATTCTAAAACAAAAATCAAGATCTAGCACATACATGTATGCTTCTGAGATGAAAAACCAGTTTATAATCTACCTTGAGTTTTTATAAGAGTTTATTTATCCTGAGATAACATTTGAAAGACTTTCCAGAAACAGGAAGACATAAGTTTCTGGTTCTAATTTAAATAGTCATATGATATGTGACCTTAATGTAGTAAGAGGTATTCCAGCCAGGGCAGTTTCTCCTATGGATCAAGTGTATTTTTGTTAAATTGTAAAAATTTAAAACAAATGTCTCCCAAGCTGGAAAAAAAAAACCTCAAGGGCATCATCAGTCATAGGTTTAAAACACATGCCCAAATAATTAACAGCTAAATCATAGTAGAAAAAATAAGAGCTTTTCCTGAACAATTTGTGGCATTATTTAAAGTCTTCTCTTAGAAGGCAATTGTTCTAGAATGACTGATTTTCTCTGTGTACTTTTGCTCAATAAACATTAATGAGTCAATTATGTAAAAGTAGAAATAAAGCAACACAGAGGAGCATTGAACACTTTGAATGGCAATGCTTTTTCTTTAAAAACTCTTTAGTAGATTTTTCAAAAGTTACAGGGAACTAAGTGACACAATAGAAAACATTCTGAAAAGTTTTTCTCTGTGTAGCTCTCTCTATTACACCTAACATACATTCACATTCCTTTGATATATTTCAATAGTTCATTGTATACTCGGCCATCTCTTTCTGTATATTCATACAAATGTATACAGCCACTGTATATCAGAGGAAATACTATTCCTGTACATTATGACTTACATTTAAAAAATTATAAAATATAGAATACACTTTTTTTTTGCATATCAGTAGAAAAAGTTCAATGCTTTTGAAAAGTAATTGAGAATATTCCACAGTAAGGTGGGCTCTAAATTATTCAGTCATTTGCTTAATGACGGACATTGAGGCTTTCCTGCACTTTAAGTGCCACTAGAAATAGTGGTGCCGTAAACATCGTAAACATCGTTGGACGGTAGCCTTAGGTGCGTTGGCTTCTCTCTCTCTGAGATGGATCTCTTCAAGTGGGATTGACGGATCCATAGCATGTGTTGTTTCAATGTTGCTGAAGATGTCCAGTTTCATTTCCAAAGAAGGCTTAGCACACTCAGGAACAAGGTTAAGACTGTTTCCCCCTCTCACACTTCACCTGCACTGACACTTAACACTCTTTATTTTGAGGGGTATAAAAACAAAAAAAAGGCAAAACAGGATCTTTTTGTAATAATCTGCATTATTCTCCCTAGTGGTGAAGTTGAGCATCTTTTTCATATTGCTTCTCATTTGAATTTCCTCTTCTCTCAATGACTTATTCTATCCATTATCCATTTTTCTTTTTGACTGCTGGTCTTCTTTTAACGTTAATTTATGAGCACCCTTTTTATATTAAGGATATTAATCCTTTGTCCTGTGTGTGTGTTTTTTACTTTTTAGATACATATTTTATAATACAAACAATTTTAAAGAGATGAAGTCAAATCTCTTTTTCTTTATGACTATTAGCCTTTCTATATTATTTCAAAAGGCTTTCTTAACCAAAGATTATTCAAATATTTTCTTATAATGTAATGATATTTTTGCTGCTGGCATATTAGTGGTGGTAGAAGCCCAGTTAATTTTAGCGAGGGAAGTAGCCACCAATGCTTTTTGGTTACCCTCTCACTGATTAATGATGAGTGGGTGGAACCAGAGGCTGGCTGATGTTGGCAGAGAGGGCTGGTTTGTATAATCCAGGCATGATCCCCTCTTCCACAGAGGGGGCTTTGGAGGAGTAATCACATGGGACACAAATGTCTTCCACTCTGGGAGGTTCCTGAACTTCAACTTCAAGAAGTTTATCCACATAGTTCTTAGACAGGCTTCTCTTTCACCAGTCCTTTCATCCGACTTCTTCCTAGGTTCTCACCACCTTGGCAAACCCTTAACCACCTTCCATTAATCAGTAGAGAAACTTACTTCAGGCCATGCCTCTTTTCAGGGGCGCACAAGAACGATGCGCTGCTTGCAATTTAGCACGCTGTTCTTCAGGACAGCTCCTTTGCAGCTGTCCACTTGTGGTTGGTGCCAACAAATTGCACAGAGAAACGTGTGAACCAGGGCTGAATCTATTCCTCTGTAATCGTCAGCTGCTCTTAGAAAACTTCCCATGAAACAATAGATAAGGTTTGTGGGAGGAACTTCAGTGAAATTAGAGTAAGCATGCTCATATTTTGAGAGAACTGTTTAAGGGGGCTTTAAGGACCCGCATAGATGCTATCCTGTTGATGCAAGTTCTATTTGATGAGAATGTTTCTGGACAAGTGTAGCTAGAATCCTTTCTCTCTCTCATCCTCCCTTGTTCCTTCCTTCCATCCTATCTTTTTCCTTTCCTCCATCTATTAGTAAATATTTACGAAACAATGATCACATGCCATGTATCAGTCCAGAATCTGGGGAAAGAGTGGTGAACAGGCCAGTGCCTTCCTTCATGGTGGTAACATCCTGATCGAGTAGAATAGCACTTGATTTATGATGGGCAGCTCAGTTTACATGGCCATCTCCTGTTCCACAGTCAGGTATTCAGTCTCAGTCATGGCCTAGTTGACAGGCAAGAGCTTTTGTAAAGGGAATTATTTACAGAAGAGGGCCTGGCAATGCTCCAGAATTTTTCAGGTCTCCATTTTGCTTTTCTAATCGCTACTGCTCCACACAGGGATGGGATAGTACACACTTGCCCGATGCCCCGCTTAATCCCCTGGTCTATAGGGTAGAGAGGCAGAGCTATTTGCACCCCAACAAGGCCAAATGGGGATACTTTGGTTACTCTGAACCATGCTCAACATATGTCATCCTTTAGATCAACTGGTAAGTATGTTGGAAAGGCTAACTCACATGAGGTGTATGTTTTCTCCTAAACTCAAAGAACCAGCAAAATGTTTAGCATATTAGTAGGGGTGCACGGTACAGCAAACTATTTCTTGACTTTGAGAGAGAGATCCTGACTTGCCCCCAAATCACTGGACTACTAGAAACTTTACTAAGTTGGTAGACCCTTAATCTCCCATTCTTTAATATATGTAATATATATATGCTTCTCCTCAAGACTGGCTACATCATGCCCTCTGTTCTGTTAGCATCATTATCAATCCATGTAGACAAGCATTACATCCTTGAGGGATCAGAAACTTTAATATCCCTGTGGGCTAAATTATGGAAAACATCAGAGAGTAGATATTATCCAGGAGGAAGCTATACTTTGATCTTTTTCAGGTAAAAACAACTTGTTTCCATTGATTTATATTTATAGGAATAAAGAAAAAACTTTTTACCAAACAGCTGCCTATTAATTTTCAGAGGCTATATTTATTTGTCCAAGCAAAAAATTATATCTAGAATAGCAGCTAAAATAGGTTAAATATACAACACTGGTTTATTATTTTCCAAGGCTCATCTGTTATCTGCAGGTAAGTGATTTAAATAGGAATTTAAAAAAGTCACCATCTTTGCATCTTCTAAGTCTTTGATAGAGGCACTAATTTCTGTAGTTTCACAGTAATTCAGAATTACTTTGATATATAATTTTGGTTCAGAAGGCGAGTTGTAGTGGTTTCCATTTGGTATCATATTGCAGTAGACATTGCCATATGTGTCAGGAAATCCATGTGGGAGATCAGCCGATTCTCAGTATTTCTATTTCTGCCCAAAAAAGAAAGGAGCCTGTGTCCTAAAGTATAAGGAACATCTATCTCAACTGTGACATAAGTGAGAAATGTACTTCTATTGTGTTGTAGCTATTATATGTTTTTGAGTATATTTGTTCCCATAGTCTTTTAAACACAGTGTGGATTCAGGATTTCACTACACCGTTCATAAGCATACTCAAATCAAAATTCACTTGTGACTTTCAGAAGCCCCACTCTAACATGCATATTGCAATGGATGTTGGGTCCTCAACTCTATTTCTCAGAGTTAGTGGCCAACAGTAAGACTCAAAAGATCTGGGCAAATTCTATTCCCCAAAGGCAAATCATCTTAGTAAATACTAGTAGTTATAGGTCCTTTTCTGGCAGGAAAGAAGACTGGCTTATAGCCGATGTTATCAGGTCTTCTCGGGGGTGTCCAAGCTTTTCTTCCTTCAAGGGACTGGGGACTATGCCAGGTCAAGGAATTTGAGAAGTAGCATCTTGGGGATAGTTTATGGTAACTCTTCTTTAGCTGGGGAATCCTGGGTACATATACTCTTAATACCTAAAAGTGAAGCATCAGGGAACATTGCATAGTCATCTCAAGTCTTTCCTTAAATAGGTTTATTGAGATGCAATTTACATACAAGAGATTGCATCTTTGTTAGGTATACAATTTGAATGAGTTTTGAAAAATACAGTTAGGTAACCAGTATCATAATCATGATATAGAACATTTTCATCACCTAAGAAGGCTCTTTCATACCGCTTTGCCTTCTGTGCCCACAGGCCAGCTCCTGGCACTGATCTTCCCATCATTTTGTTTTTACCTTTTCTAGACTTTTATATAAATAGAAGCATTATTTATTTAGAATAATGCTTTAGAAGTTCATCCATATCGTTGCATGTATCAGTAGTTTGTTTCCTTGTATTGTTGAGTGAAATTCCACTACAAAGATATAGTAAAATTTGTTTATCCATTCACCAGTTGATGGACCTTTGAGTTGTTTCCAGTTTGGAACTATCCTAACTTATAAAAGAGTAATATGCAAATTAACCATCACTCTGCCACGCCCACCAGCCAATCAGGAGCGAGTATGCAAATTAACCCCAACCAAGATGGCTGCGGCCATGGAGCGAGCAGGATGGAGGCTTGGGTTTCCCTGGTGATGGAGGAAGCCAAGCTTTCCACACACCCTGGCGGGCCCAGGCCTCCACTCAAGGGTACAAAGTTTCAATTATAGAAGATAAATAAATTCCAACAGAAATGGCGGCAGCCACGGAGTTACAGAGAGCAGGAAGCTAGGGTTGACCCCGGCGATGGAGGAAGCCGAGTTTCTGCAGCCCTGGCCTGCCTTGGTCTCCACTCAAGGCTACAAAGTTTCAATTATAGAAGATAAAGAAATTCCAACAGAAATGGCTGCTGCCATGGAGCGAGCAGGAGGCTTGGCTCTGCTCCAGGCTACAAAATTTTAATTATAGAAGATAAATAAACCCCAGATACCAGGGTCTCTGCTTGGGTCGCTGGGGGGCGTGGCCAGCCTGAAAACCACCACAGGCCCCTCATCCAGGCCGCCTCATGCCCCAAGGGAACCCCCACCCTGATCTGGGACACCCTTCAGGGCAAACCAGTTGGCCCCCACCCATGCACCAGGCCTCTATCCTATCTAATAAAAGAGTAATATGCAGACTGACCATCACTCCAACACACAAGATGGCTGCCCCCATGTGGTCAAAGATCCTGTCCCCATATGGATACAAGATGGCCACCACAAGATGGCCAGCAGGGGAGGGAAGTTGATAGGGACCAGGCCTGCAAGGGAGGGCAGTTGTGGGCAATCAAGCCTGCAGGGGAGGGAAGTTAGGGATGATTAGGCCAGCAGAGGAGGGAAGTTGGGGGTGACCAGGCCTGCAGGGAAGGGCAGTTGTGGGGGACCCATGCCTGCACGGGAGAGCAGTTGGGGGGGACCTGGCCTGTAGGGGAGGGCAGTTAGGGATGACCAGGCCTGCAGGGGAGGGCAGTTAGGAGTGACCGGGCCTGTAGGGGAGGGCAGTTAGGGGCAAACAGGCTGGCAGGGGAGCAGTTAGGCATCAATCAGGCTGGCAGGGGAGTGGTTAGGGTGTGATCAGGCTGGCAGGCAGAAGCGGTTAGGGGCAATCAGGAAGCAGGCAGGCGAGAAGTTGGGAGCCAGCAGTCCTGGATTGTGAGAGGGATGTCTGACTGCCCCTTTAGGCCTGATCCTGGTGGGCAGTCAGACATCCCCCAATGGGTGCCAGATTGGAGAGGGTGCAGGCTAGGCTGAGGGACACCCCCCTCATGCACGAATTTTGTGCACCGGGCCTCTAGTTACTAATAAAGCTGATGTGAAAATTCCAGCAGTACTTGGTATATACATGTTTCTATTTCTCTTGGTAAAAATATCTAGAAAATGGATTGCTGGGTTGTGTGATTAAGAAACATAAGAAGCTGTCATCCCCTCCCCACAAAGTTGCTGTCTTTTGCATTCACATTGGCAATGTATGAGAGTTCCAATTGTTCCACATCCTAGCAAACATTTGGTATTGTAGATATTTTAAATTTTCTCCATTCTTTTAAAATATGTTTTATTGATTTTAGAAAGACAGAAAGGGAGAGGGATAGAGAAGTAGAAACATCAATGTGAGAGAAACATCCATCAGCTGCCTCCTGCATGCCCCCTACTGAGGATTGAGCCCACAACCCGGGCATGTGCCCTGACCCAGAATGTAACTGGGGACCTCTTGGTTCATGGGTCAACGCTCAACCACTGAGCCACACTAGCCAGGCAAAATTTTCTCCATTCTAATGGGTGTGTGGCATTATCTACCTGTGGTTTTAATTTGCAGTTAATGTTTATTTAGATACTAATAATGTTGGCTATTCATATATAAAAATATAAACCTTTATCTTATCTCACCTCATCTACCAGAATTAGGCCAAAATGGATCAGAGACCTAAATGGAAGACAAAATCTCTTAAAACTTCTAGAAAAGCATTTGATATTGGGTTATGCAAAAACTTCTTAGATAGCAAACCAAAAGGACAAACCATACAGGACAAATTAATAAATTAGATTTAAATTAATAAATTAGACAAAATAAAAAATGTTTGCTCTTCAAAGGACATTGTTTAATAAACAAAAAGGCAAGCCACAGACTAGGATAAAATCTAGTTTTATATATATTGACATAGGTACTATATTATTAAGTAATATAGTTATTAGCAATAGCTAACTAATACAGATATATATATCTGTTAAAGGATTCTCCTGGTTTGTATATATTTTGATAAGAAATTTGCTGTTATTATTATCTTTGTTTCTCTACATAATGCATATTTTTCTCTCTGCCTGCTTTTAACATTTTCTATTTCTCTTTGGTTTTTAGTCATTTAATTAAGATATACATTGGCAACATTTTCATTAGGTATGCTCTGCTTGCATGTATACTAGTATGTCATAGTTTTTATCAAATTTGGACAATGTTCAGACATATTTCTTCAAATGGTCTCCCTTCCTCTTCCATTTAATCTCTCCTCTAGGACTCCATTTACTCATATGTTAGATCATTCATTATTATCCCACAGCTCACCAACATTCAAGTCATTTCTTGTTTGTGTTTTTTTTTCCCTCTTTCTCTGTACTTCACTTGACATAGTTTCTGTTGCTATGTCTTCAAATTCACTAATCTTTTTCTACTGAAGTGTCTAATCTGATTTCAATCCCACCTGGTGTGTATTTCACCAGGCAGATAATTTTCTAAGAGTACTATCAAATGCAACTTGCATTGTGAGGTCCTTCCATTGTTCCTGGGGTAAACACATGGCACTTAAAGTATTGGTTGGCCTAATGCTTTCTGCCTTCCCCCCCAGACTGTAGGTAGTTTTTTCACATGCTGCACCAATGAAGACACAGACAATTACTTCAGAGTTTCCTCCTCTCCCCTCCCCTTCCCTCCCCTCTCCTCTCTCCCTCTCCTGTAGTTTTAAGAGTATGTCCACAAATTCTTTGAGTATTCCTCCCATCAAATGGTGGTAGCTTATTGTTTCCTTCTGAGTGTGAATTGGACTGAGTAACCCATGTCTGACAAATAGATTGTGACAGGATATCACTTTTGTGGTTTTTATGAAAATATTGTGTCTTCCTTCTTGGGTGTATTCTCTTGCTCCCTCTTGGATAGCTGCTCCAAGGGAAGCCAGAACCTTCAGGCACAGTCAAGTTGTCAGTGATTGTAACCTGTGGATCTGGCCAACAGCTCGAAGCCTTATGAGAAATCTGGAGCCTGAATTACTCAGATACACCCTTCCTGGATTCTTAACACTAACAGACTGTCAGATAATACATGTTTATTGTTTTAAGATACTAACTTTTGAGGTAATTTGTTATTAGCAATAGCTAACTAATACATATATTGGTACCTTGAAGTAAGTATTACTGTAACAACAAATTAAATTGTGAGCGTGGTTTGGAGCTGGTCAGTGAGCATTGAGGAGAGTATTAGTGAAAGCCTAAAGCACTTAGAAAAAGCTTATTTTAGGTTTTACTTGAAAAAATTTGTACTAAAAAATTTACAGATATTTCCTATGAATCCTTCATCCAATTTTCACTAATGATACTATCTTATATAAACATAGTATATTATCAAAACCAGGAAATTGACATTGGTACTATATTATTAAGTAAACTACAGACTACTTGGATTTTACTAGTTGTATATGTGTTTGTGTGTAGTTCTGTGAAATATTATCATGTATAGATTTGTGTAATCACACTATGATTAAGGGAGAACTGCTTCTTTATAATAAAACTACCTTTTCCATTTACTGCTAGATACCAATCAATACTCCTCCAAAACTTAATCCCTGGAAGCCACTGATACGTTTTCCATCACTATAATTATACTAGGGACCCAGTGCACGAATTTGTGCGCCTTGAAAGGAACTGTGGGCCACAAGGCTGTGGTGGGCAGAGGGGTGGGTCTCGGCCCATCCTTCGTGCCCCCACCTGTCCCCTCCCGCTGTGGCCCCTGGTCCCCTGTCTGCTGGCGGCCTGCTCCAGCAACCCCCACTCCCATGTGCTGACAGCGCCAGCCACGCTCGCACCCGCTGATGGCGCGAAGTAATTGGGCTGGCACCAGCAGCAGGTGTGAGTGGGGCTCGTGCCAGCAGTGGGCGCGAGTAGTGGCTGCTGGCCCTGATCATCCCTCAGGAGCGGGGGGAGGTGGAGAAGCCCTGAGGGGCAATCGGGGCCAGCAGCCACAGCTCGCACCTGCTGATGGCGCCGAGCAATTGGGGCCAGCGCCAGGCGCCAGCAGCGGGTGCAAGCAGTGGCTTTGGCGTTAGCCGTGGATGTGAGTGGGGCCGGCGCCGGCAGCAGGTGCGAGCACCAGGCGGGACCGTGGCGCACGGGAGCAAAGAATTTTCAGTAACCACTAGAGGCTCACCCTGATGCCCACCATGTTCTGCGCTCTGCCGCCTGCTGCTGATGCCTGCCATGTTCCACGCATGCCTCTGATAGTCAGCACAGGTCATAGTGACTGGTTGTTCGGCCGTTCAGTCTATTTGCATATTAGGGTTTTATATATATAGAGAGATATTTTCAAGAATGATATGTAAATGGAATCATGGAGCAATGTAATGTTTTTAGATTGACTTTTCATTTAGCACAATGCCTTTGTGATCTATTCAATAGTACATTTAATGTATGAGAGTTCCAGTTGATTCCAGGTGCTTGACAACACTTGAAATTGTCAGTATTTTGTATTTTATCCATTCTTATAGGTATATAATGGCATTCAATTATTTTAATTCATGTTTATCTACAAATTAATGATGTTTAATATCTTTTCATATTCTTATTGTTTCTGAATATACTTGCTTTTCAAGTTTTTTACTCATTTTCTAGTTGGATTTCTTATTCTCTTAGTCATAAGTTCAAAGATTTTTTAAAAATTCTATATTTAAGTCTTTATCAAATATATTTTCAAGTACCTTCCTGCAGCCTGTGGCCCATTTTTACATTCTCTTATTGGGATCTTTTTCAGAGAAAAAATTTTTAATATTGATGAAGTCCAACCTACCATTTTTTAATGAATTAATAATAATGGTAATTATTATTCTTTTATAGATTCTGATTTTGATGTCATGTCTAAGAACTCTCTCTTTAACCATAAGTCACAAAGACCAAAGATTTTGTTTCACATTTTTTTTCTAGAAGGTTTATGTTTTATACTTTTACATTTTATGTTTATATCTATGATCCATTTTGAGTTAGTTTTTGTATATGAGATTCAAGTTGAGGTTCTTTTTTTGGTCTTTTGATATCCAGTTGTTCCAACCTCATTTGTTGAAATACTATATTTTCTACATTGAATTGCTTTTGAACCTTTGTCAAAAAACAGTTGTGTACTTGTGTGAAAATATTTCTGGACTTTCTATTCTGTTTCACTGATCTATAGAATTCCATAACCTCTTGGTTACTGTAGCTACAGAGTAACCTTAACATTACTCTGCTAGTCCTTGAACTTTATTCTTCTTTGTCAATTTTTAGTTCCTTTCTGTTTATATATATATTTAAAAATTAGTTTGTTGCCCTAACCAGTTTGGCTCAGTGGACAGGGTGTCAGCCTCCTGGACTGAAGGGTTCCAGGTTCGATTCTGATCAAGAGCATGTACCTTGGTTTCGGGCTCGATCCCAGTAGGAGGCATGCAGGAGGCAGCTGATTGATGTTTCTCACTCTCTATCCCTCTCTCTTTCTTTCTGTAAAATCAATAAAATATATTTTAAAAACCAGTTTGTCTATAGCTATAAAATAATTCTGCTGGGATGTTAATGGAAATTTATATAAACAAAAAGATAATTTGGGCAGAATTGTCACCTTTAATAATTTTATTCTTCCAAACTGTAAACCCACTATGTCTTTCTATGTATTAAGTCTTTAATTATTATTAATGTTTTGTGGTCTTCAGCAACTAGATCCTATACATGTTTGATAAATCTTACAATAGTTCATATAAATAGTTCATTGTTTTGAACTAATGTAAATAGTATTGAATTTTAACTTTAGTTTCCAATTGTTCATTGCTAGTATATAGAAATATGATAGATTTTTGGTGTTGACCTTGTGTCCTGTGATCTTGAGATCTAAGAATTTTTATTACTCTAATAATTTTTTAAATCTTACCCCAAGGTTATGTTTAGAGAGAGGAATCGAGAGAAAGAGGTAGAGAGAGAGAGAGAGAGAGAGAGAGAGAGAGAGAGAGAGAGAGAAACTTTGATGTGAGAGAGAAACATTGATCAGTTGCCTCCCATACACACCCGAACAGGGGATTGAACTTGTAACCTAGGTATATGCCCTAACCAGGAATGTAACCCACAACTTTTGGGTTATGGGATGAAGCTTCAATCAACTGCACCACCTGGCCAGGGCATCTAAGAATTCCTTGGGGGCATTTATTTTGAGGATTTTCTACATAGACAGGCATGTTGTTGGCAAATAGGGAGTTTATTTTTTATTTCCAATTTATATTACTTTCATTTGTTTTATTGCTTTATTGCACTGGTTAGGATTTTCAATACTATGTTAAATAGGAGTGGCAAGAGTGGAAGTCTATGCCTCGATCTCAATTTTTAGAGGAATAGCTTCCAGTCCTGGTGCAAGCACACTTACTAGCTATAGCTTAAAAAAATAGATATTCTTCACCCAGTTGAACAATTTCATTTTTACTCCTATTACAGTTTGCTGAAAGTTTAATCATGAATGGATGTTCAATTTTGTTTAATGCTTTTTCTGCATCAATTGGCCTACTCATGTGTATTTTTCTTTAGCCTATTGTTATGAATTACATGGATTGATTTTGGAATATTGAACTAGCCTTGCATTCCTTAAATAAATCTCACTGGTCATATTACATTATTCTTTTTATATATTGCTGGATTCGATTTACTATTATTTTGTTGATTTTGCATCTATATTCATGAGAGACATTGGTCTGTATTTTCCCTTTTTGTTCTGGCTTTGTCTGGTTTTGGTATGAGAATATTGCCAGTCTCAGAGAATGAGTCATGAACTATGGTCTTCTATTTTTGGGAAAGATTATGTAGAATTGGTGTTACTTTAAAAACAAATGTTTAGTAGAATGAACCATTGAAACCATTGGAACTAGATATTTCTTTTTTGAAAGTTTTTTTTTTTTAACTACAAGTTTAATTTATTTGCTACCTTAGAAAAGTTTTTAGTCGAAGCCATATGATTTTTTTTTTTTTTGGTGAGGCTACAGGTGAGGGTTTATAGGAAAGTGAGGTAAACATTATTGGAAACTAAAGGAAGGGGAATCCTTGTTATATAGTGGTAATAAGTTCACTAACACTATTGTCTGCAGTAGAACATGGACCTAGTGAACTGGTTCATCAAGCTCAGGACATTTCCAAAAAAATTTTGTAGGTCTCACCTGGTTTCTTTCTGCTTATAGAACATGTGAAAGGAGAGAAGATAAACTAAAGAAAGACTGTTAATAAAAAGCAGCCAGGACTGGATGACTTCAAAATTGTTTAGCCTCCTTTTCTGGAAAATAATGCTAAAATTAAGAACAAATACAGGGCACTTTTAGGAAAGCATGGTCTAATGATGAAGCCAAAGATGTGATTGTAATATCCCTTGTTAAGAAATCATAAAGATCGCATGTGGTCATTCAGAGTATCTTTCAGTCAGAATAAAAGCCCTCTAAAGTGTTTAAGTGTGTATCTCCTAGATCCTTTCAATCCAACATTAGGGCTTCTAAGAAGTATAAGAGCACTGCTTCTCAGCAGTCTCATCAAATAGTCAAGGAAGAGAAGTCTCATCTTCCAGAAATTTGAGGGTGTGGCTTTTGTCTGAACTCCATAAAGATTCACAGAAGGCTCACAAAGTTTGGAAAACGGAATTACATATGCAAAACCATTTCTGGACAGAAAGCGGCAGATACTCTATAAAATAATATGGTCAATGGACTTAGTGATTTGCTTCAGATGAATAGAATTTGGTAGAAGTGATGGTATATCCTTTTCAAGATTAGGTTAAAAGAAGACCATAGCTTACTAGTATAGTTTGGGTGCACTCGATTGGATCACGTGTTCTGAGGGAACACATATAATGAGCAGCCCTAAGGAGAGATCCATGTGACTGGTTCCCTGTCTATCTCCAGTTAAGTCTTCAGAAACGGTAGACCTGGCTAAAAGTTTGAGTGTAATCTTATGAGAGAACCTGAGCCATAAATATCCAGCTTAGTTACTCCTAGATTCCTGATCCCCAGAAACTATTTGAGAAAATAAGTGTTTGTTGTTTTTAACTGCTAAGTTGGTTATGCAGCAAGACATAAATACGACACTCTCTATGTAGCTCACTCATCTCTGGTACTTTGCCCGATAAATTTTAGTCATCTTGTTCTGTCTTCTCAAATCTGCTGGTCTTTAGTGCTGTTCAGACTTTTGCTCCTTGTGCTGAAGCCTGGACATTGCCTTCAGGTAGTTAACTGGGGAAATTTTAGTGATATCCTATTTGCTTTCTTTCTCTAATAGATCATAGTCCTAGGCTGCCTGTTGTCCAATGTCTGAAAACCATTTTTTTTTTTTTTTACATTTTGTCTGTTTTTCTAATTGCTGAAGGTGAGAGTTAGTCTGGTTCTTGCTACTCTGTTACTCTACCATGGCCAGAACTAGCTTAAGTCTTTTTTTTTTTTTTTAAATCCTCACCAGAGGATTATTTATTTAGAGAAGAAAGGCAGGAGAGAGAGAGAGAGAGAGAGAGAGAGAGAGAGAGAGAGAGAGAGAGTGTGTGAGAGAGAGAGAGAGAGAGAGAGAGAGAGAGAGAGAGATATCAATTGGCTGCCTCTGTGAGAGCCCTGATGTGGGAATCAAACCAACAACTCAGGCCTGTGCCTTGACCGGGAACCGAACCCACAACCTTGCACACATATGTCACAGTCCTACCCTTATTCCTCTGTCTCACCATATGTAATTTACTCAATTCTAAATCAGGCTAGTTCTTTCTTTCACTTATATGCATATGTGAAATTTACTCAAATCCACTTTAACCAATGCTCTTGTTTGCACATCTAAGTCTCTTCTAATTAGAGCACAGAAACTTCCTACAAGTCATTGCTCTCCAGAAAAATCATACTGATGCTCCAATCAACTGAGCTACTGGCCAGGGCAGAGCTCGCTTAAGTCTTGATGTCCATTTACACGTGAGTGCTATTGGGAGTTGGTATCCTCACGTAACTCAGTGAAAGGGTTCTTTGTATTTCATAAGATCTTATGGTTTCTTGGATGGGAAAATTTTTAAGATTAGTTTAAGGTAGTGAGAGGCTTCAGGCCAATGAGTGAAGAGAATGAGGAAGGGCTGAAGGCATCAAAGCCACTTTTCTATGTAGAAAAGCATGGGTTATAAAATGCAACATGTGAGCACCTTGTGTATAAGAACAGTTGGTTCCACTTACTCTGATGCTTGGTCACTTACCTCCACTCCACAAAAGCATTGCTTGGTTGATGCTAGCTACCATCTGGTGACATATGTATTGACCTGTCTTAAGCAACATATTTTTCCCAGCTGTTCTTTTCTTCTCTCCAAGATTGGTATTGCACACATATGTCACAGTCCTGCCCTTTTTCCTCTATCTCACCATATGTAATTTACTCAATTCCAAACCAGGCTAGCTCTTTCTTTCACTTACATGCATATGTGAAATTTACTCAAATCCACTTTAACCAATGCTCTTGTTTGCACATCTAAGTCTCTTCTAATTAGAGCACAGAAACTTCCTACAAGTCCTTGCTCTCCTAGGCTTGTTCTCTCTGTCAACCAGAAAAGTCATACTGATAGTCGAAGATCACCAACCGAGCTAGTGTAATTTTGGGTTAAAATTGGAATTGAAATAAAATACTATACAGACAGCAATTTCTATCATCTTCTAAAGCATCTTAGAGAATTTCTACACCTATTTGGTGTAAATCGCTGGATGAGGCAGGGTGATAAAAAAATTAAAAGCAATCATTCCTACCTTCAAAATTGATCGTATAGTAGGAGAAATATGTAAACAAGTCATTGCAAACCAAATTATTTATAAAAGCCTTTGAAAATCTACCAGTAACTTATAACAGTATTTCAAATGGGAGAGAGAGAAGAGCTTGCTGGGAATTAGGCAGACCTTTCTGGAGGGGAAACGGCAGAGATGGGAACTCACATAGGCAACCTGTGCGTTTGAGTTGTATATTTAATTTAATCACATAACTCATCTTGTTTTAAGGAATCACAAATGTATTCCAATAAATGCATACAATTTAATATGCATTCCTACAATTTTACTTAGATTTTTGTTGTCATTGTTAAAATTATATGAGAAAAATTTAAGACATACCCGATGGAGGTGTTTCATTGAAACTAGCCTTCTGTCTTAATGACTTGCTGTATTTATTAAAAATAAACTGCCTCTGATCTCTTGCCTAGTTTAAAATCTGTATAACTGAGTCCCATAAAAAGAAGTGTGTAGGTTCCTAAGTAACTCAGATATTTCTTGAGTGTCAGGATACCCACACCCACACCCACACCCATACATTTTAGATCTTTAGCAAGACAAGGTTTGGAGACAAAACACTCCTTACAAACACACCTAGAGGGTCTCTGTGTTTGTTTTTAAACTCCGGACCACTCAAACAAAGTATTCTAGGACCCTGCTTATTCAAACAATGGCTTTCCTTTGAAATAAGATCGTCTGCCTCCCTGAAAGGCATAGTGGTCACCTTTGACACAAGGAACAGAAGGTAAAACAACAAAGGATATGAAAAACCAACCTCAGTGCCGGCATTTAAAATAAAAAAAATCTCACCGATTTGCATTAACTCTTATATGTAGGTGCCTGGCCTAGTCCAGAGGGTGCAAATGGCAGGTTAGATCAATCACCCTGGAGTCTGACTTGCAAGGTTTGATGTGGACAAGAAAGGAAGTGTGGAAAGGGGGTAGGCACCACGTAGAGCTTCAACAAAGGAGGCAATATTTAAGGTTGAATTTCCCCCAAAAGACAGAAATAGCAAAAATATATTTAATGTACATGAAAAAGGCAAAATCATCTCACTTGGCCTGAGACCTTTAGAATACAATATTCAATATTGGTCCTCTTATGAGAGAGAGAGAGAGAGAGAGAGAGAGAGAGAGAGAGAGAGAGAGAGAGAGAGAGAGAGAAAGAGAAAGAGAGAGAGAAGGGGGGGAGCGAAGGGGGGTGCTGTGTGACTCACATCCCAGAGAGAGAGAGAGAGAGAGAGAGAGAGAGAGAGAGAGAGAGAGAGAGAAATTGATAGCACTGATTAATGGGAAGCCGGAAAGATAAGGTAGGATAAGGGGCTCTGAAATGTCAGGATGTCTGGATGTCTACTGTCCTGGGAATCTTTGAAGCACACGCCATGACGAATTACATTATCTCCAGACTTAGAAAATCCCTAGAGACAAAGATGGGAAGGAAAATCAAAGGTCTTTGGTAAATGGGGCCCAGCTTTGTGCTTTAAGTTTGCACTAAGTTTTGCTTTGTGTGACGTGCGGTGGGGAATTCGATCCAAGGAGGAGCCTGCGTCAGGAGGTGGGGTGCGGAGAGGGCGGCACTTGTACCTGCTCACACCTCCACTCGGGGTGGGCGAGTGGGTGCGGTGTGAGGATGCAAATCGGGCGCCTGGAGTAGCCAATCAGGAGGCAGGTGAGGAAATTTGGGTCCCCACCCCACCCCAACTGGGCGTGTGAGCACGTGCGCGGTGCTCAGGGACCTTTGTCCGGCAAAGTCACACTTGGCGGGCAACCTCGGTCCCTTCTTCTTGTGGGACTGGTTTGCAACTCTCCTCCTCTCACATCCCACCTTGCACGCCGCGCCTCCCCCTCATTCTCCCACCAACCCTCTCCCGCGCCGCCGCGGGTGAGAGCCTGCAGGACTCCGGTCTCCAGGCGGACGAGGCGTGTGCGGACTCTGGCACCCCAGGTTGCTGGGACGGCGGCACCCACCCCTGGCAGTTCGGCGCGGCTCGGACACCACGGCTCTTCGGCCCGCGCAGGGCGGTCCTCCCTCCGTCTCCAGGCAGCCCTGACCCGCCTTGCGCCTGCCGGCTCTCTGCCGATTGTGGGTCGGTCCGGTGGGGCTCCGGAAACTCCGGCAACGTCCAGAACACAGAAAATAGACTCATCACCCAATTCGCCAGGGAGCGGGGGAGCTGCGGGCTGTGGCGCTGCCTGCCCCCGCTCCTCCCCCCACCCCACCCCCGCCTGTGCTCGGGCAGCCTCTCGGAGTCACACAGCACCCCCCTTCGCTCCCCCCCCCCCCCCCCCCCCCCCGTCAGACAAAGGGCCTGGGCAAACTCGCCGCCCGGCCTTCTAGCGCTCCGGGGAGGCGGCGGCGCCCGCGGTGCATCGCGCAGGGGAGGCGCGCGCGCGCGCGGGGCAGGGAGCCGCGGCCGCCGGAGCGCGGGATGGGGCAGAGTCGCGGGATGCGCCTGGCCCGCCTCTGCTGCTGCTGCTGCCTCCTGTACCAGCTGGGCGTCCTGTCGGATGGGATCGTTTCAGGTAAGTCCCGGCGGGACCTGCGGAGGCCGCTTTCCGAGGTCCCCCGCGGAGAGCGGAGCGCGCGGGTCGGCGGGGCCGGTGCAGCCCGTGCGCGGGGAGCAGAGCTCGGTGGGCGTCTAGGAAAGGCGCGTGCGGGTGCGGAGGACGGGGACGCGCTCCGAAGCCAGCACCGGTCTCCAGGCCTTTCAAACACCATCCCGATAGGGCTCGTTTTCCTCTGTGGGAGGAGTGGCGCTTGGGAAGGGACGTGTACAGCACCTGGTGGAACACGGGGGAGTCCGTAAGCGGAGAGCTCCGCTCGGGCACGCACTTGAGAAAACCGTTTTAATTGTGCTGCTGTCTTTGCACCTTTCCACAACCAAGGGCTGTCACCAGACTCGACTGCCCCATCCCCTCTCCCTCCCCCCCACCCTATAATAGCACTTTTATTTTGAAAACGCCGGGGTCTGTAATCTGATCGCCAGGCTTCAGGGCTCGCCCGGAGTTCCAGGGGCCAGACGGGTGGTCTGCCGCGGCGGCGAGCCGGGCACGCTGTGCACCTTCAGCCCGCACTTCTGTCTGCCCCGCCCGCAGGGCTGCCGTTCGCCCCGGACCGCGAGGAGTGGGAGGTCGTGTTTCCTGCACTCTGGCGGCGGGAGCCGGTGGACGCCGCGGGCGGCAGCGGGGGCAGCGCCGACCCGGGCTGGGCGCGCGGCGGAGGCGGAGGCGGAGGCGCCTGGACGCCGGCGGCCGGCAGCTCCCGCGAGGTGCGCTCCGTGGCTCCGGCGCCCCCCGAGGAGCCGGCGGAGGGCCCGTCCGAGCCCGGGCCCCGGCCCTCGCCACCCCCCGGGGGCGAGGAGGACGAAGAGCTCGAGTCTCAGGAGCTGCCGCGGGGACCCGGCGGGGCTGCCGCTCTGTCCCCAGGCGCCCCGGCCTCGTGGCAGCCGCCGCCCCCCCCACTGCCGCCCCCGTCCCCGCCCCCGGCCCCGCAGGCCGACCCGGAAGGCGAAGAGGTGCTGCTGCGGATCCCGGCCTTCTCCCGGGACCTCTACCTGTTGCTCCGGAGGGACGGCCGCTTCCTGGCGCCGCGCTTCGCGGTGGAACAGCGGCCGAGCCCCGGCCCGGGTCCCACGCGGGCAGAAGCCGCCCCGCGCCCTCCCGCGCCGCCCGACGTCGCCTGTTTCTACACCGGGGCGGTGCTGCGGCACCCCGGCTCCCTGGCCTCGTTCAGCACCTGCGGAGGTGGCCTGGTAAGCCCCGTCCTTCGCCGCCCCCCGCCCCCCTCCCTCTCCCTCTCCCCCTCGCAGACCAGCTGATTCACCCGCACCTCACTCACCCCTCCCCACGGCTGCCCCGACTTCCCCCGAGTCCACACGGCTTACCTCCCAGCGCATCGCCGGGGCAGCCCGTGGACCTGCAGGCTCCTGGGGTGGGTGAGCAGCCTGCTCCTTGTAACTCTGTCCCTGCTCCCGCTCTCTCTTCTCCAAAACAAGCCCACCACGTGGTGTCTTGCAGGAGATTGGAAGACAACCAATCTGCTCTCTGCTGAGCCTCCTCCGTGGGCCCCCCCCCCCACCTCCCCGTTACCTTAGAGCATTTTTCACGCCCTCCCGCAACGTGGTCAGAACAGCTCTCCCAGTGACGTTCTGACACCTGCCTGTGGTTTACGCACACCCTCCCCCAGAGCGGGCCGAGGAGGACAGGAGTGGAGCAGGACCAAGCTGGAAGACGGGGAGCTGTTGACTCACGGAGGGCCTTCTACTCTAGGCAGTAGTCAGGGGGCTGTGGTTCTGTGGTGCAGCGCTAGCTTTTCTTAGGTGAACCTTTTATCTGGCGGCCGTTCCTTTTCTTCTTTCCACTCCCCGGGGAAAGGAGCAAGCGTGAGACAGCCTGGCCATAAGAGGCCTGGTGGACCTGGGGCGTCAAAGCCATTTGCTCTCTGTCTGAAAGATAGAGATCATCGTTCGTTCTCCCCTCCCCCCCCCACCCCTCCCCGCCCCTCC
Organism: Eptesicus fuscus; assembly: GCF_027574615.1. NCBI lineage: Eukaryota > Metazoa > Chordata > Mammalia > Chiroptera > Vespertilionidae > Eptesicus > Eptesicus fuscus. Next base: position 71,425,543 of record NC_072478.1, read on the forward strand.
CCGCCTCTGTCTTGAGGAAGGGTTTGGGATAATTGCTCCCTCCTGTAAGTTGGCCTTCACTTTGTGGTAAAGTGTACATGAAGTTACCATTGTAACCATTTTTAGGTGTCCGCTTCCGTGGCGTTTGGTACACTCACGTTGTTGTACAGCCTTCATGACCATGGCCTTTACTGTGGGTTTAAAGCAGAACCCACAAAGTAATTGAAAATGCACAAGTGATTTGTGGCTTCGTTTTGTTGTTCCCAGTGAGCCATTGATGAAACCCACAAGGACTCATCTGAAAGCAAAACCTGTCTGTTTGGAGAAAAGTCTAACAGTAATTATTTAATCTTTCTCAAGGTGCTTACTATTTCTGGATCTCATTTCCCCTATGGTTAGCAGGAAATATCAGCACAATCAAAGCTACCCAAAGCCACGAAATGGAAAAAGATGGTTAAAAATTCAAACAGAATGAAACTGGAATTTTTTTACCTATGCCCTCCTAAGGTCCCATAGTCAAAAGATGTAAATTACTGGACAGGGCTATATTTTACCAGAGGCTCATAATGATGAATATTCAAATGTGAACATTTTTAGCCATGAGTGAAAAAAAACCCCAAAAAACTGGCATGGGAAAAAAATCACATGGAAAGCTTTTAAAAATGTTTTTTTGTGGAACTGATGTTTGAGCACCTCACAGGGGGGGAACTTTTTGTGGGGATTTCATTGTCCACTCGTGCTCGGCCTGGGATTAAATAATTACATAGAGAAAGGTCTTGGTGTGATGGAAGGGAAAGGGGATAAAGCATTTCACTGTGTTGAAATGTGGGCTTTTGGTCAGATTTTCCAAATGAGCTATGCCTTCTCTCCATACTGAAGGGAGCAAAGTTAGAATTATGAGTAGGTTTTTCATAGACTGAATAGGAGTTTGACATACCTCCCTGTTCATCATGTTGGACGTATACTCACTTTTCCTGTTAGCCACATATGTATATGTTCTGAACTGGGAAGCCTTTGTTATTGGGGAAAACTGACATTGCCAGCAATACAGTATAGCAGTCAGACTTGGAGTAAAAAGTTAGGCAAATAGCCAAGAAGGGTGGGTTTGTTACTCCAGACTCTACCGTGCCAACCCTTTCCCTTATGAGGTGGGTAATGCGAGGGGGAGCATAATTTGTTATCTGAGCCCTAATATTGGCTCGTTTCCCGATGATCAACAAGTCCCCTACCTCTCTGGAATTCAGTTTTCGTAAGTAAAATGAGACAATTGGATGATTTCATAAATAATTGGATGATAGAATTAAAATTCAACTGGATGTTCAATGTATTCTCAGTCTTGTCTTGGGGGTGCACAGATTAGTAGAGGGACATCATATACAAGTAGATATGACCTAGATCATCATGAGACAGTGACAGACTGACATGGTGAATAAAAAATTATGCCTGAGGTCAAGTCCCCTTTGGGGAGTGAGTTGGAGAAGGCTTCCCAGCGTTGAATTGGGTTTTTAAGCATGGGAGGCTTCCTCCTGGCAGAAAAGAGCCGAAGAGTGTTTCAGATAGAGGGGAGGGACGGAGGGAGATGTGGAGGGGCACAGTGTATCGAGGGAATGGAAAATGGTCTCCCAGGACTAGGCCCGAAGGCGCCATAAGGGGAAAGGCCCTGAAAAGCTGGTGAGATCAGACCTCAGAAGCCTTGTGTGCTGGAGGTCAGGCTTCTCTGGCTCATGTTGGTTAGCACTGGACTACATTTGTGCTCCTTCCTATTTCCAGAATTCTGTGATCCCGGAATTCTAACTTGAGGAATCATGATGCTGTCTTTCTATGAGGTTGAATGGTTTGTTAATGTAACTGCCTTTAGATGGCAACAGGTTTTTCTTCTCAGTTAGCAAAGATTTCTGATTGTCAGTGGCACGTAAAAGATCACTAAGTATACCTCCCCTTCCCTCTCTGAACTCCTCTACACCTTTGGGTTGTTGCAGATCATCGTCGGTCCAGTATTGCAAAGTGGTGCACATTTAGGAGATGGGTCATTCATTCTCCAGATACCAGTCTAGCTGGTGCTGGGAAGGGAAAAGTGCTAGAATGAAGTTGGGTTCAGGGCCAGGTGCTGCCTTTTCAAAGTACTTAATCTTTCTGGGTCTCATTTTCCCCATTTATAAAATGTATAAATTGTATTTTATCCCTAGCAATTGACATATAAAGTGTTCTTGCTATTTCCGTTTCTCCGTATTCATCTCTAATATTGAATAATAATCTGATTTGAGCCATATATTTGATCTAAGGGGCACACAAATATAATACTGAAGCAATTAAACATTTATTGAACAATGCCTTTGAGCAAGGTATTGTGCAGATACACAGAATACAAAAAGGAGATGAAGAAGCCTTGGTAGGTTACAAGGAGCTCACAGCAGCCTGGCCCACCAGTCACAAATGTCAGCAGAAAAATAGAACAGGTTAAGATATGTCCAAATGCAGGGATGCCCAAGTGCTATGATGGTACTATATTGTCCATCTCTCTTCATTTCCACAACATTGTAAGATATCTAATTTTTAGTGGATACGCAATAACAATCACTAAATAAAATAGAACACATGCAACACTTTATTATGTTTTAAATAAATAATCTCTATTAAAATACAAAAAAGCAACAAATAAAATTCCATTAAAAATTGCAACAATTATAGTTCCTCAAAGTTAACACAATACTTATACACACACACACACACACACAACTCTCTAAGCACTGGGCCCTGGTATACTAATCAGGACATACCTTGCCTATGGTTCTCTTTATATGGACTGCTGAAATGACTATCAGTTATATTTAGATTATTTTTCCAGGATGATAAAGAGCGAATCCTAAAACTTTACTTAAATTTAGAGTTTTACACAGTAGTCATTTTGATGAGCTCTGAATCAAAATGCAGCTTTGTATATATTATTATTTTTTAAAATTTTGCAATTTACTGCCTTACTTGAAATAAAGTATTTGATGCCATGGCAAATGTTGAATAACTTAAATATTTGGAGGTACCTGTTTTGGAAAAGGTACTTTATCAAGTACTAGCACGAAAGCAGGCGGGGAGGGTGTCGGGGCAGGGATGGGGAAAGGAAGTGCACAACTAGATCTGGGTTAGAAGCGGAATCAGCATCCACATGGAAACAGTAAGCTTGCAGACTAACCTCACACATCTACCTTCTTTGTTTGATCCAAATCTTAGGAATGACAGAAAACCTATTCTAAATAAATCTAAAGCAGTATTATAAGAGAATGCCATCAGTGCATCAAACATTTTGAATCTCTCTTGAAAGACTGAAACAGTTTGGGTTGGATTAATGGAAAACATATATAGATGTTAGAAAACATCTGTGAATGGTGGGAGCTGTGCCAGAGGAGCTGTTGCACATGCAGTGGGCAGAGGGGGCCCCTAGGACAACTCCTTGACTTTCTCTGATTTCCAGTTATGCCAACAAGTGGAGGCCAAATGCGTGTCCCTGGGCAAGAGCACAAAGAATAGAGACAGAGCTTTCCCAGGCATGTTGGTGAATCCAGAGGACAAAGAGTCTTCTACTCTCAAAAGATGAATTATTGGTTCCCTGGACCCAGTAGAAGGTCCCACCTGTCTTACCAAATAACTGGAAGAGAGCTGGGTAAGTGAACTAGTCAACAGATGCGTGAGCAGAGAAACCAAAAAGAGATGAGCTGACACCAAGAATACCTTTTTTTAAAAAAAAACGAACCATATAAAAGAGAACCCTCAAACTCTGGTTAATTAATATGTTAAGCAACAACATTAATAGAATAAAATAAAACCCTTTCACAGAAGATTAAAAGTGGATATATATTTATGGAAAAATACGTTTAAAAAACAACAGCTTCTATTTGGAAAAAATGATTAGCTACAATGAAACTATTTTTTTTATCATTATAATTAAAAAAACTTCATATATGAACTGATCAGTAAGTTTGTGATCTAGAAGATCAAACCCAGAAATTATCCCAGAATATAATATAAGGGATAAAAGGATACAGAATATGAAAGAAAAGTTGTGAGCCAAAATTGTAGATCTAGATGGTCCAAATTTTTCTAATAGGAGTTCATTTTTAAAATAAGTTATAGGATAGAATTTTTAAAATGCATGCAACGTACCCTAAACATTTAATTCTAATTTAAATCACCAAAATGTATATTCATCCGCCAACCTTTGGGTATAAGGCCAGATACTACTTACTCCTTTGAGTGGAGGTCACATAACTGGTGCTCCCGGAGAGCCTTACCAACTGTGCACCAAACCAATTTCCAATGTAGGTTTCTGTATTTGGGATAAAAATTAAAGAGAAATGCAAGGCAATTTATATGTAGAATCCTGGACTTAAAAATAAATTGAATCGTTTTTCCCCTTCATTTGTTTTTTATTAAATATACTAGAGGCCCAGTGCACGAATTTGTACATGGGTGGGGTCTGGCCCCCTGCCCCCAATTGGAGTTGGGGGGGGCTAATTGGGGGTGGGGAAGATAGTGGTTGTGCTGGGCACCTCTCCTGGACACCTGACTGATGGTCCAGACCATGAGCAGTTTTCCTCCTGATCACTCATCATTCAGGTTCCTGATCTATGAAGGCTAGAGAGTGTTCACTTACTTAGAGTCACTGAAGGTCACACTTCAGTGATCGGGGTGGGAGGGGCTGGTAGGGGATGGGGTGGCAGGAGGGAGGGGCCCCGGGCGGTTGGTTGGCTGGCCGGCCCTGCCCTGGATTGGGCCGGTTGGCTGCTGCAGTGCGTGTCATAGCCACCGGTCGTTCTGGTTGTTCCGCCGTTTGGTTGCTTGGCTTTTATATATATAGATTGGAATAACATTGGTTAATAAGATTATATATAAATTTCAGGTGTACAACTTTATAGTAAACATCTGTATACTCTATTATGTGCTCACCACCCAAAGTCTAGTCTTCTGTCACCATATATTTGACACCCTGTTTAATCTCTTTGTTCTCCCACCACTTCTCTTTCCTTCTGGTAATCATCAAACTATTGTCTGTTTTTTGTTTATTTGTTTCTTTTCGTTTTATACCCCACATAAGCGTGATAGCATATGGTTCTTGTTGTTTTCCTTGACTCATTTTACTTAGCATAAGTAAATACTCTCAAAATCTACCCATGTTGACTCAAATGGCAGTAGTTCATCTTTTTTAATGGCTAAGTACTATTCCATTGTAGATATGTACCACATCTTTATCTAATCATCTGCTGAAGGACACTTAAGTTGTTTCCATGTCTTAGCTATTGTGATAATGCCACAGTGAACATAAGGATACATATATATTTATGAATAAGTGTATTCAAAACCAGTTTTCAAATATTTTATAGTTGTTTCATCCCAAATGAAATAGATCTATCTGCCTATCTATCAATCTATCTAACTTTAGCAACTTATCTGTCTCAAGTTTTCTAGGAAATCTTCCTGGAAACAAACACACCTTTTGCACTCAGAGTTCACTGGCTGCTAATATTAGTGTCTGATTAAATTATGTAATTGCAAAATGTTGTGCATACATCTGTTCAAACAAATATAGCTGATTCTTGGTAAACATGCAGGCCTACTGGTGGAAATAATTGTGTACAGCAAGACAAGGTAGCAATCTACAAACTGAGCACTGACGTTATTGCAATGTAATTTTATTTACTTACTAGAGGCCCGGTGCACGAATTTGTGCATGGGTTGGGTCTCTCGGGGTGGCCTGTGGAGATTGGGCCCCAGCTCATGCCTCCAGCCTCACAGCCCCAGCTTGTGGCCCCAGCCTCACAGCCCTGCAGCCCTGCCTGGCACCCCAGCTTGGCCTGGTGCTGCCCCCTCACCTGCTCCACCATTCTGCTGTGGTCCTGCTCTCGTTGGGGCCCATCAGGACCGGCAGCACCTCCACTGCCGCCTGCTGCCAGCACCGCATTGCCAATGCCCGCCATGTTCTGTGCCACCCCCTGGTGGTCAGCGCAGATCATAGCGAGCAGTCAAACTCCCAGTCTTCTGGTTGAACGACCACCCGAGGGGACAATTAGCATATTAGGCTTTTATTAGATAGGATTTTTGTGTTATAGTAGGCTGAGATCTTTTCATATTTTTATTCTAATTTCCTTTACTGTAAACTTTCATATTCCCTACTCATTTTTCCATTAAGTTTTTGGTCCTTTTCAAATTACAAAGCTCTATTTTTTTTCAATTTTAATATTAATTTATTTCAATTTCAGTTGATATTCAATATTATGTTAGTTTCAGATATACAGCACAGTATTTGACAGTTACATAATTAAAAAGTGATTCCTCCCCATAAGTTAGTACCCACCTGGCACCATACATAGCTATTACAATATTATTGACTACATTCCTTATGCTGTACTTAAATTCCTGTGACAATTTGTAACGATCAATTTGTACTTCTTAATCCCTTCACCTTTTTCACCCAGCCCTTCAATCCCCCTTTCCTCTAGCACCTGTCAGTCTGTTCTCTGCATCTGTGAGTCTATGTATGTTTTATTTTGTTTTTTAGATTTCATATAAGTGATTTGTGGATATTGAACCAACTTTGCATCCCAGGAATAAATCCCACTTGATCAAGGTGTATAATTTTTTAAATGTATTGCTGAAATCAGTTTGCAAATATTTTGTTGATTTTTGCATTTGTGTTCATCAGGGACATTGGCCTATAATTTTTTTCTTAATTTTCTTTTTTGTCCCTGAGGGGGTGCACTGCTCCCCAGAGGTACTGGAATATCAGGCCAATGCTCAGCGTGGGGAGAGCAAGCTCCTATTCATCTCTTTGCTCCAAAAATTCATTTAATATGCATTTCTTCGATAGAGGACATATCAGATGTTAATTTATAAGAGCAGATACCTACTCTTGATCTTAGCCAAAAGGCTGAGAAGCGATGGTCTATAATTTTCTTTTTATTTTGGTAATGTCTTTCTTTCTCAGGTTTTGGGACCAGGATAATGCTGGCATCATAAAATGAAGTTGAGAGTCTTCTTTCCTGTTCAGTTTTTGGAACAGTCCGACATGGGCCCAGGCTGGCTGCCACCGACAGAGCCTCTGGCCGTGTGGGAGTTGGAGAGGACAGGGCCTCAGGGAGTCAGAAAGGTGGAGCTAGTGGTGCTCACCAGACGAATGCCCTGTCGGGGAAGTTTTTAACCCAGGGAAGATGGTGCCTGCGGGCTGTGAAATAGGAAGACTCAACACGGGGGCATTAGAGGTTATCCCTTCTGCCCTCGCCCTGAAGCCACAGAGCTGTCTGTCCTTGTGTGACTGATACCCCTGAGCTGCTGTCCCTCTGCTGGTGCTCAGGGTGAGTGCCTGTGGTAGTTTGTGAGTTGTCCTTTTAAGAGGGTGCCTGAATTTCCAGCAACCTTCAGTCTTAACCCAGGTGTGGATGGAATCCCCATTGAATTTCACTGCCAGATGTTATGTGGGCTCCTCTTCCTGGTTCTTGTGCCATGGGCTGGGGAACCTAGTGTGGGGTTCAGGAGGGACCTTGGCAGGTGAACTATGCCTCTGGAGTCTCAACTGACACACCTGGGTGTGGAGCCAACCCATTTTGTGTTTCTGACCCTCCAGTCTTGCTGTAGTTTCTTCTTTATACTCTTACAGAGAGAGAGAGAGAGGGTGAGGGAGAGAGAGAAAGAGAGAGAGAGAGAGAGAGAGAGAGAGAGAGAGAGAGAGAGAGAGAGAGAGAGAGAGAGAGATTTTGATTTGTTTTTCCACTCTACGCATTCATTGGTTGATTCTTGTATTTGTCCTGACCTGGGCATTGAACCTCAACCTTGGCATATTAGACAATGCTCTAACTCACTGGGCTACCCAGCCAGGGTTTCAGCTACTTTCAGATGGTTCTCTAGGTTGATTGTTCTATAATTTAGTTGTATTTTCGATGTGGTCATGGGAGGAGATGAGTTCAGCTTCCCCTCACTTGGCTATCTTGAACTCGTATCCCCCAGGAAATTATTTAAGGAAGTCTTAAAATATTTTTTTATGCAACATTAAAACAGAGCACATTTTTATTGTGCTCTCACACAATTGAATGTTTTTGCTTAATTGAAATTATATTTTTACCCCAGATGGTCTTATGGCTTTGTGTTTGCAAAATAAGGAGTAATCAGAAGCATTCCAGGTACCTGATAGATGGGAAGTATATTAAGTTAGGGATGTAATCTGACATATTTTGAGGCCGTGGGAGAACCAGTGGTCTGTCTTGGATTATGATTGCGGTAGGGGGAGGGGGTGTTCCTGAAAGGAAGTTTTAAGATTCCCCTAGCCAAGTGAGGATCATAATTTAATGCAGAGTGCATTCAGGGTGCAGCCATGGTGAGCACATCATCTTGTCTCCATCTCATCTTTATTCTAATGCCAAGTGCTAGACTGAGAGAAGTGAGAAAATGGGAACGCAGCCATTTCAATGCTCCCAGATATTTGAACAGAATTATTGCATGGCGGTGTTGGGAGGCCCTTGGGGATGAGATAGATTGGGCCTTGCCTTTTCCAGCAAGAGAGAATTGATTTCATTTCATAATTAATGTGCATAAATATGCAATAAATTATTAACTATTTAGGCTTTAACTCAGATAATTAGGGGATGGGACTGATCAACCCAGACCAGTTTTGGCATTATTAAACAGCTTCTGTTTGCCTATTGCTTTCCCTTAAATAAAATGAGACCTAAACATATTTTTTTTCTTCACAAGCACTTGAAGATGTTTTGCCTCAGATTTTTATTTCAGCCCTCTTACCTTTGCCTGGCTTCACCTAAACCATAGGACCATCTTCTACAGAGAGCCCATATCATCAGCTTCTTGCTCATGCTTTTGATGCCCTGTTTCTGAAAGTCTGGTGTGCAAACTCTTTACCAAAGTCATGGCAGTGGGGGTGAGGTAGAGGAAGGTGGGGTCTCTGCATTTAAAACTGGGATTTCAGAGTGTACCTCAACCCTAATAAATATATTTTAAAAAATCCAAGGTGGTTCTTGTGCAAGCTGAAATTTGAGGGCACCCACTCTAGTGGCTCGGAAAACTCCAGAGCTCATGGTATTCAGTGACTAGATTCGTATTCACCAAACTTTATATACCCGTGTTTTGAATAGATTTTAATACTCTTTTTTTTTTTAGCTCCAATGATAGTAAAGTTGGAAAGCTTTGTCTTTACTTTTCACCTCCTCCCAGGAACCCCATTAGATTTCATTGAGCTAGAAAGGATTTTATGAATTTCAAGTGATTATTTAACAGGCTATACAGTGCATATGAACTAGTTGTGAGATAATGTGATAGGGCCTTAATGCTAGTATGAATGTTTTTGTATTCTTCAGGTGGAAAAGTATGCAAAAGTTGAAACTTGCTTCCCACTCTATAATTTTGAAGCAAATAGAGCAGATTATTTCAAACTGTCATCCACTGTTTTGTGGGTAATGTAGCAGGAGAATGAAAGTATTATATTACCAGATGTTTCACAATAGTTACTTTAATAAGATGAAATTGATGAAACGTAAAGGAGGAAAAATACCTTTAGGTTGAAAGGGGCCTACCATACTTCATTTATTCAGATGTGGATAAATGAAGATGGAAGCACATTATAGAATATCAGGAAACTCTTTGTGAGAGATTGACTTCACTACACTGACTGGCAGTGCAGTGTGATCAGGTTAAGAGGTTAAGAAGACCTTGGACGTGCGTAAGAATTAAATGGTGAGCTTACTCAAATGGCAGAAATAAAATAATGTGTTTTATCTACTCATTCACATCCTAAGAATTTTTATGTCAAGCCCTGACTCGTGTGGCTCAGTTGGTTGGGCATTGTCCCACGTACTGAAAGGTTGCTGGTTCTGTTCCTGGTCAGGGCACGTGCCTGAATTGTGGGCTCGATCGCTGGTAGGGGGCGTGCAGGAGACTGCTAACTGATGTTACACTCTCACATCGATGTTTCTCCTCCCTTTTTCACTCTCTAAAAGTCAATAAACTATTCTTTTTTTTTTTTCTTTTAAAAGAGTTTTGTAAAACTCATCAAAGTTAACAGCCAAAAATAAGTAAATAAATGACATGCTACGAGGAGTGGCCAGGCAAATAATTATATTAGCTAATCTAATTAGTGCAAATTGTCTGTCTCTGTTATAATTTGGACTTAAATGTATGTAATAGCAACAAAAATGTGATAGACATATCGCCATTACTAAAGCATTATATTACCAGCAAATATTTAGTGTTCAGTTCATAGTCAGTTGATAGAGGAATTTATGTGTATTTAGCATAAGGTCTTTGTGTTATCTGATTCTGGTTATGTGCTTGAAGATAAAATAAATATAACTTCAAAATTCTATTAAAAATAGGAAGTTGGAGTAATTTATTATGGAAATAACAATTATGTGTAAATATAACTAACAAAGTAATGTCTGAGTAATTTATTGTGGACATATCTGTCTTTTTATAAATGTAATTATTTTATCTACTAACATGGATAATTTCTGTGTCTCAAGAACTCTAATTAGAATTGTGGTTAGTAATGTTTTAAAAGTATTGAATTTAGTAACTTAAGATTAAAGTTCCTACTTTTATAAACTTTTCCAAGTAGAAACTAATTATTTCTCATTAGGAAGGTAGATTCATGAATATATTGAGCTGATTTTCCGATATAACAAATTTTAAAAGATAGTGTGAATGCCTTTATTTTCTAATATCTTTCTTCTGGTATGATTTACATGCCATAAGATTCACCCAGATTTACAAATCAGTGATTTTTAGTACATTTACAAAACCGTGCACCACCACACAATCCAGTTTTAAAATATTGCCATCATCCCAAAGGGCTTCTTCATACCCATCTGCAGATATTCAGTTCCAAGCAGCCATTAATCTCTCTCTCTCTGTAGATTTGCCTTCACATCTTATGTAAATGAGATTACATGTAATTTGGTCTCACTTCTTAAACTTAGTGTAATGTTTTTGAGGTTCATCCATGTGGTAGCATGTGTCAGTAGTTTAGTTTATTTCCTTGCTGAGGAATAAATCATTGTTTGGATAGACCACATTTTATTTACCCATTCATCAGTTGATGGGCTTTTGGATTGTTTGCACATTTTGGCTATGATGACTAATGCTAACATGAGCATTTGTGTACAAGTCTTGTGTAGAGAGATTTTTATTTTCGTTTCTGTTGGGTAGATACGTAGGAATGGAATTGCTAGATCATACTGTAAATTTATGTTTAATATTTTACAAAGCTGCCAAATTCTTCTCCAAAGTACTAAGCCATTTTAAATTCCCATCAGCAATGTGTTAGGATGACAGTTTCTCCTATTTTAACTATTCTTGTGATTGGGCAGTGGTAGCTTGTGGTTTCAATTTACATTTTTCTAGTGACTAATTATCTTGAGCATCTTTTCATGTGCCATTTCATAGCCACTGATATATCATCTTTGGTGAAATGTCTGTTCAAATCTTTTGGCTGTTTTAAATTAGTTTTTTTTTGGTCTTCCTACTATGGAGTTTTTAGAGTTATCCATATATTCTGGATGTAAATCTTTTTTCAGACATATGGCTTACTAATGTTTTCTTCCAGTCTATCGGTTTCTATTCATTTTCTTAATGGTGTCTTCTAAAGCCAATTAAACACATACACACTGAAAATAAATCCAGTTTATCAATTTTTCTCTTTTACTGAATGTGTTTTTAGTGTTGTATCCAAGAACTTTGTCTTAATTCAAAGTCACAGACGTTCTCTTACGTTTTCTTCCATAATTCCATTCTTACATTCAGGCCTATGATTAATTTTAAGTTACTTTTTGTATATGGCGTGAGGTAAGAGTCTAAATTAATCTCTTTGCATATATGTATCCAGTTTTTTCTCAGCACCATTTGTTGAAAAGATCATCCTGTCCTCATGAAATGCCATCCATAGAACTTTTGTCAAAACTTAATTAACTATAAATGTAAATTTACTTTTAAACTATTAATAGTATACTTCTGATCTGTATGTACATCCTTATGTCAATACTGTACTGTCTTGATTTATGTAGCTTTATAATATGCTTTAAATGCAGGAAATTTAAGTTCTTCAACTTTGATTTCCTTCTTTGAAACTGTTTTAGCTCTTCTGGATCCTTTGCATTTCTATATAAACTTTAGATTGTCAATATCTCCAAAGAGTCTGCAGGGACTTTAATAGGGATTGTGTTTAAAGATTAATTTTGGAAGAGTTTCCATCTTAAACAATATGCAGTGTTTTTTTTTTTTTTAGCTTTCTGGAAGTAATGATCACTAGAGCAATCATTAAAGGATATTTATGAATACCCTATTGATTAAAATGAACAAAATTACCTACTGTAGTTCATCTATATACTAGTTTATAAAAAACCAGTAACCATAACGACCAGAGACCAGAACACCATGGCCCCTCGACCAGGCTGGCCCGCCCCACAGGGAGCGGTCAGGGGTGCCCCTAGGCAGCGTGATAGGGTGCGAGTTTAATGGAGGAAAGTCAAAGAAATGGGGGGAAGGTCTTAAGGGTCTGCAGGGTTGGGATGGTTGGCCCAGAGTAGGTTTGGAGTGTGCTGGGGAAGGAAGAGGAAGACCCGATTGGAAAACGGCTCAGCACAGTACCTTTCTCATTGCAAACCAGGACGGCGCCAGCAGTGGACTGAATGGGCGGTGGTTTCATGAGTGTGCTTGGGACCCACATGTTCATGGCAGCGGCAGTCCTCCCCAAATTTCACTGATTCCAAATAGTAAACAGCTATCAACTTCAAAAAACAGAAAAACCCTCTCCAACCAGAGGCCCTGGACATTGCAACACGACTGAAGGAAACACCGCTTAAGGAGGAGCTAGAAAAACTGGAAGTATGTGACCAGAGGATTGTGGGATTGTGGAGGACGCCTGGGCACCTACCGCTAGAACGTGAGCCTGTTATTGCACATGTACATAGTCAGCCCTACAGTCCTCAGTCTCGCAGTATTTGGACGTGACTTCTGGTGGTAAATTATTTCGGTTGAGGTTTGCTGTTCCCTTGCGGTGAGGAAGATCAGAATTAAAGGTTTCGTTTGTTACCTTGGTTTGAAGCAGAGGAAAATGGGATAGTGACGAGTAAGAAACTTTGGAGATAGTGAAGGGCAGTTTGTTGAGAGCTCAGAATTAGAGTTTAATTGGGATAGAAATCCTGCTAATAGCCCCTGATGCCTGAAATCTGAGCACTCTACTTTTAGGTTTTCCAGTTCAAGTTTTTGGAGACTGCCTATTAAAACATTCCTGTTGGAAAGTGTTTGTATAGAAGCTCATAAGTATTAAGTATTTGCTGTGTTTACCATGCTTAGCTCTCTGTAAGGAATATGGAATAATGTTAAATGCCTCATGTTCTCAAGAAACTTGAATTTTAAATAGAAGAAATAGAAATATTAAAAATAAAAAAGAAGAAGCTTGAGTTTCAGGGTCAAAATCAGGCAGGCAGGTGAGCAGTTAGGGGTGATCAGGCAGGCAGGCAGAGCAGTTAGGGGTGATCAGGCAGGCAGGTGAACGGTTAGGAGCCAGTGGTCCTGGATTGCGAGAGGGATGTCTGAAAGGTCCTGGATTGCGAGAGGGTGCAGGCTGGGCTGAGGGAACTCACCCCACCCCCCATGCAAGAATTTTGTGCACTGGGCATCTAGTATTATAATGTTTACAATGGACTAGACTTAAAATTCATAAAGGATTTATGAAAACAAGTAATCGAAGCTATTTATTTGAAAGTATACAGAAATAGGAAGTCATACAATTAGTAGTGTCTTTGCAGGATTAGGGCATGAATTCAGGTATAAGTTCAATATTGTTTCATATATCCCACTGCTGTGAAAAAGACCAAAGTTGTTAGGGTAAGGGTTCAAATCAAGTAAACAAATATATACAAAATAACTAACAGCATATAACTCAACCTTGGCAGGAAGTAGATTTTAGTTGTAAACAGTCAGGGTTATTCTGAAAATATAGACCTGTATCCACATTATTGTGTGTGTTCACTCAAACAGAAACAAGAATTCCTTTATTAAAAGCCAAAGCAATATATTCTCTGGTAATCTGAGTTTAGGCTATAGGAATCATGACTGAAAAAAACATTAAGGTGAAATAAAGGCCCTTAGTTAATCAGTTAGGTATCTATATATATAAAAGCCTAAGCGACCATTACAATCAGATGACCTGCCAGTAGCTGTGACGAGCACTAACCACCAGGGGGCAGATGCTCAATGCAGGAGCTGCCCCCTGGTGGTCAGTGCACTCCCACAGCCAACCTCCCATGGCCAGCCAACCTCCAGCGGTCCCTCCTCCTGGCTGGCTAGCCCTGGTCGGCCCCAATTGCCAGCCAGGCCAAGGGACCCCACCCATGCAGGAATTCGTGCACTGGGCCTCTAGTTTATTTAATAATGATATAAAGGAGCCTAGTAAAGGATAGAAATACTGTATTTAGTTAATTCTATTAGATAATTTTTTACATTTTACATAGGGCTGTTCCATAACACAGTATCTTAGAGTTGATGGATTTTGATATGAAAGCAATGTGGACTTGGTGTCATTTTTAGGAAGTGAATATTTATGAAGGCCTAGTTGTAACTGTTGTCCTGGAAAATTTGGCTTAGGAAGGAACAGGAAGTGATACCTGAATGGTTCTATTTAAATTTTTGGTTTCGAATTATGTATGGAGATATACAGAGAAAAGCTTTATAGCTTTTTTTAAAAAAAATTTTTAAAATTGATATCAGAGAAAGGGAGCAGGAGAGAGAGATAGAAACATCAATGATGAGAGAGAATCATTGACTGGCTGCCTCCTGCATTCCCCACACTGGGGATCGAACCCACAACCGGAGCATGTGCCCTGACCGGGAATCAAACCCTGACCTCCTGGTTCATAGGTCAATGCTCAGCCATTGAGCCACACTGGCTGGGCTATAGCTTTTTTTTTTTTTTAATGTGCGTAAAAATCTGCTTAAGTTGTCTCTAGGTCAGGATTAAACCATTTTCATCTGTGTAAATCTTATATTAAATCTGAGCTTCAAGGGGTAAAATGATGACCCAATAATTTTATTAGGAGGGATGTTTTGGATCAGTCAGAGGAAAACGGACAGGACATACATACAAATGTCGCTTGAAAGTTGGGACCACATCTTAGTTGGTAATATGGTAAACTAAAGAAATATATTTGATTAGTGTTTAATTCCCATGATTATTTATTTTGCATTTTCAGTTTCTATAGTTCCTACTCCTTGTCAGGCCCCAAGAGTTGACATAATCTGTATGAATTGACACAACCTTCCTATGAAGGAGGTAGTGTCATGAGGTGGTCAGTGGGTGGAAGGATAAAAGAGGAAAAGTGAATTCATGGATGTATATTTAGAGTATGTTTTAAGCTTAAGAATATGGAAACCTCTTATTTCTGTTTGAAATGCCTTTGGAATAACATGCTAAAGCACCCTTGGGGCAGCCTAACCGTGCACATTAATATGGCTTAAAAGGTCTCCAAAGCCATTGCCTATAGTTAGCTCAGTTGTAGTATTTTAGTAAGTGTTCTAATAACTTGGCTGCTCTTGCCCTTGGCCATGGGATCGCCACAAGTGCACAGTGTCCAATTTTGGGGTGTTTGGTCACTTGGTCTTACGTGTTCCAAACCTATTAATAACTCACCATAGGCTTGTAAGAGACTGCATCAGACTGTATATTACAACTGCATAATCAACTGTATACCTAGTCTTTCTTGCATTTCTTTCCATTACCTATCCCTCTAGAAGACATACACATTCAGTCCTGTGTTCAGTGCTTCTAGATTCTCTTACTTTGGTAATTCTGAAATGGATTTCAATTCATTAGTCTTGGAGAGTTATAAAATAATAAAAGGGAAAGAGAAAATAGTGGAGGAACACTGTAATAATATAAATGGTTATCACCATGATAACAACATAGTTTTTAAAATACCTTACAGTTTATAACCTGCATTTACAAAATCTTTGGTTATAGTATGTCTACACATTTTTAGAAAGTAAGTGACTCAAACATTTTTTTACATCTTTAAAAACTTATGTGTAAATCTAGTGTTTTTGAATGGAATTATGTTTTAAGGGCACTCTAAGATGTATTTATGTAAGGGAAACCTATGGTAATTTTTTTTTGTAAATACATAATAACCCCTAATTTAGTATCACTTTCTTAGTACAAGTTAGTTTGGAAATGCCTTTATGTTTTACCTTTTAATAATTTAGGATACTTTTTATACATTTTAAAGTATTCAGAAACTTTACATATGAAAAATAAGAATAGTTTTCTATGCGCTGCCAGTGGTAAGTAGTAAATTATAAGAATCACCCCTGCAAAAAAAAGGAAAGGCGATAGAGTCTTCCACTAATCATATTTACAGGGGCAGGAAGTAAGTGACACCTCCACCTTTTTCTTTATCAAATCAGTGTCTAAATGTACCATAGTTTGTTTATTTTTAATCTACTCACCTACTGATGGACACTTGGCTGCTTTCATATCTTGGCTATTGTAAATAATGCTGCAATGAACATAAGGATGCATGTATTGTTTTGAACCAATGTTTTGGTTTCTTTGGATATATTCTCAGAAGTGGGGTTGCTGGGTCATAAGGCAGTTCTATTTTTAATTTTTGAATGCTTTCAACATTGGCTGCACCAACCAACAGTGCATGATGGTTTCCTTTTCTCCACATCCTTGCCAACACTTGTTGTTTGATGATTTATTGATGGTAGCCACTCTGACAGGTGTGAGGTGAATCTCATTGTGCTTTTAATTTGCATTTCTCTGATGATTAATGATGTTGAGCACCTTTTCATGTGTTTGTTTGCCATCTGTATGTCCTCTTTGGAGAAATGTCTATTCAGGGTCTCTGCCCATTTTTAAATTGGATTGTTTGTTTTTTTTGGTATTGTGTTGTATAAGTTCTTTATAAATTTTGGATATTAACCCCTTATCAGATGTATCATTGGCAAATATGTTCTCCCATTCATGGGGTTGTCTTTTCATTTTGTTGATAGTTTCCTTTGCTGTGCAAAAACTTTTTAATTTAATGTATTCCCATTTTTCTTTCTTTGTTTCCCTTGCCTGAGGCAATATATCAGAAAAGATATTGCTATGAAAAATGTCTGAGAGTTTACTGCCTATGTTTTCTTCTAGGATTTTTATGGTTTTGAGTCTAACATTTAAATCTTTAATCCACTTTGTGTTTATTCTTGTGTTTGGTGTTAGAAGATGTTCTAGTTTCATTTTTTTTTGCACGTATCTGTCCAGTTTTCCCAACACTCTCTATTGAATGGAGTATCTTTAGCCCATTGTATATTTTTGCCTCCTTTGTCAAATATTAATTGACTATAAAAGCATGGGTTTATTTCTGGGCTCTCTATCTGTTCCATTGATCCCTATGTCTCAGGGCTTAAATAGCAAGTTGGTAAAAATGACAGTGCATTTCAATGATAAAATTTAAACTTCAGTTTTAAAGTTATATATATTAATAAATTTGCTTAAAAACTCACTCTATAGTAAGTCAAAAAAGTATTTTTATTAATTTTATGGCTTTTGAGGTCTTTAAAATTTAATACAACTGTGTTTCATAACAAATATACATATGTATCGTTTATACTAACATTAGGATAGGTCTGGCTCACCATCTTGCATAGTGTCTGATCACATTTCTTTTTAAAAAATATGTTTTTAGCCCTAACTGGTTTGGCTCAGTGGATAGAGCATCGGCCTGCGGACTGAAAGGTCCCAGGTTCGATTCCGGTCAAAGGCATGTGCCTTGGTTGCGGGCACATCCCCAGTAGGGGGTGTGCAGGAGGCAGCTGATCGATGTTTCTCTCCCATCGATGTTTCTGACTCTCTATCCCTCTCCCTTCCTCTCTGTAAAAAAAAATCAATAAAATATATTTTTAAAAATATGTTTTTATTGATTTAAGAGAGAGGGGAAGGGAGAGGGAGAGAGAGAGAGAAAGAGAAACATCAACCTGAGAAATATCCATTGGTTGCCTCCTGCACGCCCCCCTACTGGGGATTGAGCCTGCAACCCGGGCATGTGCCCTGACTGGGAATTGAATTGGTGACCTTTTGGTGCATGGGATGACCCTAACATTTTGGTGCATGGGATGACACTCACCCAACTGAGCCACACTGGCCAGGGCGTGATCATATTTCTGTTTATAGATCACAATATACTGTATATACATACTATATATTAACATACATATGTTGATTAGTGTATCTGGATTTTAACGTGTTGTGTTTTTCCTTTTTACATATGTAAGATAATGAATACATTGATCTTTTTTCCTGACACTTGAACTGAATTCCAAATAGCGTAACATTTTCTAGATGAACTTTTCTCAGTTTGAAATAATTAATCACAGTTTGTTGAAGTAATTAATTTCAGTTTGTCACCAGTAATGGTCTGTGTCCTTCCTAATTAAGAGACTAATTCAGGAAAACATGGGAAGCAATTTACTCTGGCACATAATTAATTAGTGAGAACTGTCATTTATATGTATTCTTTTGGGCAGCTGTTGAATTAAACCTGAAGGGATTGATACCCATATATGGTTTTGAGGTCTACATGTTGGATAAGGTGAATAAATAAGTCACAGAAAAAATACAAGACCAAAAAGAAAGCGTAAGGCAATGTATTATGTAGGTGGTACAATTTTTAGGTCTTTGGTTTTACTTATTTTCTGTCAAAAACCCTATTAATAGTCATAGCCAAGGAAAGACACCAGCCTTTTAAGTTGAAGTGAAAATCTAGAATAGAATTATCTAGTGATCAAGTACTTAGGCCTTTGTCAGGGACAGCACAGGAATGGTTTAATTTCTAGAGAGATTTACAGTTGTATAAAATGCTTTCATGTATATCATTTCATTTAATGGGCAGGAAACTGTTATGTGTAAGATAGGAAAGGCTTGCTTTAATTTTACTCCTAATGTTGCCTTTGTTCTAATCTTTACACAGACACTCACTCTCATTTTTATCTGACAAGCATCAGCCTAGCTCCTTAGGTTGAAAAGTGAACCGAATTTGGTATGAGTGCTCCTTTACATGAAAGAGTTGTATTTAAGGAATTAATCCAAAGTAGAACAGATAATTTAAAATGTTACAAAGCCTCACTAGTCTTTGAAGACTAGGCTTTTAATATTACAATTGAGCCTGCTTAACTTTGATTCCAAGTCAGTAGGTAGTAATTCTGATCTTATCATCATTAAAGGCAACATTTCTTGAGTGCCCATTACGAAAAGTAAAGTGTGATTTATACCTCTAATTAAAACAGTTTGTGACTCTTCTCATCTTAAAGAGATGAACACAAGGAATAGTATAGAAAACAGAAAGAAGGAAAAGTAATGTCGCAGAAGTCAAAGCAAGCGGTGCCCGCTGAAGGAAAGGGTTACTTAGAGATTCTGTTTCCTATATTGTTCTTTGTGTTCATCTCTGATTTGGAACGTGTTAGTCTATTGACCCTTTAGGTAACCAAGGTGATCTTATCTCAGGGGCATGTGGCAGGATGCTCAACTAAGTTATTAGGAAGAAGCCCATGTTGTTTAAAGTCTTTTGGCCTGCCTTAGCCTGTTTGGTTCAGCGGATAGAGCATCAGCCTGTGCACTGAAGGGTCCCAGATTCTATTCTGGTCAAGGGCATGTACCTGGGTTGCAGGCTCCTCCCTGGCCCCCCAGGCCCTGGTTGGGGCTTATGCTTGACCTTAAATGTGTTTCTCTCACATTGATATTTCTCTCGGTCTTTCCCTCTCTCTTCCACTCTCTAAATATCATTGGAAAAATATCCTAGGGTGAGGATTAAAAAAACAAAAACAATTTTTGGCCTATCACGGCCACTTCAGTTTTCAAATGGGACTGCAGGTCACTTAACCTTTCCTTTCTTAATTCTGAGATCTCAAAATCTTTGATTTTATCTTTTCCGAAAATCTCATCAGGATCATTGGCTCTTAATTTTCTGGATGAATGAACAATTCAATGACAATTTCCTGAGACTGGTTGTTTTTATATTTTTGAAGAAGCCTATTTTGAATTATGGAAATACTTCGGAAGCATCCATCTTTTGTAATTAGGACATTGGCACTCTTTTTTCATAATTGTGCATAGTGTTTGTTTTGCACATGGTAGTTGATGAGCACTTTTCCCAGATTAAACTGCTTTTTTCTCAGTAGCTATGACCAACAGATCTTTTAGTGTTCCCACACGAACCATGAGGAAAAGAAGACCCCGGAGTCGTATTGCTTGCTCCGGGTCACCCAGATCCCATCTGTGGGGCAGATCCTGAGTTTGGTCTCCCAGTGCCATAGCCTTTGCCTTTCCCGGATGCTTACGGTTTCTTCTTATTAGGCTGAATTGTATGAAATTGTTAATATATGAATATTTGACCTACAATAAAAAGCAATTTCATATGCTACTACAAAAACAAAGAAACAAACAAAACCACCCCAAACAAACAAACAAACAAAACCTCTATTTAAGAAAAGCTCATTTTGCAGGCTGGCAGAGGTTAATGGGGGGAAAAAGATAAACTTCTTTAAGGGGGATACACTCTTGGTCATCAATGTCTGACAATGAAGAGCCAGAGTAACAAGCTGACTTTGAGAGGACGCTTGTCTCCTCTAACTTAACAGCATGGACTGAGGAGCCACAGTGTGTGGGTTTGAATCCAGCCTCCCCTCTCACTACCCTACGAGCAGTGTGACCTTAAACACTTCGCCTCTTAGTGCCTCCCTGTCTTCACTGTTTAAGATTCAGTACGTTATTTTCATCAGTATCTGGCATTATTATAAGGACTATAACTGTGTGTGTTAAATAAACTGGAGATGAGAAATAGAGATAGACTATGTTTTGGTCAATGCATTAAATAACTTTGTAACCCTTTCAAAATGCTATTTATTAGATAGTTTGAAATTAAGTGAATGTAGAATATTAAATTAGGTTAACATAGTAGTAATTTACCCATGTGAAGTTTGTACATTCATTTTAAATGTACAAATGGTTCAACTAGATGTGAGAGTGAGTGTATACAATGAATTACCCCTTACTTTCAGGAAATGAATGAAGTTTCCTCACAAGCATTCTTTCCCCAATATTCCTTTCAAATTTTTAATGCTAAAGTGCCACTCAAAAACAGCCCCAAAAGGACTGTGACACTTCCCCACTCAAGTACAGATCAGTGACTTAATTAATGACTTCCCATGGCCAAGGGATTAATGTGACTATAAAATGCACATCTGCAGAAATGGTGGTTGATTTTCTTGTTTTCCTATAGCCTTCAGTTTTCTATACAGTCTTCAAAAATTTCAGAAGAATGTGTGGGACACAGAAAGGAGAAAAGAATGTGCATTGATAACCATCTATGGACTGTGCTAAGTGCTTTACAGGGTAAGAATAAAGTCATCTATATAATAAAAGCCTAAGCAACTGTTACAGCGGAACGACCAGAATGACTGGTTGCTATGATGTGCACTGACCACCAGGGGGCAGACACTGCCCCCTGGTGGTCAGTGTACTCCCACAGGGGTTGCACCGCTCAGCCAAAAGCCAGGCTCATGGCTGCTGAGCACAGCAGCGGTGGCTGGAGCCTCTCCCACCTCTGCGGCAGTGCTAAGGAGCAGCAAGCTGAGTGGTAAGGGGCAGCAAGTAGGCGGGTGGTAGGGAGCAAGGGGTCCCGGACTGCAAGAGGGCTGCCCCCCAGTGCACGAATTTCGTGCACCAGGCCTCTAGTTATATATATATATAAAAGCCTAAAGGACCGAACGTCCGAATGACTAAACGACCGGTCGCTATGACACGCACTGACCACCAGGGGGGGCAGACGCTCAATGCAGGAGCTGCACCCTGGTGGTCAGTGCACTCCCACAGTGGGAGCGCTGCTCAGCTGACTGATGGGCGCTAGACACAGGGCTCACGGCTGGCTGCTGCAGCCCGGAGTCCACAGCGGAGCAGCAGCGAGCCTATCGAGTGACGGTGGCAGGCACAGTGGGGCCGGGATGAGCAGGAGCAGCAGGCAGGAGCAGCAGGTGGCATTGGACTGCTGGCCCAATCCCCGCAGGCTATGCTGAGGGACCCCACCAATGCACGAATCCATGCACCGGGCCTCTAGTATTATATGAAAGGCGAGTGAAGTGCTCTGATTCCTATGTTGACTCTATCAAATCAAATACAAAATTAATTAAAATACTTCATTTGAATCTTGTGAAAGAGAAATACTGGCTAAATGGAGTTGAAGTCTAGTTAGGCAGTGAGATCAGAGAGCCCCTAATTCTTCAAATAAAAAATCCATGGATTCTGGGATCAGATGTGTCATTTCTTCTGAGGTTACTGAGAGAATTTTCAGAGTGAACACTAACCCACTATTACTTATCTTTTAAAAGCATATATTTTGTAACCATCCCATTCATTTAGAACAATGGTTTTCAGCTGGTGTGCCTCAAGAATTTTTAAAACACACAATACCTGACTATTTAGTCAAGGGCACTGACCTCTATCCCTTAGATTGTCAAATAAAAAAATGACAAAAGCCAATATGACAATAGCCACCTGGTGTGAATGAATCAAAATTATACCTATTTTTTTGTCAGATCAGCAAAGAATATTTTTTTTCTGTGTGCCACAGAATTTTAGTAATACAGAATGAAAAGAAATAATAAATGAAAACACGTTCCATCTTGTTATTCTACACCAGTCTTAATGTTTTACTTTTCTTGCAGTCTCTTTATTTCAGCTCATCCTATGTGATTAAGACACTTTTTGTTCAACAATCATTTCCATACTTTAAAATAAAAGAAAATCAACCCTAAGAATGACATTTATAAACTAGAGAACTTCCAAGTAAAAGGAAAACAGTGAAGAAGGACAGGGAACCCATTTCATATCGGGAACGGTTATAGTAACTGGGCACGTACAGACAGGCCGTGAGAATATTTGTCACATTTTGAAATGGGAAAAGGTGCTTAGGATGCAGAATCGGGGCTCATGGTTTGAAGTAATGGTGAGGAACCTTTTGGACCTTTTATAGAAATGTTTGTGAGAATTACCATTGTCCAGGAGAGGCCTGGATTGCTTCAGAGTGGTCATCGCTCAAGTAGTGATTGAAATGCATAAACAGGATATTAAATATTTATGAGATGTTGTTGAACGATTTCTTCTCTGGGTGGAATTTGGAACAAACTGACTCCTAATTTCTTGTTCAGATATGCTCTTGTTTATAAATGTCTTTATAAAATGTGATGTATGGGTATAATATTCCTGACGTGGTGTGGGATATGCAGAGTGCTTTGGGTTTCCTGGTTTATACCAGATCATTTCGGCTCTTTAGGTATATGACCTCCCGGGGCAACCTCTGATAAATCAGTCTGAGATTACATTAGCTTTCTGAGCCTCTGTACTTACTGATGGGACATGTATGAAAGAGACTAAAGAAAGGTTGGGAGGAAAAAAGGTCAAGTGTGTTCTTTCAGCTCTCCCTAGTCATACATTTGTATTAGGGATCTTGTAGTTAAGAAACAGGCCATGTGAAAAAGAATGTTGTTGGTACACGATTTATTGCTACCTTTAAAGGGGAAAAACACCACTATAATTTATTGGACGTTACTTAATGCCATTCAGATTGGGGGTGGGTAGGAGAGAATATATGAATTATCCAAGGGTCCTACATGAAAAACAACAACACATTTGGCTGATGTGGGTGCAAATGAGAAAGAAGATACAATCTACAATAAGTAAACTCCTTAATTATTGTAAAAGATACTTGAGATTGTTTCGAAATGACTGTTTCGTAAACTGGTGTATTTCCTGCATCTAGTACATTAGCTCACACATGGTTTGCACTCAGTAAGTATTGTCAGATAAATGAATTGTATTTATTTGACCTTTAATTGAATCCGGAAAATGAGTTGCAGCACATTTTCCATGTCTCTGAGTACCAGGGCCCTGGTCCTTGAGTAGTTTGCTCCACTAATCTTGTTTCCATGGTAAAATGAATTTGCATCTGCTCTCTAGGGGTATGTAGGAGGTTGGCAACATCTCTGTTAATTGTGAGGTCACCCGAAAGACCTGGCAGTGATGAGTCCTTCCCCACATCGCAGCTGTGCAGCTTTCTCCGTGGTCTCATTCAGTTCCACTTCAGGCGCATAACGGGGCTGGAACTGCATGAGATACGTGCCGTCAGTGCTCATCACCATGGTGAGTGGCTCTGAAAAATCAGTGCGTAACTAACCCTTTAACAGAATACATCAGCTCATTAAGTGCTAGGGTAGGTGGCAGGTTGGAAGCCCCCTTTAAAACTTAGTAAGTTTAAAACTTAGTCAATAAGTTTAAATTCTTCTCATGTCTCCCCAAAATGTAAGAAAAGTAGGTAACATTGTGGCAACTTTTGAGAGCCCTGGCTGATTAGGTCAGGGCAATCTTCCTTTGCTCAGTTTTTGCTGTTGAGCTTAGCAGAACCATGAGTTCATGTGTTTGTTCATCGTGCATAGGACTGCTAAAGTTTTAACTTGAGCAATCTGGGCTAGACGAGGCAATAGCTTTTCTTCAGAAGGAAATGAATGAGAGTTTTTTTCTTTAAAGCCACTTCTAGAAAGAAATTCTGAGTTTTAAAAAATCAACTATACAACCTCACCAGCCTCCTTTGCTGATTCCTTCTCTACTTCTCGATGTTAGGGTCCTCAGGGTTTGGTCTTAGACGCTTTTCTGTTCCTTCTCTACACTCTCTTTCTGGGTAGCATCACTTACCCCATGGATTGAAAAATGTTGGCAGCTCCCAAATATAAGTCTCCAGCTCAAAATCCGCCGCTAAACTCCATACCCCAAATATCTACTTGATTTCTCAACTTGGATGTTTCACATGATTTCGAACCTAATTTGTTCCCATAAGACACTTTGATTCTCTGTCCCTAAAATTTGTTTCATCCTCAGTGTCTGGCATTTATATCTCTCTATCACAGACATCTACTTACTCTTCTTGAGTACTGAAGCTATAAACTCTGGAGTCATCCTTAATTCTTTCGTTATTGTCCCTCCACGTTCCAACATCTAAACCATTAACAAATTAGAGTGGTTGCCCTCTGGTGTGTATGAGAATCCAAAATTAATCTCAAATGCACTTAACTTTTCTACATGTCTTCAGTTCAGCCACCCTGTGTTGCTTCCTTGGTCTAGCCACCATGATCTCGCACTTGAACTATTATAACTAACTGGTCTCCCCGATTCTACTCTTATCACCTTATAATCTGTTTTCCAAAAAGAACAAGAATGACTTTCTTCAAAATTTATATCAAATTATGCCATCCACTGACAGTTGCTTCCTATTTTAGGTCAAATAAAATCTAAATGTCTTATGGTCTTCAGAGTTCTATGAATCATGCCCTGCCAAACCCTCTGTTCTATTTTTGCTGCTATAATGATTGTCTGTGATTCTTGCCACTGTCTCAGACTCTATGTCAGTTCTTTAACTGTGTGCTGACTCATGTATTGGTCTTCCTCACTTACAGACTTTACATTGATGCCACTTTAATATTGCAGTTGCCTCTCAGCAAGTCTTACTTCAACCTCTTTTTTTTAAATTAAAGTATAATCTAAGTCATATATGTACATCATTTGAAAAGTCAGTACTTACTACAAAAATTATATTGGAAAAAATGAACATTCCTGCCCCCTCCTCTCCATCCTTGACTTCTGCCTGCTGGGAGCAATTACATTTCTTTTGATAGTTGTCTGGTTTCTATGTTGCTAAGTAGTATAGTTATTTATTCTTTGTTTTTCATTTTTAAAATATTTTACTGTGACATAAACATATGAGACCCAAACATACTTTGTTATGAGTAAATTTATAATTTCTTAAGGATATTTGTCTGAATACCTATTTTTTCCCTGTCTTTCCCCCTAATATATAAGGTTCATGAAGACAGAGATTATTTTCATCTTTGAATACTTAGTATACTGCCAACTTGTAGGTACTCAGTGGGTATATTTGTAGTGACCATTAAATAATCATCAAGAAGATACCGTGGAATGTAGCTTTTGAAAACACTGGTTGATAAACTTAGGATAAGCTTAGAAGTAGGTTAAAAACTGGACTTGCTCAATATCAACTAGCTTTTTGCATATTTAAAGAATCCATAGACATCCCAAGAGATCAATTAAAAATCACTTAAGCAACAAGAGATTACAGTAAAGTGAATGGATATAAGAAAGTATATGAAAATCATAGCTTTTCTTGATGTGAGCAAAAATTAGACTATATAAAATGAGAAAAGAGATAACCTTTATAATACAAAAAATTAATCATTTTGGATAAGTAAATTTAGGATGGAACATTCATTTTCCATTTTACCAGTTTTTACCACTTCCTTTTCACTTCTTCAACATAGAACAGCTTCTGTTTTTTATACTTTTGATGCTCTTTATCTGTAATACAGTTAAAAAGGAACATTTTGAAATTGTCTTTAAATCTATATCTCTGTCAAATGTGGGGAAAAAGAGGACATTAGTTTTAAAGAAAATGGGAGAGAAAGCATTTTTTTTTTTCGTTTGTAAGAGTGAAATCTAGTCCTGTATAATTATTATATAGACTAGAGGCCCGATGCATGAAGATTCGTGCAAGAATGGGCCTTCCTTCCCCTGGCTGCTGGCACCGCCTTTGCTCCGGCCCAGAGCCGCCTTTCCGCCTTTCCGCCTTTCCGCCTTCCCACACTGCAGAGGCCCGGAGCTGCTGGGGAAGTGAAGACTGCCCCACCCCCAGCTGCGGCACCTGCATATGCAAATTAATCCACCAGCTTTGTTGGGTTAATTTGCATACCCACTCCTGATTGGCTGGTGGGTGTCACAAAGGTATGGTCAATTTGCATCTTTCTCTTTTATTAGTGTAGATAGACTAAGACTGTGTTGTAAGACCATAAGTACAGAAGCCATCATGATGCGTCCCATAGTAAAATCTGTAACCAGTGTTCAAGAAAGATAGATGGTCTAAAAACCAATGGAGGATTTAATCAGGATTTATTTTGAATGTGAGTCAAATTAATGACACTGTGTGGAATGCCCCTGAGTTCTTTTCTAATAATCATTTCCCATGTATCACTCTGTTTGAACTGTACTACCTTTGCTTTTCCTTAAACATGCTAGGCTTATTCTAATCTCAGGGTCTTTGTTTCTCCGTCTGCCTGGAACATTCTCCCCATACACCTTGGCCTGGCCATCTCCCAAACTCTAGGTCTCTGCTCAGATGTCACGTCACCCGAAAGGCCATCCACTCTCTAACCCCTTCATGGGATTTGGCACCTGACTTCATATTATACATATAAAACTTTTCATTGAGTAAATAGGACTTTAGGGACATCTTCATAAAACAAGTGGCATGTCTTTTTTTCTTTCTGGTCTTCCTTCTGGTGTTGTTCACACTTAGGTTGTGAAAAGTTCCCTGGTAAGTTTAGTCACAGAAAGTCTCTGGTAATTACAATATTTGGTAATCGACAGTCCACATTCACATATAGTTAACATTTTTCTGCCATCCACCCTCCACATCCAGGCCTTCTTAGAGCTAATCACTCCCAGTGAAGAAGGCGGATGAAGTTGGAGTCCTCAGTACTTCCCCACCTACAGCTTTCATGCCTCCTGCTCAGTATTGCGCTTCCTCTGGCTCCTCTAGGACTGAGCCATAGGGGAGGCGAGTGGCAGGAGAATGTTCACGTGACTGGCAGTGTCATGGAATGGTGTTGCTGGGCACTACTTTTTTAAAAATCCTCACCTGAGGATGTTTTATTGATGTTTTTGCTTTTAGAAAGGGTAAGGAGGAGAGAGAAGAGAAAGAGGGAGAGAGATACATTGATTGGTTGCCTCCTGTATACACCCCAACTGGGGATCGGACCTGCAACCTGGGCATGTGCCCTAACCAAGAATCAAACCCGAAACCTTTTGGTTCACCAGATGACGCTCCAACAACTGAGCCACACTGGCCAGGGCGAGCGCTATTTTTGATGACTGCTTAGGATGAACTCTCTCATGGGAGAGTCTCCTCTTCAGAAACACCATCAGTCTCTGGGGTCTCACTCTTGTCTTTTGAAGAGGGTTAATTCATCTTCCCTGGATGGTCACTTTCAGCTCCTACTGTGGCCTGTAGGCTATATTTTAACCTTATTTTATATTGTGAAACAGAACACTGACATAACTATGTATATAAACCATCAACGTAAGCTCATTAACCAATGGTCACAGAGCAGTTGTGTGTAACTTTGACCCAGTTGAATAAGTAGCACATTGTCTCCCTCCCTAAAGTATAAGTTAGTGATGTGTCTTCCAACCTCATTCGCTGCTGCACCCTTAGCTCTGGCTGTACAAAGTTGGTACTCATAGGCATTTTATTGACTAGAGGATCAAATGAATGAATAGCCAATAAAATTATAATACATTTAAAGGACAGACTATTATTCAGCAATTAAAAACACAAGCTTATAAAGATTATTTAATACTATTAAGAAACAAAATAGTCCTAACCGGTTTGGCTCAGTGGATAGAGTGTTGGCCTGCGGACTGAAAGGTCCCAGGTTTGATTCTGGTCAAGGGCATGCACCTGGGTTGCAGGCACATCCCCAGTAAGAGGCGTACAGGAGGCAGCTGATCGATGTTTCTCTCTCATCGATGTTTCTAATGCTCTATCCCTCTACCTTCCTCTCTGTAAAAAATCAATAAAATATATTTTAAAAAAAAAGAAACAAAATAGCTATTAAAGCTATTCTTAACTGGGAAAAAGAAGTAGAATATAAAACTCAGATATGTATGTATGTGTATAGGAACACACATGCACACACACTGATACATACACACACATATGCTTATATATACTTGTGTGTGTAAATAGACTAGAAAGAAATAGTATATACATACGTTATAATTGTGCCATATGACAGGATTTGGGATGGTTATTTTCTTTCTTTAACTACGTTTTTAAATGTTCTGCTAGTTAAAAGTTAGGTTTTAAGATCATATTTTAAGAGAGTAAACAAAAAAGAGAACTAAAAGAAAGGAAGAAGGACAGGAAACTAAAATCTGGAACTATTCTCCCAGATCTGCCATGGGAGAGTTATTGGGCATCCACCATGGAGGAAGCCCGGAGTGAAAACCCTGGGCCACTCAGAAAGCCAGTGTGCTCTTGGCAGCTTGTAAATCTGGTCACAGAAAACTGTCAGCCCCAGATAAAGCTCAGGGCTGAGTGCAATATTTTGTCTTCTGCTTCGTGAGGGATGGGGCCTGGCCTTGGTGATATCAGATTTTGGACATCGACCATCTGTGAGGTGTTGCGCTTGACGTCAAATCCTTAGTGCAAAATTTTTTAAAGATGAGAGTTCTTTGGAATAACAGTCATATGGCAGGCCTAGCCTCTTTCAGATAGCCTCACGAAGGCAGCGCGCGTCTGAAGCCAGGCAATCTTTGGTTTGAATTCTGTTTCACCACAGATTGATTTGTGACCTTAGAATGCAAGAATACTTTTTGAAACTCTAAAACGGGTGAGATTAACATAGGTGTCTCAAGCTGGCTGTTTCTGATTCAATGAAATCATGTATATACAGTGTCTGGCATACAGTCATAATATTTTCTTATCTTATTGTTTTCTTTGAAATACTTTTACATACATTTGAAAAGAGAAGAGTGAAGGGCTCTATAATTACTGAAGCCTGGGTAACTGGGAAAAGGAGTCATGAACAGAGGGAAGACTTGGGAGGAGAATGTTGGTACCACTGCAGTGAGATGAGAAGTGGCAGACGTGGAGAGTGGATCTCGAATGGAAGCAGTGGGATGGGAGGGGGATTTGGGAGTCATCTCCAGAGAGGGGGTGATAAAACCACGGGAGGTGATAAGTGCAGAGCAATTGCTGAGCAGAGACCAGCCTTGGAGTGAGGAACACCGGCCTGTTTAAGGAAGCAGAAACAGTGGCTAGAGAAAAAGAAAACTAGAGCGACACAGAGGAGAAAAATTGTCCGGGGTCAAATGCCTTCGAGAGGAGAGTAAAGGAAAGGAAACTGTAGGTGACCCAGAACAATTTCTGGAGTCCAGTGCGGCAAACTAGAATGCAGGTGAAAATGGAAGTAGAATGTAGGTAGCAAGCAAATTTAGAGTGATGGACTAAAACCAAAAACCAGTTTGGAAATGGGGAGCCGTAGATTCCAGCCCTGACATTCACATGAGTTCAGGGGAATCATGCAGCATTTCTAGGCCTTGGTTTTCTTGATTTTTAAAGCGCCAGTGATGGCAGGACGGTTTCCTTTTTACATTGTAGTTTGTGATTCTCTTTGAAGCCCTTTGTCAGGGAAAGAAAATGGAGTGGTGTTCATAACGTTACTTGAAAGCTTTTTCTAAAACTAGAACTTGGGCCCCTAAAGAAAGCAACAGAACTGCCAGAGGAAGAGATCAAATTGTAGTCCTCCCCCCTCCCCCCACAATGGAGCCCCAGGTGGAGTAAATAGACCCCTCTCGAGGGCAGTGAGTGGATATGATTTCTTTGATCTCAAGAAGGAAGAATACATTGAGTTACAAGCAGTATTCCTTGAGCACCTGTTGTGTAGCAGACCTTGTGCATTGGAGGCATGGCGAGAGGCTCTGTGGCCAAAGCCTTCCCTCAGACAGCTCATGGTCCAATCAGAGAGACCCCACAACAATAACCACACTGGGTTTATTAGTGTGACAGTGGGAAAGGTCCAGGGTAGAAGTGGATAAGGGAGGCAGTGGTTACTTTGGAGAGAGAACAGGGTTGGCTTGAATTTGAAGAAATAACTCTCGATCCTGACAGTGACTTTCTGGAAAGAGAAAGCAGCACATGCCACGTACCAAGATGTAATCATGCAGCTGGAAGATTTTTGGAAACATGTTACAATAGAAAGCTTGTTCACACAATTAAAATTGGTTTGTTAGGGTTACATATGAAGTTTAAGTAGTAAAAATAAAGCTGGAATGATAAGCAAGACTTTGTCATGACTTGATACCGTATCTGTCTTCATTAAGGACTTGGTGTTTATCCCTGTGGGTGTGAAGGGGAAAAGAAAGGGTCGAGTCAGACAGAGTATTTTAGTAGAAGGCAGTAGGATAGATGTGGTGTCAGAGGTGTATTTTCATACAGATTTGTGTGTGTACATAGAATGCACAAATGCATGAAAAAATACTCCCATTTATAGTAATATTGAAAATGACATTTTAAAAATAAAGCGTAAAACAAACTTATAGTAAAATTCATGTCTCGCTTATATTATGCTTACATTTTAAAGTATATAATGCTGTATTTACTTAATGAGATAGATATTCTAACATTACCATACAAGAAAATGCATAAGAAAATATGCATTGAATTTGAAGCCGAACTTGTGTAGACATTCAGATCATGTAGAGCATCAGACAAATATTTGTCTAAAGTGTTTTTACAAGCATATACCGATGCCAAACTTTTCAGCAACTTCTGTTACTGTTGTTTAGAAATGAAACACTTGTGCTACTTCCAGTGTCCTCAGGTCTTCAGGAGATGGACTTTCCTTTTGCTGTCAAGCACTTGGTCATTTGATGTTCCCAATTATATGGGTTCATGTTATTTTTTGGCTACATTTCTCCAGTTCCCTTCTCAAGCCAGGCCTCTTCTTGAACTGTTTCTGAGACTCAAAGTCCTCTTTGCCCTTGTTCCCAATGCCTCCTCTCATAGGGAGCCACCTTGCCGCAGTCTTAGCCAAAGCCTGCTATTCTTTAGGACTCCTTTTGTGTCCTGAAGTTATAAGATCTACCACCTAATGTCCCGTAGCACTAATGGAATTTAGTTCGTGTGATATGCTACATACATGTGCGCATGCACGCGCGCACACACACATTTAAAGGATATTCTCAAAGACTCTCACAATACACGTTTGAGCCTCAGATAAAATACTTTCAGCCAGTTCAGTTAAAGGTTAGCTAGAAAACCAAGGTTTTGTAAAATACAGACAAGTTTAAGAAAGCGCATGGAAGGATGAAGGGAACACTTGAGAAAAATAACCACAGTAGTGTTTCAGTTTTGTGAGTGAACAGGAAGTGAGGCCATGAAAGGGAGGGAGGTAACCCAGTAGGAGTGGGAACCAGAGTGGAGAGTGCCAGGTTGCTTTCTAATTGTTTAGTTAATTTTTAGTTATGTTTCTACTAGAGCCCTGGTGCACGAAATTCACGCATGGGTAGGGTCCCTAGGCCTGGTCGGCAATCAGGCCTGATCAGGGCCTTCCGGCTGCTGGCCGGGGCTTTCCTTCTGCCTGCCGGCGGGGCCGCTGTCTCTGCTGCCAGCTGCCGGCTGGGGCCTTCCTTCGTTCCACGCTGCACCCTGGTGGTCAGTGCACATCATAGCGAGCGATAGAATTCCCGGTCTCCTGGTCGAACTCCCGTGGGGACACTTTACATATTAGCCTTTTATATATAGAGATTAGAGCTTTGTAATCTGTTTGTCTATTTAATAGACCATGGTTCATTTAAATTTGAACAAATGCAACATAGATATTTGGTGAATTGAAGAAACAATATATAAAAATTCGTGCATATTGGCCAAATTAAATTTCATGTTGTGATTAGAAGTTGGTGGCAGTATCAGTAAACCTACATGTAAATCAATGTTAATAGTTGTTTTCAAAAGCACAGAGGCATCTAAATAGAGAAATGAAATATCAGAACCAGTAAGAAAAGACATGGCTGGCAACACCTTTATGTAAGTTATGGTAAATGTGCAAAACACTGAAATTCTTGCTAAATCATCAAATCAAAGAATAACATTCAGTGACAAAAGAACAGATGCCACCATATGAGGAAATGTACATGATGACAGAAATAAGGTAGGGAATAACTGTGAAACTTAATTTCATTGCCAAATATTTGCATGAAATGTCTCATTGAAAAATCTAAAAAGAGCAACTGGGAGTAAAACACATATATATTCTGCATTTATTTTAGATAAGGGACAGTGTCCTATTAATTCACATAATCTTTTCTTTCCTTCTAAAATGGAAAGGACAATATTTGCCCTAAAGTGAGTGCTGCTTCATTGTGGATTGTCAAACACAGAAGCCCTTGTGCAGAGAAGTTAGCATGGATTTGTGTTCTTCCAGGGCCTGTACAATTATAGTACAGATAAAACCATCTATTTTATTAGTGGAAAAAGTAAGCCCTTTGTGGAGACACAGAAAACCTTAAGATTTTCTGCAATTCTTTTTAATACAAGTTGTTATCTTGAAAGAAACCAACCTCAGCTAGAGCACTTCCCATGCTGCAGGATAGTATTCTGATCTCAGACAGGAAACGTGTCCATGGAGAGAGAACACCCAACGTGCCCCGGAGTGAACTGAGCCGCACACTGTGGTCAGACAGTAAATATACATTGAATGAATAACATTTTTTTTCTTTTTTAAATATATTTTATTGATTTTTTACAGAGAGGAAGAGAGAGGGACAGAGAGTTAGAAACATCGATGAGAGAGAAACATCGATGAGCTGCCTCTTGCACGCCTCCTACAGGGGATGTGCCCACAACCAAGGTACATGCCCCTGACCGGAATCGAACCTGGGACCCTTGAGTCCGCAGGCCGACGCTCTATCCACTGAGCCAAACCGGTTTCGGCCATTTTTTTTCTTTTTAAGTTGGTCCTTCTCCTTTTAAAAATGTCTATAGTGTCATTTTAAAATCACATGAAAAATGCCCCAAATATGTACATATTTTTAAAAATTTATTTTAAAAAAATATTTTTATTGATTTCAGAGAGGAAGGGAGTGGGAGAAAGAGATAGAAACATCAATGATGAGAAAGAATCATTGATTGGCTGCCTCCTGCACGCCCCCTATTGGAGATTGAGCCCACAATCCCAGGTATGTGCCTTGACCAGGAATCAAACCGTGACCTCCTGGTTCATAGGTTGATGCTCAACCACTGAGCCATGCCGGCTGGACAAATATATACATATTTTAAAAGAATAATATTTTAAAATAATCATTAGGGTAAATCTTTTTTTGCATTATCCCCACCCCCAAATGATGTGTGCATGTGAGCTTGCACTGGTGTGTGTGTGTGTGTGTGAGAGAGAGAGAGAGAGAGAGAGAGAGAGAGAGAGAGAGAGAGAGAAGGGGAGGGGGAAGAAAGAGGTTAGGGGAAGACTGGGAGAGAGAGAGGGGAAAAGGGAGTGAGGGAGAGAGAAGGGGACAGATAGAGGTGGTGTAACTATTATTTTTTAAATATATTTTTATTGATTTCAGAGAGGAACGGAGAGGGGGAGAGAGGTAGAAACATCAATGATGAGAGAGAATCACTGATCAACTGCCTCCTGCATGCCCTGCACTAGGGATCAAGCCTGCAACCTGGGCATGTGCCCTGAGCAGTATTCGAACCGTGACCTCCTGGTTCATAGGTTGACGCTCAACCACTGAGCTATGCTGGCCGAGTGGAACTGTTATTCTAGTTCTTCAGAATTCTATTGGTGATATAATAAAATGAAATTGATGAGGATTTTTAGATTACTTAAGGTATCTTGTAATGTTAATTCTTACAGAATGATATGAGGTAGCATATTCGCAATCACCTGAACTTTTTGTATGGAAGATGCAATATACTCTAATCATTAGAACAAAGCAAAAGAAAAAGCCTCTTCTATACTTCTAAGGAAAATGTACTTTTTTAAAATGTAGATTTATTTTTTCTTACTATTCAGCTTGGGAGAATTACTGTGTCTGAAAAAGTAATTATATTATTACTGTGGTAGGTATATGTGGATCAAATTAAAATGAACTATATATAATTAATGCAAAGCAGAATTATGAACTTTGATATTAGCAGATTGGGTATGAATAATGCAGGTTCTAAGGGATTATTCAAAAATATTTACTAAAGAGTTAACAGAGTGATCATATATATATATATATTACAGTGGAGTAAAATAAAATTGAAAAGATTAAGTCATATGTTCTTCCATGTGGAATATTTTCCTAGTTATAATGCAAATTTATTCTAAAAATGGAAAGAAATGACTAGGCTTAGCTTCAATATAATAAAAGGATACCTACTTGTTATGAGTTCTTTTTATTGATCATAACCATATTTTTACAGTTTTTAGCCCTCTGCCCACAATTGTGAACTTTAAAATCCACTTTTTTGGCATTGAATGAAATGAAACTTATTTATGTAAGTGATGCTCTTTCTTCTCCTGTAATTTATTGTTCACAGGTTTTCAAAATGTTTAGTAGAAGGCTTTAAGAATATTTTATATAATGACTTTAATGCTATGTCTCCTCTTATGTTTGCTTTGATATGTTACATGACTTACTTTGTTAAATTATGATTGTCAAAAAGTTGGACTATGTCTCGTATGCAATTAAAAGCTGTATTGCTCTTCTGTACATGCCGTACATGTAAGTGAACCCATGGGTCTCCCAAAGTGAGCCTTTAACATTCCAGAAGTTTTACTGTGCATCTGTTGCTGGCATCTAGCCTCCCACCCACACAGGCTAAGACTAACTAAATGAAGTTTATGCTAGTGTAATAAAGTACATAAAGATGAAGTAATAAAATGGGAAGACAGTTACTTTATTATGCGGTTGCTCGAATAGCTTCACTAGAAGAATGTATGCACATATGTGAAAGAAAATAGTGTGCGAGTAGGAGAACCCAGAAAGTAATTTATTCAAATGGTATTTCTTACATGTCTTTTTATGTTATTTATTCCAGATGGGATTCATACAGCTCAATGAGGACTTCATATTCATTGAACCACTCAATGATACAGTGGCGATAACGGGTCACCCGCACCGTGTATATAGGCAGAAAAGGTCCGTGCAGGAGAAAGTCACAGAGAAGCCAACTCCTCACAGTCATTACTGTGGTATCATTTCAGGTAATGCCCTTTGAAAGATTTAACTAACTATTCAATGTGGGGGGGTGGGGGGAGCAATATGAAATGGATCCGTCAAAAATTCTATCCATCCATCCATTCATTTACTAGCTTTATCTTTTTTCTTTGGTTAATGACAATTAAATCTATTTTCAGCTCATTTTTTAGTTTTCTGGGAAGTGCCATCTTTTAATATCAAGAAATGTGAACTCACAAGG
Organism: Eptesicus fuscus; assembly: GCF_027574615.1. Lineage (NCBI taxonomy): Eukaryota > Metazoa > Chordata > Mammalia > Chiroptera > Vespertilionidae > Eptesicus > Eptesicus fuscus. Next base: position 71,461,635 of record NC_072478.1, read on the forward strand.
ACTTCAGAGATTAATATATAATATACCCCACATCTCTCCTGAATTGTGAAGTGTTTCTCTTGGCATGTGGGTCATCTCACTGGAATAGAAATGACACTGAGAATCCTGAAGCTGATCCTGTGAGCTCCTGGTTTGGCCAGAAGCATCTTTTTACTCTTTCTTTTTCTTTTTAAAAAATTTTAAACATTTTACCCAAGTAAAACTCATCTTGGAGGTTAAAATTATCAGAGGGATAGGAAGAAGAGTAAAAAATTTCTTTGGCTTTTATTCTCAGTATCAGCACACCCTAAATCTGGCAGTTTCAGAGGCACATAAACATTCCTAACCATCAAACCCTTGTCTCTGCCTGTCTGCCAGTACTTCACAGACATGAAATGGTGACTATTTTGTGCACTTTCTTACTTCCTTTGGCAGAGCTTTGTGGCATTAGCAAGAATGGCAGGGGAAATGAATGATTTCTCTTACATAAGTAGGATCTGGAAGTCGTAGCCAACATTCAGAAAATAATGAGTTTCCCTAGGACCAATTTTTAGACATCTAAACCAGACATCTCAGTGAATATTCACTGATATTAGATTAGAATCTGAGGAAATATGAATTTATTGAAGAATTCTTGGTGCAAAGATTTTAAAATTTGACTTGCAGATTTCAAATTAGGTGTTAGCGCCAAGATATTAAGTCTAAAGTTGGTTATGGTTTTGAGGCTGATTTGGATATATGAATTATGACAAGAGTAACATTTGCAGAGGCTATAGGATGTTCATATCCTCAATTGCGTAGGGTGTTTGGATTCAGAAAGAATTACAATATGTTTCTATTTAGATATATTCATCTCAAATCAATCTGTGATTTCTGTTTTATTTTGTGAAAGGTCATAATATCAGTCTTTATGGGAATCATCTTCAGAAGTGGTTAAGTGAATCTCTGTCACACCATTCAGTGTACATGATCAAGTAAATTTAAAAAAGACACATCTCTCTTCTCTATTCTAAGAATTATAGCAAAAGGCATACAACAGCTGAATGGATGTCATAGCACTATGAACAAGCAACAGAATGGCTTTTGTATGGTGAAATGACAACAGCAACCACAGCTTGAATTTAGTCCATTTAAGGAGATAGCTTTGTATGAGTTATACTGTAGTAAATTCCAGCTGTCTAGACACCCATGTTACATGGGTGACAGAAAGCAGGCTTTGTGTGCGTCACTATGTATGGGGGAAAGATTGCTAGAAATTTTTTAATTTTAATAGGTTTATAAAGCATAAATACTTGGTTCACATTTGACAAACATTTCTCATGAAGTTTTAATTATTTTTTTTGTTAGGCATAACTGTTATATGTTAATTGACCTATCTGTACCAAGCACTTGCAAACAAGAAGTGCTAAGCTGTCATCAGTTGGATGATTTACTGAGCTTACCTATTTTCAGTGTCTTTTTAAGAGCCTAGAATTTTTTTTTTCAATTTTTTTTATTAAGGTATTATATGTGTACATATCTTACCATTGCCACCCCCCACCCCACTCAAGAGCCTAGAATTTAAAAAATCATTTTAAAATTAACAGTTTATGAAATAAAATGTTTATTTACTTATACTGAGATGTCTAATTATAGCTCTTACTTCAGGCTGATATATTCACCTATTAAACACATGATTCAAATTTGAATAACATTGCAGTATTTGCCTTTGCACAATCCTATATAATAAAAGCCTAATATGTAAATTGACCGAACGGTGGAATGACCAGTGGAATGACAGGTCACTATGACACACACTGACCACCAGGGGGCAGATGCTCAGTGCAGGAGCTGTCCCCAGCCCAGAGGCCCCAGGCCAGCCAAGGCGGGTGCCAGCAGGGGCCTTGAGATCTCTCCACCGGTCACCCTGCAGAGGGAGGTGACTGGTGGTGGCGGCGGCGGGGTTGGGGCCGGCGAGCGGGTGGGGCCAGGCCAGCCAAGGCAGGTGCCAATGGAGGCCCCCCAATTGCCTCACAGAGAGAGGCGACTGGTGGTGGTGGCAGGGGGCGGGGCCAGCGAATGGGTGGCTCCAGGCCGGCCAAGGCAGGTGCCAGTGGGGCTCCCCCCGATTGCCCCACAGATCGGCCCTGATCGCCGGCCAGGCCTAGGGACCTTACCCATGCACGAATTTCATGCACCGGGCCTCTAGTGGAATCATAAAGTTTACTTGTATTCAACTTAGTCTTTGTATGATTCCCTTTCTGCATTTTGATGCCTTAGTATATTATGTTTACATTTATTTATTATATGAATATTTTCTGAAAACAGGGATCTTTATACTTTAAGACAGCCTTGTTGTATTCTTTTATTAAAATGTAATGTAGAGGAAGGGAAGGCACATGAGGTTGAGGGTCAGAGGCCCTGAGTTTAAGGCACACCTTCAGTCCCACTCCAGTGAGGTACTCTTTTTCAATTCTCTTAAAATTTTGAAGTTTAGCTTCATTATTTGCAACATAAGCATGACCAGTTGCCTCACAGTGATGTGGAGTTAAAAGGCACAGCTCATATTCTCAAGAGGCAACTAATGTATTATTTTATTTTAAATATTCTATTTATTGATTGACTTGAGAGAAAGAGAGGAACAAGGGAGGGGGGAGGGGAGAGACAGAGACATCGATTTGTTTTTCCACTTATTGATGCATTCATTTGTTGATTCTTGTTTGTGTCCTGACTGGAAATCGAACCCACAACCTTGGCATATTGGGACAATGCTCTTACCAACTGAGCTACCAGGCCAGGGCATCACTGTATTATTTTGGACAAACTGGTGAAGGAGTAATTACACTGTAGTGTGGTAAGAACTGTGACAGCCTCAGTACACAAGATCCCCGGCTTCACTGTTGGGGGGCTGAACCTCAAAGATCAAATAAAACTTATCCACCCTGCAGGAAGAAAAGAGAACAGAGTGTACAGGTTGAGTTAATGGACTTTGGGGTCAGACTGCCTGTTTTCACATTCTTGTGCTACCACTTCCTAGCTTGGTGGCTTTGGAAAACTTTATCTCTCGAAAGCTCCATTTATAATATAAAAAACGGGGATACTGATACCCGAAGCTCAGGGTTGTCGTCAGAATTAAATGACATTATGTGTGCAAGTGAAAAACGTGTGTGAAATCTTTAGTGCATGTTGTTAGTTGGGGAAAGCGTTTAGGCCGAAGGAACAATGGCATCGCCTCGGGGAGCTGAAGACAAATGTCTGCAATATGGTCACGAGATACAACCCTGGGAAGGTAGTCATCGACTAGATAATGAAGGGACTTATGTGCCATGGGAAGGACTTTATCTGGAAGGCAAAGTGTGGTCTTTGAAGACTTTAAGCAGGCAAGTGACATTATCAATATGTATTCCTTAACGTTTTAGTATAAATCATGAGTATGTCTAGGACTCAGACCACTGCTGAAATCATTTCCATACACCATCCATAACTGTTATGGAGATTTTTGTCAGTATGTGGAGGATATTATGGAGAATCATACATTGAGCCCTAGTGAATACACGTTTTAAAATTTATTCTCTGACGGGAAGTGTGTGATATCAATTATGTTGTCTTTATATTTACATATGGGTGGAAAATGGCCTCAAGATTTAGGCAATGAAGAATGAGTAAGCATAGTTGGTGTAGAAAATGAAGGCTTCAAAGGAAGCAACTTAATAAAATAATTACTTCAATATGCATGATCTTCACACACAGTGGCTAACTTGTATGATGGCATCTACGATGAAGTTGAGATTCCTAAGAAACTTAGACTGTTCCAAGTAGCCTATCCTACATAATAAAAGCCTAATATGCTAAGTGTCTGGTCATCTGGTTGCCGTTCAACCAATAAAAGCATAATATGCTAATGATATGCTAAGGCCACTCAACCACTCGCTATGATATATACTGACCACCTGGGGGCAGACACTCCGACCAGTAGGTTAGCTTGCTGCTGGGGTCTGGCCGATCGGGACCGAGCGAGATGGGCCAGACACAACCTGGAGCCCTCCCACAGTCCCTCCCTGGCTGGCCAATCTCCTACGTCCCTCCCCGGCTCCGATCATGCACCAGTGGGGTCCTTCAGCCTGGCCTGCACCCTCTCACAATCCAGCACCCCTTGGGGGATGTCAGAGATCCTGTTTTGGCCCGATCCTGCAGGGTAGGATGAGGAACCCCACTGGTGCACAAATTCGTGCACCAGGCCTCTAGTCTATCTATATAAAGCCTAATATGCAAAGTGTTCCCTCAGGAGTTTGACTGACCAAGAGTTCGATCACTTACTATGATGTGCACTGACTACCAGGGGCAGAATTAAGGAAGGTCTCGGCTGGTAGCTGGCAGCTGCTAGGGATCCTACCCGTGCATTAATTTCATGCACTGGGCCTCTAGTTTAAATATAACATGCAAATATGGATGCTGCATAGTGACAGTTTGGGGCCAACGTAGCTGTCACTAGCTGGGGCAACAAAGGGAACAAACTTGGTCTATTTACTACTCTTGGTACAAAGCCCCTCTCATTGTGTAACTATCTCTGTGGTTTCTTTTGGGCTCTCCTTTTATTTTTTTTACATCTCTCCATGAGTGTGTCTTCTTCCACATGTACACCCCCTATATGTAGGAATTTCCTAGGACTTCCTCTTTTTCTTTCTACTTCTCACTCCACATGCTTTCCTGGGGGGATATAATCCAAATCCCACCTACTCTTTTGTAATTGGCTTCTTGTGCTCAGCCTTATTGTTAGGAGGTTCATCTATATTTTTGCACATTGCAGTAGTTGGTTTATTTTCATTGGTATACACACTGAGTGGCCAGATTATGATCTCTGAACGCATAATAATCTGGCCACTCAGTGTATATCCTATATAATAAAAGGCTAATGTGCAAATTGTCCCCGCAACCAGGAGTTCAACCAGCAGGCAGGCCGGCCAACCACCCATATTCCCTCCCCCTGGCCAGGCTGGCCGGACCCCACCCATGCACGAATTCATGCACCGGGCCTCTAATACACACACACACACACACACACACACACACACACACACACACACACACAGTACTGAGTGGCCAGATTATTATGCGTTCAGAGATCATAATAATCTGGCCACTCAGTGTAGCATTTTATTGTATGAATAGGCGAAAATGTCTTTATTAATTATACTATTTTTAAAAAAAGATTTTTTTTATGGAAAGAGAGGGAGAGAGAAACATTGATATAAGAGCACAACATAGAGAAAACATCGATGTGAGAGTTGCCACATCAATCAGCTGCCTCTTGTACACCCCCAGGGGATTGAGCCTGCAACCTGGGCATGTTTCCTGACCAGGAATCCAACCAGTGACCTTTTGGTGCATGGGACAGTGCCCATCCAATTAAGCCACACCGGCCAGGGCTATCCATTGTACTATTTTTAGTTATTTGAACTATTAAGAATAGTGCTGCTCTGAATAAATTGTACATGTGATTTGCATGCATTTTTGGTGAGTATATATTTTCGATCATTGATCATTGGGTGTGCAAATGCTCAACTTTAGTGGTTGCTGCCAATCAGTATTTCAAAGTGTTTATCCTAATTTAAACTCCCAGCTCATGTATGTGTATGGGACTTCCAGTTCTTGTCCCCACATTCTTGTTGACACCATATAATCACCTCTTTATTTTAGCCATTCTAGGGATTTTAATTAATTTATTATAACTTCAATTTTTATTTTCTTAAAGACTAATGAGACTGAGCATCTTTTTAAAAAATATTTTTATTGATTTCAGAGAGGAAGGGAGAGGGAGAGAGAGAAAGATCAATGATGAGAGGGAACCATTGATCGACTGCCTCCTGCACACCACACACTGGGGATCGAACCTGCAATCTGGGCATGTGCCCTGACTGGGCATATGCCCTGACTTGGAATCGAACTGTGACCTCCTGGTTCATAGGTCGCTGTTTAACCACTGACCACACCGGCTGGCAGCATCTTCTCATATGTTTTTCATTAGCCATTTGGATATCCTTTTAGTGAGAAATCACTGTTCTAGTCCTTTGCCAGTTTTCTAATTGGTTTATCTGTCATTGATTTAGAGTAGCTTTTATTTCTTTATTATGGAAAAACATTGTAAATATCTTCTCCCACTTGGTGGCATGCTTTTCATTATGATAGTGGCATGTTTTAATAAACAAAATTTTATATTTTTATGTACTTAAATTTATAAATATTTTTATTTGTAGTTACTGCTTTTATTTGGCCCTGTTTGAGGAATTTTTATTACCCTAAGGTCAAACTTCTATATGATCCTGATGGAAGGCAGAACTAAATCCTTTGTAAGCCATGCATAATGTTTTAGTCGTTAGGGGTGTCTGCCTGAAATTAGGATATGTGGTGAAGTCACTTCAGGCACTTCTTGCAAGTAGACCTTTATTTTGTTACTGGTCTCGAAAAGAAAATCATCTACCTTTTGTTTATTGAGTTATTGTATTTATACTAATTTTTTTTCGTTTATTGAGTTGTTTTATTTTTACTAACGTGACTTATTATAAGCCATCAACAACTCTAGAAAGTAGGTGTTAGTATTATTCATTTTACAGATGAGGAAACTAAGGCTGATGTAGTGATGTTAGTTCCCCAAATGGTAGATCTAATAAATGGCAGAAGTCCATTCTGTCTTGTTCCAAAGTCATACTCCAATGCCAGATGCCCTTTTAGGTGCCACATGTGAAGGGGACTTACTTGGTTTTGCTCACCATTGTATCATCATTACATACTGGTATTTGGTAAACATATTTTGAAATTACTGAATAAACAGATTTTTAAAATTTACTTTGCCAAGATGGAGGCACATTTGAAAATTCATTTCTCTGTTGCAGATAAAGGAAGATCTAGATCTAAAAAAATAACAGAGAGTGGAAGAGGGAAACGATATTCATACAAATTACCCCAAGAATACAACATAGAGACTGTAGTGGTTGCAGACCCAGCAATGGTTTCCTATCATGGAGCAGATGCAGCCAGGAGATTCATTCTAACCATCTTAAATATGGTAGGCAAACTTTAAAGTGCGCTTGGAATTTTTTCAAGAAAACTCTAAGGAAGAAATGTGTGAGTATAATGAAGTTCTTTAAAAATTCATTACTGTTCCTTTCTTTTATTGACATCAGTAAAAAAAAAAAAATCTTTAGGTTTACCACATTGATCTATCTCAAAAAAGATATCAACATAATAATTCACATCGTCTAGTAAAAACAACAACCTTATTGTTCATTGTGTTGTGGCAAAACTCTATTAGTTTTCTCTCTCTTTTTTGTGCCCGTCTTTTCATTTTCATTTGTAAAGGCCGTTTGTTGAAGAGGGCAGAAATGTTATAATATTTTTTTATATGCATGGTCCTACCCACAATACTCTGGATTATGAGGTGGAATAAAAATGGAGGTTGGTAACCCATTGAGCTCTGATATAGGTATGTCAAATTAGATTTCAGCTATAATACTAGTTGATGAGTAAGACTTGATAGCTAAGAGCTAAATTTCTAACCAGCTGAATCGTTTGTAGCTAACTTCAGTTGACAATATCCGGACTGTAGTAATCCAGTTTGCACCTAGCATCTTATGGATGCTTATGGCCTAGTGAATCCTTTGACTTAATTGCATATGGTTTTGAGTAAACCTCCTTCAAGGCAGAATTAGAAGGTCATAGTGAAGAGTGGTTCTTAGGGGCAGAATAAACATAAACAAAAGCCAAAGGCAAATGTCCATTTATAATTCCAGTTACCATATACGGGTGAGCACTACTGATTCGAGGATAAATATGCTTTTGTAAAATTTCCATTTTTACTATTTTTGTTATTATTTGGTTTGTTTTCCCAGCAAAAAGATTTTCCCACACTGCAGTCATTTCAGGGTATGTTCAGCTACCCCTGAACACTCCGCCAACTTTCAATGAGTGCTATCTCAGAGCATGGGTTTGGTGTGTCAGTATTATATTTTATATTCCAAATTAAATAAATGCTAAATTTTACAAAAACTCAACATACCACATAAAAATTCACCTTGCTTTCCAGCATGTCAGCATGCACCATGTTTTGAGAAAACCTGTTATAACGATGGTCTGAAACCATTAAGCAGCCATGACCCACAAGCGTGTCTTCATGGGATCAGTGAAGGGAGGAGCTTTGAAGTCGTGTTTCTATTTGACAGCGAGCTGGGGCGAGAAAAAAGACTCCAAGGAATGAATTGGGAAGTGGCATAAAGCAGGCTGAGTTTTCAGGACTGTTTCTCAGAAGAAAGGAAGACACTGGCATTTTGTGAATTGAGAATTAAGACAAATTTTAGAGTTTAGGTACCAAAATTCTTCTTTTCAGTATCATCAAAGCCTCCCTTCTCTCAGCACCCCATTGAAATTGCCCAGACTAAAATGAATTTGCTAAGTTACTGCTTATTAAGCTAATTTTTTAAGTACTTCAAAATTTAAAAATATATAAAATTTCCCAACTAAAATGGACACTGCTCCCATGTCTGGGCTTTTAGAAAAATTAAGATGTTTTTCAGTTTTATTTTAGGATTTTTATTTTTATTTGTTTTTAGGTTTTTAACCTTTTCCAACACAAGAGTCTTGGTGTGCAGGTCAATCTTCGTGTGATAAAGCTTATTCTGCTCCATGAAACTCCAGTAAGAAAGTCTTGAGTTTTTTGTTCTGAATTAAGTGGGTGAGAAGTTGTGTTCGGCTACTTTTAAGTAAAGGGAATGTTAGGGATGTACTTTTTATTGACTTAAAATCCAGAAATATCCACTGAATCACTTAGAATATACATAAACTGGTCTTTAGTTTTGGTTAATACCTCAATTTTTATTCCAAAAATGGAATGTTCTTAGTTTCCAAGGATCCTGACCACAAACCTTAACTTTCTAAAAGTAATTTTAAAAAGTCATATTTAATGACAGTTTTATTTTCTTCTCTAAATATGTACATGAAAAGTCTTTTCTTATCTGCAAGTCTTTTTAAATGAGGACTATTCTGTGACATCATTTTAGCATGCTGCTTAACTGGTACTTTGTTCTTAAATTATAGAAATAATGAGTTACATAAGTCTAAAAGTTCCACATTCTCAATATTCATTGAACTTCTCGTTTTCTGAAGAGTGTTAAACAGATTTTGTAATTATTGTACCTTCACAAAGTTCTAAGATTTTTACCTCAGGCTAAATTAATCCTTAATGTCTTCCAGGTTCTAATTAATGCTATGGTCAGCAGTTTGCTTTAGTAATTCATGGCGTCCCCTCAGTTTTTAGTGTTTTGTATATCCGAGGATAATTTGCCTTGAAGTGAAATCTCTTCTTTACAGGCGGATCTATATATTGGGCACCACGGAGAGAAAATGCTAGAGAGTTTTTGCAAGTGGCAACATGAAGAATTTGGCAAAAAGAATGATATCCATTTAGAGATGTCCACAAGCTGGGGAGAGGACATGACTTCCGTGGATGCAGCTATTCTTATAACAAGGTAAATTTCCCAAAGCCACCTATGACATTCCTAATTCTACGGCCATGCCAGTAATCCCATCAATCCCTTCACCGAATGCGTTTATTCTAGATTTTGTGTTCCAAAAAAACGTTTGGCCTAATGATGTTAGTCAGTTTCCCTCAATTCATAATCACTGGTTTTTGAACTGCCATTCATTGGGTGGCATATTGACAAAACATTTGGCTAGTTAATTTTTAAATAAAATTTTGCTTCAATTTTTGATGTGAAGATATAGTCATTGATAGTGATAAGTGAAAACTATGGTTTAACTTAGTGGACCTTTGAATTTATGGGCCCAAAATATATATTTTTCAGTCATCACTATATAAAGTAATCTAATATATTAAATTTAGAAATTGACAAACTTTCTTGTTCAATCTGAGAAAAAAGTTTCAATTAAGTTTTGAGGTAATTAATTTAAACTCTGTTGTGAATGTCTGTAGTATTCACAAGCTTTGTAATGCAGCATTACGTATAAATATAAGGAAGTGAAATAGTGAGTAAAAATATACTATCCAGGAGCATTCTATATTAATAATTATTGGTAAATGTATCTTACTTAGAGCTAGTAAAAATGATGATAATTGTTCAGTAACAACTTAATTTTAGTATCAATAGTATTGACATTTCACATCACATAATACACAGCAACATTTAAATGTGATTTTTTTAAATGAGTCTATTAAATGCATGATTGCTTCTGTTGCTGAATCATAAAAAACTATTCTAGCTATACATCTAAAATAATAAAAGCGTAATATGCTAATTAGACCGGACATCCTCTCGGATGTCCTTTCAGACGACCTTCCGGACGAAGCCGCAGTGGTGGGGGCTCTATATAAGAAAAATAAAAATCTCTATGTAAGAACACGTCTAGACTTCCACAGTTAGGTATACCTGACGCTGGACTACTGTTATTAATAAGCATACAACTGTAAAATATTTATTTGGCATCTACTTTCAATCATTGGAGAATGAGCAATGTAAGGCTACAACTCTTGAAAGAAGGAAAATTTATTTATTTAACACCAGTCAATCCAGCTTTTGCCTTTTGACAATTTAAAAAAATTGTTTTTTAATTCTCACTAAAGGAGTGAGGATATATTTCCCATTGATTCTAGAGAGAGTGGAAGGACTGGGGGTGGGGATTGGACCCGAAACCCGGGTACATGTCCTTGACTGAAAACGAACCTATGGCCCTCTGGTGTGCAGGCCGATGCTGTAATCTCTAGCCAAGGCACAATTTTTTAAAAAAAATTCTCACCCAAGGATATGTTTATTGATTTTAGAAAGAAGAAAGGAGGGGAGGAGGGAAGGAGGGAAGGAAAGAAAGAGAGAAACATCCATATGAGAGAGAACCATTAATTGGTTGTCTTCCATGTGCTGTGCCCTGACTGGGAATTGAACTCACCACCCGAGCCACGAAGCCAGGATGATTTTTTTGACTGCAAGCTGAAATCTAGGTAGAGCACAGTGGACTCTTATGAAGGGAAAGGTGCTAAGAAGTCTGTGTGCAGATTATCTGTGAGACTTTTGAAAGACTAGTTTGAATATACTAGTATATAGATATAAACTGCCCAAAATTTATCAGAGTGCTGCTGCTATGGAGTTTAGATTTAAAAAAGATACTAGCAATTGAGCAGATTCAGGCCATAGGAGTAGGACAACCTTGTTAATACCTTATTATTACACCTGGCATTTAGCTGAAAAAAAACACAAAACAGGAGGGCTATGCTTTCCTAGTAGAGACCATGATCCAGAGAAATGCCTGCCCTTGACCTGCCCTAACAAAGCCTGAAACCACACCCCAATAAGATCTTTAGGGGAGACAGAGTTTGGAGTTTGAGTCCCACCGATTTACAAAGGCTTGGGAATCATCTTGAGCTTTGATAGATCCTTCCTACCAAAGAATAAACTCAAATTGACCCCAGTTCAGATTGATTAGCCATTAACTGACCTGCCTCCTACAATAAAAGTTAGTACTCGAGGAAGATAACAGAATCTCAAATCTCTATATTATCTACAATGTCTAAAAGATAATAAAAATTAGCAAGTAATGAGACATGAAAATGTGACCCATAGTCAAGGAAAGTAGTCAATAGAAACTGACCTTGAGATAGCTTAGATGTTGGATTTACCAATTTACTTAGTTGTAATTGGAATCTTATGAGAAGCAAGTGAGAATGGTTAAAAAAATTACTTGAAGATGTAATGGCCAAAAATTTATCCAAACTTGATAAAAATTTATAGACATAGGCATATCATAGGAAAATGGTGAAAATCAAAGATACAGAAATTTTTTTTTTAAATTTTCCAGAGAAAAGAGATACATTACACAGGGGAAACAGTGTTAAGATCAACGACTGACTTCCCATCTGAAAAAAATTAGTCCAAAAGACAATGGAGTGATCTCTCTATTGTAAGGGTACTAATCCTATCAACAAAAGTTATTAATGAGTCCTTAAGGGTACTTTGTTAATCTATGAAGGAGAATTCACACACAAATACACACCAATTATCTATAACTAACATCACACTTAATAGATATTTTTAAAATTATAGGCAAAAAAAGGTCTTTATCCATTCATGTTATTTAACAAGTAACTAAGATTCAATTCCTTATCTCATATTTTTCACAATTCTCTGCTAATTTTTCTCAGATTTATATAATTATACTTAATTTTTTTATTTTCTACATTACATTGTTAGGATTGTTAAATTATACTATTTAAATTATTTTTATTCAAATTATGTTATTAGAGTTGCTATGATACATTTTGAAAGCATGCATCTTTTCTATGGTGGAGGTCCATTTCATGATATTTCAGAGTGATAGGGTAAATTTGTAAAGATGGTCATTTTCTTTCTATTTTTCTTTTGTTAATCCTCATCCAAGGATATTTGGATTTTTTTATTTTTTATTATTATTTTTTTTAGAGAGAGTGGAAGGAGGGGGAGAGACAGAGAGAGAAACATTGATGTGAGAGAGACACATCCATTGGTTGCCTCCTGCATGTGCCTTAACCAGGATCGAGGCTGCAACCGAGGTACCTGCCCTTGACTAGAATTAACCCGGGACCCTTCAGTTTGTGGGTGGACGTTCTATCCACTGAGCAAAACTGTCTAGGGTGATGGCCATTTTCAATCACTTTATTTTGGGGGCCCTCTATGAAATCAGCTTATACTAAAATCTATCTTGCTTATGACTTGAAGCATTTTTTATTTGAATAAGATGAACAAATATTACTTAACTCTACCAAAAGTTTAATGAATTGCTTTTGTAAAAATAATAGAGTAGCAAGTATTGCTATTAGTGAAGATGATTAGGATCCCCAGGGAACATGCAGACTTTATTTCTTTACTTTTAATATGAAATTATGTCATGTTTTATAGTAATTCTGCATGACAAGGTTCTTAAAATATATTTTATTTTTATATAGTACTACATATTATATTTCTGAAGAAAGAATTTATAGTGACATATAATCCATAGTATTAGTTATGATCACATAAGTTATTGTATGTGGTTAATTTGAACTTCTAACCTGTGACCACCACTCTGATATAGACAAACTAGATTTCCAGAATGCATTAACCATGAGTGATTTTATATTTTTATTGCTTGATTGATGAAATCTGTCTTTCTTCTCCTCATAATGTAGGTTTTGGAAATACTGCTTGAGACTAAAGAGGATAATAATTGAAATAATATATTTCTCTTACTAAAATTTTAATACATTTATTACAGAAATTTGAGAAATACAAGACTAAAAAATAAAATATTAGCTTGTAATTCCACTACCTAGGAGTAATTATAGGTAACATTTTAAAGTATATTCCTTCAGCTTGTTTCTTATGTATTTGTGTAACTAAATACATATATTTATAATATTGAGCTCATACTCTTTATCCAAGTTTTGTCTTGCCCCACCAATATTGTGACATTAATTTAATTTCCTTATCTACAATGCCATTTTCTCTTCAAAACTGTGTGAAAAAATAATATTCTACATCTAATTTATTTTCTTCTGTGATAAAGCTTTAAAAGTCACACTTTTAAAATTAAATTTATTGGAGTGGCTAAGGTTCCAAGTGTACATTTCTGTGATACCTGATCTTGTATATTGCATTGTGTGCCCACCACCCAAAGTCAGTCTTCTTCCATCACCATATATTTGACGTCTTTTACCTTTTACTACCTCCTCAAGCCACTTGCCTCTGTGTGTATGAGTTTTTATTTGTTTTTATTGTTGGTTCATTTATTGCTTTCAGTTGTATATATCACATGTGAGTGAAATCATATGGTTCCTAACTTTTTCTGTCAGGCTTAGTTCACTTAGCATTATATTCTCAAGACAGATGAAATAAAAGGCACAATTTAACCACTCTTCATAATTATTTCCCTTGCTGCTAGTCTTCACTAGCAAGATATCACAGGAGTTCTCTTTTAAAAAAAGTTGTGTGATGTATTAAAGAAAATATAAGGAATAATAAAATTATCAGCTGCCTGTTTACCACTCTATAGAAGAAAGAATAGTATTCATTGAGTTTAAGTGCCCATTTTATTTACAATACACTAGAGGCCCAGTGCATGAAATTTGTGTACTTGGGGGGGCGGGGTTCCTCAGCTTGGCCTGCGCCCTCTCACAGTCCGGGACCCCTCGCTCCTCATTGCCCGCCTGTAGCAGGGGCGGGAGAAGCTCCTGCCATCATCACTGCACTTGCCAGCCATGAGCCTGGCTTCTGGCTGAGCGGTGCTCCCCCTGTGGGAGTGCCCTGACCACCAGGGGGCAACTCCTGCGTTGAGTGTCTGCCCCCTGGTGGTCGGTGCGCGTCATAGCAACCGGTCATTCTGCCGTTCGGTTAATTTGCATATTAGGGTTTTATTATATAGGATATTTTCCCTTAAAAATCTAGTCCAAACATTTCCTTGTTTATAAACAGTTCTTTAGGAAAAACTGTTGCATAATTCCCAAGAAATGCATGAACATCTTTTTATGGTACAAGTTGCTCAAAGGTAACCAGTGTTGAGTTGGTATGTAATCTAAAGAACATTGTTTCGTGTTATACACAGTTTTCTCTATTTTTTTTCTCACTCTCTACTATGTTTTGTAAGTCCTTTCATGTCATTAATTGTCCACAGAAGCCATGTGTATGTTCCTTTACACGGCAAAAGGAACTTTGTAGATGTGATTAAGGCTGTTGAGATGGGGAGATTATCCCAGAGTATTTAGATGAGTCCAATGTAATCACAAAAATCCTAAAAGATGGAGAAGGGAACAGAAGTCAGAGTCAGAGAGACTGGACGATGCTATGCTGCTGGCTTTCACAATTGTGGAAGGGCTACGAGCCAAAGAATGCAGGCATTCTCTAGCTGCTGGAGAGGGCAAGCCCACAGATTCCACCTTTGAGCCTTTCGGCGAAATGCAGCCTTGATGATACCTTGATTTTAGCCCAGTAACACCTATATTTGGCTTAAGATCTCTAGAACTATAAGGTAATACATTCCTGCTGTTTTAAGTAAAAGTTTGTGGTAATTTGTTACAGCAGCAAAAGGAAATGATATAACCATATTGGTCTGTATTTATGTAACTATTTTATATAAATCTAATTTATATTACTATTCTATATTTGTACAACTTTTTGCTTTTTTTCCCACATTTAAAGTAAAACATATAAACATCTTTATCTATCTATGGTTTTAAACATGTGCTACTATTTATTTGTGGTGATTAAATAGTACTTGTGTCCTGGCCGGGTGGCTCAGTTGGTTGGAGCGCCATCCTTTACACCAGGGGTGGGGAAAGTCCGGCCTGCGAGTCGTAGAAGGCCCATGAAATCATTTGGTCTGGCCCTGCCAAGGCATAGGGGTGAGTTAATTAAATGTTTGACCAAATATAGCAGGCTAAGTTTTAAGTTGATAATTTTGTATGGCCCGCGAATGATATTTATATATCCAAATGGGCCTTGGCAGAAAAAAGGTTCCCCACCCCTGCCGTACATCAGTGGGTCCAATTCCTGGTCAGGGCACATACCCAGGTTGTGGGTTCGATCTCTGGTTGGGGTACATATGGGAGGCAACTGATTGATGTTTCTCTCTCACATCCATATTTCTCTCATTCTCCTTTCCTCTCTCTCTAAAATCAATCAATATATCCTCGGTGAGGACTAAAAAAATAGTACTTGCTATTGTGTTTAGAAATATAATCTTCCTTATAGTCAAATGCTCATAAAATGCTATCAAACTTCATGTTCAGCCATGGGCTAGGCTAGGGTAATATATTAAGAGAATGAACTGAAGGTAATAATATCTAAATAATATTCTCCAGGAACACATTCAACAACCTGTGTTTTATAAATTCAATCTGCAGGATCAGGACAATTGATAAAATCATTATCCAGCCCCAGATTTTCAAGATTTGTACTGCCATATGACTAAATATGTATTCTCTATGCACAAATTATAATTTTCAAAGCTAAAGACAAAATAAGGCAGTATTATTTCTAGTATACCTTTCAGTTATGGATAGAAAACCCGAGCTTTACTGTTTAAACAGGACTTCTGTTTAAACAGAAACCTAGTGGAAAGCCTTTCTTGTTACAGTTTTGCTAAGCCATGCCATTTCATGGGGAAAAAAAAATTGTATACCTCCTCAATCCTTAGAAATGGTGACTTCAGGTTTTTGCACCCGGATTAGTAGGTCTTGGAATAAGACTTAGTAGGTTGCTTCTGGATGTGGGTCTTTCTTTCTTTCTTTCTTTCTTTCTTTC
The DNA here is from genome assembly GCF_027574615.1 of Eptesicus fuscus. Lineage (NCBI taxonomy): Eukaryota > Metazoa > Chordata > Mammalia > Chiroptera > Vespertilionidae > Eptesicus > Eptesicus fuscus. The sequence goes on from NC_072478.1 coordinate 71,477,903, forward strand.
TTTCTTTCTTTCTTTCTTTCTTTCTTTCTTTCTTTCTTTCTTTCTTTCTCTCTCTCTCTCTCTCTCTCTCTCTCTCTTTCTTTCTTTCTTTCTTTCTTTTTGGTGAGGGGAGTGATGGGAATAAAAATCTGTGGTTGAAAATAGAAAAAGATCTGTCGAAGACTATACACATATTAAATATTAATAGGTACTGACCAATAATTCTCCCTAGCTTCACCTGTGGAGATAAGGCTTATGTGGTGGGTCACTGTTTCTCCATGATAGTAAGTTCAGTGCCGTAGCAATGGGAATCAGCACACTGCCGGGGATGTGGCCTCTCACCATTTGATCAGGAAAGTCTAAGTGAATGGTTTGACTTGAAAGAAGAATCTCTGTTTAGTTAGTGCAAGCATAAAGATGATCTGGTCTTTAGCTTTGCAAGGAACCTGTGAAAAATAAAACAAAAAATTTTACTCTCCATGGATTTCACGTGCCTATCCATATTTGACAAATTAGAGTCATATCCAGCCTGGTTTCTAGTGAGTGATCATCTTAGATAATTATTAAATGTTGTATGTTATGTGAATACATTAGTAGGAAGACATTTTAGCTCAATTATTAATTTTGGTTTCAACTAAAATGAATGTTTGTATAAATCCAAACCTGTCTGCACTAAGATCTTTGTTAAAGTTGTTCTGTGAATACAATGAAGTAAATAGTTTTAAGCTGACCTAGTGCTTGTGGGCTCATAGTAACAAAAACACAAAACATGTTCTCCCAACTGTCAACTCTGACTTCTCGGTGTAATTTACACGTTTCTCTTTTAAATCAAGGAGAAGGCCTACGTCTGTGTCTCTTGTAAACACCCTTTAATTTAGAATTTCATTTTGTTAATGATAGTTTTGCCATTCCTATTTACTGAAATGCTCCTGGTTTATGTACAGTACTTCTGAAAGTTAGTTTCAAACTAATGACATTGGCAAGTAAGATAGAAAATTTAATATTAGAAATGGCAGAAACATATTAATTTAATACAAATCATAGAATAATATTTGAATGAGTCATTTATAGGTATAACCCAGGGCACTATAAAACTCTACAATGAGACTTATTCTCAGATGCATCTTCATTCTTGGAAATTAAAGGCTATATTTCATTTTTTTTTCAGTATAAATCAGAACTTAAGCAGAATTTATTGGCTTTCCCAGTTGCCAAAGTCTAACAGTATCGTTTCCATAAACTCACATAATGAAACTCTATGATGCAGACTTCAGCCGCACTGAGCCAACATGAGCCAAAAATTAGAGAATTTGAATTCACATGATCACTGGTCTAGGCAAACAAATTCCCCAGCCCCCCAATAAATCTGTGAATATTATGAAATTAAGAATATATTTTGGTCCTCTGGAAAGAAATTGAAGATTACGAATTTCAGTCTGACCTGAAGTTTTGAAGTGCTGCTGACAATGTATTCATTTGTCAAGTGTACTGAGAGGTCTTTCCAGTGCTTTTGGATAAAAGACCTTGTGTTTTTTGAAAAAATGTGCTTTATTCATCTGTTTGCTAAGTGAACAGAAATTGGCTGTGTGAAGAACGAAGTGCCCTTGACAATAAGCAGTACATTTGTCATAGTTTTATCATGTTGTTTAGTTACAGATGCAGTCCCTTGCGTCACATTATGTAAATCAAATATTCATGTTGCAGCCTCATGCATGATTATATGATGTACGTTTAGAAAAAGCACATAAAATCCCTTTCCCCCTACATCTGAATATACTTTGTACTCAGTAATTCTTGGCCCTAAGGTGAAGATTTGATTTTGTGTGTTTCTCTAATTTTCTGCATTACCCTATTATTCAGTATCATCTGTTTGGGTGTTTCTCTCTCCATTTGCTGGCAAAGTCAATTGCGAAATAGAACTATCCATTCTTTAATGCAATCCCTCTGGCTTCTTTCTCACCCATCCTGGGGCCCTTATCACATTACAGAGGTAATCGTGTTCATCCTCTTCTTTGCCTTAAGAATAGAAACCCATGTTATGTATTTCTGTAGTCTTCCCCTTATCCAATGCTTGGCATATAAGAGGCACTTATGAATCCTACCATATCCAATTGTATAGGTAGGTTGTGTGCTACACAACAGTAGAGGGAGCCATTTATATTGTTGCATATGTAAATGTGTCCCTAGAGTTAGCAGTACTCTAGGTCTGGTGTCCCTGTGGTAGATTTGATTTCTATATCTTCTGATGCAGAGAAAGACTAACTACCTGGCCATTTACTGGTAAAAAAAGAATGTCAGCAAACCTTTTTCATTCTTCTTTATCTGTAGTTATATTCAGACTCTGAATATATTACACCACTGGTGGGGATATATTTTCCTGTTTCATTTGGTGTTGTTCTTGAATCACAGAGACCAATTTTGCCCAAGTTGAACACCAGAAGAAGTGTTGTTTTGGATTTTTTTTTTTTTTTTTTTAGATAGCTGGAGGAGATTCTGTGTAGTACTTAGAATCAAGGGGAGAATTAAAGAACCAGGCATTAAGAAAGATAGTAAAGGGGAAGGGGGTTGGGGGGAAAAAAAGACAATGAAGAAGGAAACTCTAGAAATCTCAGCTGCTGGGTTTGGATGATCCAGAGCCATGTAAATTCTCTTACTCTATCATCCTCTTTAGATTTTCTGAGAAAATATTAAGTATTAGTTGCAGTCAATGTGAGCATCTTATTTAGGTAGTTATGCAGTCTTTTAAAGAGTTTGGTAAAAGTAGATGTATGATATAAAATATAATAATAGAATAAGGCTTACATGGCTAGTTTCTATGTATATTAAGATCTAATGTTAACAATGAACAAATATATGTTTCACTAAGCATAGTTATTATATGGTTGGTCACAGATTGGTTCATTTCTTTTAATTATGTGATAATCTGGCTGATGAGGTGATCAGAAAGTATTTTCATTTGTAGGCAAATTCTAGAAAAAATATAATAAAACCCTTTTATATGTGTAGATAAGCCAAAAACAAAGAGGGCTCTGGCAAAAAAAAAAAAAAATAGCATGTTTCTGAGATAATGTGATAGCTGCCCTGGGAAAGGTTCGTTGGACTCAAAAACCTGGGTTCTTGGGGTTAGCTCCCACATGAAGGAAAACCTCTGAGACTGTGTAGAGAAGTGGAACTGAAATGATGACATACAGCCAGAACTTGAGGATGTCTGTTCCTTTAATGAAAGTGTGATCTGATAAGAGCTCTGCAGACAAACATAAGTTGTCAACAGGAAGCGTTTTGTCTCAACCACGATCCCAAGTCAGGTAAAGCAGCCCCTCCCTGGGATCCACTACCACGAATACCATCCCGCCACTGATGCACGTAGTGGAAGCCTATGCAGAGCTGCTCTGAAGTGGCCCTCTTTCAACTTACCCTACACAAGACAGCCCCAAATGAGTTCACCTAAATGAGTTCACAGTAGAGCTCCAAACTCCAAAGGACAACATCTTCCCTTGTCAAAAGCCAAGAAGTGTGATAAAGAATACATTTTTTTAAAAAAGCTGATGGATTATAAAAGCGTATTCTCATAATTAAAAGCACACGAAAACATTCCAAAATGTTAGAATAAGGTGGTTTAAAAATACAGTTGATTTGAAAATTAAAGAAAATTAAACATCTATAAAATAAATGTATTTATACTTGAATTCTTAATTTGTAAGTTGAAAATCAGATTAGATGCAGATGAAGGGAGCACTTGTAGATTGGATGATAGAGCTGAGGGAATTCTCCCCGAAGGCTGCACAGAGTGGTTAACAGACGGAAATACAAAACAGAGCTTGAGAGTTACAGACATTAAAATGAGGATTTATATGCACCTGAAGGAGTTTCAGGAGAAGAGAGAATGTGAGAGGAATTAGCTAAATAGAAAATGGTAAGAATTTTCATGTGGTCATGGATCTTCTAATTGAAAACACACCAATGCCAAAGAAGATAAATAGAAACAAACTTGGTATCTAGACCCATCTGAGTAAGACTGTAGAACTACAAAGACAAAAATAAATCTTAAACTTAACCAGAAACCAGTTATAACTCAATAAAAAGAAATTAACTAGAATGCAAGTATATGGAAGAAGAGCAAGGTGACTGCAGACGTCTAATCTCTATTTATGAATGCTAAAAATCTTGCTTTCAGATAGTGTGCCTCAAAATTTTATACTTTGTTATGGAGTGCTCTCCAAGACACAGTAGTCAAATAAAGAGCAAATCATAGAATATTATTCATGGTTAGATCCCAGCTGTGTAAAATTACTAAATTCTTAATAAATACTAAATTCATGCTCTATTAGGACAATTATTATCAGTCTTTTAAAAAATTTGCCAACCTTATGATATAAAATGTTATGTTGTTTTAAGTTGTACTTCTCATTTAAATCTGCAATCTGGAAATTATTTTTGACTCATGTGAAGCAGAGATCTTACAATATTTCTTAAACAGGAAGCCATGTCCCAATACCAGATACTATTTTTATGAAATCCTGCCCTAACCTGTTTGGCTCAGTGGATAGAGTGTTGGCCTGTGGACTAAAGGGTCCCATGTTCGATTCCGGTCAAGGGCATGTACCTTGGTTGCGGGTACATCCCCAGTGGGAGGTGTGTAGGAGGCAGCTGATCGATGTTTCTCTCTCATCGACATTTCTAACTCTCTATCCCTCTCCCTTCCTCTCTGTAAAAAATCAATAAAATATATTTAAAAAAAATGAAATCCTGTAAAAATAAAAACAGGATGGAATTTTACTTTGGAAATATTGTCTATGCAGTAGGAGAATGTGTTTCAGGATCATATCAGGTAAAAAGGTATCATAAAAATTACTCACATTTTCTTAGACTAAAAAATTATTTAATCTGATATTCAGTTTTATTAAATTCTTGGAGATAAAGGTAGTGGTTTATTATTCATACAAATATTAAAATAAGTTACATAGTCTTTATTATTTGTGGAAAAGTTTAATTTCATATTTTTTTTCTAGGAAAGATTTCTGTGTACACAAAGATGAACCATGCGATACTGTTGGTAAGTGTCTATAAAAATATTTACACTTTTGAGGAGTTCTGGGGACCTTGAACCCATCATTTGTTTAAATATAGGAAATTATTGCAGGGTGCTATTTGTAATAGAATATTTTTAGAATGTCAGGTATATATATTTTCAACCTATATGTTTAATCATTTGCCAACACTTCAGTTATGAATGAAACAGCTTAAAGATATGTATACACTGTATTTGAAAAAAATTAAATTATGCTTTAAGAATATAATGGTTTCCAGTGGCTCAGTTGGTTGGAGTGCTGTCCTGTACACCAAAGGTTGCTGATTCAATTCCTGGTCAGGGCGCAAATGGGAGGAAACCAATCTATATTTCTCTCTCACATAGATGTTTCTCTCTCTCTCTCTCTCTCTCTCTCTTGCCCTCCCTCTCCTTTTCCCTCTCCCCCCCTCCCCCCTTCCATTCTCTCTAAAAATCAATAAAAAGATATGTTCAGGTGAGGATTTAAAGAAAAAAGAATATAATGACTTTATTTTCTCAGAGCCCTAAATATGGGTTTAATAAAATTCTATTATTTTTGGTAAAGCAAGGCAAAATATATTAATGACAGTATGATTGGCTTTTTTAGGCTAAAATATTTGTTTTTAAGTTATATATGCTTGAAGTTATTTGCAGTAAAATAACAGTATATTTAATTTGACTAATGACAATTTTCTATACATGAAGTAGCAAATTTTCTGTATTTTTGTCCTAGATATCTAAAATTCCTAATGCATAACCATATAGCCAATAGAATCCATATAACTAGAGTTCTTAAGTTTGAGAGAATGACCATATATATGCTAATATAAATACATTTGTATAAATTTACCTATCCAAATATACATAAATATATAAAGCTATAAATATAGTTTTAGGCCATGTAGCTGTATATAATAACACTAGTGACCCAGTGCACGAAATTCGTGCACATTAAAAGGGGATTAATTAGAGAAAATAATTTAATATTGCTATTTGCCCTTTCTCTATAATAGAAGTGTCAGAGATGAAAGAAAATTAGTAAAATGTATATGAAAACCTTCCTCCTGTCAGGGGACCCCGCCCACCCATATGCACCTCAAAATCGCGTGAGACCCAGACCCGGCTGCCCCCCCCCCCCCCCATTGGGCTAGATCCAGACCTGACCAGTCCCACCCTTGTCAAGCCCTGCTGGGCAGGGGGCATAGCCTCAGGTCCCCTGGCCCGGTGCCAGGGTGGGGGCGTGGTCTGAGGTCCCCCAGCCCAGACTGGGGCCGGGGGCATGCCTTGAGGTCCTCCGTCAAGCCCCGCCAGGTGGGGGACACGGCCCGAGATCCCCTGTCAAGCCCCGCTGGGTGGAGGGCAAGGCCTGAGGTCCCCTGGCCTGGTGCTGGGGCGGGGGGAGCAGCCTGAGGTCCCCTAGCCCAGCACTAGGATGGGAAGCGCACCTTGAGGTCCCCCTTCAAGCCCTGCCGGGTGGGGGGCCTGAAGTCCCCTGTCAAGCCCCACCTGGTGGGGGGCATGGCTTGAGGTCCCCCGGCCTGGCGCTGGGGCGGGGGGAGCAGCCTGAGGTCCCCTAGCCGAGCACCAGGACGGGAAGCGCACCTTGAGGTCCCCTGTCAATCTCTGCTGGGTGGGGGGTGCGGCCTAAGGTCCCCTGTCAAGCCCCACGGGGGCAGGGGAGGGCGTAGCCTCAGGTCCCTATTGATTGCTCGTTAAGGCTCCTTATGGGAACTTGGCCTCAGCTGTGGGTGCAGCCATCTTTGTGATGGAGTGATGGTCAATTAGCATATTCCCTCTTTATTAGATAGGATATTATTGGTAAGACATATGTAAGAGTCATAATATGGTTTTGACATCATGTGGGGTTCATTTCTACAGGGTAATAAGTATCTTAATCATCTTGAGGTTCTATGTAAGACGAATGACAAAAAGGGGATAAAAACAGAATAAGGGGTTATGGGTATTTAAAAAAATAATTCTAACTAGTTCCATTAACTTCAGTTCTCATCAACCTTCTCAGATGATTAAAGTCTGAGACAATAAGTAGAAAATAGTTATAAAAGGGTAAAGAGGATGATGATGTCAAAGGAATGTTTGGTTCTGAAGGGACTTTAAGCATGAAAAGAACTGGACAACTGAGAAAAAGCTGACTTGATTTTGGGATGATCTTGCTAATGTTAACTACCTGCTCTCTGCAGTTTTCTCCTCTTCTTGCCTGGATCTCCATAAATTAAATCTTAATATAGTTTTAATCAACCTAACCATGGAAACCGTTGATTACCAATAAAGTTTGCCTCAAAATAATGACATTTTCTCCACTTAAACAGCTATGTTGCCCCTAACGCCTTTTAAAATATAGACCAATTTCTTGCTTCATTCGTGCACTCAAGAGAAATCAGCACTATCTTCAATAATTATGCTCCTTTATAGCATGAGCTCATGGACTAAGGAAGCTAGTACTGATGGGAGGTGGAGCAATGTTTTCTTTTTGATTGTGACTATGTTTTACATCTTGCTAAATCTGCTTATCAAAAATAGCATTATATTCATGATATATATTATATATGAGACTAATTTTCTGGTTTAAAGTATATTTGATTCATAAAATAGCCTGGTGGGCTTGAACATTCAGGAAAGTGATGCAGTCAGTCCTGAGCTCTGTTAGTCCCGTCCATAAAGTGATCCGTCTGCTACCTTCTGGCATCAGACTGTTATTACAATATTATTGTTTATATTCCCTGCAGGAATGCCTGCCTATAGTTTAAATGCAATGGTAAGATTTATGCTGTGCATTGCAATTTCGAGCCACATTTTCATGGACATTATCTCATTTAATTCCTTCAAAATCTGAACTCTCTGCTTTTATAATCATTATTTTATAGCTAAAGAAAACTCTGAAATAGAACAGAACATGGATTTGAAGTCAGGCTAGATCTAGATTTAAATCAGAGTCTTATTTAAATCTAGATCCTACATGAATGTGGATACATTCATGTTACCTACATGAATATGTGCATATTATTTAATACCTTGGAAGTTTGGGTTCCTCACATTTATTTATTTGTTTGTTTGTTTGTTTATAAATGTATTATTGATTTCAGAGAGTAAGGGAGACAGAGATAGAAATATCAATGATGAGAGGAATCATTGGTCGGCTGCTGCCTGCACGCCCTCCATTGGGGATTGAGCCCTCAACCTGGGCTCAACCACTCAACAATACTGGCTGGGCCTCACCTCTGTTTTATTTTATTTTTTTATAAAGCAAACATTTTATAATTAACATGTGAAATTTCCCAATATTGCTTCTTTCATGTCTAAATTCCCTCATGAGTAAATGGAGAAAATACTAGTACCACACTTCTTGGTTGTGGAGTTTAGTATCTGCATATTGTTATGGACCATTCTGTGATTGTATTAAAACGTCAGTTAGATTTGGCACAAAAATAGAGGCTATATTATCAACTTCACAGAATGTTGTGAAGCTCTGACACTTGCAGAGGCAGCTAGTTTTGTTTTTTTAAAATATATATTTTTATTGATTTCAGAGAAGAAGGGAGAGGGAGAGAGAGAAACATCAGTGATGAGAGGGAATCATTGATTGGCTGCCTCCTGTATGCCCCCTACTGGGGATCAAGCCTGCAACCCGGGCATGTGCCCTTGATTGGAATAGAACCTGGGACCCTTCAGTCCACAGGTCAACGCTCTATCCACCGAGCCAAACCAGCCAGGGCGGCAGCTAGTTTTTAATTGGCGCTCAGTATGCACTAGTTTTTATCACTTCCTTTCATTTCCTGCAGAGAGGTTATAAATTTTCCCAGCATCATTGTTAGTAAATAGTGCTGCTGGTCTCTGCTTCAGATCTTCTTAGTATAATGAGAGTCAGCTTTCCTTTATAACACGAAGTGTTTGTGTAATAGAGGAAAATACAACTAAAACACTCCAGGTGAGAAATATATATATTTATTCTTCATAACCACCTCTGTCTGTGTTGTCCTCTAGGTAATGTTTTCAGCTATTTTTATCAGTTTATACAAATTTCCTATTTTCTTAATATGCTATTTTATCTGTTTAACTTATTTATCAAGATTCTTTATTTTGATAACTCATTTCTAGAGATTCCATTTACCTTTTATTCCTCTATCTGCTAGGGCTGTGGTCGGCAAACTGCGGCTCGCGAGCCACATGCGGCTCTTTGGCCCCTTGAGTGTGGCTCTTCCACAAAATACCACGGCCTGGGCGAGTCTATTTTGAAGAAGTGGCGTTAGAAGAAGTTTAAGTTTAAAAAATTTGGCTCTCAAAAGAAATTTCAATCGTTGTACTGTTGATATATTTGGCTCTGTTGACTAATGAGTTTGCTGACCACTGTGCTAGGGTGTTTTCAATAATACATTGAGTTTTCCTTATGTTTTCAATCTCTTCTTTTAGGTACCAATCATTTAAAGTATATTTTTGAATAGTCACTAACTAATAATTTTAATATTGACACCCTTGTCACTCTGGCTCCATTTATTTATTTTCCCGAATCCTGTCCATGGTGACTTGTCCCTCATAGGCTGTATACTTTTGTATCTGAGCTCTTACTAAGATTTTTTTTTTAAATCTGTGGACATCCTGAGAAAAGGGTGCCTCTCTCAAGAAATAATTTTTATTCACAAATACTATCGGGGTATTGACGTTAATTCCTTGGATTAGTATTCCTTGGAACATGAATGTAATATAAATTAGGTATCCCAACTCTATGAGAGATTTCTTTAAAAAATAGAGTTTGTGTCAAAGTAGACAAGTTTTTATGCTATGACCTATGGCAGAAAGCAGTTTGTTTTGTTTTTCTAACCTACCCTTTCATTGGGTTTAGCAATTTTGTTGAGGGAGAGGGAGGTGGCATCCCCTTCCCCTCACCTTACGTAGAAGTTCCAGATCCAGGACGTACCACGAGCAGTCTCTCAGCACTGTGCCTAAAGCTGCACAGCTTTGGATTTGAGTGTGGCAAAGGTCCACAGGCCACCAGCACATCAGAGCTGGATCAAAACTGCATTTCCCCTTCTTCCAAACTGCATTTCCCCTTCTTTTCTTTAGGCCCATTGGAGGCTTTCCCTTACTTGTACACTCAGCCTTGTATTTTAGAGGATTTTTGTTATCTTTATTCCAGGATTTGTGTGTATAGGGTTGCAAACAGATTGTCTTGCTGCTAGAATTGGTATTCTAGGAAAACTTTTAAAGCATTATTGTATATATTTCAATGCACTCTGTAGCTCCACTTGGTGAGTCAGTCCTCATTCTCAGCATTCAGCTGTGCTCTGGCACTGGTTTGGAGAATTGATGTTATAGTTATGATGACTTCCACAAGTTTTAAAAAATAACTTTAGAAGCCATTCTGCTTAAATTGTCTATATGCTATAAGCCAGTGATTCTCAAACTTTTTGGTCTTTATATTGTTTTTTTCTAATTCTTTTAAAAAAATGATTTCAGAAAGGAGGGAGAGAGAGAGATAGGAACATCAATGATGAAAGAGAATCATTGAATGGCTGCCTCCTGCACACCCCACACTGGGGATCAAGCCTGCAACCCAGGCATGTGCCCTTGATTAGAATCGAATCTGGGACCTTTCAGTCTGTAGGCTTATGCTTTACCCACCGAGCCAAACCAGCTAAGGCTGGTCTTTACATTCTTAAGATTTTTTTTATGTAAATAATATTTATCAGTTGTCACTATAATAGAAATTGAAACTGGGAAATTGCCCTGACTGGTTTGGCTCAGTGGATAGAGCGTCGGCCTGCGGACTGAAAGGTCCCGGGTTCGACTCCGGTCAATGCATGTACCTTGGTTGCGGGCACATCCCCAGTGGGAGGTGTGCAGAAGGCAGCTGATCGGTGTTTCTCTCTCATCGATGTTTCTAACTCTCTATTCCTCACCCTTCCTCTCTGTAAAAAATTAATTAAAACAAAACAAAACAAAAAAACCTGGGAAATTATAAAAATAATTTTTTTCAAATGAACAATAACTCATCAAATGTTAGCATAAAGAACATGCTTTTTAAATAAAAATTATGTCATTCAAATTAAAAAATAGTGAGAAGACATGACTTGGTTTTAAATTTTTGCAAATCTCTTTATATCCATTTGGCTTATAGAGGACCTTATATCTGCTTGTGCTTGTGTTGTCTTTTGTTATTTTGGTTGAAGATTATTAGGAAAATGTGGCCTCAGAAAGATATGTAATTAGAAAATGGATGAGTATTTTTAGGTTATTATGGATGTGCTTTTTGAAAGTAAACTAAAACATGGTAGTGTCTTAATGGTTAGGAGAGTGTGGTATGGAATGTGAAATCACATTAGTAAACTTTTATATTTTGTTAAGTTAATTCCTGTTGATATATTTTATACTTTAAGTGGATGTATTTAACTAGGCATGGGTTTTTAGCATCATACATAGGTCAATTAGAAAATATTGGTTCACTGAATTAGGCAGATTTTCTTAATATTGACACATTTCTCCATACAATATATATATAAACATCTCCTTTGTCAATATCATCATTGATCTAATCATAAAAGTCTTTAAGCATTGGGAGGTTGTCAAGCTCACATTGGCAGATAAAAGTTTTCCAATATTCTAATTTCACTAGGAAGCTTAAAATTTATCATTAGGGAAAAAATACTATCAGTTGATTTCCTTGGAGTAACAGGTTTTCTTTGTTCATTTTTTGGTAAATGTCAGCCACGTGCCCAACCTGAATTACCATGTTCGTCCATCATTCTTTGAAGTATAAATGGTATTCAATGAAAAACACATTTAGTTTAGCGCATAACTCAATCTCATGATACATTACCTTTTAGTCGGCAGCAGAAATGCTTTCTCCATACTTCATTTTTGTTACACATAATATTAAAAAATCGTTGTACTCAGGGGTTCAGATTTGATAAAATTAATACATTTCATTTTGGTAATTTTAAAGTGGAATTGATATGTCTTCCCCTGGGAATAAGTGGCAGTGAAAAATAAAGTGACTGATGGTGAAGTGTGGTGTCACTGTTCTGATTTGTGCTAGGCAATCTTACCTGCCTTGGCTTTTGCATCGGTGCAAGTGTTGACACTTTTGATCTTGTGAACCTCCTGAGGAGATCGGGAAAGATACGACGGAAGCCCAGGATTCTGCAGATCACTCTGAGAAATTTTGCCACATCAGGGAATTGATTGCTAATCAGTGGTGACAGTCATTGGTTGTGTGTGTGTTTCATGAAATTTTGTAAGGACTTTGAAGTATAGAAAATTAGCTTGTAGTCCCCCATACCTCAGCTTGGCTGACACCTTGATTTTGGCCTTGTGAGACCCTAAGCAGACCCTTAGAGCTGGCAAAGGTACATGCTGATCAATATGAGTTTGCAGCTCTGAATATTTTTCTAATCCTTGTTGTTGAGAGGGGCTGTGTGTCCTTTACCACCAGATTTCCAGTTGTGGGGTGCTTTGCCCCTTTCTGCATTCTATTGCCAAGACTTAGATGCTTCAATATTGTTAATGAACTTTCTTCTCCCACCTTTCAGCAGGTTGGAGTGATAGTTTTATTCTTCCGTGTGCTGCTAATTCTGATGTTATGTACTTGCAGACTGTCAAACAGGCATACAGACCACCTGGGAAGCAACTGCCAAAAAGAAACATATTCACTAAAACATACTTAAATCACACTTTAATGTTGACATTGTGCATGTGAGAATCTCCAGACGTTTCCCTTTCTGAGCACCAGTATGTTCTCCAAACCGCATTTCAGCAGAAGTAATCATTTTATTGGGTGAGAAGAAGAGGTCAAGCCAATTTTTAAAAGAAGCTTAATTTTTTCATTAGACAGCAGTTGTAGCATTTTTTTTCATGCATTGTTGACACCTAAAGCATAGAGAATTTCAGAGTAAAAATGCTTAAAGAAATTGCTGACATTATCTCTCTACTTTAATATCCTTTGGTTAGAACTATATATTTTTTTTCTACTGAAAAATCATATTAGTTTAACATTCAATATTTTGAAATTTGTAATCCTTTGGTCTAGGCATAGAATACAGTTAACTTTTTCTATATAATCTTACTTTTAAAAAATATATTTATTTATTTCAGAGAGGAAGGGAGAAGGAGAGATAGAAACATCAATGGTGAGAGAGAATCATTGATCAGCTGCCCCCTGCACGCTCCCCAACTGGGTATTGAGCCCGCAACCCAGGCATGTGCCCTTGGCCAGAATCGAACCTTGGACCCTTTAGTCCACAGGCTGATGCTCTATCCACTGAGCAAAGCCAGCTAGGACTACTCTTACTTTTAAGTGAATTAGTAGTGTAATTAAGTCATCAAAGGAGTTCAAATATGTGTATTTGTTGGACATTTACCATATTCAGAGTTCCTTGCTGAGTTCTGTCATGGATTCAAGGATGATACTGGGACATATACTTTAGCAAAAGAGATTATCAAACCTATTAGAAGCATGTATCAGCCTTAAGTGTGGATGATCTTATATAAACTAGGGTCAGATTTGAAAGACTCAGAAGTCTTTGTATTTGTGAGGTATGTTGTTATGAAGTTTTGCTCAGCGTTTAATGTGGATGTTCTCAGAAATGCAAAAAGAATATGTTCAGTGTGGTGGGCAGAATTCTACAATGACAGTCCTAAGATTTTTCCGCTGGTTATTCAGTCAAACTCTAGGTAAAGCTGTGAAGGGATTTTGCAGATGTAATTACAGTCCTTCAGTAAATCTTAAAATATTGAGATCTAACTACATTTTCCCTGTAAAGCACAGGCAGGGAACTGAATTGTGCCAATAACGTCAATGAATTTGAAAGCTAGTACTTCCCCACACCTCAGCTTGGCTGACACCTTGATTTTGGCCTTGTGAGACCCTAAGCAGAGGACCCACTTAAGCTGTACCAGACTTCTGACCTATAGAACTGTACAATAATAAATGGGTATTACTTTCAGCCACTACATTTATAATAATTAATTATGTAGCAAGAGAAAACTAACACATTCAGACTGAAGGATGCATATTATTATACACTAGAGGCCTGGTGCACGAAATTCTGCAAGAAACTCACTTTCACCATACATAATAGGTAGGTTAAGAGTAAAGATATGAAAAATACATGCCATGAAAAAAACTAATAACAATTAAAAAACACATGAGTGGCTATGTTAATATCACACAATTTAGATTTCAGAGCAAAGAAAATTGCCAAGTACTAAGAGGGAAATTACATACTAATAGGTAAATTTACTAAGAAGATATAATGATCTTAAATGTTTCAGCACCTAATAATAGGATTTTAAAATCATGAAACAAGAGCTGACAGAACTAAAAGAAAAAATGGACAAATGCACAATTATATTTGGAAAATATCAGCACTCCTCTTTCAGTAATTGACAGAATTGGTCAACAAAATGTGCAAGCATATAAGAATTGAATAGCCCTGCCTGGTGTGGCTCAGTTGGTTGGGCATCATTCCATGCACTGAAAGGTTGCTGGTTCGATTCCTGATCAGGCACATGCCTGGGTTGTTGGCTTGATCCCCAGTAGGGGGCATGCAGGAGGCATCCAATCAATGTTTCGCTCTCACATCAATGTTTCTATCTTCTTTCCTTCCACTCTCTCTAAAAATCAATAAAAATTTTTAAAAATTAATAACACTATTTAACATTTATACACTGCTCTACCTAAAATAACAAAATCTGCAGGCTTTTTAAGCAACATGGAAAATTTTCCAATAAAGAACATTTTACAGCTTATAAAACAAACTTTTACAAATTTAAAAGAATTGAAATCATACAATTTATGTATTTGAACATGATGGAATTAGACTGGAAGTCAATTATTGAAAGTTAAGAAAATATTCTCAAATTATTTGAAAATAACATATTTCTAAATCTTTAGGTCAATGAGGAAATTTTAAGAAAAATTAGAAAATGATTTGAACTAAAAAAAGAAAAGACAACATATAAATTATGGGCTGCAGATAAAGCAATGCTTAGAGGAAAATTTGTAGGACTAAAGGTTTTTATTAAAAAAAGGTAAGGTATGAGGTCAATACTCTTAAGTTTCTACCCAAATAAACTGAAAAGGAGGTGAAAGGAAAACAAACAAACATGCTCATATTAAACAGAAGGAAGGCAATAATGAAGTTAAGAAATGGAATGAAGTGGAAACAGAAAAACAATTGTGAAAATCAGTGGAAGCAAACCCGATTTTTTGAAAATGTCAGTAAAATTTTAAATCGGACTCATTTTATGAGGCCAGCATTATCCTAATATTAAAACCAATCCATGCAGTACAAGGGGGAAAAAACAAACTCCAGTCAAATGTTCCTAATGAACATAGATTATTAGTAAATTGAATCAAGATATAAAAATATAGGATGGGGCTTATGTCAATATTTAAAAATCAATCTGTGTAATCAAACATATTTAAAGTCTAAATAAGAGAGACATGATTATGTCAACTGATGCAAAAAGAGCATGTGACAAAATTCAACATCCAGTCACAATGAGAACTCTCAGGAACATAAGCATAAGGGAATGGCCTTAATCTGATTAAGAGTGACTACAAAAAAGAAAAAAAAGATTAACATTCTATGTAGCAATGAAAGAATGAATGTTTCCCCATTCAGACTGGAACCAGGCAAGGCTGTTCACTCTATGGTTTTAGAATTTCCAAATGGAAGGCTCTTTCTTTGTTGTCCCCTTTATCCTTGTCTATATTCTACCCGTTCTTCAGAACCTTGATTAAACTCCACTTTTGGACTTTCTACATTGCCACTCTACCATGCATGAACTTGGCGGACTTCAGTGTACTTTTCTTATAACTTGCCTTCCTTCACTCCCTCCCTTTTTTTTTTTAAATATATTTTATTGATTTTTTACAGAGAGGAAGAGAGAGGGATAGAGAGTTAGAAACATCGATGAGAGAGAAACATCGATCAGCTGCCTCCTGCACACCCCCCAATGGGGATGTGCCCGCAACCAAGGTACATGCCCTTGACCGGAATCGAACCTGGGACCTCTCAGTCCGCAGGCTGACGCTCTGTCCACTGAGCCAAACCGGTTTCGGCCACTCCCTCCCTTTCTAATCTCTTTGTGGTCAATGATCATGCTCAATGCTCTGCGTCCTCAGCACCCAACACAGTGATTGAGCATCCCAGATTCCAATCTGTGTATTTCCGAATAGAAATGAGTTCCTGATTAGAAAATAACATCTTTCCTATGGTTTTCAATAAAAGCAAGTTCAAACTTATCTGGTTTAATTCTTGGCTGCTGGTTTGTATCTTGGTAGGCACTGGCCAGAATATACATCAGACACTTTATATTTCTATTTTGGCAAGACAAGTTGCAGGGACAGGACTTGGAAACATAATTCTTAAGGAATTACTATGAAAAGTGGTTGTTCTCAAGGTATTTCTCTTCTTAAGGTCTTTTATTGTTAAATATTGATTTTAATTATAGAATTTTCTTTATATTAGAAAAGTTTTAAAGGTGCTATTAAACACCATATGAATATTAAAACATGCAGAGCATATCCTTGGGAAACAAAAACCTTCTTAAATGAGAAAACTCCCCGAGGCCTTCCTTCCAGTTTTTAGAGTTGTTATTATAAGCGTCTGGAAGTCTAGCTCTGTGTTCACCACACACACAATGTTGTCAGTGAACAATAAGACTTTTAAATACGTCACCTCCTTTAACCCTTCAAGAGTTTTCTGTCATAAGGGATTGTTACCTCATTTTACAAATAAGAAAGTTAAATTTAATATGTAGCGGCTACCATGTTTCAGACATGTCAACATGTACTTGCACATGTTATCTAAATTAGCATCCCAAGGACAAATTATTTCCAGTTTTACTGTTAGGAAAACTGAGGCTCAGAAAACAACTAATTTTTCTATGGTCACAAAGCTAAAAATCGAGCCTGGGACTCAAACCCTAGAATATTTGACACAAGAGCATTGATTCTTAAAGTTTTCTTTGCATTTTGCCTTTTTTACACTTAATATAGAAAAGCAGGTCATGAAAAATTGTTATTGAATTCCAATCAGGATTTTAGAAAGTATCACATTATTTTGGAGGAATTTTTAACCAATTTATTATGAACTACCTCTGTATACAGACCTAAAAAACTGGAAGCTTAAAAATACATCTAGAGTTGAAATCATTTGTCCCTAAGTAAACATATTTTATTTAATACATTATGTCAAATATAATATTTTGAATATTAATAGTTGACATTTGAGAACATCCAGATATTCATAGTTGTAACTGCATTATAATTATAATCTTTAGATTTCTATAGTTTATTTATTTCTCTAGGTCTTTACTTGAATAAAAACACTGATAATAGTGAGTTAGAAAGGAATTTAAGAATAACAGTGATTAAAAATTGGCATGTGAAAAAGGAATGTGTCAAATTGAAGATTGAGTTGGGTTGTAGTTATAAATGCATGCTGTCAATATTTTTACTAGTATACTAAAAAAGCAATTTATACAGCTTTTTAGTAGCATGACATTTTTAGTTTTAATTGTCCCTGCTTAATGCCTTCAGGATATGATTACGTTATAACATTATATAATGCATTAGCCAAATTCCTGATTTATATGCTATCAGAACACTTTTAAATTTTTCCAGCTGTATTCTAAAACCTACTTCATGAAAACCTTTAACTGTGATTCATCTTACCTATTTTTTTAAAGTCATGACAGTTTTTTAATCTTTGCGGCATATGAAATCATTAAACCTAATTCATTTTATTTTCCCGCTTGTGAGCTCAGTCATATAGAAAGCCTAAATACTTTGGTTTACCTTTCTTTACATGAACATAGCAGTGAGAATACCAGTGTTCAGCCATGTTTGGGGTGGATTGCACAGTAAAGTTCTCATTACTGATTTACTAGAATTAGATGAGTAATCCACCACATATGGCTTTTTCAATGTGCCACAATAATTACATTTTTCAAAGTTACACTGAAATCTAAATTAAGAATTTCAAATGGTATGTAGTATTAGTGAATTAATGATATATCAAAACCACAATAATCTATATTGGAGTCTGGCTTAATTTGAACTCTCCAAGGATTTGAGAGTTTAATTTCTAAAACCATCCAATCAGCTGGTACTTTGTGTTTTCTCTCTTATTTTTGATCAGTTTACTAGAGAACAATGAGCTTTTGCCAATTTCCTTTTACATTTATTTTGTTCATTTATTTTTCTCTTTATTATTCCTTTCTTCTATTTTATTAAGCTTTGATTCTCTCTTCTTTTCCTAGCTCCTGGAAGGAAGTTTAACCATTGATTCTCAGTCTTTTTTGTATTTTCTAATATATGTTATAAATTTTCGTAAGTACTGTTGTTTCAGCCCACACGTTTGATGTGTTCTATTTTTATTATGATTATGTTTAAGTACTTTCTAATTTCCATTATAATTCCTTCTTTTACTTGTGGAAGTATATCCTCCCAAGTCTAGGCATTTTGGGTTTCTCTACTTAACTCTTTAGTTCTTGATTTCTTAATTACTTCCTTTGTGGCCTGTGGATGATTTACACTTTCGAAATTTATTTTTTTTCACTTCTTAGTATATGGTCAATTTTTATAAATGTATTATATAGTACACTTAAAAAGAAAATAGTATGGAGATTTCTCAAAAATTTATGAATAGAATTACAATATGATCCAGCCATTCCTCTCCTGGGAATTTATCGAAAGAACACAAGAACACTAGTTCAGAAAGATATATGTACAGTCATATTCATTACAGCATTATTTATAGTAGTCATTGAAGCAACCTAAGTGTCCATAGATAGATGAATGGATAAAGAAGACATCACACACACACACACACACACACACACACACACACACACACACGCAGGAATACAACTCAGCCATAAAAAGGAATGGTATCTTGCCATTTGTGACAGATTGGATAGACCCTGAGAGGAGTCTTATGGTAAGCGAAATAAGTCAGTCGGAGAAAGACAGTGATTTCACTCATATGTGGAATCCAGAAAAACAAACAAAGAAACAAGCAAACGAACAACAAGCTCATAGATACAGAGAACAGATTGGTGGTTACCAGAGCATAAGGCGGTTGGGAGAAGAGTAAAATGGGTGAAGGGATCAGTTGTATGGTGATGGATAGTAAGTAGAATTTTGGTGATGATCATGTTGTAGTGTATACACATGTCAAATTATAATGTACACCTGAAATGTATATAATGTTATACATTAATTTTATCTTAATAAAAACATGAATTTTGTTGTTGGGTGAAATATTCTAGTATGTCAGTTAAGACATACTTGCTACTTTTTTTGTTCAGATCTTTAGGTCCTTAGTGAAATTTTTACGGTTTTTCTATCAGCTATTAAAAGAGACATGTTAAAGTCTTTAGGTTAAATTCTGGATTTGTCTATTTTTCTTCTTAATTCTATTTATTTTTGCTTTATATATTTTTAGGCTTAGTTATTGTGCAAATACAGATTTAGAATTGTGATATCTTGTTGGAGTGACCCCTTTATCACAAAAATATCCCTCTTTATCTCTTTTTATGCTGTGGCTTAAATTCAATTTGTCTAGTTGTGTATTTGCAATATATTGTCACCCTTGTCTGTTTTGGTTAATATTTGAATATTATACCTTTTTCTATTCTTTTTCCTATTATTTCTCTGTCCTTATACTTAAAGTGTTGTTTCTTCTAAGCAGAATAGAGTTGGGGTTTATGGTGGTTTTTTTTTTATCCAGTTCTATAATATTAGTTTTGATTTAGCAGTCTTTTTTATTTAATGAAAGTTTTGGTATGAAATGCTATCTGTTTCTTATTTGACCTTATCTCATGTTTTTCTCCTTTCTTGCATTTCTAAATAGATAAATCCAAATTTGTATGCCACTTTCTTTCTATATGGTTGTTGATTATGCGTTATGTTACTGTTCTTTTGCAATTATATTACACTAGGGGCCCAGTGCACGAATTCGTGCACCTTGAAAGGAACTGTGGGCACATGTCATAGCGATCGGTTGTTTGGTTGTTCTGCCATTCAGTCTATTTGCATATTAGCCTCTTATTATATAGGATGTTATGACTTGTATCCTTCACCACTCTCCTGGTATTACTAGAACTTGTGAACACTTGAACTCTATCCCTCACAATAAATGGTCACATGTATTTTAGTTGACTATATTTTAAATTTTAAGACATTAAAATTAGTGTTTCATATATTTAATATTTGTTTATAGTTACCCATTTACTTACCCCGTTTGGTGTTCTTTATCTCTTTCTTCATCTCCATGTTTTAGTCTGGGATTTTTCCTTCAGCTTGAAGAAATTTCTTTCACATTTCTTTATCCCAGTATATTGATATCATGAAGCGTTTCTTTCTCCAATTTGCAAAAAGATGCACTTGGATTGTTGTGACCCAGTGAATGTGGATTTGAAGTTCCCTATTTTTATGTTAAAATGTCTTTATTTCATTATAATTTTTCTCTAGTGTTTATGTCAATGGCTTTCCTCTCACTGTGGACCACTTTCTTCACTTGGTTTGTAATTTTTATCTGTGAACTCATCTTCAGGATGAATATTCTGTTTGCTGGGATGATAAAGTATGTCATAATAGTTATATTTCATTTGTTTTTTACTGAATTAACAAGGATTTCCCCAGTGTATGATCAAGTTGTACATTATAGTCATGGCTTAGTATTTGTGTATGGATCTCATTTCCTTACTCACTAATACCCATCCCTGCAGATATTTTGAAACACATGTTAGTTAATAAGACTGGTATCTTATCTGACATCCAGGTTGTGACATCAGTCACTCATGATCTTAATACTCCATATTTTAAGTTTTTAAGCTTTATTCTTATACTTGGGAATTCTTTTTCTTGAAGTTTACTATGCATTAAAATTTTTTTCTTTTATTATTATTATTATTATTATTTTTAAATTTCTTTATTGATTAAGGTATCACATATTTGTCCTCATCCCCCTATTCCCATCCCACACCCCTCTCCACACATGCCCCCACCCCCCTGTTGTCCTTAACCGCTGGTTAGGCTCATATGCGTGCACACAAGTCCTTTGGTTGATCTCGTCCCCTTTACCCCCACCCTCCCCTCCCCTCCCCTCCCGCTGAGGCCCGACAGTCTGATCCATGCCTCCTTGTTTCTGGGTCTGTTCTTGTTCATCCGTCTATGTTGTTCATTATTTCCCCTAGATGAGTGAGATCATGTGCTATTAGAAATACACTTATAAGAACCGAAAATGAGACAAGCAATAATGGTTATGCTGACAGGCAAATGAGTCAGTCTGTAGTGAGTTTCTTTCTGGGCCAACAGTTCTTTTGAGACCCAATTTCAATGTCCAACAGTTCCTTATGTGTACATGTCAGCACTGACATTACAGTTCTGGATGGTGGACAAATGGTGGTAATGCAGGTCCGACTCTCTCTGGTTTGGTCCTGGGCAACCTGCAGTGATGCACAGCTGCTAACTGCTAGTATGGGAAGGCCACATCAGCGTCTTCCATCTCTGGACTGCTTCTCTTCTGTCTTCATGGCTGGAGTAGTCCTGTCGATTCCTCTCTGTTGCTGGAATCCACATGGTCTCCGAGTTGTTTTCTGAAAATATACAAACATATTCTCGACCAAAAGTTAATAAAGGAATATTTTCTATAAATTTGACTTGGGATCCTATTTCATTTTTTGCCCAAATGATTTTCCTCTGGCTTGTTTTGACACCTTGTGTATTTTTCATGGGTGTCTTGCTTTTAGCCTTACAATTAATTTTCTAAAGTATTAATTTTCTAGATGTAATTTACTTACAGGATATTTTTCCTTACATGATATTCTTCTACTATCCCCTCCTTTTTTGATTTAAATGTTAGGAGGCTTTTGAAAATGTTATAATGTAGTCTTGATGGATTTTAAATTTTATTTTTTTGCACTATAATATTACTGTTTTAGGTTCATTACATGGTGCACAATTTTATCATGAGATGAAGTACCAATAAAAATTTTAGTTAACACTTTAGGAACACTTTTTTGTCCAGTACAATTAATTTTTCTAGAATATTCGCTTCTTTCAACTAGCCAATTCAAATTTGCCTGAAAACTTGACTACTATTTTACTGTCAAATTTATTACTCTAACAACAATCTTATTTTACCCTGTAAATATTAGTGGAAGGGATTATTTGCCTTCTTGAGTAGGTCCTGAGCATTCTTGGTGGTAGGCTGGATTTAGATATCGTAAACCCACTTCCCTACACCATGGGTACAAGACAACTCAAACAATTCTTGTTGGAGTGAGAGGGCAGCTGCTGTCGGCCAAGTCTCTGTCAGTCACCTGGGTCCTGATCTGAGCTGGGCATGGGAAGCACGAAGCAGCCATGGGGGCAGGAGACCTCCCTCAGAAGGGGATAGGGTTCAGGCCCCTGAAATGTTGGGGGGGTGAGGGTCTGTGCCCCACCTCTGTTGATCCCCAAATTCTCTCCTGATGGCCCCTCTGCAACTGTGCCTGTCTTAGATTGTTCCTTCCTTGAGGTATCTTACCCGTCTCTGGCTAACCAGCCATCCTCCGGGGCCAAGCAGGATGACGTGAGGTTCAGTTTTGTCTCCTTGGTAGCCTATGCCCCCGTGGCCTCCATGCCCAGCACCTGCCTTGGGATCCCCTCGCCTGCTGGCGGGGCCCCAGCACTGATCACATATCTTGTGGAACCCGGGTTTCTTCTCCAGGGAGGGCTCAGTTCGCCCCACTGGGTGAGAGACAGATCCATGGCACCAGTCATCACGAGACTTCAACCTCGACATGAACAGAGAGCTCATGCAATAGCTGTGAGCAATTGAGTTGTGAGAAGAGGGTCTCTCTTGGCCTAAAGGGTAAGAGGGACAGATATAGAATGCTCAGGTGCCTTCCCAGGAGGCCCTCTGCACAATGAAAAGGATTAAATCCTTACATGTCCTTTTTAAATTGCTGCCAGACATTCAAAGAATTAGTTTGTAAGTTTGCTTGGGATAATTGTATATTATGCTGTTGTAATTCTAAAGTATCAAGAGATGTGTTAAGTTTGTCTCCAAGCACCAAACATGATTTTTTTAAATTTTTATCCCCAAGGGTGGGAAGAACTATTATAAGTACTGGGGGTGATCCAAATCTGGGAAAAATTTTAATGACAGTGTAGAATAATATCATGTAAGGATATTCTTTGTTCTAGTCCATGGCAATTCCCTTTCAAACTGGCTATTTATTTCTTTTTATATAGACAAGGTCTTAGTTACATTTTCTGCACCTCTGCCGCGGACAAGTAGTGATAGTAGTGACACCCTTTCTTTGGTGTCCACACAAGCCAGAAACTTCTCTTTAATTGTACACACAAAGGGGCATTGTTTTGATTTTGTGTCATACAAAAGGGAAGCTGGGTGGAGAACCCTGTGTATTTATACTTTCTTGCCCCACCCATGGACCTCATGGATGACCAAGGTGTTTGCTATTATTGGTTACTAATTAGTCATGGAATCAGCCCACATAAGGGGTCTTACCCATGAAAGGTATGGAGCATAAGACCAAAATACTTACCCTCTTGTCCCAGGTAAAATTACCATACATCTGATGATTGCTAGCATGGCTAGAAAGGCGTTCTCAGGCATTCTTGGATTTCTGGTTACCTCACAATTTCTTCCCTGAGGTTTGACGTTCTGATTGATGTTTCTCTGTTTCTGGATCTATTTTTCCCCCATCAGTTTATGTTGTTCATTATATTCCATAAATGAGTGAGATCATGTGATATTTATCTTTCTCTGCCTGGCTTATTTCACTAAGCATAATGTTCTCCATCTCCATCCATATTGTTGCAAATGGTAAGAGCTCCTTCTTTTTTACTGCAGCATAGTATTCCATTGTGTAGATGTACCACAGTTTTTTAAACTTTTTATATATTACACAAAAGGATGCTCAGTCTACCATGATGCAGGAACACATAAATAACATTTTAATGTATATAAGATATTCTGCATTATTTGACTACAGAAATTCACTGTACTGTTTATTAAACTAATGTTTCTTTTTGTTAGAAGTCACTTTTTAATGTTCATAGAAATTGTACTGTTAAGAATGTTATAGATTTGTCAAACATTAAAAAGAAACTGGAAGCCTGTTTTTAAAATATATAACTATATGATAGTAAACTCATAACTTGTGTAATTGTACTTTTATATTACTAGATCATCATCTTGTATTTTAATGGAACAGAGACAGATAATTAACAAACTAGTAAGGCAAGTTATTTTAAAATATGTTTAAAATCCAAATTGAATGTAATCATGTAAATGGTTTTCATATTGTCTGGGCACCATCATTAATAATTCTATGTATTTTTTTAAATTAGTGGATGAAATAAATTTTGATTCTTCAAAAGTACCTTTTTAAGGTCCTGCATTGAATCACATCTTATATTGATCTTTGTTTCAGAACATTTAATCTATGTAATTCCTTTAACACTCTTTATTGAGAATGTGCTAAATACAGTGTTGATGCAGAGATGCATTACATGGCTTGCACCTTTAAAGAACCTAAGCTACTCCTCTCTGGGTGACATCAGCTCTCATAAGTGTCTCCTCACCCTTTTTCCTGTTCAGTCTTTTGTTCAGGAATCACCCCCACTCCCAGTTTCCACTGCCTTTCCCTGGCTATTCTCTGCCCATTCTGTGATAACATCTAGCTGTTTTCTTTCTTTTTTAAAATATATTTTTATTGATTTCAGAGAGGAAAGGAGAGGGGGAGAGAGAGATAGAAACATCAATGATGAGACACAGTAATTGATTGGCTGCCTCCTGCATGCCTCACACTGGGGATGGAGCCTGCAACCCATGCATGTGCTCTGACTGAGAATCGAACCTTAACCTCCTAATTCTTAGGTCAATGCTCAACCGTTGAGCCACACTGTCTGGGCCTGTTCTCTTTTCTAAAAGCACTTTGATTTTTCTATATCAGATGTCTCTTTTTATTCTCCCATAATATCCTATGTACATCTGTATGTCTTGATCACATTTTCACATTTTAGAATGAGTATTGTTCTGGTTCATGCTTCTGAAGACACAGTTAGCATGTATTTATCTTTGTACCTTCAGCACCTGTTCATATTATATTACTTGTTCCATTAGGCCTCAAGTAATAGAACTCAGAGGTAAATAACTCATACTGTGCAGTCATAGGATAAATAACTTACCTAAAACTGTGCTAGGAGAGCAAGGATTTTGAACTCGGGGAGTCTAGCTAGTGGTTAAAAGCAACAGTTCTGGACCTGGATGACTGACTGACTTTTGTTAGGATATATCCATCTGATCACATAAAAACTCTGATTTCCCAATCAGTCCATTATTGTCACATGCATCCTGCATGGTTTTAGGGGTTTGGTCATCTTGATCAGGCACATCATAGCATGTCCTAGGATAGTGCACTAGTTTTCAAACGAGACATACTGTAGACTCCTGCATGACTTGATTAATTTTTAGGTGAGAAATTCAAGGCTATTTTGATTTCCTGTATATTTCCAGTTTTTTTTTAATATTAAAAGAGTGCATTAAAAAGGGTCTGTATTACATCTATCTTTAAATAACAGCTATATTGAATCCTTTCTTCTTCTAACCTCTACCCTTTATTATAATAGGAAACATGTGGGTTTTGGAAAGGGCCTGAAAGGCATGAGCTTTTAAACAGAATAATGCAAGTCATTTAAATTAGTCATGGTTTCACTCATTCTCCATAATTTTGAAGTCAAAGAAAGTCTTGGTATGCCAAATGTAAGAACAATGAAATTAAAATTTATCAGAGTCTTAAAGATTCAGACTTAACAGTCACATAAAAGAAGAATAATGGTAGAGGGTCATTTTTGATTGTTAAATTACACCCTGGTCTCTAAGAGATTTTATTAGTATTCAAATTTCATCGACATATTATCACATTTATGTCTTTAATTTTGTCATTAATAAACTATTTATAGATATTTACATAAATGTGAAAAGTGGGTAAAGAGGAGGAAAATTACATATAATCTCTCCACCTAATATAATTTCTATTAGCTAGTTAATATTAGCATATTTTTGTAATCTTTTTGTTCTATTAAAATGTGATGGTATAGTTTTTAATACTCAGTGTAATCATACTCCTATGTCAATATGTACTCATCACTTTCGAATTATATTTTATATAAATTCATATTTTATAGTATAAATATATATCTTACATATTATAAATTATAACCGTTATCAGCATAATATTTCACATGGCCACACAAACCTGTTGGGGAATCTAGGGCCCCCAGAGAGGTCACTGTTCATTCTTTCTCTTCTCCTTTACCACAGGCTAATGCCAGGCAGATACCAAAGTTGTATATCTGTTGCATTCTTCTTCCATTCTTCTTGCTTCCTACTCCTATAAAATCTCTCCTGTCCGCAGATGAAAGCTCTTCATGTGAAGCAGAAGCTGTTGAGTTTTATAATCTTATCCCTCACTGTCACTGAGATTAATCTCACTGATTCTTGCCCATATCCTATGGATGCTGGCCACCTTTTCCACCTTCCTGAGTTCATTGTGATCATGTTCATGTAATCAGTCCACCCAATACTACTTAATAATTCTTTGACCCCAATATTGATGATCTCTACTACCCTTCTTTACTCTCTCATGGCAACACCTAATTATGTCATGAAACTTCACCTCTGAAATCCTCAACCTCTAAATCCCACCCTCTTATCACAATCTCCAATACTTTTTTGGAAAGTGTCTGTTCTTTTTCAGTGTTCTTTTTCATTGATGTATTCATTCTCCTGGCAACTGGATTCTATTCTCCAAATCATCAGGCTCCATTTGACCTTACTTCTTAACTTATCTAGCATAGGTCATGCAAGTTCTATTCCTTCTTTCCCTTTCAGTTTTACTGCCAACTCTTATATCCTTTGATTCTTCCTTTATAACTGGTCTACAAAACCTCAACCCAAATTTAATCCAAATATTACTCTTCTCTGTTTCAGCCAATAGATTGGATATTCACAACTGGATATATTAGTGTTACTCTAGGCCAGTGGTCGGCAAACTCGTTAGTCAACAGAGCCAAATATCAACAGTACAACGATTGAAATTTCTTTTGAGAGCTAAATTTTTTAAACTTAAACTTCTTCTAATGCCACTTCTTCAAAATAGACTCGCCCAGGGCGTGGTATTTTGTGGAAGAGCCACACTCAAGGGGCCAAAGAGCTGCATGTGGCTTGCAAGCCGCAGTTTGCCGACCACTGCTCTAGGCTCATGCCCTTCACTACCAGCTGAATCATCTGTTTTCCGATCAATTTACATTAAGTTTTCCACTAGTATTTAATCAACTGTCTTTCCCATTTCTCTCAGTTGTTATTCTAAGGTTTTGTTTCTTTTCCAAAAAATACTATTCAACTCCCATCCACTTTTGACCCATGCATCAGATAATGTCCCCTGTTTTTCACTGAGACATACAAGATTATCATAAAGTAATTTTCTTAACAAGCTATATCTATGAAAGTCCTACAGCAATCATATTCTATTGTGAAACTATAATTATTTCTATTAAAGTCAGCAGCAAAAACAAGGAGCTTGATATCATACATATATTTTACCAGTATGTTGGAAATCCTAGCCAATGTAGGAAAATTACAGAAAAATATTGTGTGTGTGTGTGTGTGTGTGTGTGTGTGTGTGTGTGTGTACTTATATACTGCACTAGAGGCCCAGTGCACAGATTCGTGTACCATTGGGGTCCCTCGGCCTGGCCTGTGGGGATTGGGCTGAAACTGGCTCTCTGACATCTCCCGAGGGGTTCTGGATTGTGAGAGGGTGCAGGCCAGGCTGAGGGACCCCACCGGTGCACGATCAAGGCTGGGGAAGGACCACGGGAGGGCTCCAGGGCGTGTCCGGCCCGTCTTGCCCAGTCCTGATCAGCCGGACCTCAGCAGCAAGCTAACCTACCAGTTGGAGCATCTCCCCCCTGGTGCTCAGTGCGTGTCATAGCGACTGGTTGAACAGTTGAATGAACTGTCAGACACTTAGCATATTAGGCTTTTATTATATAGGATATGGTGATGATATTTAGTTGTGGTGAAGAACGTAGTGAAATATATAAGTATCCTAAGGGAAATTTTGTACCAAATTGTGATTATTGGCATGCTAATTACAGTTTAGCCTAATTTAGTACTTTTGTAGGATTTTTAATCTCAAACTACATCTTTAAAAATTATTTTAAAGCTCATGAGAATTTTAAATTTACTCTATTGATAAGGAGATACTTTCCTTTTACCTTCCTTCTCTCTCTTCCTTTCTTTCTTCTTTTCTTCACTATGACACAAGTTCAATTAACTCCCAAATCTTTATTTTCCATTGTTTGTTGTATTAATAAGTACATGACTTAGCTCTCTTAAAATTCACTTTATGTTTAAGAATTTCTAAAGGCTTTATTTAATTTGTTGTTTAATGGAACTATATAAAAAATATATTTTTCTCTTCCTTCTCTTCTCACTTCTCCAACCCCTCCCTATTTATCACTACCACCATCTTTCCTTCTTACTTTATCTTGATTTAACCCTGGAGTACTTTCAATTGCCTTAATAAGCAAAATGAACTAGTAGGGCTTATCATCTGTCCATTTATCCATTATCCATCCATCCACCTATACATTCATAAATAAGTCATTTAATCTATTTGTAGATTTAAAATTTCTATAACATCTATTTTTACTTATAAATATTTAGAGAAAAAACACATCTATATATTTAATCTCAGTTGTTTCTGTAGTTATATTTTTTTAATAATATGTTTATACTATATCTCATTCAAAGACTATATCTCATTTCCCTGATAGGCTAGTGAATTCCAGGCCTTCTCATTCTGTATGAAGGTTTTGAATGAGTAGTAGAGGATTTTAAATATATTTTTATTTAATCTCCATTTTCAACCCTCCAGCAATGCCTCTCCTCAAACCTTGTGTGCCTCAGATCTTGAGCCTCTGTGGAATTCTCCCTCCCTCATAAACTCCTTCTCTCCTGCCATTTGGCTGTGGCTTCACTAAATCTATTCATATTCTTCCATGAGTTTTCTATTTTTCTCCCAAATATGGGAAAGTTGATTTATTCTTCTATTTAAATTTAATCATTTCTTACTATTATATTTTAAGTTTCTGCAAGGAGGAGAAAACTCACAAGCAGCCAGCTAACCATCTTTTACTAGAGGCAACTCTACTCTAGATTGTTTTCGGAAGCAAAATACATGTTGGCTGATAGATCAATTCAAAGTTGAGTTCAAACACCCATTCTATCATATTTAGTAGTCATGTGATATTTGGGAAATCATTTTGCCTGTTCAGGCCTTTATAATTTTATAATAAGATTAAATGTGTTTTATAAGGATATGAGAATTAATGAATATATAATGAATTCAATAAAGCTAGATATTATTTTAATAATTTTTGTTAAATAATTTTGTGAAAATGCAGTAAAATTTACATTTAGAATATTTCAGTCCCTTGTGTTAAATGATATTTATTCAGGGATATATCTGAGTTGGTAAAATAGCACATAAATCTTTGACTAAAGAATTATAAATGATTTCAGATATTATCATCTTTACTGATAATTTTAAACCAAAAGATCAAATATCTTGCCAGAGGTTTTATCTTAAATAATATTTCAGTATTATATACTCTTCATTTGGATCATCTTATTAGCCAAGAAATTTTTGAGGAAACATTATAAATTTTCCAAATATCAAAAAATATATTTTTATTGATTTCAGAGAGGAAGGGAGAGAGAGATAGAGAAACATCAATGATGAGATAGAATCATTGATTGGCTGCCTCCTGCATGTCCCCTGCTGGTGATCGAGCCCACAACTTGGGCATGTGCCCTTGGCCTGAATGGAACCCAGGACCCTTCAGTCCTCAGGCTGATGCTCTATCCGCTGAGCCAAACCGGCTAGGGCCACAGGTAGTTTTTGTCATATTAATTAAAATAGTATTCCACAACATTACATTTCAGAATTTATTAACTCAAAATATAAACGTAAGTACAAGAATATCCTATACGTAGTTTATTTTCTTTTATGATATTTCTTTGAGACTAGGTTCTTCACAAGAACGGAAAAATATTTAGCATAATCATTGCTTTTTTGTTTACATTTCTAAGTTGCAACTGTTCATTTATCTTAAATTACAATGAAAAGTGGTCATTATAAATGTATTTTTATAGTATGCCTTTGGAGAAGTGGATAATTGATTAAATAATTTCATCTAAAATGTGAAATTCAGAAGAATACTAACAGTTTATGAGTGACTTAAACATATGCATTTCCCCCTAAAATTCCACTTATAAAGGCTAGATATTATATTTTAACATTGACATATTTTTTGTTTCTTCACTTTTTGTTTCTTCTATTAGTACCTAGCATAAGTATTTGCATCTTAATTCTGACATATGATCATTAATGCTTGTGTTTTCTAGGTATAGCTTATTTGAGTGGAATGTGTAGTGAAAAGAGGAAATGTATTATTGCTGAAGACAATGGTCTGAATCTTGCATTTACAATTGCTCATGAAATGGGTCACAAGTAAGTAAAAATTCTGGCTATGCTAGCAGAACTTTACAATGTGAGTTATTGAGTTACTTGCATACATTTTTCTTTGTTTTTTAATGCTCACCTGAGGATATGTTTTTATTGATTTTAGAGAGAGAGGAAGGGAGAGAGAGAAACATTGATGTGAGAGTGATACACCAATCGGTTACTTCCTGTATGCGCCAACTGTGCATCTAACCCACAACCTGGGTATGTGCCCTGATGGGAAATTGAACCAGCAACTTTTTGGTGTACAGGACAATGCTCCAATCAACTGAGCCACCTGGCCAGGGAGCATATATATTTTTTTCCTTTGGGCTCAAGTTTTTAAAAAATTAGGGAAATAAGAAGAGGTGGAGAAGACCTTCTAAATTTAAAAAGTATCTTCTGAATATTGTAACCATTCCTGATAGGCTGAATAACATTTTATTACATTATTAAAATTCTCACCTGGCAGTCATTACATGGCATATGATTGATTTCACTACACATTTTCAAATGAAATAAACATTGCAATAATCATGGCACTACAAAGCTGTGTATTATTTAAAAATCTAAGGAAAACACTTTGAACAAGTTTAAATACTTTTAGTCTATAATGGTACCAATGTTTATTATTGCCCAACACAGAGTAAAGGAATTAATCTTCATGGTTTAGGGATAATGGATTTGAAAGAGAATTAAACCAGACACATAAATAACGTGTAACAACATTAACTATGTCCCAGGCACAATCTAAGCACTTGACATCAATTAGTTCATTTAAAACTAATAAAAAGAAAGCATCTCGTTTTACAGATAATATTAATAATAGCAATACATAATTATGAATAATAATTACTTATACAGCACTTACATAGCACTTATTATGTGCCAGGCACATTTCTATGTGCTCTAGGGGAGTTAATTCACCTTTTCAAAGTTATAAAAACAGTAAGTGTTGGAGGAAGGATTTGAACTCAAGTCATCTAACGCAGACCATACTATTGTGAATTTCTTTGTTATCTGTTTGCTACTTTGGGCCCTAAATCACTCATCAGTGAAATGGGGATGATACCTGTGTCCTGCGGTCTTTGCACATATTTACAGGCAGTGTATTATACTATACCTAGTGTGAGTTAGGAAATCAGACTGAATGTTGACTGTTGGCTTTCCTACACAGTCACAGCATCAGCAGTACAAATGAAAAGTATTTTAATTGGACTCAGATTTAGTGAGGTCCTTCTCAGGGAGGTAGGTGATCATTATGGCGGCTTATTTGGTCAAAGACATATTTAGTTTGGCTGATGGTGTTTATAAAAGTGAATCAGTTGCCAGCATTAAAAAATATAAATTTGACATAAAAAATTCAAATTTCCAGACTTGGCAACACTAGACCCACAGTCCCATATGGCAACCATTCCTTGGCGCTGAGTAGCGTCTGTACCCTGCAGACTGGGCCCATCTTTCCTAGCTCATCGCAGGCTACAGCACTCTCCTATCAGATGTCCGGCTCACTTCATTTTCATTATGTGCCTGGACTCTGTAGACAATTGAGTAAAGTTATGTTTGATTGATATAAGAAAGCTTAGAAGACAACTTACATAGGATATAACAGTGTTTGATTTAAAAAAAAAACAAAACCTTTATAATCAGTAAATGAAGTATAGGAAAATAATCAAGACATAATTATACAGCTCAGTGAATTTTCAAAAATTGAATATACGTGTGTGCTTATAACCTAGTCCAAGACATTATCAACAGTGGTCAATTTTTGATGTTACTATTTAAATGTGTGGATATGCAGTTGAGTGCTCTAGAATACAAGTTTGTTATTCAGAAAAGAAATAAAAAGGAGATAGACTTTAAAGTCATCATTCTTTAGGGATAATATGCAATGCAATAACCTCATTTAGTATGGCATCCCACATATGATAGGATTTATAATTTTAATTCCAAAACAGTTTTTATAATTTAAAGATATTTTAGTTTAATCAAACCAAGAAAAACCATGTGCATCATTAGAATGTAAATATTGAGAATAATGTTTAAAGGCAAGAAAAAAGTTATCATTAAAAAATTTTAAGACAATAAATGCAAATTAATCATAAATATAATTCTTATAAATTAAAGGCATGTTTCTGAATAATATAATTTTCACTATTAAGCCATGCATTAACAGCTTGATATACAAGCAATCTGAATACATTTTTATACCACAGATGTTAAATGATTTTGTCAAGTACCCTGAATAGTAGGTTTACTTTAAAAAGTTATTTTGCTTTTTAAAAACAGATATGTAAAATTACTTTATTCACTCGCTGTTGTATTCTTAAATGTATTAAAGGAACCAGCCATAGTACATGTTACTTTATTAACATGTAATGCTTGGTCAAAAACCTACAGCTCCTTAAACACAAAACTAAATGATATGATTTAAGGAAAGGCCACTTCAACTTTATGTAGTAGAAACATTGCTTTATGACCAGGAACTCAGGTTGGAATGGCTAAAATGGTAGTAAAATATTATTTTACTTGACTTTTATAGAACTGTACCCAAAATCAATAGAGATGTGCCAAAGGTATGTGTAATGCTTGATGGATTAAGACCAGGACATGGGATATATGTTGAGCTACTTCATTGCTAAAAGTTCTCCTTACTAGTAAGCAGGTATTTGTCTTGAAAGTAGAGACTAGTGCTTTTTTAAAATATATTTTTATTGATTTTTAGAAAGTGAGGAAGGGAGAGGGATAGAGAGACAGAAACATCAATGAGAGAGAAAAATCGATCAGCTGCCTCCTACATGCTCCCCACAGGGGATCGAGTCAGCAACCCAGGCATGTGCTTTGACCGGGAATCACACCCGTGACATCTTGTTTCATGGGTGGACACTCAACCACTGAGCCACACTGGCTGGGCGAGACTAGTGCTTTCTTGCTAGATATTAGGAGACAATAGCAATGAGAATAATGGTATCTTTATAAAGAAATAAGTAGGAGGGAGTTCATCTATATAAATTCAGTGTAAGACATAATGCACAATGAAAGAAAAATGTAGGTGAAAGCACCGAATTCGAGCCACTAGACCACCAGGGAGGGTAAAGGGTGAAGGGGGTCAAATATATGGTGATGGAAGAAGATTTGACTTTGGGTGGTCAGCACACAGTGCAAGATACAGGTCATGTATCATAGAAATGTACATTTGAAACCTATATAATCTTATTAACCAACTAGAGGCCCGTTGCATGAAATGCCCTGACCAGAACTCGTGCAAGAGTAGGCCTTCCTTCCCCCGGCTACTGGCACCGGCTTCCCTCTGGCACCTGGGACCCAGGCTTCCCTCTCATCCCCGGCTTCGTCTGGAAGGTCATCCGGTCTAATTAGCATATTATGCTTTTATTATTATAGATGTTATCCCAATAAATTTAATTTAAAAAGTGTTTAAAAATGGGGAAAAAGAAAGGAGAATGTTTATATATATATCTCCTCCCAAATAGGAAAAGTTTTCATAGATGTTAGATCATATCTATGAATCCTGTGTATACACCCACACAAACATATCAATTGAGCTCTTTTGTTTTATTTTTCAAAATATATTTTTATTGATTTCAGAGAGGAAGGGAACAGGAGAGAGATAGAAACATCAATGATTGGTGAGAATCACTGATTGGCTGCCTCCTGCTGCACACCCCCTGCTGGGGATTGAGCCTGCAACCTGTGCATGTGCCCTGACCAGGACCCGAACCACCATCTTCTGGTTTCCTGGTTCAAAAGTGGATGCTCAACCACTGAGTCATGCTGGCCGGGTGAGCGCTTTTGATTTAGAAAGATGCCAGTATTGAATATTGAAAAAACAATTCTATCTATAT
The DNA here is from genome assembly GCF_027574615.1 of Eptesicus fuscus. Lineage (NCBI taxonomy): Eukaryota > Metazoa > Chordata > Mammalia > Chiroptera > Vespertilionidae > Eptesicus > Eptesicus fuscus. The sequence goes on from NC_072478.1 coordinate 71,512,403, forward strand.
CTATCTATCTATCTATCTATCTATCTATCTATCTATCTATCTATCATCATCTATTTTTGAGGAGAAAAAAGGTAACTAAATACTTATGGCATTAATCAGAAAATGGAAAAAATGTAGAGCTCTTTTAATTAGAGGTGTAATTATGAGTTAACTTCTTAAGTAAAACTGTTAAATTCTCCGTTTCTTTCTTTTAGGATTTCTTTCCCTTTTTGTTTTTTGTTTTGTTATTACTTCTTCCCCTATAGTTCCCTATATGGATCAGAAAAATGCATCATATAATTTTGCATCCATAATTTTAAAATGGCAGAATGATTCCATTTAAACTTGTCAATTCAAGGATACCTTTATAATCACACATGAAATGTTTCTAAATTGATTTGGGATGAACATACTTACGTTTGTTGCCTTGAATTTGATTTCTAGAAATTCCCAGAACAACACCATATATAGCTGGGAAAATCATTATGGGAAAAATCAATATGGGCCACCAAGGGTGAGAATTTGAGTTATCAAAGAGAACAAAAACCCTTCTTTTACTATTTCAAAGGAATCTTAAATAATGTCAGCAAAAATGTATCAATTTTTTCCCTTTGGAATTTATCAATTTAAAATATCTTATATGAATTTATGTTAAAAATGTAAGTTAGAATCATAGCAAGAGAGGAGAAATAAATAATTTTTGTTGTTGTTAATCCTCACTTGAGAATATTTTCCATTGATTTTTTTAGAAAGAGTGAAATGGGAAGGGAGAGACAGAGAGAGAAACTTTGATGTGAGAAAGACACATCGATTGGTTGCCTCCCGCAAGTACCCCGGCCTGGGCAGAGGGGATTGAGGTGCATGCCCTTGACTGGAATGGAACTGGAGACATTTCAGTCCATGGACCAATGCTCTATGCACTGAACCAAACTGGCTAGGGCAGAAATAAATGATTTTTACCAATGTTTTATGTTTCCCTTTCAAAATTATTTTTCTTTTTAAACAATAGGTTTGGGGGATGATTATTTTTCTTGGAACCCAAAATTTCAAGAATGGAATATTTTAATTGGTATTGAGTGTTTTTATACTTATGAAATATGAATGGGATCTTCATTAATTCACTGTGATAAAGACTAAAATGTTTTTTATAAATATTCATGAATTTGACAGTGTTTGTTGAGTACATACATATACACACTACATTTTATATATTTTTATATGATCTTTATGAGCAGCAATTTGTTGGAGAAAGGAATTTTCCTTTGATTTTAAGCCACAATTTGTTATTAATATATTAATTGCGGTTGGATTATGGTGTTGGAGGAGAATGTCCCCAAGATCACCCTGAGGTTCCATGATTTTCTAAAGGACTCACAAAACTCAGCAAATCTGTTTAACTCATAATTATGGTTTATTGTAGTGAAAAGATATAGATAAAAATCAGCAAAGAGAAAAGGCAGGGGGCAGGGGGCAGGAGACACCCGGCACAAGCTTTTACTTGCCCTTGCCCATTAGAGTTGTGCAGACAGTGCTGAACGCTCTCAACCACAATGTGTGAAAACATGCACAGAGGATTGCCAACCGGAGAAGCCAAACTGAGCCTGGTATCTAGAGTTTTTACTAGAGTTTGGTCATGTAGGCCTGACTGACCACCCACAAGGCAGACCTTTAGTCTCCATCCACTTCAGAGGTCAAGCTGGCTCAAGTCCTCTCCCGCGCCCCACTCCCTCAAATGACATTGCTAGTATAAACTAACCACATAAACAAAGATATTCCTACCAGGCAGGATATCCAGAAGCTTAAAGGTTACCTCCCAGGGCCAAGCAAGGACCAGACCTTTCTTTGGAATGTGTAGGTTTTGGACCACCCAAACTCGTGGAGTTAACTCTTTACTGCACACTTACACAATATTTTTGAAGTCTTAAAATATATTTGTTAGGTTGCTAAAGGCTATCTAGCAAAAATAATGTCTTCGGTTATAAGCAGGCATTGCTCTAGATACTGTGTGTCCTTATTTAATCCAATCTCATGAAAAGAGCTATGTATTGCTATTATCTTTTTACAGATGAGGAAACTGAAGCTAATAGAGATTAATTTTTCAGCCTTTTTTGTTTGATATTAAGGACATATTTTTCATCAAATATATTGTTAAGATTTCCTCTTAGTTAATTTAATCTTGTTTTTTAATGTTTTTGACCAATAGATATTTTTAGTAGTCAAATCCCATATTTTCTTTTATTATTTCTTCTATGGCTTTTTGCAATTAGAAGGGCTTCCTCATTATAAAATTAGGGGAACACATTTTTGTCCAGTTGTTTTATATTTTCTTCTCTCTCTCCTTTCTTTCTAGTCATTTAGAATCTAGAGTTTACTATAGTGTATGTAGTGAAGTTCTTGCCATTAAATTTTATTTTCTCAGTAATTGCTCAGTAAATGACCTTGCTATTCAAAATATGGTTGTGATGTGATAAGGAGCTATGCCAGAATACAGATAGTATATTTCCATAAAAAATAGTTCACCTAACAGACTACACTCTGAGTAACCCAATCACATAACACATTGACTCTAGGCCAGTGTTGCATAGGAACTCACATTTGAGTTGCTAAAAAGTAATCTTTTAATTTTAGCATGAAAGGTGGTCTGTTCTTGAATCATATATTTCTGTCCTCATATATTTGTGAAGAACTTTTAGACACAAATCCTGGATGCAATCCATTGCACATAATAAGTTGTTCTTTTGTACAAATATTTTGTGGGTGTTATAAATTGTTTTGTTATATAAATATAAATATTTTTCTTTTTTGTTCTCTATATATTGTATCTATTATACATATCATATCCTCTTTTCTTTAGGGCCACAAATATTTTAGTCCTCTTTGTGAATTCCAACCAAAAGTAAAATAACCCTTTTAATATTGGGTAAGCTTTTACTAAAATTAATTAATTATTCATTTTAATTAATGACCTAAGTTTTCAAATTAAGAAGTTAGAAAAATAACAAAAAAAAGCAAAAGGAAGAAATCACAAAGACTAGGAAACAATAAAAGAAAAATAAAATTGAAGACCAAAGCTAAAATTAGATCTATTAAAATGTAAATAAAATTGACAAATATAAGATCGATTAAAAAAGTTCACAATTCAACTATATTAGAAATGAGCAAAGGAGGCATAACACAGATGACAAAGATATTGAAAAGATACTAATATACGGAATATTTTCATGGCAAAAAATTAAGAACAGGTGATCCCTGGCTGATGCATCATCCCATACACCAAAAGATAGCGAGTTCAATTCCTTATCAGGGTACATACCTAAGTTGCAGGTTTGATCCCCAGTCAGGGCATGTACAGGAGGCAACTAATCTATATTTCTCTCTCGCATCAATGTAAATATTTCTCTCTTTCTCTCTCTCTTTTCCTTCCTCTAAAATTAGTTTTAAAAAAGCATATCTTTGCGTAAGGAAAAAATAACAACAAATTAAATGGAAAAATTCTAAGAAAATCTGAGAACATAAAGCTCTATGATTAAAGAAATTGAATCAGCACTTTCCCAAAGAAAACACCAGATTTAGACATAGGAATAGGTTCAGAGAATAAATAATACTGATATTAATCTAATTTTTTAAGAAAATGACAGAACATTCCCCAACTCATTATTTGAGGCTAGCACTAATGTAATATAAAAATTAGAAAAGGACAATTATGAGGAGGAAAATTACAGCAGTTTTTATCTGAAAATGATATAGAAATGACAAGAAAACCTTTTCAAATAAAACAGCAATGTATTAATATACAAAGGTAATATAAGGGACCAGAGTTGGCTTTATATCAGGATAACAAAAGTCATTTATTTATTATTTTAAAATCTTGATCCCCACACTAAAAGATTAAAGGTAAAAACTACACCATCTCAGTAGATACAGAAAAAGTCCAATAAAATAAAATTTACTCATATATTTACCAAAGTTAATGGGAAACATCATTCTTAATGGTGAAATATTAGAAATTTCTTTTACATAATTAAGAAAAAAAATAAGGGTCTCAGTATACCTGCTTCTGTTATGTATTGGGGTCCAAAGAAATACAGCATGAAAGAAAAAATAAAAAGTGTAGGATGAGAGTGGAAGACAAAGGTATTTTAATTTGCAAATGATATGATTGCCTACATAAAAACATGATAGAATGTACAAGTATGGAATTAATTGATGAGTTTAGTAAGATTATTGGATATAAGACAAATATACAAATATCAAATGTCAAAACAAAAATACGAAAAATCACTTTAAAAAAGGATACTATTTCCTCTAGAAAATAGAAAACACAAAGTACTTAGGAATAAATCCAACAAAATATAGAAAACTCTATTCCCCTATTAAAATGCATTAAATTAGTCCTGGCTAGTATGGCTCAGTTGGTTGAACATGATCCCATACACTCAAAGGTCATGGGTTCTATTCCTGGTCAGGGCATCTGCCTAGTCCCCAGTACAGGAAGCAACTCATCGATGTTTCTCTCCCTCTCCCTCTCGCTCTCGCTCTCCCTCTCCTTTTCTCTCTCTCTAAAATCAATAAAAGTATCTTTTTAAAAAACTTAAAAAATGACTTGAGGTTCCTGGAAATTCCAATAAATACTAGTATACAATCACAGCTTCTCTTATAGAAGTTGGCAAAGTATTTCCAAAATTTATATATAGATGCAAATTGCCAAAAATAGCCAAAATATTATTGGAAAAGGAATAGATAAAGATGGAGGCAAAGACAGAGGAAGATGAGGAGAATCATCTGTGAATCTTGCTCTAACAGAGATCAAGGACTATTATGAAACTACTAGAGGCCCAATGCATGAAAATTCGTGCAAGAATAGGCCTTCCTTCCCCCGGCTGCTGGCACCGGCTTCCCTCCGGCACCCAGGACCCAGGCTGGATTCCCTCCAGCCACCCGCAGGCACCTGGGACCCCAGCTGGCTTCCCCTGGGTCGCCCGCAGGCACTCGGGACCCGGGCTGGCTTCCCTTCAGCCCCAGCTTCATCAGGAAAGATGTCTGAAAGACATCCAGTCTAATTAGCATATTACCCTTTTATTATTATAGACTAGAGGCCCAGTGCATGATTAAATCATGCACGTGTAGGGTCCCCTAGGCCTAACCTGCCATCCAGGCCATATCCACTGCCCCGCAAAGCCTAGCACGCTCCGCAGACACTGCTAGCAGCCTGCTCCCCGCTTTTGATGGCAGGGGGTCTGCTGGTGCTGGAGCGGACACACAGCTCCCCGCTTTCGATCGCAGGGGAGCTGGCTGGTTGTCGGCTGGTGCTGGAGTGGACAGACAGCCAGCTCCCCCGCTTTCACTCCCCGCTTTTGATGGTCCGCAGCAGGACGTGGGCTTGCTGCCCCAGAGGCCCCTTCTGTGCCGCAGCACAGCCATGGCGCAGACGCTGAGCTCACGCCGCCGCTGGCGACACGAGCTCAGCGTCCCGCTGGCCCAATCGGCCACCTCGGCCACCCCAAGTCCCGCCCCCTGTGCCTCCTGCTGGCCCAATCATGGGCGTAGCGGAGTGATGGTAATTTACATATTACCCTTTTATTATGTAGGATGGTAGTTAAGACATTTCGACGTTTATGCAGATATAGAGAGTTAGAACAAAAGAATAAAGTGCAGAGTGTGAACAGGCCCATGCCTATATGGAAACCTGAGGGCCAACCCTGGTGCCATTGCAGACCAGTAGAGGTAGTTGACTATTCAGAAATATGAGATGGTACATCTAGTTTTCCACATGTATAAAAATGAAATATCTTCTTCATATCATTTCTAGAAATCAGCTTCAGGTAAAATAAAGTGATAAATCACAGATAACACTTTTAAGAGAAAACACATGAGACTATCTTTAGGACTTCAGGGTTGAAATGATTTCTAAAACAGCACATTTTTTATGAGTCCTGTTTTAGACGACTGAGGAATGAGATCTGATAGAGAAGTCTGACATGGACCTCAGGATTGGTCTTGTCCAAATTTCTTGTTTATATGATGTTTCCTTTAATACTTAAGTTATATTAGATTGCATAACACATGCATAGACACATACATCTATAGTATGTATAAACACATCATAACATTTGTTTTTATGAAAATATTTCATATTTTTATAATGAAAATAAAACTAGAAAGGAGTGGCAAAATGAGCATTATTTGTGTAACTGGAAAACTCAAGGCAATCTAAAAAATACCTATTATAATAATAAAAATGTTTTATTGGCCTGTTTCAAAACTACATAAACATTTTTGCTTTCCAATGCATAAACAACAGCCACTTGAAAACTATTAAGAAAGAAAATATAATAAATGTATATTGAAGATAGCAAAAAGTAAAATAAAAATTTAAAAGATAATATACTTACACAGGAATGTACAAAACTTATAAAAAGAAGAATTTATAACTACACAGAGAGTCATAAAAGTGGTTTAAATAAATGGAAAGACATTTCCTGGTTTGGAATAGGAACAGTCAATATTATAAAATGACAATTATCTATATATAAATGTAATGTGATCTGCCCAAAAATGCAAATAGAATTTTCATTTCTTTTTTTTATTAGACATACTGATTATAGAGTCCATATGGAAAAATCAACATAAGAAATTCCTTGTTAAAAAAAAAAAAGAAATGGTGGAGGAGAAGAGTGAATGTTATCAGATACTACATTTCATAGTAGATAAAGCAGCTTGTGCTTATGCTTGAATACGTAGGCAAGTCAATGGAAGAGTAAAAAAACTCCATTTATAAGCAGGAAATGCTGTGGAAATGCATATATACTAAAAGCTGCACCTATAATCAGTGGAGGAAATGAATTATTCAGTAACAAAAGTAATAGGAATTTGATTCTGTACCTTAGACATTACATCAGAACACACCAAAATGATTCTGTACATTGAGATATTTTATTTTGTTTTGTTGGCTTTTTAATTTTTTTTAGTCTAATAGGGAATGCCTATTATTCTAGATATGAAATCTATAAACATTTAAGGACAAGTCATAAATTTAACAACTCAAAATTAAATAATCAGAAAGAATACAATACTCAGAAGATAAACCACTATCAGTGAAAGTATGTGCAATATATGACAAAGTAATATTTTCCTTAATATAAAAAGAGCTCTTACTGATGAACAAAAACAGATCCAGAGACAGAGAAGCGTCGATCAGGTGCTCAAACCTCAGAAGAAAGGTAGGGGAGGGTGGGGGTAAGGGAGAGAGATCAACCAAAGGACTTGTATGCATGCATATAAGCCTAACCAATGGATGCAGACAACAGGGGGTGAGGGTGAGGGCATGATTGTGGGGGGGGGGGGGCAATGGGGGGATAAGGACACACATGTAATACCTTAATCAATAATAAAAAAAATTCATGAATAAACAAAAAAAAATCCCCAAAAAAGAGCTCTTACAAATCAATACACAAATGACCAAAGCCCCATTTGAAAACATGGCAAAGAATATTACCACACAACTCATAGAGATGCATCCACGGCTTATATAAAATAATTTTAGCATCATTCATAGAATGCCAGTTCAGACCACAAAGCAATTCTACTTTCACCTATCAGATTACATAAATCTATACAGATGAATCCATACTTACTTCCACTGTAAGGACCATTTGCTTCCCTTGGCAAGAAAACTTCCTGCTCTGTCCCCTCATTTTTTTACTCTTCCTTAGATCATTTTTCCAGCGAAGTGCTCCATGGGTAGGCTAAATCCCTTAATATATGCTTTTAGAGGTCCTATGTAGTTTCTGTTTCTAATTTTTTCACAGATGCTGCTTTAAATTATTTGTATGATTGATTATTTGATCTCTGATCAGGTTGTGCTTCCTGAGGACAGAGGCTGTGTCTTGTTTTGTTTGTGTTGTGTATGGTTGTTGTCATTTAACATTGTATCTCTAACACTTTTCATATGTGCCCAATAAATAGCTGTTACTGGTAAGTGATGTTTTGATAATAGTGTAAAGTGAATGAAAAGTGTTGGAATGTGTGGGAAAACATATTACATTTTTGAGAGGAGTATAAAGTGGTGAACTATTTTTGGAGGCCATCTGGCAATAGTTATCCAAATTTAAATAGAGGCCTGGTTTTGAATAGTTTTAGCTCATTTTGCCAGCTTGAGTATAGCACATTTTAAATTATAACTTAATTGATATTTGTGTTTCTTTGTTTACTAGAGTGATTAGACATCTCATCTTTTTCTGACTTGCTAAATTTAGCCCCATTATGTAAAAATAACCAATAATTATAAGGTCTTAAAAATGGTCACTATTGTACATTACTAAAACTATTTATTTTTTGATCATTTAGTATCTGATGGCTCACAACTTTCTTTTCCTAGCCATAAAAAGTGCCCTTTTAAGATATGTCATATTCTTGAAATAATTCTATGGTCATAAAGTTGTGGACAGAATTGTCTTGAAATCAATACATGACATGGTTTTGTAATTTGACATTAGCACATATATAAGAATTTATACTTGTAATGGTGTCTGGAAAATAAAAAAGCTCTAGCAGATTTCTATATTTTTACAAGTTAAAAGAAACTGCGTTAAGCATACACAATTTATTCACTGAGAATTTCATATGATAATTAGATTGCCTACTTTTTAGAGATATTGAGTGGAGAAAATTTTTTAAGTTGGAAATCTCTTAATAAATCATGTCATAAAAACATAAAGCATTTTTTGATATGAGCAAAACACTTACGTGTTTTAGGGTTTTATTTTGCTTTTTGAACTAGGGGGAAAAGACTAATATATATATTATTCAATGCTGGCACAGAGACATGGCTTTTCCACTAAATTGGCAATTCAGGAGTTTCTTTAAAACTCAGAGGCTGAGGGAATAAATATACAAAGTTAGCTCATTGAAGGCAATATATATTTGGGACACCTGCTAAAGTTTTATGCCAGAGTACCAAGAATATATATGGCCCGGCCGGTATGGCTCAGTGGTTGAGTGTTGACCTATGAACCAAAAGGTCATGGTTTGATTCCTGGTCAGTGCACATGCCTCGGTTGTGGGCTCGATCAGTTGTGGGAGGTAGTCGATCAATGATTCTCCCTCATCATTGATGTTTCTCTCTCTCCCTCCATCTCTGAAATCAATAAAAATATATTAAAAAAAGAATACATATGTCTGTGACTAATAAGCCTTTGAAATCAATGAGATTTACTTACATACTCTGCTGGATACCGTGCCAAGGGTAGAACCAAGGGCTAGGTTATAAGTCTGCATCTTCAGACATCTGCATTTCTGTGATTGGCACCAATAATGTTACCATTTCTTCAGTTGAGACCTCTGAAACATTGTTAACTCTTTCTTCCCTTAATTCTTCCCACAATCAGTTGCCACATTCTCTTCACTCTTCATCTGAAATAGCTATCTCATCTGTCCATTCTCTCTCCTGTCATTCCTCCAGGTTTGAACTATTGCAATATCTACCTCACTGGTCTCCTTGCCTTTGCATGTCATCTTTCTAATCTACCTCACACATTAGTCAGATTCAACTTTCTGAATCATGGTCCTCATCTTCGGTTTAGAAATCTTTATTGCCCTTTACTACCTAATGAATGATTCCAAATTCCTTACCCTTAGATTCTTAACTTTTATAGAGTGGTACCAGTCTACCTTTCTGACTTTATAATCCACTTCTTTATTTCATGAATGCAAACAGTCCATAATTTTCAAATTTTTTGTCTTTATTAATGCTTTTGCTTATCCCAACTCCGAGCCCTTCTTTCAGTTTTATTCACCCATTAACAACCAACATAAATACTGTCACTCTCAGGAAATTAGAACTGAAAGTTTGGCTGGAAATACCTTTTCTTTTTAAATTTGCACTGTTTATTATAAACTAGCTTTCCCGTTGCAGGAAAAATCCTGCAATAGGATTTCCTGCTGCACTCTACCCTGCCTCCGTTCCTCCCTTGTCCCCCGCCTCACCTTCTCCTCCAGCCCGCCCGTGTTTCCCTTCGGCCCCGGCCCCGCCTCCGCCCCGCCGTTGTCCCCCGCCCCGCCTTCTCCTCCAGCCCGCCCTCGTTTCCCTTTGCCCCCCGGCCCCGCCTCTGCTCCGCCTTTATCACCCGCCTCACCTTCTCCAGCCCGCCCGAGTTTCCCTTCACCCCCGGCCCCGCCTCCGCCCCGCTCTTGTCCCCTGCCCCTCTTTCTCCTCCAGCCCACCTTCGTTTCCCTTTGCCCCCGGCCCCGCCTCCACTTGGCCTTTATCACCCGCCTCACCTTCTCCTGCAGCCCACCCAAGTTTCCCTTCGCCCCCGGCCCCGCCTCCGCCCCGCCCTTATCCCCCCCCCCCCCCCCCGGCTTGCTTGCTTCTTCGAAGTTTTACTCCCTTCTGCAGCTCTTGACTTCTTTGGACGCTGTCTTGATATGCAAATTAGCCGCCATCTTTGTTGGGGCAATTTGCATACTCATCCTGATTGGTTGGTGGGCGTGGCTTGGCTGGTGGGCGTGGCTTAGGTGTAGCGAAGGTGCGGTCAATTTGCATATTTGTCTATTATTAGATTAGGTACCACTCACCATTTAATAACTAATATGTACTGATTTATACTGATATCTTCACACGCACACACGCGTGCGCACACACACACATACACAAACACACACACCCTACTAGATAGCAGTCTATCTGAAAATAGGATTTCTGTCTAATGCATTTATTTCTTGGCACGAAATTGAGTGCATTGTACATTATAGGCACTAAAACATTTGTTGTGTGAATGAATAAACATTTGTTGTATAAAATACTTATCTGTTGGACAATCATCTTGAGATATAGAGTAGAAGGTAATTGAATTCTAGAAGAGAAGAGGAATTAGTTTGTCAAAGAATGCAATTGCCTGACTGAGTAAAAGAAAATATGACTATACAAATAACTATGGTAAAATATTTTTCCTTTTTGGTACATGCTATTTTGAATTCCTATATAAAATAAGCTGTGGAAATAAAATAGTTAAATTATATATTGGTTATTATGACTCTACTTTGAGTTCTGGTTGCAGTGCTGTCAAATAATTTCTTGCAAGTCCTAACATCAAGGGTTTTGAAGGACCAACTCCAGCAGTTTTAGCAATAGGACCATTTAATCTAAAATTCTGCTAATTCAATAAGAAGCTAGCATATGCCCTAGGAGGCATCCTGCCAAGCATAAATTTGGCTAGTCTCAGCTTGCTGCAGGCGTACTTTTTAGAAGAGAATAAAATATTTGCCTTTTATTTTGCATTGCTATACATCAATATATCTACTAGAAGATATATTCTAAATGGGGAGTAGACAAACAGTAAGAAGTAAATAAGAAATGAAGATAAAGGCAATGCCTCCTCATCTAGGATTATTCGGGTGCGAAAATATGAAATAACAGATTGCTGCAAGTTGATAAAAATAAATATACTCTTACCTCTAGAAATCCATTGCTCCTTAAAATGTTCAAAATTCATTATTCTGTTGATAATGCTCCTTAACCCACTAAAATTGGGAATGGCTACATGTAAATTTCCTGTCCCCACATTTTACTCTTTAGAATTCCCTATGGCAGAAGTCACAAGGTTCTTCTAACACACATGCCTTCATTAGTGTTAGAAACGACTCCTTGGGCAGATGAGAGAGAAGTGTATTAGGGAAATGCAAACTTGGACCTGAATCCTTGTTGTTCCAGCTACTCACTGAATTAATGGTAGGCAAGTCCATCTGTCTGAACTAATTTTCTTCATCCCTAAAACTTGGATATATTTTCCTCTCAAGGTTCCTTATTAGATTGGTGATGCCCTAATTGCATGGTGCAGTTGTTAAGACATAATACAGAGTGAATGAATAATAAGGATAATTAGTCATATTATAATTTTTTTAATGAATGTTTTTATGTAAAATTGAGCTTTTCAGCCTCCAATGGCCGTATATTCAAGGAGTGATTTAATATCCTTCTGAATTCTTACTGGATTGGCAGGCAAATGAGCTTATTATGGAGAGTCTTATAGATCACAAATATAGCTTTTGCATTTGATACTTTATTTAGACCACGATACCAGTCAGAATTATAAGGAGTTTGTCCAAGTTGGTAATTATAGTGGGACTTGAGCCAGTATAGATGTGGCTGCCCTCCCACACCAGGCTCTCTTCAAATGTAGGTTTGGGTGCCATAGTATCGTAGAAGAGAAGAAAATCACCCAACTAAAGAATAGCCTTACAATAATTGGTCTGTTTGCATTTCTCTAATACATCTTGGTAAATGTCTGCTCTAGAGCAGGGGTGGGGAACCTTTTTCCTGCCAAGGGCCATTTGTGTATTTATAACACCATTTGCTTAATATAATTCACTTACTATAAATTTATGTTGCTATGAAAAAAGCTCCTAGATTTATTGAATTTCGAGTCCCGCCTGCAGTTGCGTTGGCAGGGCCAGACCCAATGATTTCGTGGGCCGTATCTGTGGCCCGCGGGCCGGACCTTCCCCACCCCTGTTCTGGAGTGAGGCAAGCCACCTTGATTGAGCAGAGTATCTGTAGCCTTTTCAGGCTACGGTTTCTCTAAGTCAGTAAGAAGCCATGTTAGTTTCAACTTTTCATCACATTTACAGAATATTAAGTTGTACTGTCCGTAGATATTTTTTTAACTAGGTAGATTCAAGGAGTTAAAAAGAAAATATGACAATTCTTCGTCTCTGAACACAAATGCTAGGTGGTGATAGTTTATATATATTACTAAAAATTCACCAGAAATAGAAGGTAGTTCTGATATATCTTACTTGCCATATATTTGAAGGGCACAGAAGTTTAGGATTGTGAGAAATAGACGCTAGGATTTTTGAAGAGTCCTTTACGCAGGAAGAAGGACTTAAAATTGAGTTGTATTTGTAAATATAGATAAGCTGGGGAAAGCATTCTGAGAGGAAAGCACTGTGCAAAAGGGTAGGCTGGGATGAACTGTTCCTGTGAAAATTAGATGGAAGTCAGTTTGCAGATCGTTTGAAAAACAGGATAAGAAGTTCATTGGTTTATCCCCGTGGTGGGCAAACTCCTTAGTCAACAGAGCCAAATATCAACAGTACAACGATTGAAATTTCTTTTGAGAGCCAAATTTTTTAAACTTAAACTTCTTCTAACGCCACTTCTTCAAAAATAGACTCGCCCAGGTCGTGGTATTTTGTGGAAGAGCCACACTCAAGGGGCCAAAGAGCTGCATGTGGCTCGCGAGCCACAGTTTGCCGGCCACGGGTTTATCCGATTGGTTCAGTTGATTGGACCATCATCCAGTACACCAAAAGGTTGTGGGTTCGATTCCTGGTCAAGGCACATACCTCGATTGTGGTTTCGATGGATCCCTGGTAGGGCCGCTTGCAGGAGCAATCAGTTGATGTTTCTCTCTCTCTCTTTCTCTCTCCCTCCCTCTCTCTCTCTAAAAATCAATAAACATATCTTTAGGTGGGGATTTTATTTAAAAGTCCATTGGTTCTCTGAGTTTTAAGTAAGAATTATCTAGAAAGTGTGTTACCATAGTTTCTTGGGCCTTATCTCTAACTATTCTCTTGCAATCAGTTGGAGTAGGGCCCAGGAAGCTGCCTTGCCACTAACCCAACATCATCACCCCCTCCGATTCTGATGCACACAGTTCACATTTTCAGTAGTGTGCTTGTCAAGGAAAATTAAAAGGTTTTGCCTAGGAAACTAGTTTGTGTATTGATGGATTTCTAAGAAACTAAAGTAATTAAAGCAGTTGGAAGAGTTAGGGGGCAGGAGGTCAGGGAAGTAGACATTACAATCCAGGAGTGAGGAGAATCAGCACTTGTCTGGGTTGACAGCAGTGGTAGTGGGAAGAGTAGCAGAGTTTTAAGGAAAGTAGAACTAACAGGATCCAGGCCTTTATTAGCTGCTTGAGGGTAGGGACTGGATCTTATTCATTTTCATGACTCCAGCTGTGTACCCAGCATACAGTGGGTTCTCAACAAGTGTTTGTGGAATTGCTAGGTAAGCCGGTTACATAATACACAGCAAAGTAAAAAGGAATCTTTTGATACATCTATTTTTTATTAACCTCTATTTTTTTTTTTTTACCATGTTGCTAACTTGCTTTTAGTTGCCTTTTGACTTGCAATAGAGGTACATATTTAATTGTTTTGTGCAAGCTGAAATAATTGAAATAAAATAAGAAAAGTAATGAAAATATCTTGTATTTTTAAATGTTAGTCTTTTCCATGAACACACAGCAGTGGACTTACATCAAATCGGACATAGCCACTGAATTGTTTGAAATTAAATGTGATTTCGTGGAAATACAGTCCACTTCCAGTTAGATATTGCTATAGTTTGTTTCTTTTTTTAAATTGATTCTTCCATATAATATGTGGCTTTTAGTGGGAAATAGTGTATCATGATCAAATGTTTAATGTGTTTAACACAAACTTTTAAAAAATATTGACCTTTTAAAAATGATCCAAAAAAGTGTGAGTGAATTCATCTATGTTCTCTTCTGTAGCTCTTTAACCATCAAAAGGGACCATCTTCACAATCCGAGTGCCTCCAGCTTTCCGCAGGATATCACACAACTGCCTGGCAGGGAGTTTTAAACAAGTTGAGAAGTTTTATAAGATAAAAATATTTTTTCAGTTGACTTGACAACCATGTACAATGTTAGTGGAGAGTTTATTTGCCCAAGGCTCTTTGTCAAAATGAATTTAAACTGAGATGATTAAAATGTAGCTCCGTTTCACAGTGTGAGGAGAAGTGTTGCTAATGTCTCGCCTCGAGGTGCATGCCACTTGGTTGTGGGACTGGGTGTGCGCTTCTGCTTCCAGAGAGGAGACATTTGTAATATAAAACAATAAATCATTTGCACTAATCGAGAGTTTTGATCCAGAAGGAGAAGCACCTCCTCTTTTTTAAAAATCTCTAATTTCGGTGGTTTCGAGGTCTCTCCACTTGACCTTCAGACTGCCTGGGTCTGAGTCACAGCTCCACTATTAATTAACCTCAGTGCCTTCCTCATCTGTAAGATAGAAGCCATGATAATGGAAACATTATGAGGATATTGTGAGGAGTAAATGATATCATCATTGTAAATGATTAATATAGTGGCTGGAACAGATAAAGGTTCACAATTAATTGTCTTATTTCAAATCCGTAGAATCAGGACTAAGCAATGCCTCCTGATGACAGGTCCAGATGCGTGGTAAAAAGCCCTGTCCCAATTTAATGACCATCTTTTCTGTTACAAGTTAAATAGCTTTAGGAAAATTTAACTAATGGTAAACAATGCTTGAATCACCAGATCTCTCCGTGGCTGTAGCTAATTTCTTACATGAGAATCAGGATCCCAAAAGGAAAATGCTCATCTGGATGAGAAGTTGTAATCTTCCCAATTTAGAAAATCACATTACACTACTTCGGGAGAATGTCCAAATTGCTAAATCTTGGAAGCAGTTCCTCTTCTTCTCTCAAATGGACACATTACTTAAGAAGTTTTATTATTTCTGAGAAAGGTCAATGGCCTTTCAAAAGTGATAGTATTTGTGTATGGAGGACTGCACACCACAGACGGAAGGGCTGGGCGTGTTCCACGTGGCCAGCGCCTGTTGTTATGAGAGTCACCCAGCGACATGGCTGCAGCTGGGCTCTGTGGTGGAGGTGACACAGCCTGGCAGGGGCTGTGTCATAACCGTACAGTTAGAAATGCACTGAGGATTCTTTATCCATCCATGAGATTGTGCTGTATTTGCAAGTTCTTATTTTAATTTAACATCGGAACAAAGTAAATTCTTACTATGTTCTTGGTTTTCCTTAAGTCCACAACTTCCACCACAGTCAGCAAATACAACAGATTTCCTTTAACGATTATCTTTAATGATGTTTATCGCTTTGTGTTTTTGACAAATTCAAACAATAAGATAAATTTCTCTGATTTCCTGCCCCAGTAAAAACAATAGTTATGAATTCCTACTATACTCCAGCACTGTGTCAGGCATTTTACATCATCCCCATGGAGACTTCACAGCCAGTCAGTGAAGTATTTTAAACAAATGAGGAAACAGAGGCACATTTATTTCTGTATTATTTTTTAACTTGCCTCTGTTCACATGAATAAGGAGATACAGAATTCAAATTTATAACTCCAACATTTTTCACTCTACCCCTTGTAACTGAACTGGCCCGTACCTGCTTAACAGCATCTCTTATTTTTCCTCTTTGTTTTCAAAGTATGAAAAACACACATCTTCTTATTCTATTAATCATCCTATTAATGTGTGTTGATACAGGCCCTATTTAAAGGCATTAATTAGATTAGGAAAGATAAATGTGATTCATCATATAGCTAAAATTTTTTTAACACTAAAAGTGAAAAAAATGATATTCAATAAAGTGTTTTTAGTTTCATTTAGACCATAATTTTTATAATCTTCAAAGTTAGTAAACATAGTGAACTTGTTACTTCATTACTCTTATTCATTAATTAATTCCATCTATAGAATTTTCTTTCAAAAATATATTGAGTATAATAATTTTTATTTAAATTCTTAATTTATCTTAATGAAAATATAGTTTGATAGTCTTGAGAATTTTTTTATTTGAGAAAATGTAGTCTACTTGTATTTTTCCTTAGCAACTTCTATAATAACTCTTTTATTAGTGTTTTAAAACACAATATAGATATTCTTGTTATTCACAATTTTTCATTCTGAAAGGCTATTCCCTAGATCATTACAACAGTGAAAAGTGGGCAGTTTTTAGACATATTCAATTTAAAATTCTTTTAGTACATTATAAGTCATATTTTTAGAATGGAATTCCAACCTAACAGAACAGATTCAGAATTCAGTAGAAAAACTAAAGATGGCATTAATGTAGTTTCCCAGAGGCAGTTTGTGTTACCTGAAGAGCGGAAGAAGATGGTCCAGTGAAGCACACAGGGAAAATAACAGTTTAATGTGGTTTTAGATGTGATATAATGTATGAATAAAGAATCTCCAGTCAAGAGAAAGCATCTCAATTGGTCAAATAGAAATTTACCACTGCTATGTGTTTCATACAAACTACTATGTGAAAAATATGTCTGTAGATGACTTCCATGTAGGTGAACGAAGCATATTATTTGTTAGGTTGATTGGGAAAATGATTTTTACTAAATAAAAATATAAAAACATTTAAAAAAATAAATCAATCTGAGATCTAATTTTATTTTGACCTTTATAATGAATTTCTCTCCCATTATTATAAGTCTTGAGCTGTTATTTAATTTCAGTTTTAAAAAAGCTAAACATACTTACCTAATGTAATTTTAAAATTTTAATTATATTTCGAATCAGCATGGGCATTAATCATGACAATGACCACCCGTCATGTGCTGACGGTCTTCATATCATGTCTGGTGAATGGATTAAAGGACAAAACCTTGGTGATGTTTCATGGTCCCGATGTAGCAAGGAGGATTTGGGAAGATTTCTAAGGTACTGAGGTCACTTACCGTTGTTGTGTTGTGAATGGTTGTGTGTGCCTGCTTCTTCCGTCAGCCAGCGAAGGTGGCATGGCAGAGCAAGACACCAGATTGGGAATCGAGGCGCTTGGTCCCAATTCTGGCTCTTCCATGGACTCATAGTGTGGATTGGGACGTATTATCTAGCCCATCTGCTTCTTAGTTTCCACATTTTCAAATTGAAAAATTGGGCAAGATGATTTGTAAGGGTGAAAAATTATAAGGGTTTTAAAAATCTATCACAGTCTCTAATTCCCTCTTCAGCATTCCTCAGTGGGAACATTCTCATTGCTCATCACTCAGCACATCTCTCGTCATCACAAAGAACCACTTTAACCAAAGCTGCACCTTTTCATGGAGATGCTTCTGCTCGCTGACTCTTTTTTTTCATTACTACATAGCTTTCATCATTACAAACAGTCCTCAGTTCTCCTCCTTTCCATCTTCAACACCAGTAACACTTAGCTTTCCCCTGGTTGGAAAAGTAAGTGAAAACCATTATTGTTGTCTTAATTTTCATTTTAAAGCCCATGTTCTTTAATGGCCCTTTTGATCCTGAAAGGAGCAGCTGAAACAGTGAGCAAAAGTAATGAGCAAGAGAGAGCTGCTCAAAGTATATAGAAACACCTAGTTAGCTTATTTTACTGCACTGAGAAATTTAATTCATTTTTACATACCATTTAACTTAGAAAGCCTATGTTTTCTGCTAAATCTACTAAAACATTTATTACCATAATTCTGCTGTGAAATATGTACAGTATATTCTGTGCACGCTCTTCGTTGTGATGGTATAGCCAACAGCGCTCCGAGCATGTCATGTGAACACACCAGGTCACTGGAGCAGCAGCCCTAATGAGTTTCTAAGGAACATGGGAACATGTGTGATTTTGTTTGGCTGCCCTCACATGAATCAGAATTATGATAAAATTAAATGTCACCTCATAAATGGAAGTTGTATTACATGGTCAAGCACAAACATATTCGTACTATGCATACTCGCTAGAGAATGCTTTCTATGGATTCTTTAAATCCCTGAATGTAGTTAATTTTTTACCTTCACACATCGCTTTTGGACAAGCTAATTTCTGAGTCTGCGCTTCTTTCTTCATCTTACAAATGTGTAAAATAGTAAAGCCACCTCAGTGTTATGTAGATTAGCTGAGTTAATAAAAAAAATCCTGTTATCTTGAACATTATTATCATTATTAGGATTATCTTAAATGGAAATGCTTATAAATAAAAGACCATATTTTTCATCTTATGAAATATTTCCTGTTGCATGCTAATGATAACAACTTTTTACATTAAATTCAAAATTTTACACATATCTGCATATTGTCAGGTCAAAGGCCAGTAACTGCTTGCTACAGACAAACCCCCAGAGTGTCAATTCCGTGATGGTCCCCTCCAAGTTGCCAGGGATGACATACACCGCTGACGAGCAGTGTCAGATTCTTTTTGGGCCACTGGCTTCCTTTTGTCAAGAGATGCAGGTAAGGGTTGTATCCAGGTGGGATTTGTAAAGTGTACGTTCACATTCATTGTTTAGACTTATTGATTAGAGGAGGGGAAGATGACTTTATTTTAGAGTTGATGGCTCAAAATCACCCCAATCTTAGAAAGCGGGATTTTCCCAGAGAAGTTTTCCACATTTTTCCCTGAGCACTTTGGCGATGATAGAAATAAGGTGTGGGCATTTAATAAATAAGGAATGACCTTCGTTAAAACTCCTTTTCCTTCTCAGCCACACTCTGTAGAATGAGAAGTGGGAATACATTGTGTTTTATTTATTTATTTTTATTGTTGACGCTGTTACAGATGATTTTAGAGTCTCTTAAGAGCTAAGAGGTTGGACTTCTGTGATTCCAAAATCTTATTCTGTACTGCCCTTGAAAATCATCATTTGGATCCCAACTTGGTGCAGCATGTGAAGTGTAGGAACTAAGTAGGTAGAGAGATAAATAGATAGAGCCATTGAAGAGGTTATTTACAAAGTCAGTCTCTGACCTGACAGATATTTGTCGAGGTCCAGCTGCTTTCCAGACACTGCTCCGTGCACTGATAACACAGCGGGAAACAGAGGCCTCCACCTTCACGGAGCATACAGTTTAGTTGGGGAAACAGACAGAAAGCAAATATATATAATATGTCAGTTGGGGTAAGTGTTTTGGGGAAGTATCAACTCAGGTAAGAAGGATAGGGAATACAACCTGGATGGGAGCATAGGCATGGTGCTGCTTTATATAGGTGATCTGGGAAGGCTTCCTGTAAAAGGTGACACTGCAGGGGGGGCGGGGAATGTCTGGCCCGCGGGCCATATAAGGCCTGTCAAATCATTTGGTCAGGACCTGCCAAGGCATTCGGGGTTAGTCGATAAAATGTCTGACCAAATACAGCAGGCTAGTTTTTAAGCTGATAATTTTGTATGGCCCATGAATGATGTTATAAATATCCAAATGGCCCTTGGCAGAAATAAGGTTCCCCAGCCCTGGTTTAGAGATTTGAAGGGTGTGATAGCAAGCCATGCATTTATCTTGGGGGGGACAATGACACGAGGAAATGGGGAGCAGAATACCTTGGGATGGAGTTTTGGCTATCTTTTAAGTTTAAGATGCCTATTAGACATCCAAGTAGACATGTAAGTAGGTACAGGATAGACAATGGCAGGAGGTATAACAAAAATACCGGGGGAAATAGTTATTAGTTCTGCTTGTTAAGACACACACACATACCTTCAAGTGGATACACGTGGAATTATTGCATCTACCAACCTGCCATCTAGACTTTACACAAAATACATCTCCTAGAAGGCAAGTCCATAACATCAAAGGAGTTGTCAATCCTTTTTATCACTGTACCTCTGGCACTAAAAAGAGTGCTCAGTAAGTATTGGTTAAGTGAATAAATGAATCAGTTGAATGATGAAATAGTAATTCTAAATTTTCACTCACAGAGTTGATTCTTAGCTATAGGCATACCTCATTGTGCTTCACTTTATTGCACTTTGCAGGTTTGTGGCAATCCTGTGTAGAACAAGTCTATCAGTGCCGTTTTCCCAATAGGCTCAGAAGATGGTTAGCATATTCCAGTACTAAAGCACTTTTTAATTAAGGTGTTTACATTGTGTTTTAGACATATTGCTATTATACACTTAATAGACTAGAGTATAGTATAAAAATGAATTTTGTATGCCCTGGGAAACCAAATAAAGTTGTGATTTGCTTTATTGCAGTGGTTTGGAACTGAACCCACAATATTTTCCAGACTTGCGGTATATGACAGGATAATGTGAAAATAACCTTCTAAAATACTAATTTAACCAAAATAATTCATTCATTAAATTCAGTAACACATAATTCAATAAAATACTAATTTATGACTACTTAAAACCAATGGATAAGGTCAGACAACTTATGTTTCACAGCTTATACATGTTAACCAAGCGTCCTTACAACCATTCCATCTCCAGTTATAAATAACTATCAAGCTGCATGGAACGAGGATTCATAGCAACTTTTCAACGTGTGTTTCTGGTAAAATGTTAGAGACTATGGCAGTTGGTCGATAGTATTTGAATTACACATTGCTCTTCCCTACTTGTAAACATTTACACGCAAGCACCAGCGACTCCAACATTACATACATGCTGGTCTAATTAATGATAAATTTACCCGAAGACCCAGCTGTAAAGATGCTTGTGAAACATCTTGACCCCCAGCAATAACAGCTCACGCTTCTGCATTAATATGCTAACTTCTTGGATATCCTTGTTCCCGAGCCCCGGTGCCTCTAGGCCATCTGGCATCTTATGGCTGAGCCAGCTCCAACTGCATCAAGTCATTATAATAGCTGCCTGTAATAGCCTCGCTGAGAACACAGATGTATGGATGTTTCCCTGGAAACAGTAAGAAGTGGCCACACAAAAGTTACATTTTTTTGAGTAGTAAGGAAGTGTGCTAAAATAATTGTAGACCTCCAGGAAACTTAAGGCTCAGCCTTTGCTTTTGTACAGGCACATTGTGAATTGTATACATACTGCATTGTATAGGAAACTTTCTAGTGTAATTGAATTATATGGTGACTTAAAAAAGTTAACGTAGAAAGTTCATTTTACATTTCTCTTATCCCAACTGGATACATCAAAATAGGTAGGACTTCTAAACCCTCTCATTTGATTCATTGAACAGGTTGGCAGTGAGTTAAGGTATCCTATGAAGAACTCTAGAAGACTGAGTCACTGTGATTTGGCATTGTGACACTCCAGAGTCAACAGGAATTTGGACTTAAAAGGCTTAACATGAATTTGCCCTCAATGGCCAGTAGTTATTTGGGCATTTCAAACAGCCTCATTGATAAATCATGTTGTCGAGATTGAAGTTGTAGGTTTTATAAAGTCTTCCCTTCCTATAAGATCTGTAAAGTTATGATGGGTTAAACTACCAGGAATTGATTCAGCCTGTTTGGCCATCTAATCAAAGGTTCATCTTATCCTTTGAGTTTTAATCCTACAGTCTACAAGCACATGAGTTTGATGGCAGCTTATTTTACTGGATAATCTAGCTCTTTAATTTCTTTCCTCAGAACTATTTTCCCCCACGACTTCTTATGGGCATGGACTTTTTATTTTTTAAGTCTCTTTCTTTGTAAATTGCCTATTTTAATTTCTGCCAATTTTTCAATTTTCTATTTTTCTCGCTGATTTGCAGTTATTTCTATATTCTAGGTGAGAATTCTGTAGTTTAAGCAGTGTCATTTGTGTCTAACTTTGTATAGTATTCTTTGTCTTTTAATTTGAGGTGGTTAAATCCATCAAATTTTCTCGTGGATTATGCTGTTTTTGTTTTGTTTTCCTTCTTCCCTACTCTGCAATTAAATTTCACATGGTACATTCATTTTCTTTCCGCTTAAGTATTTCTTTAGAATTAAAGACATTTTTGATTTTTAAAAGATACCTTTTATTAAATACATCTACTTTGTTGCACTGCAGTAAGATGAAATTGTCTGTATGATGCCAATCCTTTAAAATTTATTGAAGTTTTCTGTTCAATGTAATATATGATAAATTTTAGTATTTGTTCTCTGTGTACTTGAAAGGATGTGAGTGTTCTTTAAAGTTCATTATCTGTCATTAGATCTTAGATGAAGCATATTAATATTATTATTCAAAATATCTGTTTGCTTATTTTAGTTTGACTGATCTATCAGTAACTAACAAGCATGTGTTAAAATACCCAACTTTATTTATTTATTTATTTGTCCCTGTAATTCTGACAGTTTTTTCTCATATATGTTGAGTTATACTACAAGGTACATGCACATTTAAAGTTTTTTCATCTGCTTGATTTGTTTTTCCTTTTCCATTTTTTAAAAATGATTTATGCCTTAAAACATTTTATCTGGCTTTAAAAACACCATCCTGGCTAATATTTTTCATACTTTCTCTTTAACCTCTCCAGATATAAATATAAATATGGATATTGATATGGATAAATAGGTATGTCTACTAGAAAAAAGCTATTGTTAGATTTTATACTTTTCTGTTTAAACTAAGATATAGTTCTTTCAAATTTTTAATCAACTAGTTTAACATTTTTCATTTATTGTAATTAGTGGTGTTTTAAAAAATATATATGTTTTTATTGACTTCAGGGAGGAAGGGTGTGGGAGAGAAATAGAAACATAAGTGATGAGAGAGAATTGTTGATCGGCTGCCTCCTGCACATCTCACACTGGGGATTGAGCCCACAACCAGGGCATATGCCTTGACCGGGAATCAAACCATGGCCTCCTGGTTCATAGGTCAACACTCAACCACTGAGCTATGCCAGCTGGGCTATGAAATTAGTTTTTTAGGATTTTTATTGTCAACCTATTTTATTTTTGTGTTTCATTTTATGTCATTTTTTCCCTTTTCTCCTTTCTACTTTCAATTAGAGAAACCAAATTTCCTCTGCCTTCAAAAGTCATACATTCTTTATATGTTTTTATGTATATCAGTAATTGGTTCTTTTTTTCTTGCTAAATCACATTCCACTGGTAGATAAACTATTTTGTTTATCAATTCACCTCTTCATAGATATCTGGGATGTCAGCTGTTAAGAGGAAGGCTACTCTGAACAATTGTGCAATGCTTATGTGATTATGTAGCCATGTTTTTATTCTGAAATATTAATACTTTAATACATTATACATTAACTGATTGAATTCTTATAAACTGGCTTAGGAACTAGCTGTTTTTATAAATAAAGTTTTACTAGAAAATAGTCACCCCTATTTGTCCACATGTTCTCTTTGGCTGCCTTCAAACGACAATGACAGTGTCTAATAGTTGTAACAGAGTCCATATGGCCCAGAAACTTAAAATATATACTACTTGGCACTGTACCAAAAAAATTTGCTGATCCCTTTTATTCCTCCAAAAAGTTTTGTTTCCAGAGGCAATTAAGTGTGTTCGATTCAAACTGGAAACTTTGTCCTACCTACAGCGCACGGCTACTCACATCGCGGCTGAGCTCGCTCTTCCCTTATCTTGGCTCTTGGAGCCTATCTCATGTCTGTATGGGTTGGGTGCCAGCTAATGATTTAGGCTTCTCTAACTCTTTTCCTTTTAGGATTGTCCCTTCAGTTTTTTTTAAAAAAATGTTTTTATTGATGTTTAGAGAGCGAGGAAGGGAGAGGAATAGAGAGATAGAAACATTGATCAGAGAGAAACATCACTGATCGGCTGCTTCCCGCATGCCCCCTACTGGTTATTGAGCCTGCAACCTGGGTATGTGCCCTGACGGGGAATCAAACCAACGACCTCTTGGTTCATGAGGCAATGCTCAACCACTGAGCCACACTGGCCGGGCCCAGTTTCTGTCTTTACTGTTGCATTAGGCACCAATTGTCATACCAGGAGCATAAGCCACTATTAGGTCAAAGCTATAAAAATGGTGAACTCAACTTGTGCCACACCTTCAGCTCCCTAAAAAATATACCTGCTTTTATCATTCTCCAGAACCACCAGGAAGTTGCGTTTTATTTATGATGGTTATTTACAGAAGGATTTGTCTTCTGGGAACTTACTCCCCCATTCCAGAAGGGGGATCTTTATATCTATCTCTTTCATAGTAAGGAATTCTGGATCATTTTTCTTTCAAATATTTTTAATAGTTTCTTCCCACTTTTCATTCTTTGGGACTTTATTAACAGTTCTCTTTTCTCTAAATTTTCTCTATTGATTTGAGAGAGAGAGATTTGTTGTTTCATGCATTTATGCATTCATTGGTTGATTCTTGTATGTGCCCTGACTGGGATCGAACCCACAACCTTAGCATATTGGGGCAATGCTCTAACCAACTGAGCTACTGGGCCAGGGCCACACCTTGACTTTTTAAAAAAAAACCACTTTCTGATGTGCTCTGTTGCAACTTGCTACTTCATTTGTTCGTTAGGCAGTCTACATTTTTCTTCCCATGTCTATTAACTTCTTGCACTAGCAATCTTGAAGTATGTGGAGTTGGGAGGTAAAAGGAAAGACAAACTTATTTAACTGTTAGCAGCCAAATCTCCTCTGTAAAGGGATAAAGTTTTGAGATATAAGTGAGCTAGATTTCTAGTATTTCTCCTACTAAAAGAAAGGTTTATAATGATGGCTGAAATCCAATTGTTGCTTTATGTAGTCAATGTTTATGTAGAATTATCCTCACTTCTATCACTCTCTTTGCTCACATTGCCTTTTAGTCCTTTGCTATCAGATCCTATTTCTTCTTGAAGTACATCATTTTGAAATTCCTTTTGAACAGTTCTGTTGGTAGCAAACACTCAGTTTTGTTTCCTTGAGAGTCTTTATTTAACCTTTGATTTTTAAATAAAATTTTAGCTAAGTTGAGGAGTCTATAATGACAGTTTTTTCCCCTCTTGTCATTTTTGATATATTATGTATTCACTTCCTAATGTTGGTACCAAGATGCCATCTTTGTCATTTTCCTAATCTTAAAAGAAAACTTTCAACATTTCACTTTTTTTTATGATGTTTGCTGAAGATTTTCATAAATGTCCATTAATCATGAAGACATTTCCTTCAATGGCTCATTTACTGAGATTTTTTTTAATGAATGTTTTAATGGATGTTGAATTGCATCGCATACTTTGTACCCATAGACATCAAAATCATAGATTTCAAAGTTACTGATGTGCTTGATTACATTAATCAAATCTCTAGTGTTGCAGTAACCTTGTATTCCAAGGAAAAAGCCAACTAGGTCATGACACATGGCATTTTTTATACATTGCTGGACTCAGTATGTTAACATTTGTTTAACATATGTAAATTTAAGTTAGTAATGAGGTAGATGACTATTTTAACTTTCTTTTACAATCCCTTCTGGCTTGGATATCATAAAGTGTGTTTAGAAGTATTCCTTTTTCTTTTCTCTAGAGAGTTTATGTAAATTGAGAATTTAAGTTTCTTGCAAGATTGTTAGTTTTTGGACCAGATGTATTCTTTGTGAGATTTTTAACAATCAGTTTTAACTATCATATGGTTACAAAACAGTTCAGCTTTTCTATTGATTCTTGGGACCAGTTTAGTAAGTTTTTTTAAAAAAAACATTCTTTCATTTTATGTAAGTTGTCAAGTTTATTGTCATGGACCTCATAATCATCCTATTTCTGTTTAAACTTTACGTTGTCTGTTGTTATGACTTGGTTTTTTATTACTAATAGTGTTTGTTTTGCCTTCTCTTTTCTTGCTAATTTTCAATTTTATTTAGTATTTATAAGGAATAGATTTCAGCTTTTTATTATTCCTTTTGAGTCTTTTGTTTTTCGATTTTTAAAAATACCTCTTTCTCTTTCTTCCTCTCTTCCATTTTTAATGATACTAAGGTGTTCTGTAATGGAAAACACTGCTTTTGAAAATACTGTTCTATAATGAATTACATTTTCAATCAAAAGTTTAAGTTATTGAAATTGTATTTTGGAAGATAATTTGTGGAAGAACGAAGAGTTACATGTTCAAGATTTAATTGTTTTTTTCATGTATATGCACTTAAGTTTTTTATTTTAACATAAATTTCAGAACATCTTAATGGAACTATTTGCTATAAAGAAAGACATAGGTATAGGCTATCTTTGAAGATAAATTTTATGATATTTATATATGAGCAATTAATCTTCCACTTAAATTATTTGTTTTAAAACATATATTATTTTCATGTAAACATTTAAAAAGCCTAGTGGAGATAAACATCCAGATTCATACTATGTGCTTTTAATGGTCTTTTCTTGTTATGGAAGAATAAAAAAGGGATATTGTATTATTTTTATTAGTTTGCTAGGAAATGCTGAGTTGTACATTTCTGTTCTGGATTCCTACGCAAAGCATTTTAAGCTTAAAAGTTCTTTTCTTAATTGACATATAAAGTGGTTCCAACAATTAACTTGAAAAAAAATTCAACTCTGACTTGTGTAACATATGGTGACTGTTTGGGTCTAACAAAATATCCCACCCTGCCCCTCATTATCTTAAGAAAGGGCTTGATATTACAAAGCTCTAATAGCACATGTCTGAGATATTCCACTTAGGGTAAAAAACAGATTTCTTCAACATTTTCTTGCTTTACTTTAGACAGTTTGGTTTGAAATTTTGAATATGAGTTATTTTTAAAAACGAGGCTGTGATTTACTTACCATAAGATCCCTAGGCCTGCAGAACATAAAGGGTAAAGAGAGCTCCTCTTTGAGAGATTTATGCTACACGACTGTGCTTATCTTGAAAAGCTGCCAAGTTTGCTTTTATGCTCTCAGTGCCTCAAGTGGAAATCAATTAAAGTACCTGCTGTTTTGAATAGTAGATAATGGTGGAAGGTCAGAATTCAGACCACCAACAGTGTTCAACAGGCAAGTGTTATCCTAAAACTACAGAACGGAAGATTGGCTTTTTAATTCAATGTGCACTGGTTAACTAACGCATTGACTGAAATAATTCATGTTTTCACACAACTAAGCTTTATTGAATATAAGTAGAGCAACACTCTTCCTTGGCAGAAAACTCAACAGTTGACCCCATGATTATAAAACATCCTTAACAGAAAGGTCTCAGGAGGAAAAAAAAAAAAAAAAAACCTTCTAGGAACTAAAATTCTCAGGTTAGAGATCTGTTAATTCAAATAGAAATGTGTCCACAAAAGTACATCAAACAAATAACCTCTCTTTTTATTTTCAAGAGTCTAACATATTGTACAGATTTGATTTAGGGATTTTTAAAAATGAGTTTCTGGATGAATTTTTTTGATGAATGATATGTGCAAATAAAAGCATACAAAATATGCTTGTATAAAATATTTTGAAGCAGAAAACTATCTGTCATAGCCGATAAAGCAACATAAATAAAATATATCACACTGTTGCATTGACTGTTGAATTTTTAAGACCTTACAAACATGTCAGAAATTGAAATATTTAAATAAAGGAAGAATAGGAAAAGAATAGCCTTGGCTGGTTTGGCTCAGTGGATAGAATGTCGGCCTGCGGACTGAAGGGTCCCAGGTTCGATTCCGGTCAAGGGCATGTACCTTGGTTGCGGGCACATCCCCAATGGGGGTGTGCAGGAGACAGCTAATTGATGTTTCTCTCTCATTGATGTTTCTAACTCTCTATCCCTCTTCCTTCCTCTCTGTAAAAAATCAATAAAATATATTTTTTTAAAAAGAATAGGAAAAGAATATTTTGGGGCTTGTGGACAAATCCATTGTTAGAGTTGTAACACACCTGTTTAAAATGTTAGCTTAAATATATCTTTCCCAGATTTGGGTCATAAATTAATTTGAACTTTGCCATGTTTTTGTTTGTTTGTTTGTTTTTGTGTTAATCCTTAACTGAGGATAGTTTCCCATTGATTTTTAGAGAGAGAGGGGAAGACATAGAGAGAAACATCAATATGAGAGACACATCGATTGGTTGCCTCCTGCACGTGCTGACCAGGGCCCAGGATGAAGCCTGCAACCCAGGTACATGCCCTTGACCAGAATCGAACCTGCAACCCTTCAGACCTTGGGCTGACGCTCTTTCCACTGAGAAAACCGGCTAGAGCTGCCATCGTTTTTAGGCTCTTTTGAACACCACCATCAGAGTAAACCTCCTAAAATAGCCTTTTTCTCTGAACCTGCTGGTCAACTGCTAGGTGGCTTCTTTTTCTCTCCGGACATGGAGTCAGTCCCTAGTCCTTCCTGGCAAGATCTGGTTCTTCTGTCTTTCGAATCTTGTCCACGCTCCTTCCACTGGTGCCTCCTCCATCCAACTGGTCTTCTCACCCTGCACGACCCTGGCTCTCACATCGTCGCTTACCTTGTCTTCTGTCTTTATTGACCTGCTCGCTTCCACCCTCTCCTCCAAATATCTGGATAGATCGCAACATAATCGTATTCACTATAGATTGCTTTCATCGCCTTCAAATATTCCTCATGGATTTCATATTTCTATGCAATTGGTTAGTAACATACTTATGCCTAAAAGACTTCAGCCGTCTTAGAGAAATAGGAAGTTCTTAAGAATACGGCAGCTGCGCCTGCTGTTGTCTGTGTCTCGGGGGCGGCCACAGCTACAGCGGCGGCTTAGGTTTCTGACTGTCCTCCCTCTGGCATTTCCTCGGAGCGCTCTTCTTCACTGGTTCTGTCTCTGCTGCTTTATCTCAGTCGTCATTGTTTTTTAAAAAATTCCTTTCAGCTTTTCCATAGAAAAAGCTCATTGTATCCTGGAGATCTAGAGCTCATTCCTACTGCAGTAAAATGACTGATAATTTATGGAAGTACACCCACGGAGTGCTCTGTATTGTGTCAAGGGCTAAGGGTGTACAATGAAATCATGACACGCGCCATGGCATTTAAGCATAAAGCAGAGGTGACTACAAGCTTTAGGAGACAGGAGGCATTTTAATTTCTCAAACCTGGTTCGTGTAATGGTATAAATAATGATTTCTAGCTCACACTTTTCTATTGTAGCTACTTAATGTTGCATGATCTCCTGTGTTTTATTAAAAGTAATTTAAACATACTTAAATATATTAAACAGATTTTCTGTTTTTATGTATCAATCTTTTATGTATCACTATAAATAAGCTGTATCCTATTTTAGTCATAAGTTCAATATTAAGAGCACCTAAAGCATGTTTTTTCAAATAACTTCTGTTCTATTGAAATAGTTTTCTCAAAAACGATTGATTTAACCTCAAAAATATGATACTGTTCCCTTATCAGTTATTATGCCCTTGTTTTCAGCATGTTATCTGCACAGGGTTGTGGTGCAAGGTGGAAGGTGAGAAAGAATGCAGAACCAAGCTGGATCCCCCGATGGATGGAACTGACTGTGACACTGGTAAGGTAAGTCATTGGTGTTGTCTGGAGTTAATTAGAATATAATTTCCTCCTGCCAGTTACATGTGTGTCCATCTTAACACTAGTGGAATATTTTCAGTATATATAAAAATGTTAGCATTTCATCTATTTTCCTTTTTAACTTTTCATATTTTTTAAATCCATGGTTATTTTGTTAATATCAGTGCAGTTATTTTTATTGTTGTTGATTATGAGAATGTTTAGAGTCAGATAGATATATGTATTACCTTGCCAAAAAAAAGAATTCATTTTTTTTTTACTATTTATAGCAATAGTAAGAAATAACAATCATAAATAATAGCATACATAATAACACTTCTCAGAACTGATGAATACTTTCAGGTGTAAATATTGTCTCAGGAGAGCCACTGAATATAATTTTTCCTTGTCATTTCAAGCATCATAAATAAAATACTCTATTTGACATTTTGGGGATTAGTAAACATTTGGCTGTATAAGTTGTTTAACCTAATATGTTTTATAAGGCTATAGAAATTTACTAGTATATATTTCCAAATCAAAATAATGGTTGTTGAAAATTTAATTTTCTTTTGAAGAAACTGAAGGAGGTAGATCCCACATAAATGTATAATTATGGTAAATTTAGTCAAAAGATAGTTCAATAGTGGACCTAGTTTTTAAATTTTTATTCTATGAAGGGAAAGTGGATAGTATGACTTCATTCTAGATGAAAGATCAGAAACCTTGCCTCTGAAGAACATGAATTTTTATTACATTTGAAAAGAAACAACATAAAGATTACTTAGGATGAATACTTAGTGAAAAAAGTTAAGTTATCTAGAGTGCTACTTTAAAAACACATCCATTTGAAAAATTGACAGAATGGAAATCTAGCAATTCCATTTCTAGAATTTTGCCTAAGGAAGTGCTTACACATGTGCACAAAGTTGGTATGTGGGTGTGTACACAAACACACACGCAGATGTTTATGTAAGTGCAATCTGCAATGGTGAGAAATGAGAAACACCAAAAATATTTATCAGGAGAAGAATGGTTACAGTGTATCTGTTAGAAGAATGAAGTAGTCATTTGTTCTAACATGAAAATATCTGCAAGACACAGTGGTTAGGACATAAAGGCATGTAAGAAAAATTGATATTTTATTATACCATTTTAGATTTAAGAAAAACAACAACAACTTGTATACAGATGTGAATACACATCACATAGAATATATATATATATATATATATATATATATATATATTTAAATTACATGTATATAGTTTGAAAATATAAAGTTCAAACTGTAATTAGTAGTTAATTCTCGGGAGAGAAGTGGAATTGATGGATGGGAATAAAGCAGCTGGAGGGGAAGGTGGATATAACTTCTCTCCAGACATTTCTGGGTTGTTTGCATTAAGCACGTGGTCATTTGTTACTTACATGATTTCTTTAATTAAAAACAGTACAATTTGTTTAAATCCCAGATCTCTTTAAAAAGACTGGCAATATTTTGTCACTAGATAGAATCAATAAAAAATGGTTTCTTTAAAGGGAACTTTTGTGAAATATCAGTCAGTTATTCACATACTGTGCCAAATGTTTTTCTACGAGCTTATATGGAGAGTCAGAAGTTGGATTTGTTTTATTTTTAAAATTATACACAAAAGTGCAATAATGTGTGTATATTAGGCAAGCCTTATGGTGTTGTGCTGAGTAATTTATTGCTTGAATCATAAAACTATGCACCAGCAATACTTTTCATTATCCCTAACACACAAAAACACTAATAAACCAGGATAGCCATATTTCTTCAAACATCATACAACCCATTCTCCTTAGTTATTCTTTGGCAATATAAAAGTTCTTTTTTTTTTATAATCTGGTGTCTAAATGGTTTTCTACTATTATTTTTCTCCTGATATTTATGAGAATAATTTGCATTCTCAAGGTCTCTAACATAAACTTACTCTTCCAACTCCTCAAAAGTAAAATGTTTTATTTCCCTATGATTGCACGAATGATATGCTCTAAGTGGTGCTGGTGTCATACTTTGTGTATTGAAGTAACCAATGAACTTCTCGGTTCCTCAGGCCATGTGTTTCAGCTGTTGTAGGAGCCACCAGGAAGATAGCTTCCAAGGTTCTGCAGTCGAGTGCTGTAGTGCTAAAACATTTGAATGCTTGCAACCTCGCACTACACACTATACCTCAATGCATTGCAAACCAAGAAACAGTTATGATGACACTCCAGTGATGTTAATCTAGCTGTGTAACTAGTTTACCTACAAGTATATAATTAAGTTGAGGAGGTGCCTACACAATGTTATGATTCAAAATGGTTGTGAGTAGAGGGATTTATGCACTATTTATACACAGCATTTTCCAAATTACAAATAGCCCGCTTCCTTTCTTCTTTTCTCTTAAATAATACTGTCATCTGTATTTACATTTTTATAGAATAGAGGTTAAAGAGTGGATAAATTATTTGGTAAGAAACAAGAAATAAATGTTTTTTACTTATAGTATTTGCTAGGCATTGGGGGAGGGGAAAGCAAAATATTATACCAATTTACTAGAACTTTAGATTATTTTTAAGGATTCTACTTGATACATCTTCGCTATTTACTTTTTAAAATTGAGATTCTTGAAATTATCATGGTCATTCTTGATGAAAAAAATGAAAACGGTAATATCCTTATAATAACAAATTTGCATATGTACCGAGTTTGTTGACTTCCTTCCTCCTTTCCTTTTCTCTTATCCAATAATGTATGTTTGAGAAGATTTGATTAGAAAACAGTGTTTCCTTTGATATCTTCCTGGACCTCTTCTCATCTGCTGTTTTCATGAGCTTCCTGGACATATATGCATAGAAATTTTGAGAGAATAGAAATATAGTCAATTTTTTAGGTCGTGTACCATCTCAGAAACAATCTATAGTACATTATCTTAACATTTTCATAAATCAAATTGAATCAAATTTTGACCTTTTTTTTAAAGACCAGGTGTAATAGCGTTTTTGAGGCTAAAAAATACAAATGAAACAAAATTTGCTGCTAGAAAATTTATGAAAAAAACATAATTAGGATCATTTTACATTCAAACTCAGTAGAGTATATTATATAATAATTTAAAGAAAACATTTAACGCTTGCCTCACATTGAAGTACAGCTCCTCCACCTGCAAGATGCAAAAGCAGGTTCTCCTCAGTCTTACCCAGAGATAATGCTTATCTGCAAGGAGATGAACTTTAAGTATTATGTTTCTTTAAATTTCTCTGATTTGTGTATGCAGATTTGGCTTGCCTATCTGTTTTTGTTTCTCTTCATCTGCCCAATTTGGTCTAGTTGAAATGACATACAAGTCTACATCCTGGTCTTTCCCAGAATATTTTTAGTCAGCTGTGAACTCTAGTCCATCCTTTTAATGTCAGCTTGCTGCTAACTGGGTAAGGAGCTATGACATTCACTCTGGGAAAAATAAACACCTTTCAAGTAGGTCAAAACAATTTGACCAATAACAGCTTTCTCCTCAGATCCCCCCCTCCACCCCCGTGAATGACATAACATTAAAACCATTAAGTTTGGTCCTCAAAACCATTAAGTTGTTTAAATGTTTTCACAGGGTCTGTTTTTTCCCTCTTTTGAAATTTTTAGACTTGAATCTTCATCCAAAATCTTAGTTTCTTTAATGACAGACTTAGCAGATCAATACATATGAGTTGTTGAGGTTTATTTTTTTGAGCCTGGATTTAAAATTTCTTGACTCTAAAAGTGAGTGAATTTAAAATTTGACATGATTAGAGAAAATCTGCAGGAACTAATTATTTTATTACACAGAAAAGCATTAACTGGGCTCAAACAAAACAATGTAGCATAGTTTCTAATTTTTCTAAAGACAGCATTTAAAGACTTATTCTCAAAATAAATGTTAAAGAGGGGGTGGGTGCGGGCTAGAAGGGGTCAATGGGGAAAAAAGGACACCTGTAATACTTTCAACAACAAAGATAAATTTAAAAAAATTAAGAATAAATTTTAGAAGAAACATAGATCAATGAAAAGCAGAATGAATAGAATTTTGGTAAGGTTTCTGGAAACTTATTAATAACATTAATATGATAAGCATGCAATTTATTTTTGTTATAGCTAACCTTTATTAAATCTTTAGTATGGTCCATGTATTATGCTTAGCTCTTTATTCAGTCCCTGAAAAAAGTCTGTTAGATAAGTTTGATTATCGTTCTCATTTGAAATGGGAAAATTGAGAATCAGAGTGTTTGTTAATTTTCTCAAAATTCCTTAAAAATCACGTTGCCCTTCGGAGCAGAAAAGTGTTTAGGGCTGGAAGGGTCAATTTGCCCAACCATTAATCTAAAATTTTCTCATCTTTATTTATTATTCTCAACATGATTTTCTTCCGTTAATTTTTACCTTGAACCTGTTTGCCATGACCACCACATAGGTGATTTTCCTGGAATAAGGAGAAATTATAATAAGCTGTCTACCAAGTCCTGGCAGCCACTCCTGAGTGACACAGGAACAGCCTCTTTCACTGCTTTTGTTTAAAGTTCATGCAAAAGTAAATATTAAAAAAGAAGGAGCACACTCCTCTTTTTTCTTTCACAGTTACATTCCTCAGTAAATAGACACGAAATAAGCTACAGAAAAATGGAAATGAAATGACAGAATTTCAAAAAGTCTAATTGCCCAAGTTTTTCAAATGAACAGCTTTCAGAATAAAATGTGCTATAATGTTAAGGCTTCAATTTAATGGGAACTCTTTTAAAAAAGGGGGGGGGGGGGGCGGGAGGCATACAGGAAAATGCTAAAATAAATAATAGTTATTTTTTAATTATAAGGAGAGTACCCTGAATCACTGACATTTCAAATAAAAGTTGCTAAATTTGTTTAAATTCTGCTTCACTCTAGCTATAGGACATTGGTGTCTTATTTTCTTCCATCCTTATATATGACTCTGCGTTTTCTGCTCATCACGTTTTAGTTATAAGTTTTTAGAGTGTGATAGTTTTCCTTCCCTGGCCTGTGCAACCCCACATTCCCTCTTCACCTTTCCCTGTTACAAGTACTGAATTCTCAGGGCTGCAGTACAAATGTCTGTGTGCTGGGTTTTTGTTTGTTGTTTTAAATATATTTTTATTAATTTTTAGAGAGGAAGGGAGAGGGAGAGAGATATAGAAATAAAAATGATGAAAGAGAATCATTGATCGGCTGCCTTCTGCATGCCTCCTACTGGGGATCCAGCTGACAACCCTGGCATGGGCCCTGCCCGGGAATCTAACCAGAGACTTCTTGGTTCCTGGGTGATGCTCAACCACTGAGCAACACTGGCTGGGCTGTGTGCTGTTTTCATGACAAGACTGCTAGACCTGACATGAGACCTGGGGGAACTGGACCATTCTATTACCGTCACAATAAGGAAGTGCCTACTGATGGTGGTCTTTTTCAATTGCACACGTTTGGGGATCCAGTAGACCTGATTTAATCGCAATCCCAGTGACTCTGTAGGCCAGTGAATGATTTTCCATTGTGCCCTGATTTGTTCACCTAAGACATAACTTTTGGAATAGTGGTGTAAGGCTGGAGAATGTACCAGCAGGACCTCAGCACCTGGACACGTGGCCGGAGAGTGGAGCGTGTGGAGCCCCTGCAGCCGAACCTGCAGTGCTGGGATCAGCAGCCGAGAGCGCAAGTGTCCTGGGTAAACGCCAAGTTCCTGCATTGGGGGAGGGCAGTTTTTTCTTTGATTCTGAAATGCAAAGGTTTTACTGATAAGCCATGTTGGAAAGCAAAAGATACTCCTCAAACCCTACTCCATTTTGGGAAACTGACAGGTCCTTCAAATTATTTATTTTGTATAAAAACTCCCTTTAAAAAATCTCATTTACATGTGGAATCTAAAACGCAAAACAAACAAAATAGAAATAGACTCATAGGACAGAAAAGATTGATGGTTGCCAGAGGGGAGGGGAGTTGGGGAACTGGGTGAAAAAGATGAAGGGATTAAGAAATACAGATTGGTAGTCACAAAACAGTCAGAGGGATGTACAGTGCAGCATAGGGAAGATAGTCAATAATACTGTAATAACTATGTATGGTGACAGGTGGGTACAGGAAATATGAGAGGGACCACTTTGTAAAGTATAAGATTGTCTAAGCACTATGCTGTACACCTGAAACTAATGCAAAATAATATTGAATGTCAACTGTAATTGAAAAAAGAAAAAGAATAAAATAAGACCAATCCTTCTAAGAACAAATACTTAAACCCTACACAAGGTGGTTTCTTGATTAAATCAAATAAAATGTGTTAAATAGGGAAAAATTCATTAGAAAAAGTAAGTTGACACTTAAAGGAACCCTGAGAAGAGCTAGAAGAGGACAGGACTTCAGAAAGGGAAGGCATGAGAACAAAATCAATGTCAGAGGCAGCTGAGCACGTGCACAGATAGGGAGGGAGCATGACGAGATCCTGCCGCTCCACCCCATCAGTCCTGCCGCGATCCTGGGAAAGTGTGTGAGAAAGTCATTTCTGTTTTATGCTGACTCTTGGTGTGGGCTCAGTGCCCCAATTACATCCCAAGCAATTTTAACAAATTTGCATGAAAATGTTTAGAAGCATCTTCTTAATAATTCTTATAAACAAACTCCTTCATGGGAATGGTAGACTTTCTATTTTGCTCCAGCCTCAGCCCTTTCTCTTTAATTTTCATGGCAAGTTGGCTTTTATTTCTCATGTATTTTGGAAGTTAACTTGGTCAAGGATTGGAAAAAAATACTTAGTTTTAAGAAAAACATGCATTTTTCTACTATTACCAATCATTTAATGAGTCCACATTTTCAAAAGTAGATTTAATATAAAGGGGTATACATTATTAATATAATGCCTTTTAATTTAAAAAATGAGTAGTTAACCTAAAAAAAAAAAGATAAAATTGATTATTTGTACTATCTTTTCTAGGCTAGGTTCTGAAGCAAGGGATTGTAATGGTCCCAGAAAACAATACAGAGTATGTGAGAATCCACCTTGTCCTGCAGGTTTGCCTGGATTCAGAGACTGGCAATGTCAGGCCTATAGTGTTAGAACTTCGTACTCAAAGCATGTACTTCAGTGGCAAGCTGTCATGGATGAAGGTATGACCAACCACATCACCACATCTGGGTTTGCAAAACGTTTACAACAGTAGTAAATGTCATTTTTACAGGTTATATTCTAGGTACTTCTACACACTATTTTTTTTTCTGCCTTTACTGACATAAAACAACCACAAGCACTGGCTAAACATGTATATTTAAAAATATCTCTACACATCAATCAGATCGTCTAAAATAAAAAAGAATGAAAATACCAAATGCTGGCGAGGATGAGGAGATGCTGTGTCTGTCAGACTTTGCTGGTAGGAATCTAAAATGGCACGTGCAGCTACTCTGAAAACAAGCATCGCAGCTTCTTAAGTAACTAAAGACATGCTCGTCGTATAATTTAGAAAATGCAGTCCTGTGCATTCATCCCAGAAGAATGAAAATTTACAATCATAAAAAATATCCTGTATACACGTTTATGGCAGCTTTATTTTCAAACAGCCAAAAACTGTGAACAACCAAAAAGGTTCTAAATAGTTGAACGCTTACACAAACTGAGGTACATGCAGACCCTATTAAGCAGCAATAAAAGGAACAAATCACTGATATGTGCAATGGCTTTTTTACTTCAGAGCATTATGCTGATTGAAAAGAAAACAACCTCAAAGGGTCACATACTGTATGTTTCCATTTATGTAACATTCTTGAAATGATAAAACGAGAGAGATGGGCAACACACAGGTTAGCGGTTGCCAGGAGTTAGGGATGGGAGTGGGGAGAGAAGGGATGTTACTATAAAGGGGCAGCATAAGGTAGAACATTGTGCTGATGAAAAATAGTTCAATCTATTTTTGGTGGTGGTGGTTGTAAACATCTACACATGTGATAAAATGTCATATAATCATACACATGCATGTACCAATGTCGATTTCCTGGGTTTGCTGTTCTGTAGTTACCAGGGTGTAACCATGGGGAGAAACTGGGTGAAAGATATATGGGATCTCTTTGTACTATTTTTTCAACTTGCTGTAAGTCTTTAATCATAATCAGAATTCTAAGAAAATTGTATGTTGCCTATTTCTTAAGAATGATAATAACTCTTGCCCATGGTCAGTGGACTGTGGGTTCGAGCTGCAGTACCAAAAGTGGTGGGGAATTCTCTGTCTTAATTGACTAACTTGCCCCTGGTCTCTCCTTTTGTTGTTTCCCCTGCTTCGTCAACTTGGACTGTGCTTCCCCTCCTTTCAGTAATGCTCTTGTTAGTAGCCTACACCCCATTGTTTATCAGGTTCAGTGCACCCATCTGGCAAAAACCCTTCCTTCCATGTAGGCAACTGAGCTTACAAGCACTAATGCGAACAGCTAAACAATCGGGCACATTATTCCACTACCTCTTGGTGGGGGAGTAGCCATCAGATAATTCCCTCCTCGTTTTCTTGCTATCAAACCCCTGAGTCTAACCCTCTTCCATCTGCTTTCTACCATGCAGCACAATCTTCATTCCTCCTTTCCAAAGCTGGGGTCTCCAGCTGTGTCCATGATGTCATCCCGAATTTCCCTTTTCAGTGGGCTCATTGGTTACCCCTACTTTCTCTTACATACTTCATCTGCTTTTTCTAATTTTTCACACTGGATTTTTAAACATATTTAGGACTCCTCCATGAAAACCTACAGACCTTCCTCCAAGCTCATAGCCACCTCCAGCTGGTGTACTTACACTCTTCCCCGCCCCCCGCCACACACACCCAATGGACACACTTCTCAAAAGAAAAGCGTTGTCTGTTTTCCAGCCCTCTGTTTCCTGACTTTTCAATCTGGATTTCACCAGCACAAATCACACTAATGTCGTCAGGACTTTCATAGAAACTAGACTTAATAAATGGTTTCCAGTCCTTTTTATACTTGAACTCTCAAAGACATTCCAATGGTTGGCTACACTTTGGTTCTTGAAACACTCATGTGCCGTTATTTCCATGACATAACACCTCTAGGTCTACGCTCTCTCTGGTGTTTTCTGACTAGCACAGATGCTATTCTGTTTTCACTCTACATTTTCTTCTTAAGTGATCTCATCTATTCCCATGACTTCAAATATGCAAATAACTCATGAAGTTATGCCTTCAGCCAGATTTTTTTCTTGGAGCTCCAAACTTGTTTGTGCAAGTTCCTCCTTGATATTTCTACTTGGATATCTGTAAGTTTAAGACTAAATTCATGATTTTAACCCTTCCAATCCATGTCCATTCTGATCCTCTTCAGTGTCTCCTATCTCAGCGAAGGTTATCCCAGCTTTTCAGTTGCACAAGCCAGAGATGTGACATTCTAAATTTCCATCGTCCTCCCCCACACATCCAATCCATCACCATGTCGTATCTATTTTACTTCCTGAATCTCTCTCCACTCCATCTCCACTTTCACTGTTCTAAACTTCAGTTTCCACCGTTTCTTGCTTGGGCTACTCCAGTGGCTCCAAAGAAGTCTTTCTGTTTCCACTTTTCTTCTGCCTCAACTCACTCTTCATAGAGCAGCCCCCAGATCTTTGTATAAAGTGCAGATTTGATCATTTGTATCTCTCCCTTAAAGCCTTTCCGAGGCTTCCCATAACTCTTCAGATAAAGACCAAATTACCCCACATGACATGCACAACAAGACCCTCCTTAATCTGCCCCCTGATACTGTCTCCTTCTTCATCTAAAACCTCCATCCCTTTCACTTGGCACTCCACGCATTGGTCTTGTTTTACTGCCTCAAACGTGTCATGTTCTCTTTCCCCACACAGTCCCCAAACATACTGTTTCTTCAGTTGAGAAGAAATTATGCCACAATCCCTTCAATAACTGGTTATTCTGTCTTTCCAGATGCTTTGACCAAAAACCTGGGAGTTATTATATTTTCTTTTCTTTCTCTTTTACTGTATATTCAAAATATCAGGAAGGTTGCATAAAATCCATCCAGAATCTCATCATTTTTCATCATCCAGCACTGCCACCCTGGTGCAAGACACTCTCTTTCACCCAGATGATTGCAGTGGCCTTCTAACTGTCTTTATGCCTGTGCCCTTACCCTGCCTTCATTCTGAACATAGCAGCTAGAATGATATCTTTAAAATGTCAGTGATATCATGTTCTTCTTCCATTCAAAACCCTCTAGTATCTTCACAACTCACCAAGAGTGGAAGTTCGAAGTTCTTCTAATGGCCTATAAGGACCTCCACTCCCTGGCTTTTTGTTACCCTCTAACTTCATCTCTATTGTTCCTTCATCACACCTTTCCACCCACACAGGCTCCCTTGTTCTTTCTTGAATAAGTTGGGTACCCTCCTGTCTCAATATCTTAGAGGTTGATGTTTTCTGTGCTGAAGTGCTTTCCCCAGATATCGGTCTGATCCATTCTTTCACCCCCTTCAGGTCTTTTCTTAAATATTAACTCAGTGCCTTTCCTTTCTCCTCTTTATTCTGTTGTTCCAAGAGCTTATCATCTGCCATAATACTTTTATGTTTTATTTGTTTATTATATGCCCTTCAATTAATAGTTGTAAGAGCAGGGCTTGTTGTCATATTTTGTGCATGTTATATCTTTAGCACTGTAAATATACGTGAGCAGAATAGGCACTGAATAAATATTAGGTGAATGACTGATGTGTCCAGTGGGAATTTTCTAGTGGTCTGTCTTGGCCCCTCTTGTCTTCTGACTAAACATTCTCCTTAGGATAACCTTACTTATTCACAAGGTTTTATTTATCATCTATATGTAAAGGAGCACAAATATTAGTCTCCAACCCAGATTGCTCTGTTCTGATCTCCTTAGCTACTTACCCATCTGTTGCATGGCATCTCAAAATCCCATTCGTGTCCAACTCAACGTGCTCCAAGTTGAACACACCCCCTGTTCCTTTCCTTTTTCAATCCACCTTATGCTTCTCTTACTGGGCTCTCTCACTGAGAATGAAATCAGGATCTGCCTCTTTACCAAGCTAAGCCAGAATCCTTCCTCAACCTCCATCCACCTGTAATCAGTCACCAAATCTCACTTGTCCAAATCTTCCTACTGCCAGCATCTTTGTTCATAATTGCACCACCTCTAACCTGGATTCCTTAGCTTCTGCACAATCTCTGCCGTAGTCTCACCCTCTGCTAGCCCCTCCTCATTTCAGCCGGGTTGGCCTTTTGAAAGGACAGGCTTGTCAGGTGCATTGCCAAGTAATGCCCTTCCATGAGTCCCGTTGCTCTCAGGACTAATCTCAGACTTTATTACCTGGTCTATAAGGCCCACCCGCTTGACTTCTCTCATTCCCTTCTGTAGCCTCCAGCACAGTCAGGCTGGATTCCATTCCCTTCCTCATGTGCATCGTGCTCTCTTAATTCTGGGCCTGTAAACATGCTAGTTTCTTGGCATAATCCCTTTTCTTTCTCAAGCTTTGATCTCTCTCCCCCGCATTTATTTACCTTGAAAACTTCTACTGATTTTTTTTTTTTTTTTGGACTCAGCTCATGTCAAGTTTTCTAGAAAAAAGAATCCCCCTGACTCTCCAAACTGGGTATGTGCCTCTTCCAAGTACCTCCCAAGCACCCAGTTGTAGCAGATTTAACGTGTCTGAATTCTCTCTATTGTCTGTGCCTAGTGTACAGTCTGGCAGTTATTAAGCTTTTGATTAATATTTGCTGCATAAATTTGAAATACATAAACAATGTATTTTCGTTGTAAAGATATAATCAAGATGACTATTCAGATCATGAAAGTGATTATCTGATCATTTGAGGGGTAATTCTATCTCTGCCTCTAACTGACTATACAATTTGGTAATATTAAATTCATTTGAAACCTGTCTACTCATATGTGAAATAAGAGATAGGAAAGAGGTTTCCTTCAGGTTAAAAATAAATCAGAATTGGATGGGAGTCAGTTTGAAATATTAAAGATATTGGAAATCACAATGGAATAAGTTCCTAACTTATAAAGTGACATTTATCACCAGAATAAACCATAACAGATAATTATATAATTAGCAGGTTAGCATTTTTATAATGAATTTTTTACAAGTGAGACATCAAGCAAACCCAGCAGTCTGTATGATGAATAGAACCCACAACAATTTGTCTCCATATATTATAGCACAATGGAAGAAATTGAAATACATAATTCTGTTTAAAAGTCTAAGTCTTAATAACATATGACACCTTGAAATGCAAGTGGCTATTTCTGTTACTGTTATGGAGTACATGGATCTGTGGCTAGGAGAATTAAATGTAGGGCATCGATGCCGTAGAACATTTATTTTTAGAGATAAAAGATGCATGGCTTTAACATTCAGGTGTTTTGCATACTCTGTGCTGAAATTTGGCTGATATCCATGTTTAATGCATATCTTGGAAAGGGTTCGTCTCTTAAATCAAGACAGAGCCCGCCTGCCAAGTGCTGGCATGTCAAATGGATCACTAGAGTGTCACAATCTCAAGGGTATACTCCAGGAAGGAAGATTGGTATCAAATGTTTATGTCATCTGTAAAGCTAAAGTAAGCACAGCCAATTGACAATATGTTGTAAAAGGAGAAATACAAAGATT
Source organism: Eptesicus fuscus (assembly GCF_027574615.1). Taxonomy (NCBI): domain Eukaryota; kingdom Metazoa; phylum Chordata; class Mammalia; order Chiroptera; family Vespertilionidae; genus Eptesicus; species Eptesicus fuscus. Next base: position 71,554,901 of record NC_072478.1, read on the forward strand.
TTTATCTCAAGTCTTGCTTGGAATGTGAGTGGAATTTTCTAGATTAACTCCTGTCAACATTATTCATATATCAGGTTTGCTCCTCTCTTTCATAAAAGCTCCAGAAAGATATATATATATATATATATATATATATATATATATATATATATATGACTTTTAAAGTGTTACAATTACAGCAGCTGTTTTTAAGTCCAAAGATATGACACAGTAAGCAGCCATTGAATAAACATAACCTACTTTGAGGTGTGAGAGCACACTGAAACGCTTTATTGTGGCTTATAATGGCATCCTAAAGGAAAATTTCAAAACCATGCACATTGAAGGCCTTGTTCCAACTCATCAAAATTGTTCAAAGCCGTATTCAGAAGCCACATGTGAAAACTGTTTGAAATGTTCAATTCTGAAGGCTCATTTGACTGTCCGTCTTCCCTTTGCAAAGTGATACCCTGTTCCATGCCTCTGGCTGTTATTTGGTATTTATAGAACCCCATCTGCATCCTGGAACTTTCCTGAAGACGTACTCGAAGATCAGTGGCAGAGACTGTCAGCTCTTTTCCATTCTCTTTATATGAGCTTAATAAACAGTAAAGGGCCCGACTGGTGTCAAGCCAACAGAGTAGTAATGTAGCATGGAATTTGCTCCAAAGTTTCAGATTTGGATAATCCTACTACTGGTGTTACCAAGTACTACAGCTCCTCGGTACCGTGCTTAGAAATAGAAACAGCACTTGAAAAATACTTTGGCACTCTTTGACTGAGCTTAAAAGGCAAGTGTTTTAGCTCTAACTGCCCGATCTTACTGTTTAACGAAGTACCGAAGAAGGCTGCCAGCCATTCAAGAATTCTTTACCTAGAACTGTGGTTCTCAACCCCGACGCCCTAGACACTGACCTGCTTTCTGACTAAGCAGTAAAGGGGGTTGAGTCCTAGACAGCACGTCAGCAATTGTGCACACCAATGGACGTTCTAATGGGATTGTATTACATCTCTAAACATCCTAGTCATGCAAGAGCTTATACAGTTGTTCATCTTAGAAGTTCTTCTTTCTCCCTTTAGTAATTTTTCAATTAGAAAATGCCAAATGCATCGGAATGAAAGTTAGTATATTGGGATTTATAAGTGAGGTCAATAACACCAGAAACTAATACAAAATAATATTGACTATAAACTGTAATTGAAAAATAATTTTTGAAATATTTTTTTTATTGATTTCAGAGAGGAAGGGAGAGGGAGAGAGAGATAAAACATCAATGATGAGAGAATCATTGATCAGCTGCCTCCTGTACGCACCCTATTGGGGACCGAACCCGCAACCTGGGCATGTGCCCTTGACCGGAATCCAACCCGGGACCCTTCAGTCCGCAGGCCGACACTATTCACTGAGCCAAACCTGCGAGGGTGAAAAATAATTTTCTTTTAATTTGAAAAAAAGGAAGGGTTTTAGAAATAAAGTAAATCTTAAATGGGTAGATGTCTGATATGTAATTAAGATAAAGGGGAATTTGTTCCAAAAGATGTGAGCAAAAATGGAAGTGGCCATAATATTTTTCAGGAAGAATGATTGGCTTGTGGTGGTAGAGGTTTAGTGCCAGAAAATAATAAGTGATACATTTTGAAAATAATCTAAGGACAGATTTCTTAAGAAGGACATTGATACTCATTGGATAACAATTTTTCTCCAGGCATCATCTCATATGCTACTCATAATAACCCTCTAGTGTTATCTACTCTAGTATTACATTATCCAATTAACATCAAATTATATTTTTTACTCAATAACTGTTCTGAAAAACAAAGCTTAAGATAAAAATATTTATGCAGTCACTTTTGCTTGTTGTTTTTTTTTTTTTTTATCTACTCCGTACGTAGGAAAACCATGTGCCTTGTTTTGCTCACCTGTTGGAAAAGAACAGCCTATTCTTCTGTCAGAAAAAGTGATGGATGGAACTTCTTGTGGCTATCAGGGATTGGATATCTGTGCAAATGGCAGGTGTCAGGTAAGACGGTCTAAAAGGGAGAACATATATGCTGAAAGAGAGCGCTGGGACCTCTGAGCAGCTGCCCAGTACGGTGGAGAGCTTTGCCCTAAGATTCAAAAGATGTGGATGTTGTCCTGACTCAACTGTGAGCTTGACCAAGTCTGATCTACTTTGTATAATGTAGGGTTTGGACTAGAAAATCTATATTATCCATTACTAGTGGAAAGAATATGAGATTTTTATTCCGTCAATATCTATTATAGGTCTAAAATTGTAACACTTTGGTCATTTTAAGTAAAAACATTGCAGACCAAAAATTCAAGCACTCCAGTTCTCCATGTCTTGTGTCCAAGACTGAGCCATGTCATAAAAACTAAAGTCAATCCTACTACTCACTTAATATGAAAGCACTTTATTTTTTTAATGGGTTTTTATTGATTTTTAGAGGGAAGGTGTGTGGGTGGGGAGAGAGAGAGAGAGAGAGAGAGAGAGAGAGAGAGAGAGAGAGAGAGCGCGCTTGAGAGAGAGAGACATTAATGTGAGAAAGAAACATGTATTGGTTGCCTCTTGTACACACCCCAACTGGGGATCAAACCCGTAACCTGGTCATGTGCCCTGACCAGGAATCGAACTGATGACCTTTTGGTGCATGGGATGATGCTCAACCAACTGAGCCACACCAGCCAGGGCTGAAAACATTTTAAATTTTCTGATAATACTTAAATATTTCCTTTGCCTCTGTCTTCCTTTTTTTAAAATTTTACTTAAATTTATTGGGGGTTACATTGTTAATAAGATTATATAGGTTTCAAGTGTACAATTCTATGATACATCATCTATATATTGTACTGTGCACCCACCACCCACAGTCAAATCATCTTTCATCACTATATATTTAACCCTCTTTACATTTTACTACCCTCCCAGCCCTCTTTCCTCTGGTAACCACTATACTGTTATCCATGTCTATGAGTTTTTGTTTGTTTTTCTTGTTTGTTCATTTGTTGTTTTCAGTTTTATATCCCACATATGAGTGAAATTACTAACTTTTGCTGTCTGATTTATTTCATTTAGTATGGTGTTTTCAAGATCCATCTATATAACCTTCATCTACTGCATGCAATTTGTGTGCTCTTCTTCATTTATCATTGGAAAGGTAGAAATTCTGTTAAAGTGAGGATGAGCAGCATGGTGGAAAGATCCAAGGCTAGAACTTAGAATTTGATAGTTATAGCTCTGCCACTGCCTCAGGTTGGCTTCCCTGGGAGATTAATATGCAGAATGTTTAATGCCAAGTGTTCTCATGATAAACATTTATGTGGGGAACGAAAGGAGGCAGGATTGGGCACAGGGAGAAATGGGGCTGTGGTGCAGTCACAAGACCTCGGCTGACCCTGTGGGCACTGAAACTGGGATGGCTCTTCAGAGTTGTCCCCATTTGGGGTGGGAAAAAGCTCTTTTTACCTGCAGCATCTATGAGCGTTTGGACACCAACCGTCTTTGGAGAAAATGTGACCTTGGAAAATTAAGTTTTCTTCAGACTAGGTAATTTCTGAAAAGGGTTGGTGGCTAAAAGCCATCAGCTGATAAACTGCCCAGGCATGGGAGGGAAATCCATCCTTTAGTTACGAAAGAGCATCTGAGTGGAGCAGCACTGAATCCATGACAGCCACTAGGAAACTGTTCTTGGGAAAAGCACTTAAGATAGGGATGCATCTGTGAACTCTGGAAAATGAAGTTGTTGGACCAATGGTCACTGGTTTTTGTGTGCAATGCACTCCTTTGCAAATCTGATGAAAAGTGTCCTTTTTCCACCCCACACGCTCACACACCAAAATTTGAAAACAATTGCGAGCTATGGATGGATCAGTCTGGTTCGATAGAAGTCTGTGGACTTCTGGATAAAGACTTGAAAACAACATGAAACTTAAATGCTTCACCAGCTCTGAGATTCTATACTTTTCCAGCATGCTATAAAGTTTAAAGCACAGAATCATGTACTAACATTGACATAAGAAATGGTTTTTAAATTACATATTAATTTCCTTTATTATTTAACAGAATATGGCAGTAATATGAAATATATTTTTTTCATTTATATGTAAAAATAAGTCATTGCAGATACTTCTACATATTTGTTTTCAGAATTAAAATTATGTATGTTGTATAATTAAAGCTTTTAATTTGTGTCATTGCATGTAAATCTGTCAGATGATTGTATGTCTTAAATGAATTTATTTTTCAAGAAAAGGTTTTCCAAGTATATATGCCACATACAATAGCCTAAATTACTATGCTTTTCACTTAACAATGTTGTGTAAGCCAGATCTTTTACAGAGTTCCTAGCTAGACATTAAAATTACAGCAACAACAAAAAGGTATGCATCAGTATGAGACTCGGATGATTATAATTACATTAAAGTCTTATGAAATGGATTTTGACTTCTAACAGCTTTGGAATACTTCAAGATTCTGGCTTTTTAACTAAAATGCTCCATTCAGTCTTTCAGTATAATTAAAACCATGCCCCCCCCCCCTCCCCACACACAACCTTCTATATGTTGGGTTTGGATTGAATGTCTTGTTTTATAACAAAATGCATAGCACCGAAGCTGAATATAGAATTTTCAACTTGGTGAATGGACTAAGGAGGGCAATTGAAAATAGACAGCTTTCTCCCAGTGACATTTCCATCATGGCAAAGGGTAGAGAAAGCTCTACCTCGTTAGGACCTCCTTATCCCTCCATCTCCAGCAGCCAGTGGTACCTCAGGTACCCGCCATCAGTTAAACAGCATTGCCTTTTCAAAGTCGTTCGTTTTCAACTCTTGGAGTTATGTGAGCATATTTTGATAAGTGTGGGTACTTGAGACTACTGATTACAAAATATGAAATTCTTGATTATTATCTAAAAAAATGCATGATTATTGAGCCATGGCATATGTCTATCCCGGACTTTTATTTTAGGTTTACAGACATGTAATTTTCCAGTTACAAGGGTTAGACAAAAGAGAAATTAAGTACTAATTTATTCAATTTTTAAACTACTATTTATTGGGTTTATTTTATTTGCCTGGGTACAAGCTGGGGGCTAGGTTTAGAGCAATAAAGGTGCTTCTGTTACTTCAGAATCACTCTAGAATCTACTCTAAATTTTTTTGTCATTTGTATATGAAAGAGATATTTTTTTCTCACCCCAGGACTCCCAAGTCTTTTCATGGCTCTGCTTAGTGACGTTTTCCCATACCTTTGTTGTGTTTTGAGAATTTCCTGTGGTGGCCACCTCTTTCATCTGGAGACATTCCCTTTATCCCTCTCTGAATAAGCTTTCATTTGCTGATCAGGTTTTCTGCTGATGTATTGCATTGTTTACCTCTTGACATGGATACAGTCCTTGACACAAGGAAGGATGCTATATTATTCAGGTTTCATGTGATTTTTGCTCTCAGGATGTTTATCCTGCAGCTGCATGTTATCTGCCAGCTTCCCTCATCGTAACACCAACCACAGCAAAAGACCCTGTTTTTATTTCTGTTTTATTAATATCATTTAAATCCCTCTAAAGTAATTGTAACTTATACATGGATGTATCCTCAGTCCATCTTGCAACTCTTATTTAGGGATAATTGTATTATCCTACTATTTATTTCTGGCAGCATTGATAATGATAAATTCTGTCCTTTGAGTATGCATAGCTTTGCAAAATATTGTTATATTTTCTGCACATGCATGGGAGACCAACATTATTCACTAGAAAAGAGTCAGTGATTTAATCTCAGAAGATTTGTATTAACACCATTTTTCTGGAAGTATATAAATATAATTCCCCTGAGGTTTATATTTTTTACAGCAGCCACATTTGTGTGCTGGATGCCAAAGAAGACAGGGATAGAAGTTTATTCATGAACTGTAGTGAAAATAAACATTTATTTGCTTTTCAAAATAATTAATATTTAATATTTACTTTGCAACCTTAGAAGTGAAGCCATCCATATAATGTAGTATATCTACTCTATTTTTGAGTAGAATGAATTAGATTAGTTGTGTTATGTTTAATAGAAATGTCACTGCCTTTGGGATTTATGTAAATTGCATTTGTTTCAATATACTTTATCAAATTGCTTTAGGATGTCATTTAATTTTAATAAAATAAAAATATTATCATCACTGTTCTGCTATTTGATCACTTTTAGATAATATTTGACATGAGCTTGCTGTATTGGTTTGCACCAGAGAATATGACATTTTACCAGTTTGTCAATTAAATATGTCTAGTTTGTAGAGACTAGGCTTGTCCTAAATTAGAGTTAAAAAAGAAAAAACTCACTTTATGATGTGTTGCCATTCTTTTGTTACAGAAAGTCGGCTGTGATGGTTTCTTAGGGTCTCTTGCAAGGGAAGATCATTGTGGTGTATGCAATGGCAATGGGAAATCGTGCAAAATCATTAAGGGAGATTTCAACCACACCAGAGGAGCAGGTAATTATATTTTTATATTTTCAAAATTAATAATTTGAACAATCCTTGGGGACAGAGATTACATTGAACTTGACTTAGAAATCGCAGTTCTGAGTCTATTGAAGACTTTGTAATGGGTATTGAGTGATTTTTCATGATGACATACAATACATGTGATATGAGCCAGAAATTCTAACAAGCCCATTTCCCAATAATGAAAATATGAAGTCATCTGTTGTGCATTTAATAAATTGGAGCAGCAAGGGAATAATCTAATTTGCATTGGCAAATGTTATCAGGTTTCCACAGGCCTTGTTCTCCAATGCAGAGCACGATGCCTCACAGAGAGTAATGATTTGTAACAGCCTGAAGCAACTATTCAGAGTATTAGGCTTCAGGTTTTCAGCTTTCCATTGTCTTTATTTTTTCTTAACGTTTTTACTAAATTTGAAGGGAATACATTGTTGGAAACAGAGAGTCTGTAGCAGTGTAGCATGGTGGAAACATTAGCAAAGGGGAGTCAGAAGGTGAGGGATGGTGTTCCTGATATATTAATAGTGAGAAGCCACCCTCTATTTTGTTCTCTCATCTATAAATACTAATACTCAGGGGATGTGAGGATGAAATGAATATGGTTGATCTATATGGTGTGAGTTTTAAAGTGATCCACAACAAAAAGTAATGTAACCTATACTGAAATATAATGACCCACAAATATACTTTAGAAACAGCAAATGCTTTACACTCAGGTCCTCAAGCTTACTGGGAGGGAGCACATATTTCTGTGTTTACATTAGTATCTCACTAAACATCTACCTATTGAACTATCTTATTATTTGTGATTATATTTTCATCATCTTTAGGATGCACATATTACATATATTAGCCTTTTCCTATTTTAAATTTCTTTCTTGGTCAAATACCAAAAAACCTGAGACTAAAATACATATTCGTTTTAATACAAAAACAAGCCATTTGTGTTTGAATGGTCAAGAAAACTGAGTTCATTCTAGATAAAAGAATCCTTCAGAAGAGAATATTAGACACAGCCCTCTGAAGTTGAATGTAAGCATTTGCTAGGCCCCAGCAGAATAAAAGATACGTGAACATAAAATTTTGAAGCCTAACAATAACCAAGGTCCAGGGTAAGTTACAGATCAAGATCTCAGTCTCCAAAGCTGTGAAACAGGGGCCTGTGAGTCAAAATCTGCCATCATTCATTTAGGAAAGTTCTAAAGCTGTAACAAGCTCTCGGACTTTCAGCTAAGAAGTTCAGTTGTAATAAGTTTTTCAGCCTGATTGTGGTGGCAGAAATCTTTGTAGTGCATAAGGTCAAATGAAGTCTGAAAGACTAAAGATGTGAAGACACTAGAATTTTTGGAGAATCCTCTTGCATAGTTATTTAGCATGCATGGAAACAGTTCACTGAAGAATACTGATGCACACTCAGCACTGATATCTTAAATTGTACTAACACTTGATTTTTCCACCAAGCATAGAAAAGAGAAATACTAGTTAACCAACCAGTAATGTTTATCATTCTGACTGCAGTTATGTGAGTACATTTTTCCAGATTCCTATTTTAAAAATTGTTTTTATTGCACTTTAATTTTAATTTTGTTCATTTGTTTGTTTGTTGTAGGCAAGTTACATTAATGGCACCTGTTATTTGGAAAATGTCTGAGATTCCTAAGATATTGGAATTATCAGAGACTAATAATATTACTTTCTCCCTTAAACTCTATGCCAGTTTCACATTGCTCACAAGAAAGAGACGGGAATTCTTAACTTGGACCATACAAATGGTCCCACATGATGTGATCTCTGCCTGCCTCTCCAGCACCATCTCTCATTAAGGTCCCTTTCCTTCTCTAAGCTACAGCCACCAGGTTTCTTTTAGATTCTCCAATTGACCTTGTTCCCTCCAGTACCATGCAGTTAAAAATATGGTTGTTAGCTTCCTGTTAGCTTTGCCTGGTTAATTCCTAGCCATCACTTAGATCTCAGTTCAGTTGTCACTTAGGCATTGAAGTGTTCCCTGAACAGCCTCCACCACCTATCACTAACAACCATATTCATATTCAAATTCATAGTCATTCATATCCATATGGTGTAGCTCTAATCCCATTTGTAATTGTACATTCATTGGTCTTTACTTCCCCACTTTAAGGTCAATGAGAAAAAATATCCTGGCTATTTTTATCCAGGCCCCAGATTCTCAATGACAGGCATTGTGTCTGATTCTTTGTTAATTTAATTAACAATGGAACTTTACATTATTAAGAACTTTAAAAAACAAAATGAGTCCTTAATTATATCATAGGCTTCATCTACTTGTGAATTTAGGAATGCTGTGTTCATTTCTCTTGAGACAATTTTATCCTTACGGTTTATGGACTTCCTAGAATTTCTTGAAGGAATTGCAGCCTTCTTTGGTCCAGTTGGCCATGCACACTGTGTGTGCTGTATGAGTAACACATGTGCAGACACATGTGGGTGTTTCGGTCCCTGTGCTCTATTTAGAGTTTGCTTAGTCATTTTTGTTGGAGCTAGAAAATAAACTTAAGAGGAGTTTATTTTTTTTTTCTTGTACATTTATCATGTCTTTCATTATAACTTGCCTAGCTAGGAGATAATTTTTTAAAGGAATTTTTAAAGTTAAATTGTGTATTTGGCCAATTGTGGAACTATATAGTTATCAGTATACACTAAGAAGAAATGGGCATAAAATGTGTTCTTCTTAATATAAGAGCTAATGATACCGATTCTGTGTAAGGAACACAGCTCTTAGACTGTTTGTTTGTATGTTTGCCATGGGAGTAGGAGTGTCATAGTACCATATACTAGTATTCTGTTTTATAAAATAGTAGCAGTGGGTCATAGCAGGAAGTGCACAGTGGAATCAGACGGATCTGAGTTAAAAGCTCGGGTCAGCTAATTACTGACAATGCGGTGTTGAAAAAGGGATGAAGCCCATGATATAATTAAGGTCTCATGCAGATTTTTTTTCTGCCTAAATTTATTTTCTCATCTATTATGTGAGAAATGTAATATTAAAACAGTGGTAAGTTGGATGTTATCATTATGATTAAATGTAGTAATTTATGTAAATTACCCATAATAGTGACTAGTACATAGTGTTGCTCAAAATATGGCATTTTTCATTGTTACTTACCATGAAAATAATGATTGCTATTGGAATTTTAAGATGGCTGATTAATAATGGATCTCTGGCTATAAAATAGGATCGGATTTTCCTATGTAAAAAGCAAGCTGACACAATTTATGACAATGATGTCACAGGCTTTATTTCAACTTCTAAGCTCAGTGGTAGCCACTCTCATATTCACTTCTTTAAAAAATGTGCATTCTCAATTGTGCTAAATGGCTTATTTACTGAAAAATATGTAGGCCCCCCAGTCATTAGCTATCTTTTTTCAAATGTCTTTGTTTAATATTTTTCTTCCTCTCTTCTTTAAACTCAGTTTAACTCACCTATCCTCCAGCCCATTCCAATTGAATAACAGAAAATTGCTCTGGATATAACTGTAAACTTAGCTATAACTATTGTCCTAATGTATAACATACCTTTACTGCTAAACCCAGTTACTACTTCCACTTGATGCTACCCAGTCTTCTTTTTTAGCATCCTGACATTTAGCATCTCCAAACACATAGCTGAATTCATTTACTGAGAGATTAACAGTCATCTCTTGATTGTGACATCCAGGCACAATCTCCTTTATCACTTTTCTCTTTGATGTTGCTGCAGTTGATGATGCAATTGACCAACCACTCTTCTTGAGATATTCTAATCCAAAATAGCCAGATCTCCTCCTTCTCGGGATCATTACTTCTCTATATTCTTTCCTGATTTATTTTTAACCTCTGTCAGTAGGTTAGAGAATCATCCCCATATGCCAAGGTTGCGGGTTCGATCCCTGATCCCTGATCAGGGTATATGCGAGAATCAACCAAGGAATGCATAAATAAGTGGAACAACAAATCAATGTTTCTCTCTTTGTCTCTCTCTAAAAATCAATAAATAAAAATTTTAAAAACACAGAGATTTTTCAATTTAAAACCAAACCAACATAAAAACAGCTCTTGCCAGTAGTTCTGTCGGTTGGAGCGTTGTCCCATGCACCAAAGGGTTGTGGGCTTGATTCCTGGGTTTCAGGTTCCATCCCCCAATGGGGTGCATGCGGGAGGCGGCCAATCAATGTCTCTCTCTCTCTCACATCTATGTTTCTCTCTCTCTCCCTCCTCCCTCTCTAAAATCAACAAAAAAACAACAACATATAGTTATCAGTATACACTAAGAAGAAATGTATTCTTAGTATAAGAGCTAATGATACCGATTCTGTGTAAGGAATTGGGTGAGGATTTTAAAAAAGCCCAACTATGACTATCACCAGTGTGGAGTTCTTGACTTGTCTCTCGATTTTCTCCACTTACTTTCATGACTTAAATGATTATCTCTGCAAAGATGCCTCCCAAAGGGACTTGAGATGTCTGACCTTTTTCTGGAGTTCCAGATGGTCAGAGCTCTTCCTGGATATGTTTACTAGTGTGTTACATTTTGTTAAATGCAAATTCCAAAGCTGAGTTTATCAGATTCTTACCACAACTTGACTTCCACTGTCTTGTAAGCAATGGCCCCATTCTCACATCCTATCTAATAAAATAGTAATATGCAAATTGACCATCACTCCAACACACAAGATGGCTGCCCCCATGTGGTCACAAGATGGCTGCCCCATGTGGACACAAGATGGCCGCCACAAGATGGCCAGCAGGGGAGGGCAGTTGGGAGGGACCAGGCCTGCAAGGGGAGGGCAGTTAGGGGTGACCAGGCTGGCAGAGGAGGGAAGTTGGGGGCGACCGGGCCTGCAGGGAAGGGAAGTTGGGGGGGACCCAGGCCTGCAGGGGAGAGCAGTTAGGGGGGACCAGGCCTGCAGAGGAGGGCAGTTAGGGATGACCAGGCCTGCAGGAGAGGGCAGTTAGGGGAGACCAAGCCTGCAGGGGAGGGCAGTTAGGGGCAATCAGGCTGGCAGGGGAGCAGTTAGGCATCAATCATGCTGGCAGGGGAGTGGTTAGGGGGTGATCAGGCTGGCAAGCAGAAGCAGTTAGGGACAATCAGGAAGGCAGGCAAGCGAGCAGTTGGGAGCCAGCAGTCCTGGATTGTGAGAGGGATCCCATATTGGAGAGCGTGCAGGCTGGGCTGAGGGATACCCCCTCCTCCATGCACGAATTTCGTGCACCAGGCCTCTAGTAAGTAATAATAAAGCATTGAGTTCAATGTTTGTTTTCCCACTTTCCATTGGTTCTCAAGTTCAGAATTTTTTTGTTTCCCTTCACAATGCCTTCTGAAATTACTACCTTGGCCTCTACCATTCTTGGGTTTTTACATTAGACTTCTGACACTGTTATCCACAACTGCATTGCTGGGTCTCCTGCATCCTGCTGCCAATATCTGATTACCAAAGACAAAGCCTCTCTGACCAGTATCTCATTACCAAGTTGCTTGCTATAGAATGTTCAGTCGCTGCAAATTGAAAAATTCAGAGCCTTGGGCATACTTTAAAACTCTCTTATTCTGTCAGAATTATTTTATTCATGTGCTCCTAAGATACCACTTGCTCCCTTTTCTTTTTTTAAAAGTAGTATTTTTAAAAATATATTTTATTGATTTTTTTTATAGAGAGAGGAAGGAAGAGGGAGAGAGAGAGACAGAAACACTAATAAGAGAGAAACATCATTGATTGGCTACCTCTTGCACACCCTCTACTGGGGATCGAGCCAGAAATCCTGACATGTGCCCTGACCTGGAATGGAACCTGTGACCTCATAGTGCATGGGTAAATTCTCAACCACTGAGCCACACTGGCCGGGCTCTTTTACTTTTCTGTACTTACAGTGAACTCATCCTTTTTCTATATCTGTCCATATCCTATCCATTCTTTTTTTTTTTAATATATTTTTTTATTAATTTTTTACAGAGAGAAAGGGAGAAGGATAGAGAATTAGAAACATCAGTGAGAGAGAAACATCAATCAGCTGCCTCCTGCACACTCCCTACTGGGGATGTGCCCGAAACCAAGGCACATGCCCTTGACCGGAATCGAACCCGGGACCCTTGAGTCCGCAGGCCGACGCTCTATCCACTGAGCCAAACTGGTTAGGTCCATATCCTATCCATTCTTCAAAGACATTTCATCTACTTCTTTGTGAAGCTTTCCTGGACTATAAAAATTGTTTTCTCCTCTGAATCATAGTCATTCCGGCTGAAGTCAGTGTTTCTCAAACATGAGTAATGTATCTCACCATTTACAAGGGAAAAATAAAAAGTAAATCCCACTTCTATGAGTTAAAAATAGCAGCAAACCTTTTGAGTGGTGATGTGATCAGAGAAGCGGGGGGAGGGGGGGCAGTTTAAACCACATGATTTATAGTATTCTTTAGCAGGGAGTTAACCACAACATTTTGCATATGATCTTTTAAACTTAATTTTTGAAGTTTTATTTAACTCATATTTATATGTTATTTCTGCCTTATCTTTCCTATTGAATTGAGTGCAGAGACCTTCTTACCTTACTTCTGTGTACAAATAGGCAGTAAGCATTTGTTTCTATTTTCATTGCTGCCTATTTGTTCATGTAACAAAATGATAGTGCCTGTGTGGTTTGGTGTTACTAACAATGGTTAGATTGAGTAAACAGCGTTCGCTAATGGAAATTATGATTCTAAAAGGTGGGGCATATGCTACCTTTCAATATATACCAAATACAGGAAACACTTTCAGGAATTTGAATAATTAATAAACAGCAGACAATTCTGAGATTAACTTGGAAATTAGCCTTCTATCAGGTATATGAAGCTACACAAATATACTAAGAAAAATATTAAATATTATTGCAATAAATGTATGTATCTATTTATTTTTAAATTTATCTTTATTGTTGAAAATATTACAGATGTCCCCTCTTTTCCCCATTAACCACCCCCTCGAACCTGCACCCACGCCCCCCTCAGGTTTTCACCACAGTATTGTCTGTGTCCGTGGGCTGTGCAGGTATGCGTATAAGTTTTTTAGTTAATCTCTCCCCACCCCTTCCATCCTCATCCCCGCCTTCCCTCTGAGATTCGTCAGTCTGTTCCATGCTTCTGTGTCTCTGGATCTATTTTGTTCATCCGTTTATTTTGTTCATTAAATTCCACATATGAGTGAATGTAAGTTTAAAGCTAAAAAAGTATCTATGCTATTCTTTATTAAACGAAGTCTTGATTTTTACCTTTTCTGCACATTCTCTCTTCTATCCCACATTATCTTATCATTTTATTTCACTTCAAGGTTTATATTCCTAAAATTCTGCTGAAAAACCTTTCCTAAGAAAAAACTAATTGTGTTTTGTTTCTAGCTGTCGGACACCTTCCGAGATGACACCAGATTGCTTGGTGTGGCCTTCCACCTACTTGTCTGGACCCCCAGTTTCACAGCCCTTTGTGAGTCTCCTCAGGGAGAGGCTGGTATGCTCAGCCACTCCAGGGACCTGGTGTCCTGCCAGCTGCAGTTCCTTCTTCCCTGCACTTTCTAACTTACATGACGTCCCCGAGCGGATCTGAGGCTATTTGCTCTGTTCTAAGAGCCACTGTGTTTCTAACGGGGCCGTCCCATTGTGCTTTCTCTCTTCTCACAATTCATATAGTGAGTTTGACATAAAATGTAATTGTCTGTTTGCCCTTGGTAGTGCTGCAGACTTAACATCTTTCCAAGAAACTTCTCCACTTGAAATGATGACAGCTTTTGTACTTAAGTTTTTTCCTCCCATAGGTATGGAAATATCAAAGCAAACATCAAAACCAGAAAACGAAACGGCGAGTCAACTAAGAAAAGAGATCTCCTAAGAACTCGAGATGTATTTCATGACTTGTTGACTCTTGCAGGTTATGTGGAAGTGCTGGTGATACCTACTGGAGCCCGAAGAATCAAAGTGGTGGAGGAGAGGCCGGCACACAGCTATTTAGGTAACCTGGGTTACAGACACACAGCCCATCCCCGCAGGAGCCAGCTCCCGCCCTGGGCGTTCGATTCTGACAAGGCTGTCAGTCTGTTTCTAGTTATATGTGTGAACTTCCCAGGAAGCACCTTTTGTCGTATCAAGTCGAAGTTTCTTTCAAGGACTCCCCAGGAGCAAAAGCAATTTGGTTGTCTGTGTGTTTTGGAGGGGTATGAATTGCTTCCACATGTTAGTCCATGTTAAAAAAACAACACACTCATTGGAGGATTTGGGTATGTTTTATTTCATAGGTATGCATTTGTATAAAACATTTCTTAAATATATTTATTTCACATATACACACATACATATACACATATTTATATTTCTTGCATAAGGAAATGCATATATTCCTGTATGTATGTGTAATGATTACTTTGGAATTAGGAAATCTTGTGGGATTCTTTAAAAAATTTCTATATACTAAAAGGACTTAATATTTTAATGGGAAATAATGCTCTTTTTTGCCTCACCTATGTAGAGAGTATTTAAAATTTTTAATTATTACTTATGGAAAGAATTGTATGAGCTATTTTAATTAGGCCAATTAAAAACTTTTTTATTTAATGATTTTTAAATATATGAAAGAAAATAGTAAATTGTCAAAATACATATTGCTTTGTATGTTCAAATTTCAAACTATGTCATATGAAGTGATCTTTTATAGTCGTGGCATCACAGGTAGAGAAATCTAATATGATTAGGTCTGACAAAAAACATAATATTCTCCCCAAATTTAAACATTGTATTTATAATATCTTTTTAAAAAGCCTGCCTGTCTATTTTTTCTTAACAAAAATAATGTCCTCATTATTCTTTTTCAAATAAGAAATATCCTAATAGGGAAACACTTTGTACATGATTAAAAAATCCAGTATTATGTGATTGTATTCTACAATATTGAAAATTGCCTGCACTCGGATTGAATTATTTTTCTTATTAGGGTTTGCTTTCTAGGAGTAGGAAGGTTTGAGGAAAGGGGACAGTAAAATAAATCCTTTGTCATGTGACACACTCATTAGTTTGTTTTACTAATATTTAAATTTTGTTTTTACCACCTATGATTTTAAAATGCATTTTAAATGCAAGTAAATCATCCCAAATGTCCAAATTCAAATCAAAGCTCTAATAACCAGTTTTTGGAGACACTGTGCAAACTAGACAACTTCAAAATATTCATTCAATAGTAGACCTTTGGCTATTACACTGGGGAATATGTGTGTGTGTGTGTGTTCCCAAGCTGAAAAGGAATTTAGATGTCTCAAATGGAGTTATCTCAAATTCTACAAAACTACATTGTATTATGATTTTTAAGAACCTGAAAATGTGGCTAAATACATAAGCCAGTTTTACAAATGGGAAATTTCCATGCTCTCTCTCATTCCTTACTTCCCAGGCTCTTCAACCAATCTAGGCTTGTTTCTGTCTCCACTCTACAGTAACTGCCTTGGTCAAGGTCAG
The DNA here is from genome assembly GCF_027574615.1 of Eptesicus fuscus. NCBI lineage: Eukaryota > Metazoa > Chordata > Mammalia > Chiroptera > Vespertilionidae > Eptesicus > Eptesicus fuscus. The sequence continues at coordinate 71,570,861 of NC_072478.1, forward strand.
CAAATGCCTTCCATATTGACAGTCCAATGGTCACATGATATTTGACCAATAAACAGCATCAAAAACTGTTGACCTTTCCTCAGTTCATTAAATACTTTCTTCTTTTGGCTTCTAGGATCCTTACTGGTTTCTTTTGTAGGATTCTCGACCTCTGCATGCTTTCCAAATGTTTCTATACTGTGGGCTCAAGCCAGGGCCCTGCTCTCTTCCCTGCTATATTGTCTCCCTAGGAAATCCCATCTAGCTCCATTGCTTTCCATGTTTATTTGATGCAGATTATCAAATGTCTCCTATTTGATAATCTCAGATAGGATAAATAATAAGTATAAATCAGAAATAATATTATACCTCAGAAAAAATAAGTATAAATCAAAAATTTAACTACCATCCCATGCTAAAATTACTCTTTCTCCTTTGGTTTTCCCCACTGTAGTAAATGTCACCCTATTAGTATTTTATGACTTCTGTAACAATTATCACAAACTTGTAGGTTTCAAAAAACAAAATAAAATGTATTCTCTCAGTTCTGGAGGCCATAATTAGTTTCAATGGACCAATATTCAAGGTGGCTGCAAAGCCAGGCTCTCTCTGAAGATTAGGGAACCTCCTTGACCCTTCTAGCGTTAGATAACTATCAGCATTCTTTTGCTTGTGATAATATGTGCCTCCCTAGCGTCAGTGCCTTCTCTTCTTTTCCTGTGTTTAAACCTCTCTTCCTACCTCTTATAAGAATACATGTTGATTGCATTTCAGGCCCACTTGGATAATATCCCATCTCAAGATCCTTAACCTAATCATATCTGCAAAGTTTGTTTATTTGCCATGTAAGGTAGCATTCTAGGTTCCAGGGATTCTGATATAGATAACTTTATTCCCTTCACTAACATCTTTTTAAAGCATATTTTTTTTTATTGATTTCAGAGAGGAAGAGAGAGACAGAGAGAGAGAGAGAGAGAGAGAGAGAGAGAGAGAGAGAGAAACATACATCAGTGATGAGAGAGAATCACAGATGGGCTGCCTCCTGTACGCCCCTCACTGGGGATCAAGCCTGCAATCCAGGCATGTGCCCTGAATGGGAATTGAACTGTGACCTCCTGGTTCATAGGTTGACACTCAACCACTGAGCTACACTGCCCGGGCATACTAACACTTTTTAAAAAACATTTGTGGTAAAATACACATAAAATTTACCATCTTAACTATGCTAAGTATACAATTCATTGGCATTGAGTACATTCATTTTGTTAACTACCACCACCACTATCCATCTCCTGAAGTCTTTTTGTCTTGCAAAACTAAAACTCTATCCATTAAATGATAACTTCCCATTCCCCCACCTCTCATCCCCTGCTATCCACCATTAAGTTTTCTATCTCAATGAATTTTGCCACTCTACATACCTCATATATGTGGAATCATACAGGAAGTGTCTTTTTGTGAGTGACATTATCACTTAAGAGAGTGTCTTCAAAATTTATCCATGCTATAGCAGGTATCAGAGTTCCCTTCATTTTTAAGGTTGAATAATATTCCATTGTTTGTATATATCACATTTTGCTTATTCATTCCTTCATCCATGGATACTTGGGTTGCTTCTACATTTTAGCTGTTGTGACTAATGCTACCATGAACATGGATGTACAAGTCTTTTTTCATATGGTAATTCTGTTTTTAATTGTTTTGAGAAACTGCCACACACCATTTTCCATTCCCACCAATAGTATGCAATGGGTTCTAGTTTCTCTATGTCCTCACCAGCGCTTGTTGTTTTCTGTTTATTTTAATGGTGGTCATCCTAAATGGGTGTGAGGTGATGTCTCAAGGTGGTTTTGATATACATTTCTTCAATAATTACATATGCTGAGAATTGTTGGCCATTTGCATATATTATTTGGGAAAATGTCTATTTTAGCCCTTTTCTCATTTTTAAATTAGGTTGTGTGTTTTTTTTTGTTGTTGTTGACGAGTTTTAGGAGTTCTCTATATGTTCTGGATATTAATCCCTTATCAGATATATGATTTACAAATATTTTCTACCATTCTTTGGGTTTTTATTCTGTTAATATTGTCTTTTGGTGCACAAAAGTTTATGTATATGCAATTGTTTTTAATTTTCATGAAGTTTAATTCACCTCCTTTCTTTTATTACCTGTGCCTTTGGTGCCATATCCAAGAAATCACTGCCAAATTTAGTGTCATGAAGCTTTTGCCTTATATTTTCTTCTAAGAGTTTTATAGTTTTAGGTCTTACATTTAGATCTTTGATCCATTTTGAATTAATTTTGTATATGGTGTTAGTTAAAGGTCCAACTTCATTGTTCTGTATGTGGTTACTCAATTTTCCCAGCACCCCTGGATGAAAGACTGTCCTTTCTCCACTGAATGATCTTGGCACCATTGTCAAAAATCATTTGGCTAAGGTTTATTTCTGGGATCTGTATTCTGTTCCATTGGTCTATATGTCTGTTTTTATGCCAGTAGCACACTGTTTTTGATTAGTGTAGCTTTCTAGTAAGTTTTGAAATCAGGAAGTGAGAGTCTCCAGCTTTGTTCCTCTTTTTCAAGATTGTTTTGGCTATTTAGACTCTCTTGAGATTCCATATGAATTTTAGGATAGTTTTTTTTTTTAATTTCTGCAAAAAAAATAAATATAGGCCATTGAGATTCTGTAAAGGATTGCATTGAATTTATAGATTACTTTGGATAATATTAACATTTCAACAATATTCAGTCTTACAATCCATTGACTTGGAATGTGTTTCCATTTATGTCTTCTTTAATTTCTTTCAACAATGTTTTTTAGTTTTCATTGCATAAGTCTTTCACCTCCTGGGTTAATTTCCAAGGTGTTTTTTTCTTTTTTTCTTTTTGATGCTATTGTAAATAGGATTGTTTTCTTAATTTCATTTTCTGAGTGTTCATTCTTAGTGTATAGAAATGCAACTGCTTTTTGTGTGTTGATTTTATACCCTGCTTCTTTGCTGAATTCATTTATTAGTTCTGACAGCTTTTTAAAATATAAAATCTTTAGGGTTTTCTCCATATCAGAGCATATCATTTGTGAACAGAAATAATTTTACTTCTTTCTTTCTGATTTGGATGCTGTTTTGTGCTCCTGGATTTGGTTTTCTAGTATTTTGTTGAGGGTTTTTACATCAATGTTCACTAGGGAAATTGGTCTGTAGTTTCATTTCTGTTTGTTTTGTTTTTTTCTGCCGTTGGTATCAGGAAAATACTGGTCTTGTAGAATGAGTTAGGAAATCTTCCCTCCACTTCAGTTCTTTGGAAAAATTTAAGGGTTGGTGTTAGTTCTTCTCTAAATGTTTGGTAAAATTTACCAATGAAGCCATAAAGTCCAGGGCTTTTCTTGGTTGGGATATTTTGATTACTGATTCGTCTGCTTTCTAGTTATTAGGTATATTTAGGATTTTTGTGTTTTTGTTGTTGATTTTTATTTTTTGTGATTCAGCCTTGGTAGGTTTTGTGTTTATAGGAATTTGTTCATTTCATATCCAATTTGTTAGCATACAATTGTTCATGGTATTTTTATAGTCCTCTTTATTTCTGTAACATCAGTTGTAATGTTCTCACTTTCATTTCTGATTATTTAGTTGTCTCTTTTTTTAAATTTAGTCCATCTAGCTTAAAGGTTTGTCAAATTTGTTGATCTTTTCAAAGAACTAACTTTTGGTTTTATTGATTTTCTCAATTATTTTTCTATTCTTTATTTCATGTATTCCTGCTCTAATCTTTATTATTTTCTTCCTGCTGGGTAGTTTTTCTAGTTCCATAAGTTCTGAAGTTCGGTTGTTAACTTGAGATCTTACTATCAGTGTTTATGATTATTAGTTTTGTCCAATCGCACTGCTTTCACTTGTGTCCCATCAGTTTCTGGATGTTACATTTTCATTTCTATTTGTCTTAAGATATTTCTGAATTTCCCTGTGATTTCTTCTTTGATACATTGGTGTTTGAGTATGTTGTTTCATTTCCATAAATTTGTGAATTTCCAGTTTTCCTTCTGTTGTTGATTTCTAACTTCATCCCATTGTGGTCAGAGAAGATGCTTTGTATGATACCTATCCTTTAGGACATGTATGCCTTTGAGGAGGGGCATCATTATCCTATCACAGTAACTAATTTCTATCACATGCTTGCTTTTATATTGTCTATCTCCATTGTTAGTTCTTGAAGGCAGGGGTCATTTTGCTCATGACCATATATGCAGTAGCTAAAACAAAGTCTGGCACACAGGAAGTAGTAAAGACTTTCTGAGTTCAATTAAGAAAAGATGCTTCACATTTGTATAGTGATTAGTATGAACCAGTGCATTAAATATACCCATTACATAAATCCTCACAATAACTCCATGAAGTGTATACCACTAATTTCCCAATTTTAACAATCAGACAATAAAGGAATAGAGTTTACCTTTCGGTTACACATCTAAAAGACTGTGATCCTAGATTTAAACCCAAGCAATCAATGTGGCCATAGTGTCTGGTTCCTACTCTCTCCTTTTTACTATATATATATAAATATATATATATTTAAATTGATTTCAGAGAAGAAGGGAGAGGGAGAGAGAGATAGAAACATCAGTGATGAGAGAGAATCATTGATCAGCTGCCTCGTACACGCCTCCTACTGGGTATCGAGCCTGCAACCCCGGGATATGCCCTGACTGGGAATCGAACTGTGACCTCCTCGTTCATAGGTCAACTCTCAACCACTGAGCCATATCAGCATATCTGCATTTTTATTAGAGACTTTTAAAAAATATTATAATTGTTTCCTGAATATGTATATGGAAATTCAGGGGGGAAATGTAATTATACTGCCCATAGTACAAATCTAGGCCAAAAAGACTTCTCACAATATTTAATAGACTTTATGAGAAAGATAAGGAAATACTTTACCTTTTAGGGAAAATCATTATTTTTAAATCACTTTAGCATTATTTGAATTATATCCATTTGTGGAGTGTAATAGCTATTATTTGCAAAGTGTTGAGAGTTTTCTGTCAACATGTTTATTTTCAAGTTAAAAATTCAATGTAAAAATAATGTATATTTTTTTCATAAATCTGAAAATTTGTATGTTTATTTTTATCTAAAACATACTTTGTATGTAGTACATCATAAATATATTATTTGCTAGAAATTAAAATTGGTGAGGTGAAAATTAAATAGTTAATAGATTGCTTATAATAATATGAATATAAGCACCAGAAAAATTCCTCAATGGACCAGAAAAACCTTAACAGATAGTGAATAATTTATTTAGTTTATTTAAATTAAAAAATGCAAATGACAAATAAGCAAATGAAAAATGTCTTTAGCCTCCATAGTAATGAAACAAGAGTTGTTGTTTTTTAAATCTAGATTATTCAAAATTTAATTCCTAAAATTTCTCCTCACCCATGTCTTGGCTAGAGAAAGGTGCTTCCAAGAATGTGTTCAGAAATGGGTACTCTAGTCTCTGTTATGGAAGCATAAATTGATGCAGCCTTTATGAAAAACAATTTAAAATTCTTTTTCAAAATCTATTAGTGTGCAATTTATTCCAAATCTGGGAATCCTTCCAAGGGAAATATTCAGATGTACACATAACTAGTATACAGTATATTTATCTGAGCATTATTTACAATATAAAAATCTTGGAAAACCTCAAACATTCAATAAATAGAGATTAGCTTAAATAATATTTAGGAAGATTATTGGCTTAAGTTATCAAATATTTTCATAGAATTATGACATAAAAGTCTGATTAACATGCAAATGACTTTTGAAAGAGAATTCAATTATATGGAAGAGTCTAACATTTTTATTTTAAAAAATTAAATCATTTGGCAAAAAAAAAATCTTGAATTTAAAATGGTAATCATGACATCTCACTTCCATGGCATGAATCTTATTTAAATAGTAACAGAGAGTAGTTCAAAAAAGAAATAGAGAAAAAGAATGTAGGTAAACAAAATTATTCTGTCAAATTCCATACAAAGGATGGCTGTGTATGGGTGAGAATTAGCATTTATCTCCCATTTTTGTACACATCAAATCACAAACTAGGGATGTAAAAAAGCCTTGAGTTCTGTTTTTAAGATCAACATATTATTTTTGAAATTTCTTGTAATGAATATAACCCTGTCATTTTTAAAAATCCTCATCCAGGGATATGCTTTATGTTGATTTTAGAGAGAGAGTAAAGAGAGAGAGAGAGAGAGAGAGAGAGAGAGAGAGAGAGAGGAGAGAGATGAGAGAGAGAGAGAGAGGAGAGATGAGAGAGAAACACTGATCAGTTGCCTCCTGCATACGCCCTCACTTGGATGGAATCCACAACCTTTTAGTGTATGGGACGATGCTCCAGCCACCTGAGCCACCTGGCCACGGCTAACCCTGTCATTTTGATCTATTAGTTAACATGCTATTTAATGACATTTCTTTAATGGCACACTTTCCAGAGTAGCATGGGAAATATGGAGGATGTAAAAGTTGCCATGTCAGCCCTCACATTCTTTGTGGTATCATTGCATAGACAACACAGATACACAGAGCCTTAAAATAATAATATATTAAAGAATAAGTGATTAAGGACCAAAATAAGGGTTTTAGACATCAAATGTCCAATGACATTGGAGGAGGTCAAGACAAATATGGCCACATAGTTGGGACAGTTTCAGGAGAGAAGGAGAGCTTGTGGCGTTTGCTATGATTTCGAACTTTCCCGGTGAGGACATGCCTCATGTTTTAGTCAGGAAGTTGACCCATTGGTTTAGAAATGAACGAAATACTTTTAAGGAACTCATGTGAAATGGATATTGATCAATGCTGCTTGTTGATTAATTCTTATAATATTTTTGAACCTCTTTATAGCTCTCCGAGACACTGGAAAACAGTCTATCAATAGTGACTGGAAGATTGAACACTCTGGAGCCTTCACCTTAGCCGGAACTACTGTTCATTACATAAGAAGAGGCCTCTGGGAGAAGATCTCTGCCAAAGGTCCTACTACATCACCTTTACACCTCCTGGTATGAGAGGGAAAGTCGATACCATTGCCTAATCAGCTCCCTGTGGCAAAGGACATTCCCACCGTGCCTCCTCTAACCTTTTTTCACAATATGAGATGTCAGGTAGACATTTAAAATCATTTAAGAGGTGAATTTTTTAGGGATTTTAAAAATGTGTTTTCCATTGTGATATATAAAAACGGAATTTATTATAAGAGGAACAAAATTTTATAGGGGCCCACAGACTCAAAGTAAAGGTGAATTACAGGCAACGAAAAAGCTTTTTGTCCTAAAAGCATACCTTTGCTAACCAGATTGGATGTCTGTGAAGAGAGAGCCATAATATGGTAAATCACAGCACTGTTCTATACATCCATGAACTAGGCCTTGTCTGATCTGTATGAAATGCCTTTGATAAAATGGTACTGTTTCTGGGAAAAAGACTGGGCTCATATATCAAATAGTGCTTACAATTACTCTGTTCTGTTTTCTTACTAGGTCAGTGGTCGGCAAACTGCGGCTCGCGAGCCACATACGGCTCTTTGGCCCCTTGAGTGTGGCTCTCCCACAAAATACCATGGCCTGGGCGAGTCTATTTTGGAGAAGTGGCATTAGAAGAAGTTTAAGTTTAAAAAATTTGCCTCTCAAAAGAAATTTCAATCGTTGTACTGTTGATATTTGGCTCTGTTGACTAATGAGTTTGCTGACCACTGGGCTAGGTTAATTGATCCCTGTAAAGAATTGTGAAAATTGGAATGTTTGGGATAAGTTTTTTACCATGTAATAAAAGACTAGACTTGAGGCAGGACAGAGTTTGAAGTGAAAGAAGCAGGACAGTGGTTTCTGCACCCAACCAATGGCAAGGCAAAATGCCCTTTTTGACCTTCAGCACTGCAGTCAGTGCTAACGGCTTAGGAGCCAGAGGGCTGACTGCACAGCTGGCATGTTTTCTGTCCCGGTGACAAAGCCGAAAATTCAGACACTTCAACACCTCTTTAAGTCCACACGTAAAAACAACTTTAAAACACGATCAGCTGACTCTTTATTTGGAGTGTGTTATGCCACATTATTTAATATCGCCACACAATTTAAGTGGAATTTTTCTTCAATTGGAGACATCTGTGTTGCCAGACTAGGAGCTAGAGGTTCAGATCACGTATCGGCCCATTTGCTTTTCCTACTTTAATGTGCCTGCAAAGCACCCGGGGTTCTTGTTCAAATGTGCAGTCTGATTCAGTAGGTCTGGGGAGGAACCTGAGATACACATTTCTAATCAGCTCCCAGGCAGTGCCACCTCTGCTAAGTCCACGGACCACATTTAAAATAACCATGTTTTTTAGAACTGCAATCAATAGGTTTTACCAACACAGATAAAGGGAGCAAGGAGAGTTAGGTGGATGGGGACCTTCTGTTCCAAATCTTGATGATGATGATGATGATGATGATGATGATGATGATGATGATGATTCATTTAGCACTGAGTCAGATACTGTCCAAAGTGCTTTATGTTCATTACAGCATTTAATTGTCATGATAACCCTGTGTAGTACGTATTATTATTACTCCATTTTACTGAACAACTAAGTATTAGAGAAGTTAGTGATGTGCACAGTGTCTCCCAATAACTTATTTATCCAAGAACAAGCTAGGTATTAATCAACCTACTATGCTGGCCCTCCTCACATGAAGCTGAGATCTAAGCTCTACACCAGAGAGCCTTGGATCATAAGTGCATGTAACTTTGAATAATTATTTGTTCATCTCCCCACAATTTCTTTGGATCCTATTATTTCATTTGAAGGGGAAACTTCACTCTGTGCCATGAGCCATCTGGAGAGAGGGGAGGGGGCTGACTAAACAAACATATATACCCAATATCGGGCTCTTTCCAGAATTGTGTTATTTATTTATTTATTTATTTATTTATTTATTTATTTTTTAGTTACAGTTGACATACAATATTAATTAGTTTCAAGTGTACAGCATAATGATTAGACATTTATAAACCTTATAAAGTGCTCATCCAGAAGTCACTTAAAAATAACATTTCCAACAACCAATATTTTTAATGATTGGATTACAGGAAATGCCTGCCGAATATGAATGAAACCTACATTTTTATGGAACAAGACCGAAGCCCCTAATTTTTTTACTGAGTCCCTAATTCAAAATCTTAAAACAGTTGACATGAGACCTCAGTGCTGGGAAGAGGGAGTTTCCTTGCTGCAGAATTCTTAATCTGACTGGTAATTACCAAGGTTTTTCCTGGAAGCATGAAACATAATTAAAGTCAGTGAACTATGCCTAAAAGAAGGCATCTATGTGACCTGGATTTATTCAGTAATCCAAGGGAAACTGCACTTCTAAGATATTTGTCTTTAATGACTATTACAGATTGAAAGCCAGTACTGCATTTTGAAAGGCAATACCTTCTGCCATGTTTCAGTCTGTGCCCCTCAACTGTAACACGGTCACACTTTCCTTCTTGCAAAAGTGTGCTGCCAACTTCAAATGGTTTCAGAAGAAGCTGACGGCTTTATAGGCAAGGTCTCTATTTCAAATGGCATTATTTATTCAAGGACAATCTAAAGTTGTATTAATGAAAATACAGTTTTTTAAGGAAAAATAGACATGTTTTCATTTGATTAAATAAGTTGGCAAGTATCTGTTATTTGTAAGTTCATTTCATCAACGAAAGAAGTTGTATGCTTATATTCATAACCCATGGACACAGACAATAGGGTGGTGAAGGCCTGGGGTGGGGGACGGGGCAGGCTAGAAAGGGTCAATGAGGGGAAAAGGAGACATATGTAATACTTTCAACAATGAAGATTTTAAAATAAATAAATAAAGTAATGAAACCCAGGCAAACTAAAGTAAGTAAGTAAGTAAATAAATAAATAAATAAATAAAGCTATGTAATAACCAGACTCAACAAGAAAAAGAGAGGACTCAAGTAAATAAAATCAGAAATGAAAGAGAAGTAATAACTGCCACCATAGAAACACAACAGATTATAAAAAAAAATATTCTGGGCCCTGGACAGGTAGCTCAGTTGGTTAGAGCGTCATCCTGATACACCAAGGTTGCTGGTTTGATCCTTGTTCAGGACATATCAAAGAATCAACCAATAATGTATAAATTAGTGCAACAAATCAATGTTTCCCTATCTCTTTCTCTAAAATAATTTTTTTTTAAAAAGAAAATATTTTAAAACTATATGGCAGCAAATTGGAGAGTCTGAAAGAAATGGATAAGTTCCTAGAAACATACACTCTTCCAAAACAGAATTAAGAAGAAACAGAATATGAACAGACTGATTACAATTAATAAAATTGAAGTAGTAGCCAAAAAACTCCCAGCAAACAAAAGTCCTGGACAGGATGATTTCACAGGTAAATTTTACCAAACCTCCAAAGAAGAACTAACACCAGTCCTTCTCAAACTCTTCTAAAAATTTTAAGAGGACGGAAGACCTCCAAGCTCATGTTATGAGGTCAGCATTATCCTAATTCCCAAACCAGAAAGAAGAAAATTATAGGCCAATATCCCTGATGAATATAGATGCTAAAATCCTCAACAAAATATTAGCAAACCAAATCGAGCAAAGATTAAAAAGATCATACCAAGTAGACTTTATTCCAGAGATGCAAGGTTTTTACGATTTCTGCAAATCAGTTAACATGATATGCCATATAAACAAAATGAAGGATAAAAATCATATGATCATGTCAGTAGATGCAGAAAAAAGCATTTAACAAAATCTAGCACCCATATATGATACAAACACTTAGAAAAGTGGGAATAGAGGGAACATACCTCAACATAATAAAGGCTATATATGACAAACTCACAGCTAACATACTCAATAGGGAAAAACTAAAAACATTTTCCTTAAGATCAAGAACAAGACAGTGGTTTTACCACTCTTATTGAACATAGCACTGAAAGTCCTCGCCACAGTAATCAGATAAGAAATGCATCCAAATTGGAAAGGAAGAAGTACTAGTAAACTGTCATTATTTGCAGATGACATGATACTATATATATAGAGAACCCTAAAGACTCCACCAAAAACCTACTAGAACCAATAAACAAATTGAGTAACTAGCAGGATACAAAATTAATATTCAGAAATCAGTTGCATTTTTATATAGAAATAATGAACTATCAGAAAGAGAAACTAAAAAAACAGTGCCATTTACAATTGAATGAAAAAATTTAAACTACCTATGAATAAGCTTAACCAAGAATATAAAAGACTTATACTCAGAAAATTATAAGACATTGAAGAAAGAAGTCAAAGAACATGCTAATAAATAGAAACATATACCATGCTCATGGATAGAAAGAATTAACACCATTAAAATGTCCAACTACCTCAATAATACTGTAATAACTATATATGATACCAGGTGGATACTGGAGATATCCGGGGGATCACTTTATAAAGTATGTGATTGTCTAACTACTATGTTTTACACCTGAAACTATATATATAAAAAGCCAGTGACCATAACGCCATAACAACCAGAAGGACCGGTCACTGTGATGCCCAATGTGGCCAGCAAATCGGCCTGATCAGGGGGTGGGGCTGCCGGCCAACCTCCCGAGGCTCCTCCCCCCAGCTGGCCCACCCCTGATCAGACTCTCCCACCCCAATCAAGGGCAGAGCCGGCTGGCCAAATGCCACCCCCCCCCCACCCTCCCTTCACCCCAGCTAGCCACGCCCCCGATTGGCCTGCTCCACCATGATAGGCTCGCAGCCCCTCCCCCCAGCTGGCCCGCCCCTGATCACCCCCCCAAGAAGAACTAACACCAATCCTTCTCAAACTATTCTAAAGCTTGGAGGTCTTCCGTCCTCTTAAAATTTTTAGAATAGTTCTTTGAATGTTTGGTAACCTCCCGCAGCCTCTCTCTCTGGCTGGCCCCACCCCCTATGAGCCCTCACCACCCTGATTGGCCCGCAGCCACTCCCCCCAGCCGGCCCTGCCCCTGATCACTCCCCACACCCCAATAGGGGTCAGGGCCAGCTGGTCAACCTCCTGCAGTCCCTCCCCCACCTGGCCTCACCCCAGATCAGCCCCCCTACCCCGATCAGGGGCAGGGCCGGCGGCCAGCCACCCATGGCCCCTCCCCCAGGCTGCTGGCCCCTGATCGGCCCCCCCAACCTCAATCAGGGCCAGGTCCCACTGGCCAATCACCCACGGCCCCTCCCCCCAGCTGGCCTGGCCCTGATCACCCCCGATTGGGGCAGGCCAGCTGGCCAACCTCCCACCATCTCCTCCTCCTGACAGGCCCAGCCCTGATATGCCCTGATTGGGGCCGGGCCAGCCAGACCACACCCATGCACGAATCCGTGCACTGGGCCTCTACTATAAAATAATATTGAATGCAAACTGTAATTGAAAATAAAGATTTTTTAAAATGTTAAAATAAAGGTCCATACTACCCAAAGTACTCTATAGATTCCACTCAATTCCTATCAACATACCAGTGGTATATTTCATAGAACTAGAAAAAATAATCTAAAAATTTGTATGGAAAGACCCTAAATAGTGACAGAAATCTAGAAAAAGAAGAACAAAGTGGGATGTATCACACTATCTGATGTCAAACTATATTGCAAGGCTATAGTAATTAAAACAGCATGGTACAGGCATGAAAACAGACACATGGATCAATGGACCAAACAGAGAGCCAAGAAATCAACCCACACCTATACTTTCAATCAATTTATGATAAAGGAAGCAAGAACATACAAAGGGGCAAAGACAGTCTATTCAATAAATGATTCTGGGAAAACTGGATGGATACAAAAAATGAAACTAGACCACATTATACCATATACAAGAATAAACTCAAAATGGATTACAGACTGAAATTTAAGACCTGAAACCGTAAGACTCCTAGAAGAAAATATAGACAGTAAAATCTCAGATTGTCCTCTTAGCAGTATTTTTTCTGACACATCTTCTCAGGCAAGGGAAACAGAAGAAGAAAAAATGGGACTACATGAAACTAAAAAATTTTTGCACACAAAGGGAAACCATCAACAAAACGAAAAGACAACCTACTGGATGAAAGAAGATTATTGCCAATGATAACATCCAATAAAGGGTTAAGATACAAAATTTATAAAGAACTCAGACAACACCAGAAAAACAAACAATCCAATTAAAAAGTGAGCAGAGGATCTGAGTAGTCAGTTCTCCAAAGAGGACATACAGATTGCCAATAGATATGTGAAAGGATGCCCAAGATCGTGAATCATCAGAGACATGCAAATAAAACCACAATCAGAAAACATTTCACACCTGTCAGAATAGCTATCATCAATAAATCAGCAAACAAGTATTTGTGGGGGGACAAAACAGACAGGGTCCCTTTGTACGTCCGGTGTCGCCCCAAATTCAGTCATTCTTATATTTTCATATATCCTTTATGGTTTATTGCACTGCTCACATATATATGTGTAAAAAACTGATTTGTTTTTATATTTATTCAAAAGTTCAAGTGGAAAATTAGTAACTATGACAAAATTAAAAATTAGCTTTACGTATATGTAGGATGAAATTTTTGTCCTCCAGTTGGCTTAGAAGTTCTCTACCCTTGTGGAATGAAATGAATTCCAAAGTCTTCTGTCCTCCTCCTCTGTTGGTGCAGGAACTTTATGTTCATCTTTCTGTTTTATATGAATGGAAAGGCTACATTTGACATTAAATTGTGAATTATATCTTGATGTTAGAGAGGATACATATTCCTGTCCCCCACTACTTAAGTCATCTCAATCATGTATCATTCTTTGGGAAACCGTCTAGTCCACTGACTTGAAAGAAAATGGTCTGGTATATCGGGTCTCATTCAAGTGGGCTTTTCTTCATAATGTCTTTAGCTCCACAGAGGTAAGTGTGGAACTTAAGTCTTTTCAGAAGCGTGACAATTACATTTAAGCAATAATGCCGCAATTCTACTGTTTATTAAAGAAGCATGCATACCATGCAATAAGCATGTTATGATGTCAGCATTCTTCGTTTTAAGCTTCACATTGAATGTGTTATACTTTGACCATCTACCTTCATCACTTTTATCTGTTATATTATAGGTGCTGCTGTTTCAAGACCAGAATTATGGACTTCACTATGAATACACAATTCCATCAGACCCTCCTCCGGAAAATCAGAGCTCTAAAGCACCTGGACCGCTTTTCATGTGGACACACACGGGCTGGGAAGATTGTGATGCCACGTGTGGAGGAGGTAAAGGATTTTCTAATATTTATAGTTCCAGAATAGTAGTTATTTTCTGATTAACTGTTGATAGTTAAGACAAATCTGCAACCTCTTATCTAAAATTCCAAACTCCATAAAGAATTGGAAAATGAAAGTTTTTTGTAACACATTTAGTAGCTAAACATGGAATATTTTGTGGCAAAATTTGATGTGAATTGAAAAAAAGTTCATTGAGAGTTATCACAGATCTCATTGCTTTGCTTTACATAAATATTAATTTATTTGCTTACAGGGGCTTACTTAATATATACTAGGGGCCCAGTGCATGAATTCGTGCACCTTGAAAGGAACTGTGGGCTGTGAGGCTGTGGTGGGCACAGGGGCGGGTCTCGGCCCATCCTCCTTGCCACCACCCGGCCCCTCCTGCCATGGCCCCCGGTCCCCTGTCTGCTGGCAGCCCTGCTCCTGCTGCCACTGTTCCCACATGCTGACAGCGCCGGTCCTGCTCGCACCCGCTGACGGCACCGAGCGATTGCGGCCCGCACCATCGGTGGGTGCGAGTGGCGGCTGCTGCCCTGTTTGTCCCTCAGGAGCAGGGGAAGGTGGAGAAGCCCTCAGGGGTGATTGGGGCTGGCAGCCGCCACTTGCACCTGCTGATGGTGCAGAGCGATAGGGACCAGCACTGGGCACTGGCAGCAGGTGTGAGCGGGGCTAGCATCGGCAGCAGGTGTGAGCGCCGGGCGGGACCGCGGTGCATGGGAGCAAAGAATTTTCGGTAACCACCAGAGGCTCTCCCCAATGACAGCGGACAGTGCCCTGCCTTGGTCTGGCACCCCTGCTTACCTGCTCCACCATCCCTCCATGACCGACACCTGCCATGTTCCGTGCTCTGCCTCCTGCTGCTGATGCCCACCATGTTCCGCATGAGCCCCCTGGTGATCAGCGCACGTCATAGCGACCGGTTGTTCTGTTGTTCTGCCGTTCGGTCTATTTGCATATTAGGGTTTTATATATATAGATACTTTTTATTTGCATAAAGTATTAAAAGTTCTAAATTCCAAAATACATCTGCCCACAAGACCTGAAATGCATGTGAAGGTGCTAGGAAAGAACAGTACTGAGTTTGCTTCTGAGTTGTCTGCATACTCAGGTAAGTATGTATAGTGCAGATGAAGAAAATATACTGAAGACTCAAGGGAGAGGCCTGGAAATGCAGGAGATAATGGCAGAAAATAGAGCTAAGGTCATGGAGGGTGTCTAGTTACTGGTAATAACCAGACCAGGGGAGCTATTGACTTAAAGTGAAAGGCAAGATCTCTGGGAAGAGGAGAGGGCCACGAATGAAGAAGCCAAGTATTATAATAATAATGCAAATAGATACCTTAATTACAGAAATGGTGCTAGGATCAGTGTTGGAAAATGTAACGATAATGCAGTGGCTGAAACCTGAGAGGGAGTGGCCCAGGGGTGGAAGTTTGACTACACCAAGAAGGAGACGGGCGGCAGAGTTGACCCAAGGCTGGAGGTTTAGGAGGGAGGAAGGGGTGTGGCTGGCAGTGGCAGTGAGGAGCAGGACACCCATGCTGCCTCTCAATCAGAGGTACTGGAGAGAGAATGGCCCTCGGCAGGGACTCCGGGGAAAACAAGAAAGTGTCCTCAAGGGAGAGAAAAAGCATGCAGGAACGTCCGGAGGTGCGGAGGCTGGAGGGAGCAGCTTTTGTCAGCACACTCCGAGCTCTGGTGCTCCTCTGGCTCCTGGGGCACCTGGCCCTCTGGAGCTGCCAGAGCAAAGGCAGCGTTTGGGGTGGGAAAGGAGGAGATATTACAGAGCACACTGTGCTCCAAATACAGCATAATTACAACAAGGCAACTTGAAATTGTTCTCACAATTTAAAAACATTTTCTAGTCCCGCTTACCTGATACAGTTTGCATTGGCCACGCGTCTCCTAGGGCGCCATGATTGCTCTGAGACTTAGGACCCTCTGCCCTCCTGGCCTCTCCTGCAGATGCCCCCATGTTCACACACAGGCCTGCTCCTCTGCTCCACTCCTCACTGATGCCGGGACCTGTTTCACTTCAGGGGTTCTACCTCACATCCTCCACCCACATAAAAAAACAAACAAACAAAAAAATAGATTTGCAAACAGCCTAAGTGCCCAGCAGCAGATGAGTGGATTAAAAACCTGTGGTACATTTACACAATGGAATACTATGCTGCTGTAAAAAGGAAGGAACTGCTACCATTTGCAACAGCATGGATGAGCTGGAGAGCATTATACTAAGCAAAATAAGTCAGTCAGAGAAAGATGAATATCACATGATCTCACTCATTTGTGGATCATAATGAACAACATAAATTGATGAACAAAAACAGATCCAGAGACAGAGAAGCATCGATCAGGTGCTCAAACCTCAGAGGGGAGGTAGGGGAGGGTGGAGGTGTGGGGGAGAGATCAACCTAAGGACTTGTATGCATGCATATAAGCATAACCAATGGAGGCAGACAACAGAGGGTGAGGGTGAGGGCATAATTGGGGATGGGGGGGGCAATGGGGGGATAAGGACACATATGTAATACATTAATCAATTAAAAAAAATAGAAACAAGCATACTTGAAATGAAAATCTACACGGTTAGAATTTTCTCTGCAGTGAAACTCAGGTGAGAATGACCAGCCTGAGGCAGGCTGTGGGGAGTGGCCCTGTGGGAAGGTGGATGGCTTCTGTTAGTGCACTGACAGGCGGTCCTTAAAGTCAGTTTACATTTGAACATGTTTTCCCAGTGAATTTTATTACCCTCAATTTTCTTTCTTTTATAATTGTGGTCTAATAAAAGCTGCATCAGAAGTAAACATTCAGAACTTGTCAGTCTTCAGTTTGAACAAGCAAATTGTTAGGGTTACATTTTCTCCTCAAAATAACATTAATTGCAACCTAGACTGTGTTTTGCCAATTACCAAACCTTAAGAAATAGAGGTTCACTATAAATTCCTTTTGCTTCAGAGTCAGAAGGGCTTTTTGATATTCTTAAGCATAACTTCTAAATTATGAACATGAGAAAATTGAAGCAGAGATTAAGTGACTTCCCAAGACCACTGGCCCTTTGAGGGAGGAGCCAGATTAGAAACAGGATTCCTGAGTTCAAGTCTCCTGTCCTCCTCATCATATACTTTCTTTAAGAGCAGCTTGGAAGCTAAATGTTTCTACAGGGCATGTCCTTAGAGATTATATAGAGATATTTTATTCTGTTAAAGTTAGAAAAGGACAAGAACCATATGATTTCACTCATGTGGGATATAAAACAGAAAGCAACAAATGAACAAACAAACAAAAACTCATAAACATGGACAACAGTATGGTGATTACCAGAGGAAAAGGGAGTGGGGGAAGTTGATGAGGGTGAAGGGGGTCAAATATATGGTGATGAAAGGAGACTTGACTTGGGGGGATGAACACACAATGCAATATATACGCTGAGTGGCCAGATTATTATGCGTTCAGAGATCACAATAATCTGGCCACTCAGTGGAGATGATGTATTGCAGAACAGTACACTTGAAGCCTACATAATCTTATTAATCAGTGTCACCCCAATGAATTTAATTAAAATTAATTTAAATATGTTCATATTTTTATTTCAAATGATTTGTTTTGTAAAATAGAACTAATTATACACAGACTCTACCATTTGTGCTTGAGTAGACCTTCTCTTTCAAATCTGTTCCTTTGTGTTCAGTCAACAGTTTTCAATTATCTCTGACTATGTTAATAGGGCACATACTCATTTCAATGCCAAAGTATTTCTGGGCTTGTGGATATTATTTTTCTTTGCAGTTCATAAATAAAGTGGATGGACAGGATTTCAGGAATCTCATCATTTCTGACTTCGCATTGTCAATTTTATAGCCAGAAAAAGCTTTGTAATCTTTCAGCATATTCATGAATTAAATGAGAGTAAGTTCAAAGCACAGAACATTGGAAACAGATTCATGCAAAATTTATCTTCAACAGAAAAGAAGAAAAATAGCGCTATTATACTTCACGGGAAAATACTAAGCAAGAGCAAATAAAGTATCACCAGGCAGTAAAAAATTTCATTGTTTCACATAAGTTATTTTTTAAATTCTATTGTAAGGCTTTAGATTGCCAGAAATAGGTGGGAAAATTAAAAAAAAAAATACCTAGTGTCATGTAGCTACATTTTTATGCTAACAATCTTTTGCATCAGTATCTTCAACTACATTTTAAAATAATCCAAAATAAAGTTTTTATGCATTTCCATTAATTTATTAATATCAGTTATAAGATATGAAAAGCCTAAGATATAAAAATCCCTTCTTTTAGAATCAATATTATTTTAAAAATATTATTTTGGTTTGCATCAAAGATCTGTTTTAAGTGATCTGGATCTTTCAAGGCATTAGAGATGTGCCATTCCACAATACCTGAGTTTGTATGTGGAATCTGCATTTCGCACATGACATGGTGCAACTGTCTTATGCCAGGATTTATTGTGATCTGGCGGATAAATTAATTAAATAAAACCTGGAAGGAAGAGCCCAAATTCAATATCTTATTTTTGAAATAAATGAAGAGTTGAGCATGCTGTTAGGAAATCTAAATAGATACAATGTAAAGGGGAAAAACATAAGCCAACATTCCACATTCTCCACATGGGTCCAAGTCCTAGTAGTTTACGACTACTCATGCTGTTAGCCTTGTGCTGTGATATCTTAGTCACAGTTCCTTGTCCATGACCAGATTCTAAGGAGCCATCCAAGCCTTTGGGTCCAAGTTGAGGAAACATTTTGAGATACAAATGCCTGTACATTTTCAAGGGTTTTTCCATTTTAGAGGCACTTTGAATGTACCAAAATAAATGTTACTAGCAAAAAAAAACAAAACAAAAAAAAAACCCAAAATATATTACTTTATTTTAATAAAATCAATACAATTTTGTATTCTACTTCCTTTACTTAAATTAATAAGGACATTTTTATGTTAACATAAACTCTTTATAAACTTGAATTTTAAAACCTAAGTGATAACCCATTAACTGATTTACTACAGATAACTGTTCCCCATAACTTGTCATTTTGTTTGCAGATGGTTTTTCACCATTTCAGGAAACAGTGTTAAGATGAATCTCTTCGTAAAGAAAGCACTTTGGGCTTGAATTATGTGCTTCTAGTTCACTCATTGATTCCTTTACCAATATGACTGTGCACTCACTCTGACTGGGTGGTCAAAAGACGAGTGCTTTCTGCTTTCAGAGAACTCTGTTCTCTAGTAGAGAACAACAAAATCACTATGCAGAATGGCCGGTGGAGATGAGGAAGGCCTTCCAGGGATATGCCTAGGTGCAAAGGCCTGGGATTTAGTGAGAGTATTTATTATGAGGGTGTAAAATGTGAGGATCAAACTACCAGAAATGATTTGATCAGAAAAGTAGAAAGAAACTATTTCATGAAGGTCCTTTCGTGTTATGCTAGCACTCAAGTTGCATTTAACTTGAAAGTTATGAGATCGCATTTAAATATTTGTGTATGGAAATGACAAAATCAGTTTGGATTATATATTGGGTGTAGCCTACAATACAAAAGAACAACTTTTCACTAAAATATAAAACAAAATAGTCATTTTAATAGTAAGCCCAAACCCTGAGAAAAAAAAAATTATAGAAATGTAAAAAAAAAAAAAAAGGGCTTAGAAGTAAATTCCATGATGTGGGGGAAAATTTCATGCTTCAGAAATAACCAGCATTTATGTATCTTTAAGATGTGCTCAGAGAAAAGTGCTTCATCCTCATTTAAAGTATATTTACTTTAGATGCACTTGTTTACTGCCCATTGTTAGTTCAATAACGAACAAACAAATTAATTAAAAGAAATGTATGAATACAAATGAATACATATAGACTGTCTTACCGAGTTCTATAGTTCTATTTAAAAGTTTGGAATGTCGGTGACATTTAGAGAGTTTCAGCATATTGAAACACTGAACCCACTCCCCAGGACACGTTTCTGCATTTATGATGCAAGTTTTAGAAATGTGATCTACCTGGATAGAATATAGTTTTATTTAAAAAGTCATTGTTTCAGGGGTTAAATACAGAGCACAGAAAAAAGAATCAGCTTATCTCCGAGCCTGGGAAAGAGGGAACACAATGTAGTATCTATCTAGAAAGAGTCAGTAAGTATAAAGGACCTTACATTTTCGGATTTTGCCTAAATTTGTCAATGAGACAAATGCATAATGCTTATTTTATTCATAATTGTATACAAAACATCAGAACAGATTTCCCCGATATAGATGTAATGGGAATGACCCGGAGGTGAAGTAAATTGCCATAAAGCAAGTAATACACTGTCAACAGCCTGCAGCTACTCGTGGTTCAGGCAGAAGGCCAGTTACTTCACTTTCTGTTCATCCCTGGGTCCTGCGGAGCTGGATGCATTATAAATACTGCTATTACATGCGAGAATGGAAATTTCCTGTGTTGGCTGGGACATAAAAATATATAAAAGAAAAAAAATCAAACAATAACATTTCCATATGGCTTTATGATCTTAGTTGTATTTTCATAGGCATGAAGTGTCTGTAGCTCAGCAATAGATTTTTTCCCCCTGATTCTATTGTTTTTGTTCAATAACATTTTTTTTTTAAATTAGGACTAGGTTCTTTTATCTGCCAAAAAACTTACGATGTGAGCTTCCTTGCTGCATTGTGGAAATGTCCCAATTCATATTCACAGGCTTTCAAGCATTCTTAGAACACCACTTAGGCCCTCCCTGAAGTGGTGCTGATAGTTTTATCCCTCTTGATATATCAATACTTGTACTTAAAAGATTTTTTTCAATATGTTAGCTCTGGACTGACATAAATAAGGTTAGATATTCACCGAGGAAAGGAAGAAAATGCAGTATAATTAGCCCTGAGTTATTTATTCCACGACTACATATATGTTTAGCAAAAGCCTTCTGGATAATGTCTGTTTGTCATCTTCTTGTGTTGTAGTTGGCAAAAAGCCATGATTTAAATTAGTTTAGGTAACTCCACCTATTCTGTAGAAGAGTGTCTTATGACTGTGAAGGCTTTAAATTAGATTTTAAAACTAACATTCATATTTCATAAATGTAACATTTTTAATCCCACTTTTAGGTTGGCACCATTGCAATGCAGAAATAATACATAGGTAACATGAGAGAGCGTTGGTATATCTATTTAATGGACACACCAGGTCATAAAGGAGCACCTGAACCAAAAATGTGTCCAAAATCTTACATTTAGATATCTCCTACTGGTGGGGCCAGTTTTTTCTGACAAAAAAAAAAAAAGTAAAATCATTTCTGCTTCTTGAGTAGTTTGTTTGAAAGTTATGTGACGTTGATGGGTATTGCACATGACTATGATTAAGTTTAATATTATGCTACCTATGCTAGAAGATGCAACTGAAGATCTAAATGGTTTTAGTTATATGATATGCAATAAGCACAGATACATTATTAGTTAATACACATATCTATACAGATATAGTCAGGCTTTTATACTAGAAGTTATCATGGGACTACACTCAATATTGAGAGGGAAATCCACGGAGATCCTGAATTTGTTCTTTTGCCTTCCACTTGGCCACTCCAATGTCTCTCCCATCCCTCATTTAAGTCAAAGGAAAAGATACTCAAAAATTATGTAAGTATTTCACTCTTTCTCTCTCTCTACATTCCTTCTTTGTTTTTCCCTTAATGCTAATCTTCTCTCTGTTAATGAATGACAGAGTGACCTTTCATCCACCTATTTGTCATGACCCGCACAAACACTCCAAGCTTCCTAATAATCATTGCAAGACCGTCATAGGACCCTAGCTATTGGGCCTTTGAATAGTGACTCAGAAAACTCATGATTTTTTTTTTCCTTAATCCTTAAGGGTCCGCCTGGCTTTAAAGTTGTTGACTGATTTCATCTATATATATATATATATATATATATATCTAATCTAATAATAGACAAATATGCAAATTGACCGCACCTTCGCTACACCTAAACCACGCCCACCAGCCAAGCCACGCCCACCAACCAATCAGGATGAGTATGCAAATTGCCCCAACAAAGATGGCGGCTAATTTGCATATCAAGACAGTGTCGAAAGAAGCCAAGAGCTGCAAAGGGGAGTAAAGCTTCGAAGAAGCAAGCAAGCCAGGGGGGCGGGAGGAGGAGAAGGGAGGAGTGAAGTCAGGGCCGTAGGCGAAGGGAAATGAAGGCGGGCTGGAGGAGAAGGCGGGGCCGGTGGCAAGGGCGGGGCGGAGGCGGGGCCGGGGCCGAAGGGAAACGCGGGCAGGTTGGAGGAGAAGGCTGGGCCGGCGACAAGGGTGGGGCGGAGGCGGGGCCGGGGCTGAAGGGAAACGCGGGCGGGCTGGAGGAGAAGGCAGGGCCGGCGGCAAGGGCGGAGCGGAGGCGGGGCCGAAGGGAAACGCAGGCGGGCTGGAGGAGAAGGCGAGGCGGGCGGCAAGGGCGGGGCGGAGGCGGGGCCGGGGCTGAAGGGAAACGCGGGCGGGCTGGAGGAGAAGGCGAGGCGGGCGGCAAGGGCGGGGCGGAGGCGGGGCCGGGGGCGAAGGGAAACGCGGGCGGGCCGAAGGAGAAGGCGAGGCGGGCGGCAAGGGAGGAACGGAGGCGGGGTAGAGTGCAGCAGGAAATCCCATTGCAGGAATTTTCCTGCAACGGGAAAGCTAGTATATATATATATATATATATATATATATATATATATATATATATAGCTAATATGTAAAGTGTCCCCTCAGGAGTTTGAATGGGAGACCGGAGTTCAATTGCTTGGTATGACATGTGCTGACCACTAGGGGCAGTTCAGAATGAAGGAAGGCCCTGGCCAGCAGCTGGAGAAGGGAGGCCCCAGCCAGCAGCCAGAAGACCCTGATCGGCCCCAATGGCCAGCCAGGCCTAGGGACCCTACCCATGCACAAATTTCATGCACCGGGCCTCTAGTTTGTTTATATTGTCAAACAATAAGTTAAATTAGATTATTCAATCTTACATAGATATTTGACTTTTGTAGAGAAAGAATTAGCACATATATATTAGGCTTTTGAAGTGTAAGGTGAAATAAAAGTGTTGTCAGGTATGTGTGCTTATGGGGCTCTCTGAAATAATACAGCATACAAGTGGTCACTTTTACTTCCTGTTATCAGGCTTTATCATGCCAGAGAGAGTAGAAAAGCCAGTTTTCTGAAATCTGGTGAACAATGGTAAGGGTCCCAGGACTATTCTTAGAGAACATGGCAGTCATTAGGGAATGAGGATTTCTAGAATTCTTGGGGCCTTTATCAGAGGCCGTAAGAATAAAGGTCTGAGTCATACTCTAAGCTTGCTTTCCATAATTTAACACAGAGCACTGATGATGTACAACCAAACATGCATGCATGTTTATGGGAGTTTATGTGCTTTCATGAAGGTACATAGGTGTTATGCAAACATATCTTTCCACCACTAAATGCTAAAGATGGCATAGCCCTTTATAACAAGTCTTTAATTAATAATATCTTGTCAACCTATGGTGCCACAATCCCTTTGTAATATAAAACTTGCCATTTAATTTCTAACAGGGAGAAAATTACTATTCATCTTCCTTAAACCTAGAGATACGTTTTCATGTCAATAATATCATCTTCATTGATCTAGCCTAAAATGTGTTTAAAATATCTCTGAAAATTACAGCAAGCCTGTGAACACCTCCTAAATCCATTAGATAAAGGTCTATAATAACATTCTTTATATGTTTCTTTCAGGAGAAAGAAAGACCACGGTGTCTTGCACAAAAATCATGAACAAAAATATCAGCATTGTGGACAGCAAGAAATGCAAATATTTAACCAAGCCAGAGCCACAGATTCGCAAGTGCAATGAGCAGCCGTGCCAAACCAGGTAACCCTGTCCCACACCCTCCAAGTATTACCAGAGTCACATTTCCCTTAAAAACAACGCAAGGGATCCAAACAGAACGGTAAGCTTTTAAATAAGCAAGGTCTAAAAAAGACAGAATCAACTTGCTGGAATGTATATCGGAGTGGTGCAGAAAGAAGCCGTGCCTTAATAACTAACGAATGGGTGGAACCTTAGTATAACTTTGGAGCAGGCTCGCTGAACAAGGCTGTTTGGAATGGCCTGTCTCACAGGGCTTCTGAAAATCCATGTGCTTTCATGTAAAATGATGCTGGGCTCGAGTGGGACTAAACCCCAGTGTCAAATGTCCTAAAAACTTGTAGGGATGGAGTGGCAAAAAGAGTGTGAGGCTGGGTTGATTCCTCTAGAATATGGGGACAGGGACATTTCTGACCTGACGCTCAGAGATTTGTTGAGGCTCAGTGAGTTAGGGTGTAGTTTCGAGTTCTTGGGAAGTCAAACAGATTTGGTCTCCTCGCACTGTAGTTTCTGCAGTGGAGTCAGTGAATGTACACATCCTACAACTCAGATACGCAAAGAATTGGTAGTTTTGTAGGGATCCGTAACTAATAAAATCTTCATGACCCTCCACCACAATGAGTAAGTATGGGCAGTGAAAGGGGGAGGAGGAACAGGGGTCCTGTGAACTCTCTTTAGGCTTCTCTATCTTCAGTAATCTCTGCAGGGGTGTGGTCCTGTAGGCTAGTGCTCAGTTCTTCTGGTTGCTTTACCCGCCTCCCCAGCCTTTCCCCTCTCTGATGCTCTGCATCCTGAGTTCCCTCAAGTTCTACTTATTGAAAAACTGCTATTAAGCCCTGCAGATCTGGCTTGTGCTATGTTAATGAGAGCTTAAAAGAATTTCAAAAATTCTTCCTTCTACAAAGCTGACATTTCCAGACTGGCTTTTTTTTTTTTTGTAGATTTCATATATTTAAGGTATCAAAAGCTGATTATCAACCTTTCCTTCCCTTTGCATTTGTCCTCTAACAATCATACACCTCCCCCAGGAAAGTAATATGCTTCTAAAGAACAGGACAAAAGAATGATCTGTAAGAGAATGTGCAAAAGGTAAAAGTACATTACAATACTTTCAATAATGTTACGTATCTACTATAAGCTTTTCAGCCTAACTATATAAGTAATTGAACTAATTAAGCTTTTTTATAAGGCTGAGTAGTAATCAACCAGAAGGACAACTTAAGGAATTATTGTTTCCAGCAGTCATATCTTTGGGTCCTTTGCATTCAGTGCTGGACAAATGTAAAAACAGAGTTTTGGGCCTTTTTTCCTGTCAGCTAAAGAACCTGGATACTTTTTTGTTATTACTAGAGTCCCAGTGCACGAATTCGTGCATGGGTGGGGTCCCTCAGCCTGGCTGGTAATTGGGGCCGATCAGGCCGGCTGGCGGGAGTGGGGGTTGGGGGGAGGGACCACAGGAGGTTGGCCAGCTGGGGAGAGGGACCGTGGGAGGTTGGCCCGCTGCAGGATGTTGGCTGTGGGAGCACACTGACCACCAGGGGGCAGCTCCTGTATTGAGCATCTGCCCCCTGGTGGTCAGTGCATCATCATAGCCACCAGTCGACCGGTCATTCGGTCGACCGGTCATTCTGTTAACCAGTTGTAACGGTCGCTTAGGCTTTTATATATAGAAATTATTCCTAAGAATTACCTTTCTCTTTATTTCTTTTTAATAGATATTAAAATGCTATTTATCTTGCATTAAGTAATTTATTAAAATACTTCAAAACACCATTTATTTTATATACCACCTAACTTTCCCGTATGGATAAAAGAGTAATGGCTTTTTCTGCTATATTGGGAATCTTGAATGGGCTGCTTGAAGGACGAGAGTGTACTAGTATTTGTCACTTTCTCACTTGGTCACTGAAGGATCAGAGTGTACAATGCATGCCATGTGTTGTTGTTCATTCCCCGACCTTGGCTTTCTTAGGAGAAAAGGACTCAGTAATGACTCGGTAAAATGAATAGTTTTAAAAGGTCAGTCTATTTCAGAGTGAGGGATTTTTGAGCTAGAGACTGGAAGTCTTTTTATAAGAAATTAGTATTTTTCTTCTCTTGGAAAAAAAAGGCAGTGTATTTTATACTACCAAGAAGCTATATTGATGGGGTTAACCAAAATATTGGAAAGTAAAAATGAACCTGGGTGATTATTAGGGATCATCACAAGAAACTTTCCAAAGCTTACTGGCATTGCACAAACTTTATTCCTCCTGTCTCTTCTTTTGCCCCACCAGGTAAGAAACATTCTAATTTCATTCACATTTATTTAACATGCCGCCCAGATGTCTGATGGAACCATACATGCCAAATATAAAATATATTGATGTTCTAGTAAATAGCTTTGTAAGAAAGAATCTTAAAGATAAGGAAATGGGACAATTCCAAATTAGATGGATTCTAAAATACGTGTTCTCCTTTTTGAGCAGTTTTCACAAGGAATGGAAAAAAAATAACTTTTTATCATTATACTAAGAATTCCTAAAATAATTTTATTTTAAAAAATGAGATTCCATAACATTGCAAATAGTTCTTTTTTTCAAGTTGAGGATTCCATAGTTGGAGAGAGAGGGACATGGATTTTAATGTGTATCCTTGTGCAGAAAGATGAAGCAGAACCTGAAAGAAATTGGATGATAAGTACACCCTTTAGGAAAAAACCCATTAGGAGCCTCCAAAGCAAGATAGTAGGTCCACATCATACTTAATAGGCCAGCACACAAGAGCCTTGCTAGAGGTGATACTGGAGGGCAGATGTTATCATGAAGTGTTTTTTTGTTTTGTTTTGTTGTTATTTTCCCCCTAGAAACAAAGGCATAGAATCATTTAGAAGTGAACCATTGTACTGATAAGAAAACTAGGCTGTAAGAGGATGTGACATCTCTTAGTCTCTTTGTTAAGAACATATGGGCTTAAGTAAATTTGGAATAACTGAGGCTATTTCTATAAGATGGAGAGAAACATACTGTAAATTCCATTTCGAGAAATGTTTAATGCAAAGCTCTTGCATGAAAAGTGTTACCGATGCAAAGAAGAATAAAGCCCTGGTCCCTGCCTTTGAAAAGATTGTGTACTCGGCAGCAAAAGAAGGTCACATTCTCTAGGTAGCCTGTGAACCTCCACTTCCCTGGAGAATAACATGTACTTGTCTTGTGAGTGCCACAAGCCGGGTGACAAAGGGTAAAGGGGAGCACAATCCCTGTGGGTTGAATGGCAGAAGCCCTGCTACGAGGAAGGGACTTGGAGCTGCTGTCAAGGGTCTTAGCAGGAGACGATCCAGAAACAAAAGCCATGAAGTGACAACAGAAAGTGTTTGAGGAACAAGCTAAGCATATGGCTTGCTTTCTAAACAAGTGGGCAATGAAGCTAGAGAAGCTTATGAATAAGTATGTCTTTTAGAAATATACTGTAATGTCATATAGGTGGTATATACAACATACTGAGTACCGACTGTATGTCAGCCGTAATAAGCACTTTCACAAATGAGAAATACTTCACAGATATTAACTATTGGTTTAAGACTATGCACAGCTCAGACCGAACCCAGAATTAAGCCCAGGCTTCTGATTGCCCTGCTCTGTGCTTAAATGCGATTGTGCAGGTAGTTGAGTGGGGGACCCACTGTGAGGTTGACCCAATAAGGGGAAATGCAGAGAGGGTTTTGTTGACAGGAATTGTGCAAATACCGAATTTTGTGAAAGGCTTTTCTGGCAGAGGCCTTGGTTCATTCCTGAAGTAAATTCGGAGCTGTGTTTAAATTAGGAGTTCTTAGGGGAGATCCCAATTCATTAGAAATGATAGCTGTCTTTTCATTTGTTTCAGTGACTGTTGCTTTACTTTTATTTATTTTTAATCTTTATCGTTGAAAGTATTACATATGTCCACCTTTTCCCCCCATGGCCCTCTTCTCACCCACCTCCACGCCCCACCCCAGGCCTTCACCACCCTATTGTCCGTGTCCATGGGGTATGCATATATGCATACAAGTTCTTTGGTTGATCTCTTCCCACCCACCCCTCCTGCCCCCTTCACTCTGAGATTCCACAGTCAGTTCCTTGCTTCTGTGTCTCTGGATCTATGTTGTTCATTAGATTCCACATATGAGTGAAATCGTGTGATACTTGTCTCTCTCTGACGGGCTTATTTTGCTTTCTTACTTTACTTTTAGATGGATGATGACAGAATGGACCCCGTGTTCACGAACTTGTGGCAAAGGGATGCAGAGCAGACAAGTGGCGTGTACCCAACAACTGAGCAACGGAACCCTGATTCGGGCCCGGGAGAGGGACTGCGCTGGGCCCAAGCCGGCCTCCGCCCAGCGCTGCGAGGGCCAGGACTGCATGACCGTGTGGGAGGCGGGGGTGTGGTCAGAGGTGCGGCACACGCCCCATTTCTTTCCCTTTCCTTTTTCTTTTTTGACTCTTAGATTCTTTAAGGTCGTGTGGTATCATGTTTAGAATCTGTGCACGACAGTGAGTATTTTTCAGTACCATCTGTTGATTTTGCTGATAATAAAAAAGTATGCTCATTTAAAAATTTTTGAAAATATGAAAAACAAAGATTTTTTTTACTCTTTATTTTGTAAATAATGTAACATGATGAAGAGGATATTTTATGTACATTTTAGAATCCTGCTTTTTCATTTATATACCATGAGTATACTTTTAAGTGGACACATATTAAAATATACATTTCCCTCATCATATATCCCTGAACATTAAAACGAGAAAGGAGAAGAAAGGGATTAACATTTAACAATCATTTTCTGTGAGCAAGCACTATGTTTTTAATTCATATTTAGTATGTTATTTATATTTAATCAGGAATTCAAGAAAGTTAACAGTTTTATCCTTTATAATATAGCTTAGAGAAATTTAATCATTTACTTGAAAATTCAAGGTAGTCTAACGCAAGCCATAAATTATGAGATATTTATGTATTTGTGATCAACTTTAGTACGTGTAAAATATTATTAGCTCCAGGCTTACGTTTTCAGGAACACAACTATTGGAATCTGCATGGCTGTTCCTATACTGTGTTCTTGCTAAATGTTTGCCTGCACCGCTTTCTTTAGACCAGTGGTTCTCACCCTTCCTAATGCCGCGACCCTTTAATACAGTTCCTCATGTTGTGGTGACCCCCAACCATAAAATTATTTTCGTTGCTACTTCATAACTGTAATTTTGCTACTGTTATGAATCGTAATGTAAATATCTGTGTTTTCTGATGGTCTTAGAACTGCTAGCGGTTCTCAACCTGTGGGTCATGACCCACTGCTGTAGGGCCATCGGAAAACACAGATATTTACATTACGATTCATTAACAGTAGCAAAATTACAGTTATGAAGTAGCAACAGAAATAATTTTATGGTTGGGGGTCACCACAACATGAGGAACTGTATTAAAGGGTCGCGGCATTAGAAAGGGTGAGAACCACTGCTTTAGACCTTTTTCAGAAACAGATATAACTTGGATTTTCACATTTTGCCATAGCTCTCAGTTCACTCACACTCCCCTGTCCCACCTACTGCCATTTTGGTCCCTGTGTCCAGAGAGTCAGTGATACCTACCTTTGGGAAGCTTTACATAATAGAAAGCATCAATATAAATGGGCGGGCAAGCTGCACCTAAAAGGATGGTGGAATATACATGTGAGCTTCATATCTGTTAGGTCACCAATGTCAATCAAGCATCAGTTATGTATAATATAAATTAAACTATTTGTGAATCAACTTATATTTCAATCCATACAACTGTTTAGAATGATGTTTTCTAGGGCTATATAATTATGTAAAGAAGTTCTTTTTTATTTTTGCTAAGGTTTTCTTTGTTTTAGCTTTAAGAACAGTTTGTGAAAAATGCCATTCCATAAGAAATTTGGACACAGTCAATAGTGTGATGGCGAGGGGGTAGGGAGGTAGGTGGAGGTGGAAGAGCGTATAAGAAGGATAAATAGTGATAGAAGAAAATAAAATACACTTGAAAAAAATTCTCACTTTTTACATTTCTTAAGGCTAAAACAGATAAAATCTTAGCAAAAATAAAACAATTTTAACACACAATTCTATGTAAAAATTTGCTGTCAATCAAGTGTAGCATTTCCATTTTGATCACTGTATTCTACTTGTCTTTCATAAATAATCCCTATGTTCTGTTTACTCTCTGCAATCAGCGGTCGTGGGCTCCTGGAACCCTTCTGCCCCAGCACTGTGCCTGAGCTACCTCGGGCCTCTAATACTGCTTCATAGCCTGTTCTCCTTATTCTTTATGTGGGTCATAGGCTTATGGAGATGAGTAGAATCCACACGTTACATAATTTCACTATTTGTCTCTCTTCTAAACACTGGCTTTATGCAAACTCTCTGATGTCTTCCAGTGCTCTGTCAAGTGTGGCAAAGGTGTCCGTCAGCGGACCGTGCGGTGTACGAACCCCAGGAAGAAGTGTGTCCTTTCCACCAGACCCAGGGAGGCCGAGGACTGTGAGGATTACTCAAAATGCTACCTCTGGCGAATGGGTGACTGGTCTAAGGTGAGAATCATGCTGTACCTTCTCGGTATTGGGTTTCAATAATGTCTGCATTGCCCTGGATACTACATCCCTATAGTATGGACTTTAGGAGGGATGGAGGGTAGAGGTGAAGATTATAGGATATGGATTATTATATCCCCAGGTTCCAGGTTCAAATCCTGCCTCTGTCCATAATCATGATATTTATAAAACTTTTAAAGATTAAGATAAAATGTATGAAGCAATTAACATGATTTTTGGACACAAAGAAAGCTCTCAAAATGCAAATCATTGTTGTTTTGTTGCTAGTTTTTGTGATATTGTTCTTTGTCAGAATATTTTTTGCATAAAACTTCCCTAAGAAATAGAATACTATCAGGTGAGTCAATTCAAAATATAATTAAGGAAAGTATTGGCAAAATTAAACAAAGGAATGCCCATCATAATCGGTAAAAGACAGTCTTTTTTCCACCAATATTTGGGGTTGTAGATAGAAGAAAAGAGAAGGAACGGAATTCTTTTTTTAAAAAAAATCTTTATTGTTCAGATTATTACAGATGTTCTGCTTTTTTTCCACCCCATAGCTCCCCTTCACCCGGTTCCCACCCCACCCCATTCCCTTGCCCCCTCACTGTCCTCGTCCATAGGTGTAAGATTTTTGTCCAATCTCTTCCCGCACCCCTCATACCCCCTTTCCCGCAATAATTGTCAGTCCGCTCCCTTTCCATGCCCCTGATTCTATTACATTCACCAGTTTATTCTGTTCCTCAGATTTTTTTATTCATTTGAATTTTAGATTCACTTGTTGATAAATATGTATTTGTTGTCCATAATTTTTTATCTTTACCTTTTTCTTCTTCTTCCTCTTCTTAAAAGACTGCCCTTCAGCATTTCATATAATCCTGGTTTGGTGGTGATGAACTCCTTTAGCTTTTTCTTACCTGTGAAGCTTTTTATCTGACCTTCAATTCTAAATGATAGCTTTGCTGGGTAATCTTGGTTGTAGGTTCTTGCTATTCATCACTTTGAATATTTCTTGCCACTCCCTTCTGGCCTGCATAGTTTCTGTTGAGAAATTAGCTGACAGTCTTATGGGTACCCTCTTGTAGGTAACTAACTGCTTTTCTCTTGCTGGTTTTAATATTCTCTCTTTGTCTTTTGCCCATGGCATTTTAATTATGATGTGTCTTGGTGTGGTCCTCTTTGATTCCTCTTGTTTGGGGTTCTCTGCGCTTCCTGGACCTGTAAGTCTATTTCTTTCACCAGGTAGGGGAAGTTTTCTGTCATTATTTCTTCAAGTAGGTTTTCAATATCTTGCTCTCTCTCTCTCTTCTGGCACCCCCATAATTCGGATGTTGATACGCTTGAAGTTGTCCCAGAGGCTCCTTACACTATCTTCATATTTTTGGATTCTTTTTCTTTTTGCTCTTCCAGTTGGGTGTTTTTTGCTTCCTCGTATTTCAAATGTTTGACTTGATTCTTGGATCCTCTAGTCCACTGTTGAATCTCTGTATATTATTCTTTATTTCAGTCAGTGTATGCTTAATTTCTGACTGGTCCTTTTCCATTTTTTTGACATTCTCACTAAGATCCTTGAAGGTCTCAATAAGTTCCTCAGAGGTTTCTAGAAGATTCTTGAGTAACCTTATAACTGTGGTTTTGAACTCTATATCCAGTATTTTGCTTTTTTCCATTTCTTTCATTTGTGACCTATTTCTTTGTCTCCACATTTTGGCTGCTTCCCTGTGTTGATAGAGTGGCCTTGTGTGGTAGGTGTCCTATAGGGCCCAGTGGCTCAGCCTCCCCAATCACCTGAGGTGGACACTCTTGGTGCACCCCTTTGTGGGCTGTGTGCACAGTCTTGTTGTAGTTAAGCCTTGATTGTTGTTGGTAGCACTGGGAGGAATTGACCTCCAGGCCAATTGGCTGTGAAGACGAGCTGTATCTACAATGGAAGAACTGCTGTGCTGGAGACACCCTTATGGGACAGGACTTGCTTCAGCTGGGCTTTGGTGCTCACTGAGTCTGCCCCTTGAGTGTGTCACTTATGGATGTGAAGAGTTGTAATCTGGTATGGTCTCGCACTAACCACTGGGTACACTGGCTCTTGGATCTCCAAGGAGTTTGCAAAGTCAGCCACTGCCTGGGGCCACCTAGCAGGAGCTACAGAGAGATATGCAGATTCCTCCTTTTTGTTTGGGGTTTGGAAGTGCCCAGATGAGGCCTACCTGTGAATCAAGGCAGGCTGCTGCTGCTGGGCCTTGGGCCTTCTTTTGGTAGCTTTGGGGCTCTCTGACCCAGTTGCTGCCTGTTTGACAGGTTTTAGGCTGAGAAAGGACAGGCCATTCATATGAAAAAGCTGCTGTGCACAGCTTGGGTGGGACGGGGTCTCAGGGAATCACCAGGGTGGAGCAAACAGCAGTGGCTGCCAGTCATCCCAGCAAGGGAGAGGTCCTGGAACAGTAACAATGACCGCTACCAGCACCTCTGTCTGAAAGAAAGCTGTCCTCGCATTCCTGCCCGATGCCAGACCGTCCAGTTCCTCCCCATATGTGTCTGGGTCCCCAGAGTCTTGCCCAGAACTGGAGTTCAGAGCAATCGGGAGCTTGTTTCTCCCTCCCAATTAAAAAAAAGCAGCGCACCTGGTTGCCAGCCCATTCCGTGTGCGCCTCATCACCTCCTACCAGTCTCAATGCACTTTCTTCTTTACTTCTAGTTGTAGAACTTCCACTCAGCCAGCTTTCCTGTGGTTCTGGATGATAGTTGTTCTGTCTTTTAATTGTAATTTTGATGTGGTTGTGAGAGGCAGCAAGTACAGGTATTTACCTATGCCACCATCTTGAGGAATGGAATTCTTGAAGCCTTTTGGTTAAATCAAGTGGACACAGTTCATTTAGTAGTTGAACAGTAAATTTAATACCATGATAATAATGCTTATTTAAAATTTATGAATGGAGTCTCATATAAATGAGCTATAAACAGAGGTCACATATTCACTCTGCAAAGTGAATTGATAAATAAATATATAAATCCCATGGTTTAAGGTAAAGTTCTGATCACACCTAGGGAAAATAGCTCTCAAATACTAGTTTTCAAAAATGTAAATATTAATCAAATGATCCCCTGTGCCTTGCCACATTTAGCTGTAATCTAATATACTTATTGTTATGGGATCATAAAATTCTAGGGCTTAAAAGAGACTTAAATCTTCTTTTCCTCTTTTTTTATTTTATTGTATAAGTAAAAAGTCGTGGCTGCTGGGGAATGGTGGGGAGTGTGGTAGCTCTTCATAAGTAACACCGAGGGAAATTCTGAAAGAAAATTTTTCATTGAACTATGCACTGTGGTTAGCCAGCTTGCCCAATATTGAAATCCATGACATTGCCTTTCCTAACGAAAGTTTGCATATTAACATAGCATCTGAGTTCTCAGTAAACTGTACTCTCTTTCCACTACTTACAACATTCAGAGTTCACATTGGGACTCTTACAGGAGGCATTTGTAAACAATGTAAATCAATCTCTGGGTACAGAATTAGGAAATATTCAGCCCAATCCACGAATCTTTTAACTGGTGAACCGTACTGTATAAGGAAACATCGTACTTCAGAGTAAACAACTTTTAGGTGAAACAAAATTCCAAATTAACCACAAATATATTTTTTTAATGTTAAGGTTTATGCTTCCCCAATTCTTAGAGAGAAAAATACAGTAGGATGATAGGGAAAGACAATGATTTGGAAGTCAAGAGACATGGGGACAGTTTGGACTTCCTCACTGTGCAGATGGCCAAACGGGGTAAGCCATTGAATGAATGTTTTTGTGTATTTGTTTCCGTAGGAGTGAAATAAGGAAAACAGACATCACCATTGTGTTTATATATAAACTCTTAATTCCGCTCTGAAGGCATGAAACAGGATGAGAAAATAAAGTACTAGTTGGAGGGGGTGGAGAAGATCACCTATTGCTCACTTTCTATTATAAGAACTCCCCATTCGTTTATTTTGGCTAGTGAAATTCTAGAGATTTTCCTTGTGAGTCTACTAGTAAACTAAGGAAAAGTTTAAAAACCACTAGAATATACATATGAGTGACCTTTTCTCAACTTTATTAGTAGAACTATGTTTAAGTGATAAATGTTAAGTCTATTAACTACAAAAGACAAATTTGTAATTGCAAAAAAAAACAAAAAAAAAAACCCAGAAGATCCAGGTTTTATTGTAAATTATGACACAGAACTAAGTTCCTCCATTGCAGCATATGGAAATAGGGCTAGCAAATCCTATTTTCATGACAAATACTGTTGATTAAAATGTGCCTATTATGTGGACTCTGGTTAAACCTTAATCAACATCAAAATTAACTGGGGAGATTATAGAAGACATTAGTTTTGGTTTTTCATGCTAAGCCTGAAAAAAATATATTTAAAAATTTTACCACAATTACATGTATCTAACTTTTAAATGTACTTGGATTGAATTACTTTAAATTGATTTTGTTGAGTTACCAAATTGCTACCCAGCTTATAGTACATGGCCATTGTGAGGAACAAAATCGATAGCCACAATATATATATTCATTACTATTCTATGACTTCTTACCTTTGTTTGTTGGACTGTTTGTTTCTTTGTTTGCTTATTTAGAAGATCCAGGATGTTGCATTTTTCTTCTCTTTCTATGAATATAAATCTGCTCTTTACCCTAAAGCCATTTTCTCCTTCTTCATTTATATCTGAGGCCTCAGCACAACAGATTCAAACAGCAGTAGAACTTAAAGCCAGTGGCTACATGTGAACTTTATTGATGTCTCTCCTCCTTTTTTCACGCCTAAGATACCACTATCGTGTTAAAATGAAGACCATCCCAAAATCATTACAGAGAAAAAGAATAATGCTGTGATATTTCAATTTCAGTGGTTAAAATATTAATGGACAGAGGAAACATAGATCTCTTATTCTTATCAGCTGTGACCCTGGGATAAGGATAGCAATAAGATGTGTTGTGCAGTGGGAGTGGATTTCTGTGCTCTTCTGAGGTCAAGTAGTCTGCTAGTTTCACTCAAATTTGCTAACATTGTTAAACTGCTGATAAACCTCAGTGGACTTAAAATTCACCCTTGCATTCTTTAATCTGGAGTATTCAATGGACTGTCCAGAAAGCCGAGCTCTAAAGCCCCTCTTCAGTAATATTAGTATAGAATCAGTTAGAAGACAGACACTCTCGGGTTCACCCACTGTGTAAAACTCATTGACCACTATTGGACCGAGGTAATTTTGGCTAAACAGTTAAGGCTTCCTAAGAACACGGCTTATGCCTCACACTGTGTTCACTGCATTTGTGTCAGCCTGTGTGATTTCTAGCATTTATGATTTGGTGGTGGTGTGTAAACAGTGGGAAACTTGCTCTCAGCTTCAAAGGAAAAATATAGATCCAAGTGTACTCAAAGAGAAAAATCTCCTGTTCTAAAATCATTATCTCTGATTTCAACCCTATAATAAGTTGAATAATGCTCTCATGTTTATTTCATCGAGATCGGAGAGTTGGCAAAAATAGGACACAAACAATGTGGTCGCTCTGTTCTGGCTGGGTCTAACCGTGGACACATTATGTGCCACACTGTGACCGTATCTCTGATGCACATATGGCTTTAGGGTTTCTCCTGGGAGCGCAGAATACAACCCATATGTTCTCCGGCAGTATAAATCTGTATTTATTCTTTTAAGCTGACCTAAGTTTAGAATACTGACTTTAAAAATATATTCTATACTGACTTTAAAAACAACAGCCTCTTTATGTTCAACTAAGTACTATATTTTCTGCTTCTACAACTTTCTTATTTTCATTGTTGGAAATCAGTAGAGGAGCAAATAAAGGAGTATTGTTTTATCTACCTGTTAGACAGAATTTAGTCCTTCATGAAGCTTTTTAGAGTTAACTTTTCTGTGCAATAGTAAATGGTTTACACTTTTTCAGGTGAATTATAATGACAACAAACCACCTGGGTATTGCAGATAATTATGGCTTATTCTCAATTTATACACTACAAGTTGAATTTAATTTAGTCCTTTAAAATTCAGGGAAAGAAATAGTATCATATCAAATTATGACATGATTAATAGATTATTTTGAGAAGAGATTATGAGTCTTTTGTGATGATGTAGTTCAAAATAATGCTCAAAGCACAATAAATCATTTTGGGTGATTTAATTATATAGATAATATGATATATCTTTGTTTATAAATAGTATATGTAAAGCTTTCAGTATAAAAAAGTCATTTTTAACTTTTGCTGCAAAAGGAAACCACAATTATAGTCAGTATATTCAGTTGAATAGAAAGGGGAATTAGATATAAGAGGAATCCAAAAACTAAGGTAATTCTTCCTAATGAATAGGGGAGCAATGTCCTTGGACTAAATACGTGTTTCCTAACTATCTAAATTGCATTTAAGCTAATAGGAATTCTACTTATTCTGAGTCATTCTCTGAGTGGAGATTTTCTAGTTCTATGTAGTTACAAATCTCAAAATGGTATGTTGTAATTATTTTTTTTCTGAAAAATAATGCTGTGGCTCAAAATAAAACAAATTGATTGTTTCATAACTTATTTTTGAAACCATGAAAAACCTGCATCTACTTATATTATTTCCGGTAAAAATAATTTTCTTATCACACATACTACAGATGTTATTAAAATCCACCTAGTATATTATATTGTCCTTGGACCCAGTAATAACTATGGGAAAATGTGTCCTGAGTAGTTAGCACTGTATTTTTCAAAGAAGCTCAAAAATAGAATTTTAAATTAATTAAGTAAATTATGCTCTTTCTTTAAGGTGGTTTTGCATAATCAAATGTTATAATCTTAAAGTGTTCCCATATTGCATAATTAGTTAATTAAAACAATTCAACAGGAAGGTGCAAGATCAAAGAAACAACAAATCAATGAAAGATTCCTTAGTGACATACTTAAAACCAGTCTAGAAAGACAAACAGAAGATTTATTACCCTGTCATACCTTTATTCAGATTGGCCAGCAGTCACTGTAACTGGATTGGTTTACACGTTTTCACTTATCACTAAAAAAATTTTATTTTATCTTGCTCTCTTTGTTATACTGGATTTGTAGAGACAGATCATGTGAATTTGAAGCTCTGAATACGATAATATGCTATCATAGGGTCCCTGGCCTGGTGATATGCCTTCTATTTTCTATACAGAAGCTTGTCATTCCTTAAAATTAACATTGACAGTAGTAATTGTGACATCTCAGTTGGTAGGAAATTATGGGTAATCACCAGGGCCATTTCTTTCCACTGAAGGAAAACTCAGGGAATCATTAAAGGAAAGTTAAAGAGACATCTTAATCAGTTCAATCAAGAATATCTTAAACTAAATGACTAGATAATATCATGTTTTTAATGATGCATCTCTGCAGCCTAGTGTTTTTGCATTAGTTATAAGGGAACGAAAAGAACCAGATCCAAAAAATCCCAAAGGAGGGATTTCTTGTTGCCCCATGATCAGGCTAGGATCTTAGGACTGTGGATTCTTGTATGTCTGGACTGACCCAGTACTGGCATGTACCCCACCCCAATTGAAATCAACTTGCAGGAGGTCCCAGCATGCATCTGAGGCTATGCAGAGCTTGCTGGTTTTAAGTGGATTCTTATAGGTTAATACTGGGAGGCTCAATCAGTTGTTGGAAGGATTTCATTCAACTTTAAAGAAATAATTAGCAGCAATAGCAAATAACCAAATTAAATACCCTACAAGGATGTAAAAATGGAAAACGTTAAGTATTGGCTGAAACTAGAGAATACAGTAAAATAATGAATAAAATGAGAAATGCCATAATGAAGAAAATATATTGTCTTCCCAATCTGCTCAAAACCATTCCATGACATTAGCATCAGTAAAACTGGTAGTTACCAAAAACCAGAATGTCATCCTTTTTATAAGACTAAATTCCTAATTTACGAATTCTTGAGACTTGTATCCCCAAAATTATGTTCCATAGAAAACTCATTCCTTGGGATGTGGTCTCCATGTATGAGAAATACTGTAGTTAAGCAATGATCATAAACAAATAGTTTTTGCTGTAGGACTTTACAAACATTCTGCTGTACATAGTAAGTCTCGAAGGGAGAATATAGTATTTCTCTTTTCTTTTTTCTTTTTGCCAAAGGTGATTTTTGCAGAGCATGTAGCTAGTTTGTTATTTAGTGTAATACACTTTGGGAAAGCTGGCATTAGATTATTCTGATTTTAAAGACCAGTTTGGTAAACATTATTTTCAAACTAGAGAAAATTTGTAAATTGAAACCAAACTGAAGTTATCTATAATCTAGAAAATTATTCTTTTTTAAAAAATATTTTTTATTGATTTTTTACAGAGACAAAGGGAGAGGGATAGAGAGTTAGAAACATCAATGAGAGAGAAACACCGATCAGCTGCCTCCTGCACACTCCCTACTGGGTATGTGCCCGCAACCAAGGTACATGCCCTTGACTGGAATTGAACCTGAGACCCTTGAGTTCACAGGCCATCGCTCTATCCACTGAGCCAAACCGGTTAGGGCTAGAAAATTATTCTTGAGAGGAATTATTATTTCTATTCAAAAGTCTTTTCTTTTTTAAAAAAAAAATTAGTTTTCAATTACAGAATTATTTTCTAATTATGTCTCCCAGTCTATTGATATTTGGAAAAATAATTGCTTATCATTTTTATAATTTTAAATAATCTCATAAAACAGGAGAAAGGGGTACTCAAAGGAGCAGGAGGAAAATCATGGGAAACAAGAAAGTACTCTTACGAACATTCAATGAGATGGGGACTGAGTCAGAGGGAGTTAAAGAAGCCCATTCTCAAAGTAACCTTCAGCTGCCCTAGGACTGTGCCATTGGCATTCCAACAGTTCCTAGAATTTGGAATATTTAAAACAAAATTTCTCATTTTGTTTCTTTCAACCAATTTCCTTTTTCTGGAAAAATGTTGATGTCATCTTCCCATTTACCCAGACTGGAAGCTACCCTGAGCCTTTCTTTTTCTATACACAAGTAGGGTTTTGTCTCGGTTGCTATTTGTTTATTTATTTTTCAATTACAGTTGACATTCATTATTATATTACCTTCAGGTGTGTGACAGAATGACCAGACATTTGTATAACTTACAAAGTGATCACCTCGATAAGTCTACTTCCCACCTGGCTCCATGCATAGTTATCACAATATTATTGACTATATTCACTATGCTGTACTGTACATCCCCGTGACTGTTTTGTAACTACCAATTTGTACTTCTTACTCCCTTCACCTTTTTCATCCAGCCTCCCAACCGCTCTCCCATCTGGCAACCATCAAAATGTACTCGGAATCTATGAGTTTGTTTCTGTTTTGTTTGTTCATTTATTTTGTTCTTTAGATTCTACATATAATTGAAATCGTATGGTATTTGTCTTTCTCTGACTGACATTTCACTTAGCATAATACCCACAAGATCCATCCATATATTCGCAGATGGTAAGATTTCATTCTCTTTTTCTTATGGCCAAGTAATATATATATATATACAGTATATTCACATCTTTATCCAATGTCAGTTGCTCTTTATTACCAGTATAATACCACTATCCTTATTTTTTCACCAGGACTAGAGTAAAAATTTCTAATATGTTCCCTTATCCACATACTCCTCCTCTTTCACATCCATTCACTCACAGGAATGCCTTCCTCACTCTGTTCTAGAGCCCAGTACTTGCAGAGAATTCCCCATGGCTGTGCTGTCACCTACCAGATACTCGCTTGGCATTCAAAGCTTTCCATATTCTAGTCCTAACCTACCAATTGAAATTGGTCTCAGCATTCTCATTAATTTAGTATGTCCACTAAGCTCAGGCCTGAGCAGTGTATACTTCTACAATCTCCATGTCTTTGTTTATATTTTTCTCTTGCCTGGAATGTGTTTCTTCCAACTCTCTAAATCCTTCAAGTGCCTAATTTTTTAAAGGGCTTCCCCAATAAGTGGCAGAAATAATTTGCACTTATTGACTATATTACATTTTCTTTCTTTTAAAATATATTTTTATTAATTTCAGAGAGAAAGGGAGAGGGAGAGAGATAGAAACATCAATGATGAGAGAGAATCATTGATTGGCTGCCTCCTGCATGCCCCACACTGGGAATTGAGCCTGCAACCTGGGCATAGACCTTGACCGAGAACTGAACCGTGACCTCCTGGTTCATAGGTCCATGCTCAACCACTGAGCCACACCAGTGGGGCTATGTTATGTTTTCTCAGTGAATTATTTATTGCCTTGCATCGTTGCTGTTTTATTAAGAATGTCTCAATCTTCTCACAAATCTGAGTGGCCAAAGCATTGCACTACGTGTAGCAATATTTATTGAATAAATGACTGCTAAACAAACAAACAAAAAATGTGTGATGCATCTAAGCATTGTATGTCTTTTCTTTTGATCTATTTTATTATTTGGAATCTAATTCTATAACAACTACAACTATATAACAACAATATTTTCCTACAAAAGAATTAGTAACTTGCTTCTTTTTCTCCAGGAAAATTAAACTAACCAATATAATTTTATGTAAACACATGACTCCCCTGACATTTTCCTGTATGAAAAATCAAACTACTTAAAAATGTGATTTTTAAAAAAAAAGTAAATTCACCCTTATTTGAAGAACATGCTATTTCAGCCAAAAAGTGTGCTTGACATTGAGCTTCAAGGAAGCTGGCAGACTTCCTCTGCATTCTTGTGAGTCCATTTGGCTGAACACCTGCCAGCAGGTTAGACAGCAATGATCTAACCTGGAAGGAAAGCAGTAGATGGAAGCAAAGCACACTGAGGAATGTTCTTTGTGAATTGGCAGAGACAGTATTTATTTCAGGTTGGAATAACTTAAAGGTAGCTATATATGCTCTCTGTGCTATTTTAAATCAATACTCTGTTTATTAAAACAAAACAAAAGCACACACTTCGGCAACATGGCCACAGAAGGACTAGATCCATTTTTGACCGGGAATTGTTGGGCTGGACCTGGAAAGTATGTTCTTTGAAAAGGAAGTTCAATCACTGTCGTTCCCAGCGGTTCTCTCTGGTGGCAAGATGTTTCCCTGGGAGGGTAGTGCTAAAATAGAAATGTCTTGATAATCTTTTTTTCACCTCTGCGGCCTCTGTGATTGATTTTCTGAGCACCGGCAGGACTGCATATGTGCCCAAGACTTTGTGCTTATTAATTACTGCTTAATGCAAAACATCTTCTTTTTTCTTTCATCATTGCAGTGATCAATGTGTACTTTGATATAAAAAATTATTTTTTGTTACTTTGACAGTCTTTTCATAACATATTCACTTCTCTGCTAATCATTCATAAGTAATCTGCTTGATTTTGCCACACACATTTTCTTGATTTGTTATAACTATATGCAAATGTTTTCATTAAGGAAACAAAAATAGTTTGAACTGTACGACCAAATGATGAATTAATTAAACACATACGCAAAAAAGAATTTTTTTTCAAATGTCTGACCTCTAGGAATAGATTCAATCCCAAATACCCATGTGTTAAATAAGGCAGATCAACTACTTTAAAAAGATGCTGAAACACTGACCAAAATAAATAGCAAATCTTAAAAACAAACCTAACTTTTGTTCCTTAGTATGTTTGTTTCACACTCACTTTATTAAAAAGTTGAAAGATGGAACTGCCAAACATATACAGAAATGAATAGGAATGCTGCACTAATAATTTCCAGTAGAAGTCATCATTTAGTTTCCTTATGA
The DNA here is from genome assembly GCF_027574615.1 of Eptesicus fuscus. Lineage (NCBI taxonomy): Eukaryota > Metazoa > Chordata > Mammalia > Chiroptera > Vespertilionidae > Eptesicus > Eptesicus fuscus. The sequence goes on from NC_072478.1 coordinate 71,613,391, forward strand.
GATCCATTCTCCACTGTGAATGCTACTTCACTCTTGTTAAAACTCTTGTTAAAATAATCCACTTACTCCCAAAGACAAATTATTCAAGTCAGTGTTGTTAAGCTTGTTGTAGTTTGACACTTAACATTACAGATTATATCAGGTCCTGTAAGGTTGTATATTATAGTGGTTAAAAAAAAATAATTTGAACGCTTTTTGCCAGTGACAATTTTCTCTTAATTTAGGAATTCCTATTTCTTACCGAGGCCAGCTGGAAATAAGTAAAGCATTACAGAGCCTTCCTTAGCTGTTGGCCTGGAGAATACACATTCTCTCCAAAATATATATCTTTGGCACAGTCTAGAAGGAAGGAATCTCGGGTAATCTTTTTGCTGGCCAAGTGTGGGAATTATTATTTTTAACCCCTAAATACACTGAAATTTGGTTTTCTTTCAAGGAATTCAAAATCAGACCTGTGCTAGTTTAGTTATATTTGTTAACCAACAAAACTCAAAGTAAGTAGCTTATAGTAGTATGCATTTTTACTATTGGGTTTTCTGCCTCTTTGGTTTATAATGTTTAAGAGGACATTTTACAAAATTTACAGCTTGAAGAGTTTCACAGTTTAACATTAGAGTTTAATATATACAGATTAATAGTTCTGTAAACTCATTGACAAACTAGTTGATTATTTAACCTAAGTTTACAAATTTATTATACTATCATGTCCCATTTGGTTCCCAAAACTAAGTTATGTCAATATTCAGAGTAACAAATAACTAACCAGCATCAAAACAGTGTCTACGTGGCTATTCTGAAGTCCTGAAAGGAAAGGTAGAAACTCATTTAACCAATAATTTTAAAGTTTGGCATTTTACCATAAGAATCCCAATACTTAAGACTAGATGTGAAAATCATTTTAATTCCATGTTCAAAGTCATGTATGTGGAATAAATTTACTTGATCTCAGAACCTATGGAGCACAGAATTTATTAGTATTTAGTGGATTTATGTCAGTAGGCATAGCATTATTCATAGGAACAACACATTATTTTTAAATGATGCAGATTTTTGATAAATTCAGATATATCATAAAAGGATATATAAAAAATATAAAATATATTTCTATAATAAAATAATGGAAATTTAGCAACAGAATATATTATGTATATAGTATTTGACCCATCAAAAATTTATTGTGCTAATAAGACCTAATTATCCTCAATGCATCCGATTAGACTTGAAAACTTAAGTAATTTCATCTGACCACAGTTATTTGACAGCACACACTCACTGCCCTTGAACATACTGAAATGATAACTTCAATAAAATGTCTCAGGATAAATTACCTTTCCTTGAACTCCTTCTATAAGATATTTACATATTTTCCAAAGTATTACACCAAGATCTTAGTAACACTGTCTATCAGTGCTATAAATAATGCTATGTCAGGAATAAAATTTTCATGGTTAGTTTATTTCTTCAATTCACTTATTGGGCAGTGTCTCACCACCTGTCTATCCTTTGTGATGGAAGAAAGGATTCCACTCCTTGGATTGTCCATTAGATGAACATCATAGCCATTTAGAGTTCATTTAATTCCTTTGTTTCTATGATAGTGCCACAGTTAAGAATTTGTAAGAAATTTTTAGTGTGTGTTTTTCTGTGTGTTTTATTTTCCCTCATTTGTTTGCGTTTAGGCCAATCCATAAATTTGCCAAGTCATTCTGGAATCTTACACTGTCTTTACCAGAACTGCCAAGCCCTGCCCACTCAGGGCTCTTATCTAATTTAATCCATAAAACTTTCCAAGAGTTCACATCCATATCTGTCACCAGATCATCCTTGGCCATTTTTAGAAAACTATAAATGTCTGAGTTAAAGGCCTACTGTACACTTCCGCCAACTTGGTCATTGCTTGTATGTCCCCAGATATTTCCCTTGCAGCTTATTTAGATGGAATTTTCTCAGGTAAAACAAAGTCAGTCAGCTCTTATTACCTGGCATAAGAATGACAGAAGGAAAAGGAGGTTTTAGATAATGACTATGATTATGAGGTTCTGTAATGTATTTTAAAAGAGGATAAAGCCTTTTCCTTATCGGTTTGTTGCCATTTGTATTCGTGGTTCTCATTTACTATATTTTTCTAATCTTTTAATAGTCCAAACTGTTAGAATTATTGAGGAAGTTTCCCTTTCATGTTTAGTGTTTGGCATGCAAGCTATCCAAGGTGTACCAGTTAATAATGTGGATTTTGTAATCAAAGAAAACATGATAATTTCAAGAGAAACTTCAAAAGTGCTTTATTCAAAGTAATGTCCATCGCTAGCTACAAATATCCCCCATCTTTAAGGTAAATTGTGGATACCGTCCCAATAGAACTTTTCTTATTTTGAGGCAAACCATTCAGAGATCCAATTTTCCACTTCTTTGTACGGTTTGAAGTGCTGCTCAGAAAGTGCGTGTGCCATCGATTGGAACAAGTGGTAACCTGAAGGAGCAAGGTCTGGTGAATATGGCGGGTGGGTTCATACTTCCCAGGCAAGAACTTTTTTTAAAAAATATATTTTTATTTCAGAGAGGAATGGAGAGGGAGAGAGAAATAGAAACATCAATGATGAAAGAGAATCATTGATCGGCTGCCTCCTGCACCACCCCCACCTGGGATCAAGCTCACAACCCGGGCATGTGCCCTTGACCAGAACTGAACCCGGGACCTTTCAGTTCACAGGCCAACACTCCATCCACTGAGCCAAACCAGCTAGGGCCCCAGGCAAGATCTTTTAATGTGTCTTTAACTCGTTTTGAAGTGTGTGATGGTGCCATTATCCTGGAGCAAAATTACTTTGCCGTGTCTTCTGGCACATTCTGCTTGTTTTACGATCAAAGTGTGGTTCAAATTGATTATTTGTTGTTGGTAGGGATCAGTATTAACGGTTTCACCTGGTTTTAGAATCTCATAATACACCACACCATCCTGATCTCACCAAATGCAGAGCATTGTCTTTTTCCCAAAACGATTTGGCTTTGCAGTCCATGTTTATGTTTGATGGTTGATCAACCCATGATTTTGTGCATTTGGGGTTCTCAAAATAAATCCACTTTTCATCGCCAGTCACAATTTGATGCAAAAAAGACTTTCATGCTGTTGAAGCAACATTTTACTGATGACTTTTCGGTTCTCCATTTGTCTTTAGTTCAGTTGATGTGGCACCCATTTCCTTCCTTTAAAATCTTTCCCATTGCTTGTAAATGATCGGAACTTGTTTGCTGAGAAATGTTTAATCTTTCTGCAAGTTGTTTTTTCAGTTTGACGCGCATCTTCATCCAATAATGCTTGTAATTGTTGGTCTTCAAACTTTTTCGGTTGACCTGGACATTCTTTGTCTTTCACATCGAAATCATCACTTTTAAAGTGTTTAAACCAGCGTTCACAAGTATCTTGAGATGGAGCATGTTCACCATAAGCTTCCCGAAGTATATGATAACTTTCAGCAGCACTTTTCTTCAAAATAAAGTAATGAATTAAAACTTCCCGCAAATGCTCTTTTTTTGGCACGCAGTTTGACATTTTTAAGCGTAAAAATATCTATGATGTTAACACCTTCAGCAAATTTGACATACGAAGTTTTGAAGCTTGCTGTCAATACAACAAAATAGCATACATATCAAATCATATATATATCAACATATGTGTAACTCCATCTATTGAAAAAAATCCACATTATTAACCGATACACCTGGTAGTATAGACATAATTTAATATAGTCTTAGAAATTGTCACTAATGTCCCATGTCCCATGAAGGATTTATTTTAGGAGAAAGCCATAGCAATATTATCTAAAAATATTAGTCATGTGAACCCAAGTGCAGGGAGGGTCATAGTTCCTCAGGTACAAACATCATTTTCAAAGATGGTGGGGCTCAGTTTTTGGTGGGAAAGAGAGATGGCCAACATCAGTTTTCCTTGTGCCATGTTATCTTTGTCAAAATACTGTTTTTAACTCCAAAATCATGAGAGCCATTTTCTAAGCTGTTGTAAAGATTACTGTCTTCTTTTTACTCTGGTAAAGCTGGGACAGCAAGACTGTGTTTGCTGTTCATAATTAAAGGCTTCTAGTTCATGAAATTGATTAATGGGATGTTTTGTTTCAAGGTCCTTCAAGGTGATGGATAGTAAACTGTTTGGGGAATAGAATATTTGTCAGGCAATCCAATTCTCTTTTTAAAAAATACTCTTGTCAGGAAATGTTCCTTGTAAAGGAAAGATCATTGGCAAGTTATCTGGTAACCCTGTGTTTGTTTACTGGTTGCTGGCAAATTGATGTTGACATTTTAGCATTTTGGCCTTTAGTGAAAGTCTATAGTGTTATTTTATATCATTGGGTTTTGTAACAAAGAGTATGGAATAAAGTACCAGCTCCACAGTATCAATAACTTCTGCTGTTCATATTTTCAACATGGGATCCTGAACATAATGGGTGATGTATAAATATATAGAAAACCAATAAAATGATTGGACATTCTAAGACAGTCAAGCAAATTATATTTTGAGACTTTACTGAGCAGAATTTCTGTCATACCATTGTTGGGTAGTACAGTGAATAATCAGATAATGAAACTAGAGCCCTTACTGTTTCATGGCTTCACCACTTAACAATTGCCAGACTACAGTAATTTTTAATAAAATTTGGAGTTTTTACTTTCATAGTAATTTAGTCCTGAAATTATAGCTATGATCTCCTCCAATGCCTTGCTTACCAAAAAGAAAAAAAAGTTTCAGGTAAATTAGTTGCTAGTGACAATATTGGAGCCCAGGTCTCCTCATTTCAAGGCCAGAATTAATTTAGCTTTTCCTTTTAATATCTATCTTTAATCATAGCAATATGATTTGAGAAAATATTCTATTATTTAGTATACTCTATAATAAAGTAAGAACTAATTTAGAAAATATCTTAGAATTTCAGTGAACAGAAATATCTGTTCATTTTCCACACATTTGTAATAAATTTTTTTACTAACATGTGTTATAAAGGAAATAATTACTAGTAAGAGGTTGATATTTTATTATGAAATTATTATAATGAGAATTACTTTCTAAGGCTATTAGACTATTTAATTTCATATTTTATAATAAAACTTATCCTAAATCTTTCAAAGGCAAAAATGAGTCTGTTTTAGTTAAATTAATTCTAGAACTTTTTATTATTTCCTGGATACTATTTTTATTTCTGGGTCATTCCCATATACAAGTTACAAAATTTAACTTGCAAAAGGAATACAACTAACATTTTTTCTTTCTAGTTTTTCAGCTTTTTATGAAAGACACTATTCAGCCATTATCTGCTAAAATGATTTATTCTGTTACTTTATTGAATTTTTTGTAATTCTGAAAAATGATATGTTACATTGGTTTGCTCATGTCCTATGGAGTTGATATAAAATTAATCAAAAGTTTTGGGAATAGTCTGCGACTGATTCCTGGGATTCAATGACATGACTGTGAACTCCCTCTACTGATCAGAATGAGTTCATCTATTATAAAGCTCTGTTATTATTATTTTCTCAAATATTTCAAGATCTACATAAATTTTAGGAATAGATACTAGAATGGTATTTTCCCATATTAATTTAACCCCTTAAAAGTTTTTAGTTTAATTATTTTGAATTTTCTTGAAGATATTTTTCTAAGAAACATATCTTCATTTATATAAATATATCAATTTTATGGAGTGGTATTAAGATGCTTTTAAGGAAGAAAGACCATGTTAAGTAGTTACTCCTCTTATAATAGTTTTATATTATGGTAAAGCTTAAACTGAATTGGAAATATTCAGATTGTAGAGTTAACAAGAAAAATAAACCATAAATATGCATAAATAGTTGGGGTAATTGTGGAACACTTAATGGATTGTGATTTGAAAAGCAGCCAGGCATTTGGAAAACAGTAATACTATGGATACAATTGTAGATGTGGGAATAGAAAATGCATGGGCATGATCTATATATATAAAAGCCTAAGCGACTGTTACAACTGAACGACTGGAACAACCAGAATGACTGGTCGACCAGTCGCTATGATACGCACTGACCACCAGAGGGCAGACGCTCAACACAGGAGCTGCCCCCTGGTGGTCAGTGTGCTCCCACAGCCAACCTCCCCTGGCTGGCCAACCTCCCGTGGCCTCTCCCACCCCAGCTGGCCAACCTCCCACAGCCCCTCTCCCCGGCTGGCCAACCTCCTACAGTCCCTCCCTCCTGCCAGGCTTCCCAAATAGGCTCGGATTGGGGGGTCAGCCGGCCAACCTCCTGGGGTTCCTCCCCGCAGCTGGCTGGCCCCCCGATAGGCCTCGATCACCAGCCAGGCTGAGGGACCCCACCCGTGCACAAATTCGTACACCAGGCCTCTAGTTAATCTATAATAGAGCAAATGATTCCTACAGTGAAGGGTAGAAAATAAAGCTGAGGAGATAGATAAACACCAGCCTGGAGATTCTGGGATACTGGGCTTTATCTTGTAGGCAATGACTCAGTAATCAAAGATTGTTGTCCGATGAGATTATATATGTAAAGCAATTTTGGAAGAATACATATTCAGTATTAACAAGTGGGATTGATTGGAAGACTGGGGACTAAACTAACATTAGTAGACGAGGCTTGAGGTGAATAGGGTTTGTATAGAATGCTTCTTGTGCAAATGAAAAGAAGAGCTAGGACACGTACCGATGTAAAGGAAGAATTGATGGCAAAGAGAGTGCAGTCCTAATAATGACTTGGTAAAGCACAAAGGGAAAAAAATACATTAAAATCTTAAGCCTGTATATCTAAAAGGGGACAATCAGGAAGTATTTACCAGTTTTCAATGAGAATACACTAAGATCATTTGGCTAAAGATCAATATGGGTAAGATGACTAGTAAAATAAGTCATTATTTTCAGAAACGCAAGCATGTTCCCTCTCATGTAATTGTGATACCATAAAATCACTTTATTCTCTCAGTCAAATAAGCACCAGCTTATTTGTGTAACAAATCAAATCTGGGGACACATGGGGACCCGAGAGACTTCCCTAATAAAGACGATTGTACATCAAATACATTTTCCTTTGCAAAATATCTTACAAATGAAGACAAACTGCATTTATGAAATACAAGGAATCCATTGAAAGGGTATTTTATTAGAAAAATCCAGATTATCAGATATTTTTATTAGCGTAGTATTGGATGTTGTGTCATCTGCCAAGAAATAGCAGCTATTTCCATCACACGCCAGGTTGATAAGCCATATTGGAACTGTTGACCAACATTTCAAGGCCAGAGCAAAAGAGTAGATGAGGAGACAAAAACTGCAACAGGCATCCAGCTCCACAGCTGGGCGTATGCTAACTCTTGAGATCAATGACTAAATTGAAAAATAGCAAATCAAATTTTTGTTGCAAAGTAGATAGAACTCTAAAAACTGTCTGCCCAAGTGCATGTCTGATATTAGTCATTCTATTCCATGCCGACTGATACTCTCGGGCTTTCTTTACTCGCCTTTGTCCTGCATCGCCCTAAGCTCTGCCTGAGGTCAGCCAGAGGGCACAGAAAACATTGTACCCAAGTATGAGCATCACCGTTTCTAACCCATGTTTTGCATCAACTCTGGATGTTGTGGCTCATGTTCAATTTTAAGAAATACAGGGAGAAGGTGGCTCACAGCCTAGAAGAGAGAAACAGCAAAAAGGACTTTTAACAAGCCTTCTATCTCTCTCCCAGTGCTCAATTACCTGTGGCAAAGGAATGCAGTCCCGTGTTATCCAGTGCATGCACAAGATCACAGGAAGACATGGAAATGAATGTTTTTCTTCAGAAAAGCCTGCAGCATACAGGCCATGCCACCTTCAGCCCTGCAATGAGAAGATTAACGTAAATACCATCACATCACCCAGGCTGGGTAAGCTGACCAAAAGGGAATGGTTTTGAGAAATACGGAAATACTCATGGTTTCTTCTATTTTGCACATCACTTTAAAGCTTAGTTATAAATGGATACTAATGAGTTTGGTCCTAACCACATTGGCTGTGTTTTACTGTGGGTTAATCCAAATGGCCAGGTGGGTAAAGAATCCTAAAGAATGAACTATTTTGATCCCTGAAGCTGTCTACTCAGAACCAGACCCAGGAAATATGAATGTCATACCACCCAAGCTCATCATGTAAAGGGTTGAAGGGTATAACCATATTTTGGGTTCTGACCAGTCTCATGGCAGAACTATCAATTAAGGTAGTGTCTAGTTGAAAGGTACTTGTAGTATATACCTTAGATCTCTCCACTGTCAGCATCCTTCCTTGTGATCCTGGATACAAATTATCTTTTGGAGAAAGAGTAAAAAATGACTTTCAAGATAAATGAGTGCATGGATCTATACTACCAAACAAAAGGTACAATTTTTTCATATTTAAGGACATAATATGACATACAAATAGCTACTAGTAACATTGATTACATTGACTTTTATGTTGTAAAATGCTTTCATGTGTATTCTCAATACCTGTTATTTAATCAGCCGTCATGAAGAAGTAGGGTATGTATTTTAATTAAATGTAGCCTGCACTTGCACAACAAATATTCATGAATGAATTAGCCTTTATGTCTGTGGCAATTAGTGCTTTTACCAGCACTGCTGCCTGGCAGTTATTGGGTTAATCTATGTTTAACACCTTCCGTTTTGATCTGTGCACATAATCTTCAGGAGAACAATTTAATCATAAATTGTTATAGATACTCTTCCAGGCATATGATTCAATCAAATGGAAAAGTTTGGTTCTTCATGGACATACAAAATTTCTCTTTTTTTTGAGCCAAATAATTAACATTTCTAAGAAATAATCAGTTCAAGGAGAATTAAGACTAGTTAAAACAAAAAGTTAAGCAATCCTAGAGCAAATGCAGCTAAATCCATGTATTTCAAACAGCATAATCCCTTTCTCCAGCAATTACTTGGAGTTCTTCTTAAAGTATGTGGCAGAAAATAATGACCTAAAAGAAGAATTGAATTAAAATTGCATTGTTTTGTTTATTATTTCTTACCCCCAAACACAGAAGCACAGTGATCGGAAAATCTAAGGTTTCTAAGTGTAAAATAATGAAATATAGTAGAATAGTGGCAAAAGAAAGAATTGTAGCAGGACTGACTTTTATTATGTATGCCAGAACAAACTATTTCTTCAGAAAACCTGAGCCTAAATTTACATGACCAATATTTTTATATCAAGTTCTTATTTTAAACACTTTAATGCTATAAGTTTCAGTCACATGATAAATGGCTTTGTTGTTAAAGGTGCATTAAATCACTATCCCACAAACAAACAAAATAGAAAGACTCATAGATACAGAGAACAGGCTGACAGTTGGCAGAGGGAGGGGGTTTGGGGAACTGGATGAAAAAGGTAAAGGGATTAAGCAGAACAAATTGGTAGTTACAGAATAGCCACATAGATATATACTGCAACATGGGGAATATATTCAATAATATCATAACTATGTATGGGGTCAGCTGGGTGCTTGAAGAAGAGGGGACCACTCTGTAAAATGCATGATTTTCTAAGTACTTTGCTGTGCATCTGAAACTAATACAAAATAATATTGAATGTGAACTGTAATCCTATCTAATAAAGATGTAATATGCAAATTGACCATGACTCCAACACACAAGATGGCCGCCCTCATGTGGACACAAGATGGCCACCACAAGATGGCTGGCAGGGGAGGGCAGTTGTGGGTGATCAGGCCAGCAGGGGAGGGCAATTGGGAGGGAGCAGGCCTGAAAGGGAGGACAGTTGGGGAGGACCCAGGCCTGCAGAGGAGGGCAGTTGGGGCGGGGGGACCATGCCTGCAGGGGAGGGCAGTTGGGGGCAACCAGGCCAGCAGGGAAGGGCAGTTAGGGGTGACCAGGCCAGCAGGGGAGGGCAGTTAGGGGTTACTGGGCCAGCAGAGGAGGGCAATTGGGAGCGACCAGGCCGGCAGGGGAGGGCAATTAGGGGAAACCAGGCTGGCAAGGGAGGGCAGTTAGGGGTGACCAGGCTGTCAGGGGAGGGCAGTTAGGGGCAATCGGGTCAGCAGGGGAGCAGTTAGGCATCGATCAGGCTGGCAGGGGAGTGGTTAGGGGGTGATTAGGCAGGTAGGCGAGTGGTTGGGAGCCAGCAGTCCTGCATTGTGAGAGGGATGTCAGACTGCCCATTTAGGCCCGATCCCACTGGAGGGATCGAGCCTAAATGGGCAGTCGGACATCCCTCGAGGGGTCCCTGATTGGAGAGGGTGCAGGCTGGGCTGAGGGACACACGCCCCCTCCCCCTCCCTGCCCCCCGCACAAATTTTGTGCATCGGGCCTCTAGTTGAAATATAAAAAAAGTGGAAAGAATAAAATAAAATATGCGAGCATATTTTTGTTTTGCTATTTCTTTGCAAATTCATCTATAACAATACTTATTAAATTTCATTCCCATAAAGGTAGATATATTGAGCACATTTATTTGTGTTTTTAATCCTCTCAACTAAAAATCCAAAAGAAACTTAAATGAAAGCCATAAAATTGATCTTTAAAAGCCATTTGCAGGACAATTCATTGAATTTGGGAATATCTGTCTTAAATACGTGAGAGCATTATTCATTCACTTTACGCCTTTATTTCAGGCTGTATATGTGTGTGTTTGTTTGTGCATAGCTCTGTGTTTTAAGTTCCACAGGGAATATAAATGAGTCAGTGGACAAAATCCCCACTTACATGATTGCTATTTGCTTCTACTCATGACACCCGGAATATCTACCTGTATTGAGTTTCCTGTGTTCTGCTTCACAGCTGCTCTGACTTTCAAGTGCCTAGGAGATCAATGGCCTGTGTACTGCCGAGTGATACGCGAGAAGAACCTGTGTCAGGACATGCGGTGGTATCAGCGCTGCTGTGAGACGTGCAGGGACTTCTATGCCCAAAAGCTGCAGCAGAAGAGTTGACCTCCAGCAGGCTGGCTGGCTCACAGCTCTTTGCAATTACATTATTTATAGACACACACACTAGCATGTTTTTCAGACCAAATATTATCAGATTACATATAATTTAATCAAATTAATTTATTTTGGGGCCTGCCAAACATCAATATGGTGCTTATTTTGGTAATACAAACATTGTGATTTATACTATAGGGCTTCATAAGTCATTTTATATGAATAAGTTTGATCCAGTTACCAGAAAAAGAAAAAGAAAACTAAGATTATTAGGCTTAAAAAAATGTTTTTTAAGTTAGGGCTGGCTCTAAGGTGCTACTCTCTCCCCACCAATACCATTGAGTTATGCATAATGTATACTAATTTAGCATAATAGTTTAGCTACCTATGGGGAAAATTTTTTTTGTGTTTTGGTGTCCTAATGCAGAATTAGCCCATTTTCTGTACTCTGAAGGAGATGTGTAAACATAACAAACCTCATAGTGTTGAACAGGTTTTTAGAGAATGTATTATGAATTTGGTTCAGACTTAGAGACATCTATAGGAAAAATTCTACTGTAATTATAACCTTATTTTAATAATGGAAAAGAAAAAATCAAAATAGAGACTTTGATCATGTTCACGAACATGTACTTGAACACAAGTATTGTAACAATGAAACACTGTAATTAATGATTTACACTGAATCACCATTGCACTGTCGATATAGTGTAGAGAAACCGTTATGAAAATGGTAACATCCTACAAAAATGTGTATTATTTTTAACATGTTGTCATTAGATTTTAGCTTTTTTAAATATTTTGAAGAAAGAAAGCATTGATCCACCCATTTCCTTGTATTTTTTTTTAGCAGATTTTAAAAGGATATAGTAGGTACGTAAGCCTCGCAAATCATAATGAGAAAACTTACTAAATATTTTTCAGCCTTTTCCCTAGAAACAAGGAAAGACTAAAAGCTGATAATACTGTGGTAGTTTCATTGTGTTTTTTTCTTTATAAAAATTAAAACGTTTTACAATTCTGTGAAACGTTAAAAAAAACCAGCTTAAATTTTTTCTTGTGAGAAAATACTGTACATGATTCACATGATTTCTTAGATTTTTTTTTTTTTGCAATAAAATATGTGAAATTTCCTGTTGGGAGGCAATTCTTCATAGGTCTCTCATGTTTCCACAGTCTTGGCACTGTCTGCTTTTGTTCTGGAATATCTTCTAAGGGATGTTTGTATGGTGACCAGCTTTGGAAGATGAAGTTGGTGTCTCTCTTTGGAGCAAAGGGCAGATGTGTTTATTTCTCATCATACAAGTTTCACAGTCCCTCAGTGGGGGCCCCTCACCTGTAATACAACGCTCTGCGTGTGTAATGTCATCTGGCTTCTTTATGTCTGGTGCTTCCATTGGCATTAGTACCATGAAAGCCCTCATGCCACAGATCATGGCACCAAAGAGGGGAGGAGGGGTTTTTGCCAGTTTATGGTTTTTTTTTAAATTAAATTTATTGGAATAACATGGGTTAATATCATTATATAAATTTCAGGTGTACAACTTTACAATACGACATCTGTGTACTATATGGTGCTCACCACCCAAAGTCTTTTGACTATGTCTGTTTCAAATAGACCTTCCAGAATTAGGGAAGTTACTATGGGGTGGGCTCAGGGACTCTTGAGTCCACTAGGAGACAGACTTAAGCCAAGCTTGATCCAATTATCTGACTTCCATCAGCCTTTGCTCTGACTGTGGGACTGCAGCGGCAATGTAGAGTCACCAAGAATCCAGGAATCATCAAAAAGTCAGACTGTTTTCCTTTCCCCAATATATAGTTCCCATCAAGAAAGACTAGAAGGTAGATTAACAATATGGGTTTTGGAGAGTGTAACAAAAGCTTTCCTCAAAGGATCTGGCCTCCCCTTCATTCAAGGAGTTCTGGATCTGTGAACCTGCTCTCATGTGGAATTTGATCTAGGAATGCAATTCCCTGCTGTGGTGAGTCAAATCAGACTTCTGTTCACTAAGACTAGAAACTTCGTGCTTATACAAATACAAGACTTTAGTAGAATGTGTATCTATTTCAGTCCTAGGACTCCATGATCAATTACGCAATACCAAAAATCTTTGCCGGTCAAACCATTCCCTCTACCCCTTTGACTCTAATGCCCTTTATGGTAACTGTGCTTTCCTGGTCTTTGGCGGTGAAATTCAGCCATTTGGTTCCTGCCCTTATGGTATTCCATATTCTCATTAAATTCAGGAAGCCCAGTTCAATGGCAGCATTTCTCAATGTCATTCCTGACATTTGCAGACTAGCCACTTGAGAGTTCTTTAGGGATTCCAATGCTGCCTTCAACAATGAATTTTTCAAAGCCTTAGTGAAGGGAGTGCCGTCTAGATACACTGAGGGGTCATATGGAACAGGTGAGTGAACACATCTATCATATTAAAACCAATCTCCCTAAACATTTGTATCCCTCCCTCTATACTACCTTATAGCAAGTATGTTTTATTTAGCATCTCAAATTCATTCAGTATGGACAACCATTGGGTTCGGTTTTCAGATAAATTGATAGAATTACTCCCAGCCACATCAACCAATACTTTCTAGAATTTCTCCTTAGTGAACCCATGTCAAAAACATTTAGGCTAATTCAACGTTGTATGCTTTCCATCCTAACATAACCCTCTTAAGAAACATCCCGAAACATATACTTTGGGTTTCAGTAAATATGAATTAGTGAAATCCTGCAGTTCTTTTGATATGTATGGTACCACTTCAGAAGTCACACTTTTTGTCTGGCCCCCTTGAATCTCCCGGGACCTGATCTGGATATAGATTTAGAAGACATGACAGATGGTGGAACATGAGCAGTAGAGCTGAAAAGTTTTTATTTCAAGATAGTCAATGTAGGCTTTCTAGGTCCCAGCTTAGACCCTGAGCTGTGACTTTTAAACCTCACGCTTATTTCTCTCTTTAACTTCTCTAGTCTTTTTAGGAGCAATGAATCAACCCCACAGTCATTATTCTCTTTGTTTCTATTAAAAAGATTTTGTACAGCAGGTACTTGCTTTCTATAGGCACTTCACTCCAGATGGTAATAGGTGAGAATTTAAATAACCATGTTGGCATTTTGTGCCATGGATGACCAGTGTCCAACTTACTGGAAAGAGGGTCACTAATGTCATTGAGTCTAGTCAGAACAGAGAACGAATTCCAGGTTTCATTTCTTAAATTCTCTTCCTTGGAAACATTTATTTTTTGTACTGGTAATTGTCATGGTTCAGTCAGCCAAACAGTGTTGGAGTTTTATGGGATAACGGATTCGAATTCATAAAATCAGGAGGAGCCAGGGAAGATCCATGAGAAGAGTTGGAGAATCAGGAGTCCCCAACTGATCTGAGCAGCCAGGCACATCCAGGTCAGTATGACTATGAAAGGTTGACTTGTAAAGATGTCTGTAGGATGCTGTTGCCTCTGTATACTTCCCTCCTTTGTAGACACACAGCCAAACATCTGGTGGTGGACCTGAGTTTGCTGTTAGTCAGCAGGTCCAACAGTTGGAAAAAAGAAATGGGCACGGAGCTCAAGAAAGCAAAGGCCACTTGGAAACTGCCAAGCACCTGTGCCTCTCTCTGTCCCTGCATCTGATTACAAAAAGACTTTTGGATTAATGAATGCTGCTTCCACTTTGCCTTCCAAATGCCATGCAAGTTTCTCTTTTGGCCAATTCTAACCCAGAATCACACAAAGAAGGGGATTATCCATTTCCAATTAGAGTAGAACCATCATTATTTGTTGAGCAAAAAGCTTCATGAGGGTCTACAGAAATGATTCATGTGTGGAAGGAAGCATCCAATAGGGCCCTTTTGTAATGTACCACCTAGTATAGAGACTCATGTAGGATAAGTATCCTATATAATAAAGATGTAATATGCAAATTGACCCTCATGCCCTCACGTCACAAGATGGCCACCCCCACGTCGTCACAAGATGGGCACCCCACAATGTCACAAGATGGGCACCCCCCATGTCATCACAAGATGGCCGCCCCCACGTCATCACAATATGGCCACCCCCACGTCGTCACAAGGTGGCTACCCCACGTCATCACAAGATGGCTGCCCATGTCGTCACAAGATGGCCACCACAAGATGGCTGCCCCCACGATGTCACAAGATGGGTGCCCCACGTCATCACAATATGGCCACCCCCATGTTGTCACAAGGTGGCCACCCCACATCATCACAAGATGGCCGCCCATGTCATCACAAGATGGCTGCCACAAGATGATTGCCCCCACAAGATGGTCACCCCCACATTGTCACAAGATGACTGTCATCACAAGATGGTCACCCCCACATTGTCACAAGATGGCCAGCAGGGGAGGGCAGTTGGGGGCGATCGGGCCTGCAGGGGAGCAGTTAGGTGTTAATCAGGCCAGCAGGGGAGCAGTTAGGCCTCAATCAGGCTGGCAGGGGAGCGGTTAGGGGGCTATCAGGCAGGCAGGCAGGCAGGCAAGTTGTTAGGAGCCAGCAGTCCTGGATTGTGAGAGGGATGTCCCAGATTGGAGAGGGTGCAGGCTGGGCTGAGGGACACCTCCCCCTCAGTGCATGAATTTTGTGCACCGGGCCTCTAGTGAAATTCATAATCAAGCACCAGATAGTAAGATGAGAGAATAAACAAATCACCCTAAGATTTCAAAGGAAGGAAAATCATTCCTACTAAGGAACATATGGAAAGGTTTTGTGAAAGAGAGGCTAAGTACTAGAGATGACCCATAAAGGATGTTTAGAGGTGGTCAGTAACCAGAGCTGTGGAGAAATGTTTCTAGACGGGAGGACTGGCACAAGTAGAGGCACAGGGGTTGGGGTTGGGGTATGGCCAGTACAAGGGAGCGGGGAGAAGGACTGATTTCTTCATTGTCAGTCATGTGGGATACCTACAGGGGTAGTAGTGAGAAACAAGAACTGATGCTTGGGGGGCGGGGGGAAGGATGGTGGGGAAAGATGGAGTCTGAGACTAAACGATTTGTAAACGAAAAGACAGTATACAACCCTCTGGGCATCTGGAGCATGGTGGAGGAATCTGAAGGAAGGCCGCCCAAGGAAAACTAAAGGCTTGTTTCACCCACCTCATAATCTGGCTAAGAAAAAGGCCTGGCCTAATCAATATATTTGGATCTAAGTTCTGTGTCTCCACTTGCCAATATAGAGAGCCAAAAAGAAGTTAGGTTCTCCTTGAAGATGTTTGTTATTCCCCAAAGAATCTTTTAGGAAAAGCAAACAGCCTGAGAAATATTTGTTCATTAGATGTATTCTGGCAGCAACCAGAAAATTCCAGAAAGTACCAAGCACATGCATATAATACACTTGATTCTTGAAACACTTATGATTGAACTGGTTATTGTCATTATGAAGTACTTTTATCCAGTCAATGTATTGATAAAACCACCCAGATGTATTTCTAATATTGTAAGACAGAGAGAGAGAGTTTGGTCCAAAAAATTCTTATAGAAAGTGTTGATTGCTTAATCCAGTTTTACAGTCATAAGTAGGACAGATGTTTTGGTTGTGTGTTTTTTTTAACACCCTCGTGCTTATTGCTATAGAGAAAGTGAGTACTCTCCAGTGTCTTGCTCAATTCGAGAACATCCTGGCTGCTGATTCTTATATGGCTCTATGGCACTCTCCTGAAATGTGCTGCTGATGCATTCCACATGTAACCATTCCCCCTGGAAGGGAAACCTTCCTGCTGAGTCAGATGGGTCTACAGAGGTGCAAACAGAACAAACAACTTACATCTTTTAGAACGGCTGGTGTGTCTATCTTTTGCCTTCTCGCAAGTAGGAAGGTTTTCTCTCCCTCTAGATGGAAATCAGTCCTTTCCCACTGAGAAGTATGGGTTCCCTAAGGCAGAATGGCTTCAAACAAGGGAGCTTATCTCCATTAAAGTCATCATCACTTCCTGACTTAGTGCACTGTCTGTAGCTTCACTCCCACCTTGGCTCCCTGACCAGCAGATGGGTTCGCTTAGGACAGCACGTCAGCCATGCTCCCGCTTGGTTCCAAGAGTACTGTGCGGACACCAGACACATCGCAGGAGTGTATGCAGGTAGGAAGTCACAGGGGCGTCAGGTAGTGAATGGGTTAAGACAGTAGGTTGGAACACTAATTTACTGTAGCAAACTAAGAGGCAAATGCTTGCCATTTCTCTACTCAAAACGAAGCTGACAAGCTAAACACGATCAGGTTTCACCTGAGCCTGAGACTCTGGGAGTGAAAAGATGAGAAGAAACAAGATCTTGCCTATCACATGTGAGGCTGCGAGGGCAGGGCCAAGTCTGCCGGGTTAGCTTAGTAATGATCAGAGAGAAAAATTAAGTTATGTCTCTATAGGTGACTATCTCATGTGCTCCAAATTATGGACCGTGATACTGAAATTCTGGCAGTCTTTCTCCAAAGAGTAGCTCTTCTTTATTAAACTGTTGTTTCTGACTCTGTATGGAGAGGCATTAGGTGCTACACATATCTAATTTTGGCATCCTATTAATTTTAATGTGTAGCCCCATTCAAGCATCCTAAATGTGTGTGTGTGTGTGTGTGTGTGTGTGTGTGTGTGTGTGGTGAAAAACAAGGCAGGGTGCTGCATTGTTCCTGTGTGTTGGTGTGTCGTTTTGAGCGTGGCATCGGAGTACAGCTGAGAGCTGGTTTCAGGTGCCAGTAGGAGAATCCTCAGGCTCATTCATAATGGACGAGTCTGACGGGACCAGCCTCACTTGCCTTAGTTTCCTACCGTAGACGAAGGGAGACATGGATCTCTCTGCTTTGCCAAATAACAACCATCCTGACAAATTCCTGCAGCTGGACGTGAAGTTGTTAATGAGGAACTCAGCCCTCCTTCAGGCCAGCCTGGTGAGGTTTCCGGGTGGGAACTACCCGGCTGCACAGCACTGGCAAAACCTTGTCTACTCACAGGTACGATCTGGGAGCCCCAGGACAGGGTCGGGGTGGGGGTGGGGGGGGGGGCCTCCTTTCTCGCTCCCTGCCATTTCAGCATTTGTGCAAAAGGAAGGCTGGAGGGAACCGAGGGCAAGGTAGCTTACTCATTCTTGCCACAGAGAAAAGGTCTTTCTTCCTTAACGTAAGAAACTCGCCGATCACTTTATAAAAGATGTGAATTCTCCCACCCATTCATTCCCCTGCAAACATTAGCTTCCCAGCATGTCTTCATTTTAGAGTTTGCCTAGCCCTCACTTTACTCCTCTCAGGATTTTTCAAACCAATTTGCAAATAAGGTTTTGGAGGGAAAACCTACCTCCATTTTTTTTGGTATATTCTAAGCACGAAGCATCAGAAGCTAACGCTGGAGGCTCATACACCTCCTTCAGATCAACTGCCTTTCATTTAGTGCAGGAAAGACTCACGGCAGGGAAATGGAAAGTTAAGGATGGAAGGAGAGGATATAGCAGGAACTCTCCACCTTGTAAAGGTGGCTGTTACTTTAGACACTCTTAGTCCCTCCTCATGGAAGGACATACCAACCAGGTCTTCCAACCTAATGCAGACTTGATTTCTTGCTTTCTTCTTTTGCATCTTCCTTCCTTTTGCTGACCAGGAGAGAATAAAACTGTGATGAGTTCCATGTGCTGGAATCAACATAAAGGCCCTGACTGCTGCCCAGCTCATGAAACAGGAATAATCTTTGTTTTAAGATGTGAGGGCTAATGGGGTTAAGGGTTAGTCCATTTAGAAACAGGAAGAAGCATTGCATTTCAGAACAGATGTGACTGACCCACAAACCCCTGCAAGTCATTAAATCCTTTGGAGTGGTTCAAATTCCCTGAACAGAAATTTGTTTTCTTTTAAGAAACAGTTGCTACTCATGAGTCCTGGTGTAAAGTGACTCCTTTGTGGTGCGTTTTGTGGGCTCCTGGGGACCTTTATCATGAGATCATTCAAAATCAAGTACACTCAAATGATTATGTAAGTGTTTCCTCCACCTATAAGGGTTTTAATTTATTTCCATGGTAAGGCAGCTTATTATGACAACTGACTTTTTAAAATTGTTGCATCTTTTCTATTTGGAATCCTCAAAACCCTCCTGCCCATCATATGCACCTTTTTGGTTATTACTTTTGTGTTTTGTTTAGTTTTAAGCTAAGTGCAATGAAATCCCTCCTTTAGATACTGTTTGTTTATATCATGGAATAAAATGATTCAAAAATCAGTTAAGAAAACCTTGGCTTTCTTATGCTATGAAGTTAAGTCTAAGAAAACATATCCAATAAAATTCCTTTCAGGTTGGAACACATACATCTAACATCTTTTGTTTGGTACTGGAGTTGACCTATTTTCTTCATGTGGAACTTCACAGTTTCGAGCTCTGTTGAATATTATTCCAAAATCTGAATGAAATGCAAAATTTTAAAGGGTATATTTTTCCACAGCCTCTATTGGGTTGAAATAGTTATTCAAGGAAAATCCAAGGAGGTAAAAAAGTATCTGTTTCTTATGTCCTTGAATAAGTTATTGGTAATTGTAAACTGCAGGTAAAGTTGTTATCCTTCTTCCCTAAAAAGAAATATTAAATGATTGAAAAAAGGCCAATTTACTATTGAAATAATGCATGGGGGTGTAAACCAATTACAAATTCAGGGAGTTGGGTAGGTGTAGCACAAATTATGAGTAACAACAATTATATTTACTACTTCAGTTTGCAATATGTCAATAAGTAATTCTTCTCTCCTTGGCTGAATCTTAAAATCTGGGAATGATATATTCTTTGGATAAAAAATAAATCTGTAAAGAAATGGACACATGAAATTTTTCAGTAACTATAATGATAACTGGAAGAAGGTGCTGTATATACCAAGTGAATTGAGGTGTTGGGATACACAGGTGGCAGTTGTCAAATAGTTCTTAATTTAAAACCCTCACTCTATTGGGGAGACATTAAACATTGAATAAAGAGGTTAGAAATTTGGCTTCTTGTGTCATATCCTCAGCAAGACAGTGTGAGAGACATCTGTTATGGTCCTTATTCAGTCCATGCTTCAGTTTATTTCCACTTGCAGAATTAGAATAATATTCATTTTACATATTTCCTTAAAACTGAGAACAAATGAAATATGACAAAAGCAATTGAGAAAAAGTATTTTCTATACAAGTATAAGAAATGTGCATTATTATTATCATCATTTGTCAATATTCAAAATGTGTTGAAATTATCCTTTCATTATAAGCAGGTAATATCACTTGCATTATTTGATTTATACTGTGGATGGATGTGTGTGTGTGTGTGTGTGTGTAGATGGTGGTGTTGGAGGATATAGTTAATACATCTGTCAAGCTACATGGCTAACTCAAGCAGTAGATTTTATACTCACCTGAAATCCACACAAATCTCAGATTTGTGTCAGCTTGTCATTTGGTATTACACCACCCCAGGTAGGTGTATGGTGTTTGGGACTCAGACTACCTCAAGGAATGTCAAAGGATTTAACCTACAAAGATTGCCTTCAAAATTGCTGGTAACTCAACAGTTAAAACAAAAATCCCCTAGATCCCAAGTATGAAGTTGAATTCTTAAATATACAGGATGCCCCAAACAAATGTATACACACTTTAAGTAGATTCTATTACATTTTGTTTGTTTTTTTTAAAAAATATATATTTTATTGATTTTCCACAGAGAGGAAGGGAGAGGGATAGAGAATTAGAAACATCGATAAGAGAGAAACATTGATCAGCTGCCTCCTGCACACCCCCTTACTGGGGATGTGCCCATAACCAAGGTACATGCCCCTGACTGGAATCGAACCTGGGACCCTTCAGTCAATAGGCCGATGCTCTATCCACTGAGCCAAACCGGTCAGGGTTCTATTACATTTTGAAAATGAAATGGATTTTAGTAAGCACTGCCTTTATAATTATTCAAAGTATGTATACATTGTTGGGACACCTTGTATGTATCATTTACATTCATGATTTATTTGTATTTAAGATTTTTAAAAATGCACATTTTACTTTCAGAGTTGAGTCCCTGTGCCAGTTTTTAATGAGCTGAAGCAATACGGTGCATAAAGAAAAGGGAGCACTGAGGTTCACAGGCTCGCCAATGGCCCCAGTCAACTCCCTTCTGTGCAGATACGCAGGTCACCCATATTTGCAGAGGGTACAAGTAAATATCCCTTGATTCTACTATGTTTATATTCCTTAAGTTCCCTCACTAGAGAAATAAAGAAGCTTCACAACAAATTTCATCTCAGTGCAATGAGCAAACTTTCTCCAAAATCTAATGTTTCTGGTTGTTAAAATTATTTGGGGCATGCGTCTGATGAAGGCACTTGGAATTGTACTCTACATATTTCTGCCAATCCCTTTATAAAACGAGGTAATGAAAGGAAAGGGCTGATTTTTTATTCAGTTTAAATGATAAAATATGTTTTTGCAGATATTGCGGTGGGCCTTTTTTTCTGATTAGTAGTTAGACTTCAGAATACTTTCTGACTAATCCCTTTGCTCTATCTTTTCTTGGCTTCTATCACCTCTGTTTCAGAACCCAGGAACATTCCACACTAAACCTGTGAGCTGGAGCGACAGGCCCAGGGTAAGAGGCTCTTCTCCCCTGACTTTTAGACACTGTTCTTTACTGGGTTTATTTCTTAATCACCTTTCCTTGCTTGGCTGTTGTATGCCCATGAAAAAGAAGTGAATGTGGTGAGTATCTAGCCAGGCTCTGCCACAGGCTATCCTTCTGGTAAACCAATATATACATGTCTCCCTTGCTGAATGGGAAAAGTGAAAGACACCACAGTAATTCTGGGATCCCGCTGGGAACAGTGTGTGTGGCCTTCTTCCTTGAAGGTGGGGAAGATTGATTGGGATAGTTCTGCTTTTGAGACCTCGTGATGCGTTGTTCTCTGAAGTCCTTGGTTCCATAGTCTAGGTCCTAGACTATGTCCTCGTCTAGGTCCATAGACTCTAGGAGACATCCCCTTGCTCATTATTCTCTTTTTCCATATCAGAAGTGGGCCCTCCTTCAAGCCTGTATAAAGATTCAAAGTTTACTCCTACTCCTGGATATTTGGAGGCCTACGGTTATTGTTGTTGCCTTGATGTGCTTTTTTTTTTAATTTCAAACAATCAAAAATTTGTAGGTGTAGGGTAGTGGTTTCTTTGGTAATACATATCTTACAAAAATTAGTAAGCTATTTGTTAGTGTAAGCCTTGCTTTTCTGCCTCCCTTTCTCCCTCCTTTGACTCGAGGACAGCCACCTGGAGGCTGTCAGGGATTCGTTATGAAACCACACCCTAAACATAATCTTTACCCCGAGTCACTTCATTCAGCTGAGACATTTTAATGGACTTTTTTGGCTCAATGCTTAAAAAAAAAAAAAGTCTGTATATCGGTTTTTGGGTCTATAAACAGTCAGATTTTAAACAGTAGAAAGCATAAAATTTCTAAACTCTGATTTCTTCTTGCACAGTGTCCAGTTCTTTCTCTCATCTCATCTCTTTCTTATATTACACCAATGCTCTGATTCTTGTGGTATCATTATATGTACATGAACGCTCTGATAATGTGTAAGTATTTCTCCTAGAGCTACAGGTGATTATTCCAGTAGCCACAGATGATATTTTTACCAAATGATTTTCATTTTAGGATGTGAAAAGGCATCATTCCAGCTTCTGATATTGCTTTATCCTTTTCTACCACTTGACTGTTAAGCCAATGCCACACATTTGTGGAATTTCAAGATGCCACTTGTGTGTTAGGAGGGGTATAATAGGCTATACTGTGATGATAAATACCCCAAAGACTATCAGTTACTATGAAGGAAAAAACATTCTTGCTCATGAAAAGTCTGAGGAAGAGCAGGTGTGTTTTAGGGGCGGCTCTTCCAAGCAGTAACCCAAGGCTTCAAGTTCTTTGTGTTTGTAGCTCTGCCATCTCAGACCCTAGCTTACAGTGACAGAAAAGAAGGAAAGTGAAGAAAAGAAATCTTGTGATAGATTTCAAGAGCCAGGCTTGGATCTGTAGGCTCTGTTATTTTATCCATAAATGATCAACTAGAAAAAAAGCTGCCTCCAGCCCAGCTGGTATGGCTCAGTGGTTGAGCATCAACCCAGGAACCGAGAGGTCACCAGTTTGATTCCCAGTCAGGGCACATGCCTGGATTGTGGGCTCAGTTCCCAGTGAGGGGCATGTGTGAGGCAGCGGATTTGTTTATCTCTCATCGATGTTTCTCTCTCTATCCATCTCCCTTCCTCTCTCTCTAAAAATCAGTTAAAACATATTTAAAAATATAAGTTTGCCCCAGTTTAAATTCAAGAAGGGAAAACAAAATTGGTGTGCATTTAACCAGTCACCATAATACCCAACTTTCATTTGTTTACATTTGCCTGCTATATTACTTTTTACCTTCATTCACTCTTATTCTTTCTGAGTCCTTATATTTTAGGTATTTCTCCTGTAAATATTATATAACTAAATTTAATGTTTAAGATAATCTGACAATCTGTCATCTAAATAGAGGGTTTAGTCTATTTACATTTAATGTGATTATTTCTATTTTTTTTTCCTATTTTCCTGAGGCCTCCCCCCCATTTTTTTGTTTTCTTTTTCTTTTTTTTTTTTTTACTTTCTCTTATATTTTCCTACTGCTTTAGTGAATTAAGCAATACATGTTTTAGTAATATCTCTGTGCTATCACTGAAATGATTTCCTAGTGTCCTAAAAAAAAAAAAATGTTTGTTACTGTTCAATGTTTTAGCTGTCTCTTATTTTAAAAAATCACATATGGCCCTGACCGGTTTGGCTCAGTGGATAGAGCGTCGGCCTGCGGACTGAAGTGTACCAGGTTTGATTCCGGTCGAGGGCATGTACCTTGGTTGCGGGCACATCCCCGGTGGGGAGTGTGCAGGAGGCAGCTGATTGATGTTTCTCTCTCATCGATGTTTCTGACTCTCTATCCCTCTCCCTTCCTCTCTGTAAAAAAAATCAATAAAATATATTTTTAAAATTCACATATGAATGATTTCTATTTTACCATAAAATCAATGCTTTCTTAGATTTATACATATATTTATCAATTTTCTTTTTTTATTTTTTTGTTTTCTTGCTCAGCATTCCTTTTCGCATCTTATTTTTTCCTTCTAGTACTAATTTTATTCTGCCTGAAGTACATTTTTTAGAGATTCCTTCTTTATTGGCTTACTAATGATATATTCTCATTTTTTATTTGTCTAAATACGTCTTCTATTTTACTCTTGTTATTGAATGATAAGTTACTTATACATAATGGTATAAATAATAAATTAATAAAGAATAAATGGACTAAATAATGGTTAATGCCAAAAAAGGTTAAGTAAGTTTTAAAATATTACTTTTTTGCATAAACATTTTAAAATGTAAGTTATCTTACAATCCAAATACCTAAAATAATGGAATTACTATTGCATTTTTCTTTGCTAAATAAAATCTATCTAAAATGTGGGTGAAGAGTTGGAATCAAATACATGCTTTTTTTTCTTTCTTAAGCTATTTGAAAAATATTATAAAAGTATAAATGAACTCCAACCATAATTAGTACTTTTATCCAGTCATCAAATTCTTCATAAAGCTATACTATTAATTTTTTAAGCATATGTCTTTCAGGCATGAGATTGCCATGCAACACAAAAATAAATGGCACCATGTTTGAGAAGAAATCTCAGACTTTCAAGAATGTGATTTAGACTTAAGAACTTGAATGTCATTCTAGAATATAGCCCTGGTTCTTTTGCTATGTTTTACATATTTGTTTTTCAAGGTCCTTATACATTGCAATAGAATGTATTATTTTTTCTTTACCCTGAAACTGTTTCCTCATTTATAGAACTTCCTTGTTTAAGAAATTCAAGGAATAGTCTAGCAGGCAAGAAAACTGACATAGCCAATTTATCAATGTCAGAAGAATTATTCCTCCTCAAAGATGATCAAAGATGTCTAGCCTTGAAGGAAAAAGCTTGAGTCAGAATTATGCTAATCTGAAATGATCTAAATTTCATATCAAATTGTTTTTCCTCAAATCAGAAACATTTTCATGAGGTCATCCATCTTAAAGAGAAATACTAAGTCAAGGTGATTTATTATTTCACTGCAAAATTCAGTATTACAGAATATAAATTGATTTTGAGCATGCTAACAACCTAGTAAAGTCAGAGAAGATCTCCAAGTTTATCTCTAATTATGTAAAAAAAAGTATGGATTAAGAAAATTAGGAAAACCTAAGACCAAAGAGAATGTAAAAGGTTTTATACAGATGATTTTTTTGGGACCACTAGCCATTTCAAAAGGAAACTATGTAATATTAGTTTACAACTTAGCATATATAAATACATATTTAACATAACCTACATACCCTAGTAGATGCTGAGGGAATCAACCTATTTGTGATCATAAATATGATACAGAGGAATATTTATTGCTACTATTGAATCTTCTCTGTTTTGTGAAACACATTTATTTTAAAAATTGCTATAAATTAATGAAATCTGCTGCCAGTTTTTAAGGGGTAAGCCTAAGTTTTCTGAAAATTAACTTATGTGGAGTTCCTCTCCCTTGATGCCCCATGATAAATGAAGCATTATGCTATAAGTTTTTTGTTTCTTCTCAATTATATTTGGCCAATGCACAAATTTTAACTTAAACATTTTCTGCCCTCATGATAGCTTTGTAGTCATAAGGGGAAAAAGGAAAGGAAAAAACTGAGGTCAAACTAGACATAGAAAAAGCACACATTATATGATTCCATTTATATAAAATGAAAAAAAAGAGAGTCCAACTGACTTACACTGTTAAATTTGGAATACTGGTTATCCTTGGGCAGCGTGAGGGATAGTGACTGGAAGACAGCATGAGGCATGCTGACAATGTTCTGTTCCTTGGTAGAATCTTAAGGTTTATGTGGTTTATTTATGATATGTGTACTTGTCTTTATGTATATTATGCTTCAATTAAATTTTTTTTTTTTTAAATCTGAAGGTTAATATTAGAGCCATCTAAGCCAGCTCGTCTCTATACACAGATAGGAGTGCTATGCTAACTTAGTCCATTTCTCCAAGTATCTGAAATAGGAGTCCCAAGAGAATTTTCACGAAAGCCAAGGCATGTCTATAAATGCCTTTTAATCTTGACTTTGCTGGGTTAATAGAGCAATATTAAATATTATTCTTATCAGTCATGGAATGCACAAATAGAAATGAAATGTCATTAAATCTCAATGCAAGTGAGCTGGGGAAAAATGGCTTTGTTCAGAATTCTACTATTTGAATTAAAGAACAGTGCTCTTTCTCCATAGTTATAAAATAGCATTTTAATGAATGATTACTGAAGCCAAAAAGATTATAGGCAAAGAAAGAACACAATGGCCCAGCCGGCATGGCTCAGTGGTTGACTGTCAACCAAGAACCAGGAGGTCACGGTTCAATTCCTGGTCAAGGCGCATGCCTGATTTGTGGGTTCGATTCCCAATGTGGGTGGGTTGTGCAGGAGGCAGCCAATCAATGATTCTCTCTCATCATTGATGTTTCTATCTCTCTCTCCCTTTCCCTTCCTCTCTGAAATCAATAAGAATATTTTTTTAAAAGAAAGAACTCAATGAAATAGAATTCTAGGTGAAACTAGATCCCAGACTCCTTTCCTCATTATCCTAATCTGTAGGATTTCCAGGCAGAATCAACACATTTTGGGGTACAGTTCTTTCCTATTACATTCTCTCTCATCAGTGGCCCATTGGTAAGAGAAGCCTTGTCTCTGCCTCCTCACAGAGAGAAAAGAAGAATATTACTGCTCAACGAATGAGGGGATCCAGTGTGAAGGGTACTGTCTTCGTAGATAGGCCCCCACCATCTCTCTCATCAGTTCTGAAGAATAACCCACTATATGGTGACGTAAGCTTGGAGGAAGCTATGGAAGAAAGGAAAAAGAATCCTTCATGGACCATAGAAGAATATGACAAGCGTTCCCTGCACACAAACCTTTCTGGGCATCTGAAGGTACTCGAGGCAAAGAGTCAATCCTTCAGTTGAAGGGGGAGATCGGTTACCTATCCTAAACAACATGGGTATTGTGGTGACAGGCATTCTTCACTGGGCACAAGGCCTCCTGGTTTCCATTTTAGCCTCCGGCTTCCCTTGTTCTCTCCTCTCTTTGTGTTTTTTTTTATTTGTTTTGAGTTTTACAACAAATTTGATGTGGCACAGAAACAAGGTTTACCTGGAGGGAAAAGTTTTTTGAAAGTTAGTTTGCCAAATTATGTAT
This sequence comes from Eptesicus fuscus, assembly GCF_027574615.1. Classification (NCBI taxonomy): domain Eukaryota; kingdom Metazoa; phylum Chordata; class Mammalia; order Chiroptera; family Vespertilionidae; genus Eptesicus; species Eptesicus fuscus. The sequence continues at coordinate 71,640,650 of NC_072478.1, forward strand.
GTTTTCCCATGGTTGTGTGATCACCTGTGTTCATGAATACTTATGAATCTCTTGTTCAACATGTATTCAAAAAAATACTGATTCAATGTTCTGTCTTCGGCACTGTGCAAGGCAGTTCTCATCAAAGATCATTTCATTCCAAGCCCACTCAGTGATTTAAGATTGCGGACTTACATTTTGGACTCTTTCCTGTGTCTCAGTAACAAAACAAAACAAAACAAAAGCATTTCAACACAGAAAAAGTATGCAATGAACTCATTCACCCAACTTAAGTCCCCCCACCCCACTCCCATCCCACGCCCAGTGTCACCCATCACAGAGAAGATCTAGAAATACCTGAAAAGCAGGAGAGTGGCCCTCTCTTTTCTGAGTGGACTGGATTCCTTCCTAGCCTCCGCATGCCTCTGCTGCCCTGGGGCCAGGAAGCCCTGCGGGTTTCCAAGTACGCTTTATGCATATCTGTTCATACATTAAGCATCTAAAGACTTTTGCAGGGAACAGCCTTATGTCCTCTTAAAATCTTACACTTTAAAAACCTCAAATGTGCACTCTTTGAAATATCTCATTGTCCAGAGTCTTTGAAGTTTCTTAATCTCCTCGTAGATGTAATGTATCTTCTCCTTAATGTAGTCTCTTTTCCAGAGAAGTTTCCATAACAGAAGCTCCCCCATAGCAACAATAATCATGTGTTTTTTATCAGGAGCCTGACGATCAACCTCTAAGAAGTCACTTCCTACAAGTAGGAAAAATGTATTGATTTATTTCACAAACATGTTCTGACTGTACACGAGAGCCCCTTTTCTTTGTCGTTTTCATGAATGTCAAGGGGACTATAAAGATAAATGTTACTGTCCCTGCCTCAAAAAGTTCATTTAACTGAGCGGAGTAACAAACAGTAACTATAGAACCAGGTAGAGCGACAAGATTGAGAGAGAGGACTGTGCCCATCGTGGTAGTAGAAAGTGCTGTGCAAATTCAGAAGAGAACAAAGTCACATTGGATTAGTTAATTTATGCTGGATTTGAAAGATGTGGAGCATTCAAAAGATATAGCTGGTTTGCATAAGTGTGGTGTGGGGGTGGGCTCTTCTGTCAGGCGTAGCAAGAGGAAAGGCACAAGTACAAGAAAGTTAGAGAATTTGTCAGACTAAGCAGTCTAGTTTTGCTGGCGCTGCAGCTGAAGTAATAGAATAATGGGAAAATAAGGCTAAAACAGACTAAAAGAAATTGTTTGAATGTAAGAATAAGGAAATTGAACATTATTGGCAATGAGGAGTAATTTTTCTGTTGGACAATTCCATGAGTATGTTTAGGAAGCTCAAACATGAGGATGGTGGCTATATTGCTTTTCTATAACCAGGGAAATACCCCCTCCCCCCAATCCTCTACATGAAATCGCTCACTGCAAAGCAGTGGCCCCTCAGGTCACAGGCTCATTTGCATTCTTGAGGGATGCTTCTGGAAGTCATGACTTTTGTTTTGATTATAATTTATTCCTATTAATGAATACCTCATTAATTCAACTTCTCCCCTCACCTTTGCCTATTCATACCTCTTGTTTAGCAGACAGAGCCCCTAAATTATTTCTGAAAACTTTTCACCACCATGGCCATAATAGTTTTAAGTCTCTTAGGCCACTCTCTTTTTTCTAAATTGCTAAGAAACTATCTCTATATATAAAAGCCTAAGTGACTGTTACAACAGAATGACCGGAATGACCGGTCGACCAGTTGCTATGATGCACACTGACCATCAGTGGGCAGACGTTTAATTCAGAAGCTTCCCCCTGGTGGTCAGTGCACTCCCACAGGGGTGTGCTGCTCATCCAGAAGCTGGGCTCACGGCTGGCAAGCGCAGCTGCGGTGGCAGGAGCCTCTCCTGACTCTGCAGCAGCACTACCAAGCTGCAGCAGCGGCGGCAGGCATAGCAGGCCAGGATGAGTGTGAGTGGCGCGGCGCTGGCTTGGGCTCCTCCCTGGCTGCCTGCCACTTGGCACATTGCTACATCCCCCAAGGGGTCCCGGATTGCGAGAGGGTGCAGGCCAGGCTGAGGGACCACCCTCCCTCGTGCATGAATCCATGCACTGGGCCTCTAGTATATACATATAAAAGCCTAAGGGACCATTCGACCATTCGACTGGTAGCTATGACACACACTGACCACCAGGGGTAGATGCTCAATGCACAGGCATGGAAACATGAAACAGACTGATGAATCTCAGAAGGGAGAGGAGAGGAGGAAGGGTGGGAAGAGATTAACCAAAGATCTTATATGTATACTAGAGTCCCAGTGCATGGATTTGTGCACTGGTGGAGTCCTTCAGCCTAGCCTGTGGGAATCAGGCTGAAACCGGCAGTCCAACATCCCTCAAGGGGTCCCAGGTTGCGAGACAGTGCAGGCCAGGCTGAGGGACCCCACTGGTGCACAAATCCGTGCACCAGGACTCTAGTTTATAAATAAGAAAGGAGAAAAGGAGCCCCATATTTAGCTATGAAGGGAAGCTCTAAGCAGAATTCTGAAAGTCCTCACTGCAATTAACTTTGCAGGCAAAGTGCAGGCCTCTGATGAGGACACACACAAGGGCGAGAGTAGACAATTTAAATACCATACTTTCCAGCGTATAAGACAACTGGACGTATAAGATTTTCCTGGGTGAAAAGTCGTTTTATACGCCGGAAAATATGGTATATTGGACAATTTTGATGGGATTAGATATAATGGATTAGATATATTGGACTACCGTATTTTCCGGCGTATAAGCCGACTTTTAACCCAGGAAAATCTTATACGCCCAGTCGTTTTTTACGCCGGAAAATATGGTAATCTATCCTTTTGCACCAGTCATCCAAATTTTATTTTAATACTTCAGCTTTCCTAAAACTAGGAAATTGGAACTAGTAGCAATGTGATGGAAGAATTGTATTGCCATGGCCGGAATCCATCCAGCCCCCTGCAGGCATGCACATTGCCTCTTATTGGGCATTGGTGAGCCTGAAACTAGTTCACTGACCCCGAAGCTGGCCATTGAAATTGGCTGACTTTAAGTCCACTGAGACTAGAGAGTGAGAGAGTCCAACTGCAAGCTATTGCAGTAATTCAGGTGGGAAATAATGAAGTGGGTTTTTGAAAACTAGAGTTTCAGCGTTCACCATACATTTGTTGTATGCTTACTGGAATCCAGGCACAGACACTCACTCTTTAGCACTGAGCATAGCTGGATAAAATAGAAGAAGAAAAATTTTAATGTATGACCAGTAGAGTTCGCAGGTGATTTGTTGGACACAGGAATGAGGTTGAGTTGAAGACAATTCTGTCCAGCTGAAAGGAAGATGAGGCCCGTGAAGGAAACAGACATGGAGTGTAGGAGCTGATGTGGGGAAGGATATGTGGGATTCTTTCTTCAGGAGGCCAAACAGTGCCAAAGTTTCTGCACGCCAAACATGCTGTCACCCTCTACAAGGGGGACCAGCGACCTAAAAGGCATGGAAGGGACCCTTGATTCTTAGTCTTACTCCTCCTCCCATGTAAGTCAGCTCCTGGATTTACTGAAAAACTCATCACATATGTTTATCTCTACCTTGCCAACAAAATCAAACCTTGAAAGCTCATCTAAAGCAAGGGAGGAATTTTAATTTTATTTCAACTCACTAACCTGATTGGCACACTCTACTCATGAGATGTAAGAGGCACTAAATTGGCATAAAAGATGGCAGAAACACTTGAGCAATTTAGTCAATAAACCATGCAGGCCTCCTAATGAATTCTCATGCAGACCTACAGCTTGGAGCCGCAGGGATTCCTGGTCAGCCAGGAGGCTGCCCTTCCGTGTGGGTGCTGTTCAGGGAAGCCTAGCCTCTCTTATTTGAATCATGACACTTCAGCCTCACCCAAGGCAGTGTGAACATGGCCCTTCAGTACCTCTGGCGGGGTCTTGTCTGCACTATTGTACTGATCACTGATTGAGCCTATTCTCCATGTAATTTTCTTTTAGGAAAATCCTAATGACCTACGGTTTTGGTTGGGAGACATGTACACGCCCGGTTTTGATACCTTATTGAAAAAGGAAGAGGAACAAGAGAAGCATTCAAAATACTGTCGAATAGGTCTGATTTTGCTCCTTGTTGCCTGCATCTTGGTTTCCATAGTGACTGTTAGCACATTTTTCACCTAAAGAAACTGCCACAGACACAACCACCTGAAATTTCTTTAAAATATTTTCAAATAAACATTTGCAGAAAAACATGTTCAGGTGGTGTGAATGCATTGTTGATTGCTTGAGATTCGTTGGCTTTTCTACTTTGTGCTCTGAAACCTGTGTAAGAATTCCACAGGTTTGTCCTTTGGGAAGGAATTCTGGGGATTGAAACCACAGGAAAGTTACTATGTACAACCCAAACTCAACGCTGATAGACAGCAAAGCAGCACCGACAATTGTCAACAGTTTTGTCTTAATGCTCAGACTACATTCACCCTGTCTTTAAAGCACTGTTACCTTGCTCCCCCACCCCCCTGTCATTACTAGGAAAGTTGAGCAGGTCCTTTTTTGACCAACTGCCAGGCACACAGGGTAAAAGCTTCTGGTTGTGCTGCCTATTGAGCTGTGTTCTGCTGTTTTACCTTCCTTTATTCCTCTTTAAGCCAGAAAGAAAGAGGGGAAAGTGGAGACTTCCTTTAAACGTATTGCTGTTTCCCCAGTAATCCTTTATAATGCCTCTGTTTCATGTAGTAATTCCAGTAGACCTAAACTTAGACAGGCTGTAGTTATACAATTAATTACATTTAGAGCCAATTGTGCTTACGAATTGATCCAGATTGGTTAGTGGTGGCCCCTGGTGGCAGGCGGTAAGTATGTCTCACCAACCATGGCTTAGGAAAGGACGGCCCTAAAAAGCAGAGGGAATGCTGTGAAGAGAACAGGAGTTGAACCCTAACTGTGCCTTTTGCTAACTGTTGGACCTGGGAAGTTATTCTCTCCCGAGAAGGGATAATATTGTCTTCCCAACAGGGCTTGCCTAAGGACTAAATAAGAGACACAGGTAGGAGCAATGCCTGGTTCCCAGTAAGTAGTTCCATAGTTCATGGCAGTGGTTGCTGCCGGTATGTGCTAGCTTATCGGCACCCTGGAGTCACCTTATGTTGCCTACAAATACCTGGGGACATGGTTCTGGCCACAGATGAATAAAGTCACTACCCCTCTCTTTCTCTTAGAACTCCCTTCCCTAGGTCCCTCATCTCCACTCCTTCCTTTTCTTTCAACTCCCCCAGCCCCACTATGTTGTGCAAGAAACAACAAAGGGACTTTTTCCATTTCTCATTAGTCATATTTTGCCCTTTGGGGTCGCCATATCATTTTGTTGTATTTCTCTTAAAGAAACTTGAAATAAAGTCCATTAAAGTGCAGCTATACTGTACCATAAAATCATTGTGCACAAAAATTGTCTTAAGCATATTTGCAGCCTTTAACGCCTCACTCCTCCACTCCTCTATGATAGGTTCCAGTCCAATTTAGAACTGAGACAAGGAGAAATGAACACCCAGGGGACTCCCTGAGGGCAGGTCCACTCACTGTGCACACCTCCTGGACAACCACTTGCTATTACAGTTGACCCTTAAACAACACGGGGCAGGGGCACCAACCCCCACACAGATGAAAAATCCACGTATTACTTTTGACTACAGTTGGCCCTTTGCTTCCACAGATTCAACTAACCACAGGTTGAAATCAGTATTTTTGTCTGCAGTTGGGAATCTGCGGTTGGGGACGTGAAAATACTGTTTTCACCTGCTGTTGGTTGAATCTGCACATGTGAAACCCATGGATAGGAAGGGCCAACTAGTTATTGAAAAAGATCCACCTGCAAGGGGACCCGCACAGTTCAAATCTGTGTTGTTTGAGGGCCAACTGTATACTCTGTTCTCAAAGCGTCACCGCCCACTGTTTGCTTCTGAGGAATTCAAACATGTTCAAGCTTCTGCTGCCTGTGGGAAGAACTCGTGCCGCGGCAGGTTGCTCCTGGCCACACGCAGGTAAGGCTCTCTAAGGGCGCTGAGCCGGGCGACCGCAGGAGTGCAGAGCTGTCCACCTGAACTCCTGGCCCATCTCATTCCCTTCCCTTCTGCCGAGTCACCCCTAGGACTCTGCTCTCTCAGGCCCCACTCTACTCCCATCTCTCATCATTTCTATTTCAGCATGAATGAGTTATCACTTCGCTATTGCTCCCAAACCAGTCTTCGTTTTTAGCTTTTAATGTAACTATAGAATCAAACTATATTATTATCCCTCACTGGATTAATGTTATGCAACTACACAAGAGTGAGTGTCATGAATAGAGAGAGTACATCCCTGTGTGCACTCGAAATCATACCGTGAACGCAGTTCCAATTTCTGCAGTATGGGTTTTGCAACGGCTCAAGCAGGAAAACCATAATAAGGTCACAGAAAATATAGAGATGATCGCCCTTAAGTTAAAATCTAGGCATTCTTAAGAAGTGCCGACCCAGAGTCAATGCACTGTTTTAAAGCATTTTAATACAATCTTTGCCATATGATAGGTGGTCAATAAATAATAAGTATTATCTCCTAAGAAGTGACTATGTCACTTTTTTTTGTTTTTTTCTAAATTGGGGTAAGAATGTCTGGACTCCAAAAATTCTTAAGTAATAATGGTTTCAAATAGTAATCTTTCCCAGGTTCTTTAGAAAGCGAACCCCCCAAAAGTTTTGATTTTGTATATTAGGTTAATGTGAGGGAGGCCAACAGCAAATAGTATTGCATATTCTAGATCTAGAGGAAAGAAACCCAACTGTGGATACTTGTTTAAATTGATACTCTCAAGGGCATTTGAGATCTTGCTCCCCGGCATATGTGTCAGTTTGGCTCAAATAAACTTATCAAAATTCAAAAATAAAAAACAAATGCAGCTCTCATATTTAAAAGAAAAATTGAATTTATGTGACTCATTAAAGGCCATCCCATTACATACATGTTGCTGTCACCTAGTGGAGAGTTTAGTGAGTGGAAAACAAAGAAAAAGGGCTCTCGGCTGCTCTGTTTATTCAGCGTGCACTCCTGCCATCTGGTGGTGACACGTACTGGGCCTGCTCTCAGCCCATGAAAAGGCCTTGACCAAAGGGACACTGTGCAGGTAGGTGAAGGCCTAAGAATGCCTCTGTGATTGGAATCAGTTCGATTGGGTGGCCAAGGGTTCCTTGCAACCTCCCCCTTACAGCCAATAATTCTGATACCCTCTCAGCTTGCAAGGAAAGAGAGACTGTCCTAGAGTCAGACCGACACTTGAAGGCAGAGATGGGAGCCTCAGCATACCCTCCTGACCCTATTACACAAAATATGCTAAAAGCGGAAGTATTCTGAGAGCTAGCCCCATTCCTAACCTCAGATTGGTTAAGATTTTAGGACTATTTAATAATTTGCTGCTTGTTTTAGATATGCTATGATCTGCATTTCTATATTTTTATCTCTCTCTTGAGAGTTTCAATGTTTTTAATTCCCCCTTTTTCTATACCCATTGTTTATGATCAGTTGTTAAATGCTCCCTTCATATAATTAAAGATGTAAGTTTATCATAGGCGAGAAATCATTTTTCAAACTGTCGTTAGATGGGGTTGTTAAATCACAATCTCTCTCTCTCTCTAGATTTGTACTTACATACCCACAGAGTCTAACACTGTGCTTTTTAGAGGAAAAAGAACTTTTTTGGTTCCTTCCAAATAATCACTTAGTCCAGGCTCTTGCCAAACTTGAGGTGAGGATATTCAACCAAAGTGAGCAACTTCAGAAATCAAGCACAGCTTTCTGCCAGGCAGTTCTGCTCTCTCTTTATGGACACGCTGACACCTGTACCTGCTCAGATTTCACTCTCTGTGCAGATTGCTGGGAAACATCAGGACCAAATTGGGGCCCTCTCTTCTTAAGACATGCATGGGACAACCTGTGTGCTTCTCCGGTCCTGTCCTCTCCACATTCATGGCTCTATCACATAGTCTGTCCTCTGCCTCAGCTTCCTCCCTGCTTCAAATATCTGGTCTCTCCTGGTGCTCTATTTTTGCTCAGTGTCTTGGATCTATTGAAGAGATAGAAAGTAAATAGAGATAGAGTGTAGAGAGAATTATATGTGTGTATTTATTTTATATGCATCCATCCTATCCAATAAAGAGGGAATATGCTAATTGACCATCACACCCTCACAAAGATGGCAGTGCCCATAGTCAATAAGGAGGGAATATGCTAATTGACTGTCATGCCCTCAAAGATGGTGGCACCCACAGCCACAAGATGGTGCCACCCAGTCCCCTCAGCCCTGCTGGGGCACCTGCCTCCAGAGTTCCCCAGTCTCCTCAGCCCTCCAGCCACCCAGGGCTGGCTCAAGTCGCAGGCAAGCCTTGGATGTCAGCTGCACAGTCACCCAGGGCCAACCCAAGGAACGACCAAATGACTGAACAAGCAGGAGGCAGGGGGCAACCAGGCTGGCAAGGGGGTTAGTGAGGGACAACCAAATGACTGAACAAGCAGGCTGCATGGGGCGACCAGGCTGGCAGGGGGGCAGTTGGTAGTGACCAGGCCAGCAGGGGGGGGGCTGTTGGGGGCAACCTGACTGGCAGCGGGGGTCAGTTAGGGGCGATCAGGCCAGCAGGCAGGTAAGCGATTAGGAGCCAGCGGTCCAGGATTGTGAGAGGGTTGTCCAAGGGATCCTGGATTGGAGAGGGTGCAGGCTGGGCTGAGGGGACCCCCTTCTGTGCACGAATTTCATGCACCAGGCCTGTAGTATATATATAAACTGAATGCAAAAGGCTCTCTTTCAAAAGAAAAATTTGAAATTTAAAAAATATTAATAAAGAAAATAGTTTTTTAGTAAAAAATGATTTCTAAGTTTATTTGGCCAAAGAAATGAGAGTCACGATTCACACAGGTTTACTTACACCATACTTACTGTTTTCAAGTTCCTGACAAAGAGAACAAAGAATTCTTCTTATGCTAATTAAAATGTGTTAGTTTTGCCAAATTATGAAATAAGTATTAACATTCCTCATGTTTGAATTAGCTTCAAGGTTGGTGGGACATTGTTTAGATTAATTGCCTGAATAATAAAACAATGGCTAGGCTACATTTAAAGCTTTATCAGTCACTATAAATGCAACAGCAGTTAACTCAGCTCCTTCCTAAAAATACATTAAAAGCTGACACATTTAGAATCAACACTTAAGGGTGAAAATAATTTCACTGTCCCTCCTGACATTGTGTTCTTTTAAAAAATATAATGGTCACAAACCTCTTTCATTAATTCTAAACATATTTTTTAAAAACGTTTTATTTTGCTTATTACCATCGACACATAAATGCACAACTTTTGGAGCCATTTTTTGAGTTATTCAGAGAGACTCCCAGTAGATGCCCTTGGGCAGCCATCACCCCATCCTCCCACCCACACGCCTGCACCTTTCTGTCCGGCCCTCATTGGAGCTGTCTGGGGCTAATATAAATACAACAGACATAATCATACTTTTGACATTTCCTAATTTCCCAACCCTTCCACTGCCACGACCTCATTTCATCTCAACTACAATCTTGTGAGATTAAGCATAAAACCTGCATTTTACAAGAGAAGAGATGAACCCTCAGGGCCATAAGACTTAAAAGAAGAAAAACTGGAGCAAGAGCCTAGATCTAACCTTGTCTGCATGCTCCTCTAGCCTTGTGTTTATTTTCTCACTAGAGGCCTGATGCATGAAATTCATGCCAGGGGCTCGGCCCCCGCCGCCATGGCAGCTGCCTCGGCCCCCGCCCGCCGCAGCAGCTGGGGGCCTCTGCCTTGGCCCCGCCCACTGCGGTGGTCGCCTCAGCCCTCACAGCCCCAGCTTCGTCCGGAAGGTTGTCTAGAAAGATGTCCAGAAGGATGTCCGGTCTAATTAGCATATTATGCTTTTATTATTATAAATGACTGTAACAAGAGCTTGATATACCCCAGATGTTGACAAAATAAGGAAAGTGTATCTCTTCTCTCCTCACCCCACAGCCATGTTCCTTTCCGGCCTCACTCTCCAAAAGTGAATACAGAAAACGCATGGTTGCAGTAAATGCAAACAGAGCGTGCCCGTATGCCAGTAATCCCAAATGCCATCAGGCTGCACCGTGTTGTCTAAGCCCTAGACCCCACCATTAGGAGTATTCATGGATGAATTGCCCTTTCTTAGCAAATGATGTTGATAGAATGTCTTTCTCCAACCTCACCTTGGTTGGCCCCTTAATTAGGTGGCAGCCCCAGGACGCTCCCACAACTCCGGAGTCCAGCCAGGAGCCCAGGTCCAGAGGAGCTGACACAAACCCACTCGGAGGAGAACCTAACCTCCTGCACACCTCCAGGTCCACATTCAGCTGCAGAAGCATTCCTGGGTTGAATCCCTCAAACGCCCATTCTTCAGTCCTGCCTGATCCGGCACAGTTTGGCAGCATGAAAACAAAGAAGCAGAAAGGGAAGGATCACTTGAATTTCCGTGTCTCCGAGTTAGCCTCTCGCCACCAGATGGCAGGTGAGCACCATCACACAATTTGAAGACTGTAGTTCTTTGGTGTCAAAGACATGGAAATCCTGACAAATGAGTGGAGAACCTGCCAAGAAAAGGAGTGATTAAATGCTGATTAAGCCCTAAACTGGGGAGCAGGGGCCTGCTGAGACCGTCCAGTGTGCATCAGCACAGGGAAGTGACAGTAATTGGGTTCCCATACGGAGAAGGCTTCAGACCCCGGCAGTTCAAGCGGCGCACACAGAACTCATTAACCAAGTCCTCTGCTGTCTTTGCTCAAACTGTGGTTCATGCCTGTTAGGAAATGCAGAATCCCGGGACAGCTCCATCAGAATCTTCATGTTTAACAAGCTCCCTGGATGATTCTCTCTCTCAAGTTTGAGAACAGAACTTGAAGCTAGGGTTCAGGAAGGGGGAGACCCTCGTGATCCTGGGCTGTATTGCGGAATGTAACACTCTAGGCTCCCATGAAGGTACGCTCTACTTGGTAGCTTTTCCCTTGGGAACAAAAAGGCAGCCAGAAGCTGGAAGTTAGCTCTCTGTCCTGTCTTCTTCCTCTGCCTTTTCACTCTCCTGGGGAGTACAAAATTCACGGGCACTTTAACCCTTCTGATATTTAAATCTTGATCTTTATTCAGTAGGTGCTTTATACTTAACAGGGTTGAGCTGAAATTGGTATTGCTTTTATTTATTTATTTTTTTAATGAAATCTTAGAAATGTGTTTTGGGATTGAAAAGAACACTGAGAAAGCCTCGGCCATCCTGGGGAACGCAGTCATGATTTCTTGTGCGTCAGCAGGATTTCTGTGTGAGTCAGAGGTTGGCGCTGCAGCCACACACTGTCTCTGAAGCTGGTCTCTGGAATACAAAGTCAATCTTGCTGACCCCAAATTTGTGCGACAGGTTTAAATTCTACACTCACCAACTTGAGTGAGAAGAAAAGGAGCCACTGATCTGCCTCCAGAAAAATAGTACTGGTGTCAATTCAGTTCCATCATCGATTTCTCAGGATTACTAATTCCGTTCCAATCAATTTCGGGTCTTAACTCTGAGTTTCCTATCCCCTCTTCTCAAGGGGATTCAAGTCTAGGAAGAAGAAATTAATTCAGATCAGCATTCACACCCTCACTGCAGGGATAACCCATATTTTAAAAGTACTAGCTATTATATTCCTAGTTTACTACTATCTATCTAGTAATTAGCCCTACTAGCCCTAGCTAATTCTCTACTATCTAAATACTGCTACCTACCACTACAACTACCTAATGGTAATACTACTAACACCACCACCACCCAACTACCTGTTAATTTCCTAGCTGGCTATGAGGGAGGAAAAAATAGTGTTTTCATTCCACAGTGCCCCAGGTACATGCAATTTAATGGAAATAGTAAAACAGGTCCACAACAGCTCGAAGGGAATATATCATAAATTTAGTGTAGTTGGTACCACTTGTATGTACTTAGCAGGCTGACGGTGAAAGGAACCTTTTAGAAAATCAGAGAACTTGCAGAGGGTGTGTGCTTTAAGCTGGACATTGAAGACCAACATGGATTTCAACAAGAGAATTAGGGGAATGAATTTCCTGTGGTAGGAATAATATGATTAATAATACAGAGGTAGGAAAGCCTCATGTTCAGAATATGATGTGCAAGAAGCTATTGCTCCATTTTTCCATTGTCTTTACAATAAATTTGGAGAAATTGTCCAAATCCTGATCTCAATCTTCTCTCTTGAACCCTGTTCATGCTTTGGTCCCTCTTCCCATCATAATACTAAAATTTTCCTTGTTAAGATTACCAATGATCATAATATTGCCAAACCCAATAGTCAGTTTCAGTTCTCAACTATTCAGTTGGTCAAACATGTTTGCCTAGATCCGTGGTCGGCAAACTGCGACTCGTGAGCCACATGCGGCTCTTTGGCCCCTTGAGTGTGGCTCTTCCACAAAATACCACGGCCTGGGTGAGTCTATTTTGAAGAAGTGGCGTTAGAAGAAGTTTAAGTTTTAAAAATTTGGCTCTCAAAAGAAATTTCAATCGTTGTACTGTTGATATTTGGCTCTGTTGACTAATGAGTTTGCCAACCACTGGCCTAGATGATCCTTCTAGAAGAGTAGTCACTACTTAGCCTCCAGATCATCTACTCTCTCATGATGCAGTGGCTGCTCCTATTCCCGTGTCTTCACTGGATCCTCCTCAGTCTTTTCCTCTATGTGGAGGCCCCAGGTCTCTGTCCTCACAGCTTCTCATCCACCTTCATTTCTGCGGTAATCTTATACAACTCCATGATTTCAAATCCCATCACTGAAAACTCCAAATATTCCAATGCCTGAGCTACCCTCTCAACTCCAGACTTGGCTCTCCAACTACCTACTCAATCTTGCCAGTGAGACATCTGATTGGCATTTCTAATTTACCACAAACTCTCTGGGATTATTGCAATAGCCTCTTAACTGGCCCCCCTGCTTTCCAGCTTGCCAGTTACAGTCCAATCTCAACATAACAGCTAGAGAAGCCTTTTAAAAACGTAACTCGATCATGTCACTCTTCTGCTCAGAACCTTTCCGTGGTTTTTCTATTTTTGTGGACTGAATGTTTGTGCACCCCTCAAAATCCATATGTTGACATCTTAACCCCCAGCATGACAGAATTAGGAGATAGGGCCTTTGAGAGGTGATTAGGTCATTAGGATGGTACCCTCACGAATGACATTAGTGTTCTTAAGAAGGAGACCCCAGAGAGCTCTCTTGCCCTCTGCACCATGTGAGGATACAAGATCATAGCCTTCCTCCATCTAGATGAGGGCTCTCATCAGAATCCAACCCTGCTGCCACCCTGACCTCAGACTTCCCTCCTCTGGAGCTGTGAGAAATAAATCTCTATTGCTGATAAGCCACCCAGTCTATAACACTCTGTTATAGCAGCCCCAACTGCTTAAGACACCTGTCTTGTTCAGTACCATAGCTAAAGTCTATCCTCTGACCGAAGGGTTCCACATACTCTGACTCCCTGCAGTCTGTCTGACCTCATCTTCCTTTTCCTCACTAGATTCAAGTCACACTGAACTCCTGGGTATTCCTCGAAAGCACCAAGTATGTTCCCAACCCTGAGCCGTTGCATTTACTCATCCTGTCACCACAATAGCTCTTCTCCTAGATAACCTCATGGTTAGCCCACTCATTTATTCTCTGCTCTAATTTCCTTCCTTTTTTTGTTTGTTTTGTTTTGTTTTGTTCAGAGTCCTTCTCTAAACATTCCATATAAAATAGTCTATCTTCCCTCATCCTACCTCAGGTGTTCATCTTCCCTTAACCAAATGAATCTTCTCTGTAGAACCTATCACCCCATACATTATTTGTCTGTTTATTGTCTGTCACCCTACCCATTGCTCCCTCATTCCCACTTCACATGCCACCAACACTAGAATGAATGAACCATAGTAGCCAAGAGGTTTTTGGTTTTAGTCACTACCACAGCTCCAGTGCTCATTAACTAGTAGGTTAATTATATAACATTGACTCTGAAGTAGAAAGTTTACAAAGACTGAAAATTGATGGGCAGGGTTTTTAATATTTTTTAAATACACAGCTGTAATTAAATTTTTTGACAAAGTTATCTACATAAACATTGGGATTTTACATAAATACTGGGTTTATAATTTCTATTGAAAATTAGAAACTGCTCATTTTAGTTGACAATTAGTACATTCTAGGCTTTGTAATTGCTTTACAGGTATTGCAAAGAATTATTGCATTTGGTCATAAAATATCTCTGTGATGAATTACTATCACTGAAGCACAGGAGAGTTAAGAACTTTTCTATGTAGTTACCTTTGAATCGGGATTCAAACTCAGATAGAGTAACTTCATAGCTCATGCCTTTAGCATTATCCTCTCTGAAGGCAGCTTTTCTGAAAGGCTACAAACAGTTGTAGCTCAGTGCCAGTCCCACTGTTTAGTTAGAAAAGGTATACTTTGCTAAGAGTAGATAAACCTATGTTCAGCAATTAATGTTTTAGAATTTTATCTTATATGAAAATTATCTATTCAATGAATAGCCATCATTTAACTTAATTTATATAATCATATAACTGTAAGATTTCAAGTTACCAAAAAGATACTGGAAAATATTTTTAAGTAGAAATATTATTGAAGAGTTTACTTATAACCTTTTCTCTTAATTATATCTACCTGTTCTTAATAATTATGGTTAGCTTATTCATGAAAATTTCATTAAGCAGATAACCATCTTTGTAAGTATTTTTCTTGCTGACAAATTTAATAGGCAATAACATGAATGATGACTGAACACCCAGGTAGAATAGAAGTTTTCTGCATTATATTTAAAGCTGAGAATGCTGAAGACATGCACATTTTAATTAAGCCAGCAAACTTTAACTTTTATTTACTAGAGATTATCCTAGATCATGTGAACTTGAATATTTGGATTTGTTTTTAGATTGCTGAGAGTGTACTTAATTTATGTGAGCACTCACTATTTATTAAGCCAATTAAATAGAGCGCTTTACAAATTAACTTTGGCAATACCAAACAGAGGTAGAAAAATATCACATTTATATAGAGAGACATACATAAACATAATAACAGACACAGAAACCTTTTAAATTAAAAAAAGAATCAATAAGAATTTTTTTTATTTTACCAATTAAAAATTTAATCATAAGACAAGTACAATAATGAAAAACTCACTAGTTTATAAAAGAATAGCTGGATCCAAATCGTGTTCTGGCAAATGGAATGAGGCAAGTTATCTGCTCAGATGGCTAAAGCTTTTTATTAACATTTATGGCAAAGACTTTTTAGATTTTTCATTCATTCACCTAATTTCCAAATAGTTTATTTTTTCTCTCTTTCTAATAATAATTGCCTCCCTAAAGTTTGCATTTCAAGAGATGGCTCTGGGTTCCTAGAGAAAGTAGGATATTTACACACAAAAGCACAGAGAAAGGATGTAAATTTCTCCAAATAGGACTTTGTTTACTAAATCCAGATCATATACAATAACTACAAGCCTTCTGAGATGAATAGGGGAGGATTTGGAATTAGTAAAAAGGATAAGGGGGTTTGAATTGTTCCTAGAGGCGAATTTCTGTTTTTGCCTTAGAGGTAGGAAATGTCCAGATCTGTAGAGAAATTTTATAAAAATTTATTTGAGTCAAACAGAGAATATGCCTGGAAGCAAGATCTGAACAGACTGAGAAAATGCTTCCCAGAATGGCAGTTTGCAGTTTCTTTTGTACCTTTGGAATTAAGGCGGGAACAAAGGGAGATTACATGGAGGTGGGAGAAGCAAGGGGTGGGGGATTGGATAAAGATTATATGGAAAGAGGAGGCATTCTAAAGGTGTGTTAACCTAGATACACAGAAACAATAAGCAGGGGCTGGTGTAAGGCAAAGATAAACCCTTTGACTAAGGAAGTTATATTCCTGGGGTGTGACTACCCACCAGAGCTGCCCAGTTAGGAATTTATGATCAGATCACCCGACCACTGCTAGGGAAAAACACTTAAAAAACATTTTAATAATGTACTAATGTCTTTAACCTGAAGTCAATACTTCTGGGTAAGGGTAATGCCTTAGCAGTGGTCGGCAAACTCATTAGTCAACAGAGCGGCAAACCGCGGCTCGCAAGCCGCATGTGGCTCGCGAGCCGCAGTTTGCCCACCAGTGATCTAGGAGAAGGTTCCATAACTTACATGGGAAATTTGGACTGGAAACGCACAGTGTTCCCCTGGGCAGGATGGTCTCCCAGACTCTTGTCTGGTGGAGTCGAAGAAAGAAACCACATATGAAAGATGGTATAGTAAAAGGTGGAAATTTATTGAAGAATGAGTAGAGACTCCCATGTGGGAAGGGGAAAGAGTCCCACAGCACAGACTCCCAAGTGGGGAGGGAGAAAGAGTCCCACCAAGTCCCTTTTTCCATGGTTTATAAAGGCTGCAGTTTTTTGTGCCTCAATATCCCCTCTGATTAGTCACTAGTCCCCTTTGATTTGGTTGCTTAGGCTTTTATATATAGATGTGTACCTTTTGCTACTCCCAGCTCCTTTATCTTATGGAAATATAACTTCTGTCGCTCCCTTGTCTTATGGAAATGTACCCTTTTGCAACTCTGTAGCCCTGTGTTTTTTCCATGGACCCCTTAATTTTTAAAATTTCCTAAACATGCCTATTTCACCCCCAAAAAATTCCTTTCATAGCCACTGGGGGTACCCAGACCAAATCCATGAGTCAAAATTCAAGGTCCAATTCTCACAAAGATTTTTTTTTCCTGCCTATCTGAATTTGGAAAAGAAGGGACAAGATGAAATTTTCATCTGGAAGAGCTGACTTTGGTAAGAAAGTGCTCTTACCCTAACCGGTTTTTGCCCGTTTTCCCAGGATGCTGTCCGCAGGATCTGGAGTGAGTGGGGCGTCCCAGCAGGTCTTGTCTCAGCCACCAGAAACTGTAGAGCAGGGAAAATAATATTTCCTCTACTCTTCATAGCGAGTACTTGG
Source organism: Eptesicus fuscus (assembly GCF_027574615.1). Classification (NCBI taxonomy): domain Eukaryota; kingdom Metazoa; phylum Chordata; class Mammalia; order Chiroptera; family Vespertilionidae; genus Eptesicus; species Eptesicus fuscus. Next base: position 71,657,705 of record NC_072478.1, read on the forward strand.
CTGAGCCCCTTTTTCGTTAGGCTAAGCTTATCTAGGTTAAAAGTTCTTCACTGTGGCCACTGTAATTCAAAGTTATCTTTGGTAAGGTTAAACTACTTGTTTAGCCTTAAGACAAAATATTATTTACTTGAGGCCTCACACGGCACCAGGTCCAGATTGAGGCAGATCCAGTTCAACTCTGGTCAGTTTCTGGAAAAAGAAATGAAGTGAAGCATGAAAGCTCATAACAGAAAGAAAGCTGCCGAGCTAGGATATGGGAGGGACTTACCCACGACCTCCAGAGGCAGTGAGAAAGCAGAGCTCCAGGGGCTCAACTCATACCTAGTCTGGTTGCTCGTGGCTCCTGTGGGCATCTGGGGTCTCGTTAGTTCCCTCTTCCAACGCCAGAACTGTCCAAGATAAACTGAGGCATGTTGTGAAGTGTGGAAGCAATCATCTCAGGTAGAAACTGCTGTTTGGGTTCTGTACTCATTTAAAAGTTATTTTGATTTTCTGAACTTATGTATGCTATCCCAATACTCCATTGATGATGGTTTGAATGTCCCATTGATTGTGATCTCACTGGTCATCGAAGCACATTCTTCTGGGGCCCAGGACAGCTCAATTATCCTAAATTGCCTCAGTAGCTACAGATAACTGAGTTTCGGTTTACTCAGTGGTCCCGGAATCTGGACAGCACAATTATTCTAAATTGCCCCGGTGGTCCCAGATAATGTGTTTCTGTTGATTCAGTGATTCATAGATACTTTAGATAACTAACTTGCTCACGAAACAGGTTCCTCATTCCAGACCCAAAGATGTAATCGATACCTTTGTGCTATTCTGCCAATATAAGCCAGATGTGGCGAGCTGTTCGGGGCTGCGAGGTCTGGAGCGCTTTTGCTCCCTCGTATGCTGCCGGCTTTTAATAAATGACTCCGTAATTCGACTTTTTGAGGCGTCCTTTGTAAGATGGGGGTTACACTACAACAGTTAAACATTTTAAGAGTTTATTTGAACAAAAATCAATTCGAATCGGACAGTGCCAGACTGGAAGTGGTAGGAGTGCTCTGCGGACAGGAGCCAGGAGGAAGACTTCTAGAGAGAAAGGGCAGACACAGAAAAGAAATGATCGATTGGCCATAGTGTAACACCTGTTGACCGTGAACTGTTGTCCTTAGCATTTTGGTTTCATCATCTCGAGGCTTAGATCTCGGTTTGCTTACTAAGGCCTTTCACTCTGGCCTTAGAGCCCCCCCAGCCCAATGGCCTCCTGGTTTAATGAATTGCACAGCACATAGAAAGTATAAAACAACAAATGAACACGAGTAAACTACAATGATAGTGTGAAAGAAGAAGGGATCATACCTGGCTGAGAGTATCAGAGTTTTGATCTTTGAAGAGGTCTGAAAGCACTGGGAACTTTTTAGCAGGCAGAGATACATGGAAGTACTTTTCAGGCTCATAAAACTGAGTCAGACCAAACTATTAGTACTCCGTGCTGTGGAGTTTGGCAGCTGCTGAGGCTGTTGAGCAGGTAAATGTTGGTTTTCTTTTGACATATACTTGGCTTAAGAAAATAATTGAAAGTGGATCTATGCTATAAAAAATTAATAACTAAAGCAAAAGTGAAATTCTGGCTTTGATTTATTTACAAGGTCATCGTTGGCAGCTTTCCGAGTACTCAACCTCCTGTAACCAGGCAGTTCTGTCAAATTTGTCTTTCCCCAAAAAATCAATGAGCCAAGATACTGGGTTAGGAGGCTGCAGCCTTAGTCAGTTACCAGGGGTGCGACCTTGAGCAAGTCACCCGCTCAGCCCGAGTTCTTCATCCACTAAAAAATAATGAGTCATTTCACGCCTTCCTCACACACTGGAATGATCAAATGAGGGAGCGCACCGCGGAGTCCTTTGGAAGCTGTGAAGAGCCCTGTCAAAGAAAGACAGCTTTGTTCTTTCGTTCTCGTTGCCCCCAGACTGCCTCAGCAGCATAATGACTGCATGTGTGAAAGCGTATAAAGACGTGATGGTGTAAATTTGGACTTTCATTGCTCGGCGTTTTTGGCTGTTAGCATGTGCAACGATGCTAGAGAGGACATACGTTCCCGGCCTTTCTGGAATCCAAAGGGACATCGTGCCTTTGTGTTTCTTTGCTGTTGCAAGGGGGTATTGTTTCCTACTTGCCGAGAAAGGATTGAGGATAAAATGAGTCAAAGCCAAATAGGATATTGACATTTGTGGAGTCAGTCTATGGTGCCGCATAGTACTGTGACCTAAGCAGGCTTTGGGTGCTGAGCTAACTGTAATGGAACAAATTATTTTGTGCCCCAAGCGAAAAAGAATTATTATGAAAAGAATGTGATATATAAAAAAATAGAGCAGGTTCCACAGAAGAAAAAGCTGAACGACAAACACAATGTAGCCCTGGATTTGGTCTAAGCAGTGAGATGCCACTCATGAAAGTGAGCAATTTGACAATGACTTAGAATTTAACCGGTCAAATTTCAGTGGAGCTCTCTGAGGTCTATTCTGGCTCTAAAAATCTATCATGCCAACTCCGTGCTGCCTCTCCTCTCCAATACCTGGGGGAGGAGGGAAGTGCTCCATAGCTGCTGCTGCTTCTCGAAGGGGAGGCACGCCATGATGCCCCCTACACCTGGATCTGCACCCTGAACTGTGTTTATAGGCTCCTGCCCCCACCCCAACCCTTAAAACTCGCCATGAGTAAGGCAGGGTGCAAGCCCACAGAGCATCTACATCTCTAAAAAGCCCTTTCTCTTAACCTAATTTTTATTAGAGTATTTTAAAAGTCTACTGTGTAGCAATTACTGAACAAAGACTCTGTTTTGCTTCCCACCACAAACCCCCACTGAAATTACTGGTAAAGCTCCCATCTAAAATTAAGAAGAGGGACAGGGGCAAAAAAAAAAAAAAAAATCAGTGTTCAAAACCAAAAGAGCATATAAATTTATATCACTGCAAATAGAACAGGGCTTGTAGTCATGGTTCCTCTATTAATCCACCATATGGCACAGTGTGAATCATTTAACCTTTCTGAGTATTAGTTTCCTCCTTTGTAAATGAAAGGGGTGATTTTTTAGTCCTACCAGCGTTAGCATTCTACGAGGACATGTCTGCAGACCACCAAGTCCAGAGCTGACAAGTTGCCGACGAGGATGACATTATATAATTCACATTAAAGTGCTCTGAAAAATTAAATGTTCCATATAGGTGGACCTTGGTGTACAGCAATTTGATGTCCAGCAATTTTCTTCTATAGCATTCAGCCAATTAATTCTATGTTATTCATTGACTACATTCATTGCTAGCGGAGAGCACAAAAACGAACCTTAACCTGCCATTCTCCTTCTTAATGTATGCCCGATACTAGACCCAGCATCATCTAACCTCTCATACTTTGCTATAACCCTCTACCATTCTTGCTTCACGGGGCCAGGCATGTGAGACAGGGAAAACAAAAGAGACTTTGGACCAGTGGTGACTGTCCCTGACTAAGTGTAAGGATAATGGTTTTTATTCGTTTTTTGTAATTTTTATGCTTTACACACTCTTTTAAGCATTCACATGAGGTGATCCCCAAAAATATCTGGGGCAATAGAGGCATTACTTCCACATATATTACCTTCCAATAGCTCCTTTGAGGAGTTCTATTTGGTTGTTGTTCATGTTCTTAGTAAGAAAGAGCTTGGGCTTTGAGATTGGATAAACTAGAACTAAATCCACGTTTGACCCTTATTGCCTTGGACAAGTTGCTTAGCTCTTTGAGACTCAATTATTCCTCTTTTTAAAATGTTGGTTAAAAAAAAAAAAGCAAACTTACCCAATGGAGAGGTTGTGAGAATCAGAGATTAATGTTACTGCATGGGCCAGCTGTGGAGTGCTTGGCACAGTGTGGGTCCTCAGTGCTTGATCAATGACACCTCTTGCCGGGGCTGCCTCTGGGTGTGAGGGGCCCTGGGCCAGTATTTTGTATGGGGCTTCTCTCTGTATAAATAGTTTGATTTGAAACAATTATTATAAAATGTATTGGCACATGAAATATATTGATATCCCAGTGGAGGTTTAAATAAGAGAAGAGGTACTTACACATTTGCTTATTGTCAATCCAGTCAGTGCACACGAAGAGGCTTCATGGTGTCCATGCACCATTTCTTTCAGTTAGGGCCCAGGAACCCCTTCTTGCCACATGCACCATCCTGTCTAATCTCATACCTACCGTTGCAAGAAAAGAGGTGGCAACACCGTTACTACAGACAATGCCATGCTCTTCAGAACGTTGGCAGCTTGTCAGCTCTGGACTTTGTGTTTGTGGTCTGCAAACATATCCTCGTAGAATGCTAATGCTGGTAGAACTAAAAAATCACCCCTTTCATTTACAAAGGAGGAAACTAATACTCAGAGAGGTTTTTGTATTTTGTATTGAAACAAAATTTGCCTCTGTGATTCCATAATATCATTTATTAACTGATTGTTTCATCAGTACTCATGACACCTCATCATTCTTTATGTGGCCCAGGAATCAATGATATGATCACTGGCTTCCAGTGATCCTCTCAAAAGGTGTTACTGAGCTTCATGGATGGTGACCACAAATGCATGTGTACCCAAAGTATGTAGGGAAATGTGACCAATAATTTATTTTCTGGTCATGTTAAAGTTATCACTTGAAATTTTATAGCATAAAATGTAGAACAATATATCTTCATCAATGTCTCTCTAGCTGCATTCAGTCACGGCATTCCTGGAATGTGATCTCTTTCAATGTTGACCACACTCCTTCCCACATGTTGCCACCAGTGAGAAGGATAAAGCAGGCATTCACGGGCAGATGGGAAAGTCAGTCCTTCCTCCAGCATGGCTTAAAATACTGTTTTGCAGACTCCTATGCAAATAAATTGGAAAACCTAGGCTAAATGGGTAATTTCTGAAGGAATAGCTTGACGAGAGAAGCCCTAGAATCTTTAAAAACAACTTTGCTGGCTGTTTATTGTAGGCAGGAATTCTAGTGGAAAGGGCAGTGATTAAAATGAACAAAATTGGACTCTGTGATTTTAGCAATAATGGAGGTATCTGGTGGGCAGAAGCCTGATATTGGCGAATAGAGCACAAGGGTAGGAAGAATTAACATCTCAGGGAATAATTGCACACTCAGAATTCTCTAGAATATTTAAATAATTATAGCAGCCCACCCAAATAAAATAATCAGAAAGCCAATTTGGTCTTACTTGAATTGTAAAACCCCCAAAATCTTAGTCTGGGGAACAGAGGCCTGACGTGAGTCACAAATGTAGAAAGTCCCAATCTCTACCTAGGTCTCATGCCTGCATCGGATCAAAACTCGGAGCACTTTGGATAAAGAGGTCAGGTCCCATTAGGAAGAATGTTACGAATTTGTCAAATAAACACTTCCTACATGGAGCACAGGGTGCTGGATGGTGAGCTGCTGCAGTTCAACACCAGGCCACAAGAGACATCGAATTGTTTACCAATTGCAGATTCTGGAGGAAGCCCCTGGCACACTGCCTCAAGGTCACACAGGGAGGTCACCTGCAGATAGAGGCAGGATATAAGGCACAAGCCTTTGTTAGGGTCTTTGAGTGCAATGCTTCCAAGGCTGAGCCAGATAACATGGGTGCCAAGGCGGCAATACCATAGAGTAGCTGAGCTAAACTCTTTTTTTTTTTTAAAATATATTTTATTGATTTTTTTACAGAAAGGAAGAGAGAGGGATAGAGAGTTAGAAACATCGATCAGCTGCCTCCTGCACACCTCCTACTGGGGATGTGCCCGCAACCAAGGTGCATGCCCTTGACCGGAATCAAACCCGGGACCTTCCAGTCCGCAGGCCGACGCTCTATCCACTGAGCCAAACCAGTTTTGGCTGAGCTAAACTCTTGACAGAGAGATACTGTGGTAACACTCACATGTGCCCCTTCTTTCTATTTTTTTAAAGGCACCCTTGAGTAAGGAAGGACTGTTGGGTACTGGTAGATTATGGACTAATCTTATTAACATTAAAAAGCTTATGTAGACCATTTTCTATAGAGGAATTAAAGCATTATTAAACATCTACCCCACATAAAGCACCAAGCCCAAATGGTTTCACAGGTAAATTCCTTCAAATTTTCACTGTTGCAAAAAGAAGGCTCAGTGTCTTGTGTTAATGCCATTAATATAAACTGGCATTATCTCAGATATGTATTTCTTAGAGGAACTCAGGAAATGGTACACGTTCCATTTGCTATAACGTAGGAAATTAATTTTTCTGAAAAGCCACATTTTACTTGCTTAAAATTTATAAATGTCACCTTTCTTTTTCCTAAGCGAGAGACAAAAATCATTAGATTTATAAGTGTGAAGAGATTTCTCATAAATAAAACCAAGACATGTAGAGTTCCCATTACTTCCTGTTCTTCAAGGCCTGTCAGCATGAAGTCATCCTTGTGTAAACCCCACTGAAGGGCTGTGGTGTACAGTCCTGATGGATTTCAGTCCAAACTAGATCATAGCATTTGTCAGAAGAGTAGGACATTCAAAGCAAAATCATTTCACTGTAGGAACTTCACGATTGGAATCTACATTCTGCTCACATCCTCATTAAATTCCACAGATGGGGAGTTACAAGCATTGAAAAGTCTCAGAGAATGGTAACAGATTATTATAAATCTAATGAGGTGATGGCTTGAAATGCTGTTTGCGTTTCAGCGGTGCAGGTGCTTCTAAGTGCAGATATCATGCCCCATAGCGGGTGTGAAGCTCAGGACACACACACATGTGATGAAGACGTGCTGGAGTTGTTGGTATGTAGATGATCATTTCAGCAGTAGCTTTGGTTGAAATGTCCCAGGGAATGTATAGAGAGGAGAAGTAGGACCAACTCCCAAGAAACAGCCTAAAAAGACAGACTTAAAGAGTTTGCAAAGAAGGCCAACATAAAATGTCCAAAGAAAGACAGAGGAAGGAAGTGAGGAGAGTGAAGTGTCAGGGAAATCAAGGGCCAAGTGTTTCAATAAGAACAGAGTGGTCAGCAGTGCTAAATTCTGGTAAAGGGATCAAGTAGAGATGGCTTTGGTGACCTTGGTGAGAAGTGTTCCAGTGACCTTGTGGGTTAGAGGTGAGCAGAATTCACATGTAAACAGTTTTAGATGAAGTAGAAAATGAAAAATTTGAGACAACAACTCTCTCAAGAAATTTAGTTAAAAGGAAAGGAGAGAGAGAACATGAAAACTGAAGTGGGGGAGGGACACAGGATGGCTGAGGATTTTGTAACAGGGAATAGTGATATCTAGCTCACTAAGTAGCTTAATAATCTATTTATGTAATTATCTCCATGTGTCTCTCTGTCTAGTTTAATTACAAGTACCTTAAGTTAAGAGGTCTAACATCTCGCTATATATTCTCAGAATCTGCAACTTATCTGATACATCACAGAAAGGTCATACATATGATTAAATTAATTAAGTGCCTTTTTATTGCTTCTTAATGTAAGGCAGGCTTATAGTTTGTTCCTAATAAACAATGGAAATAAAAAGCTGATTATCAGCCGGCTGGCATGGCTCAGTGGTTGAGTGTCGACCTATGAACCAGGAGGTCACAGTTCAATTTCCAGTCAGGGCACATGCTCAGGTTGTGGGCTCCATCCCCAGTAGTGGGTGTGCAGGAGGCAGCTGATCAATGATTCTCTCTTATCATTGATGTTTCTATCTCTCTCTCCCTCTCCCTTCTTCTCTGAAATCAATTAAAAACACACACACACACACACAACAAAGCTGGTTGTCATCTCACTTGAAAGAAACCTTAAAATGTTTATGCTAATGAAGCCCTGGCAGCTAATCCTATCTAATAAAGAGGGAATATGCTAATTGACCATCACTCTGTCACAAAGATGGCTGCACCCACAGCTGAGGCCAAGTTCCCATAAGGAGCCTTAGCAAGCAATCAGCAAGGACCTGAGGCTATGCCCTCCCCCACCCTGCAGGGCTTGATGGGGGACCTCAGGCCATGCCCCCGACCCAGCGGGGCTTGACAGGGGATCTCAGGCCATGTCCCCCACCTGGTGGGGCTTGATGGAGGACCTCAAGGCACATCCTCCCCCCACCTGGTCTGGGCTGGGGGACCTCAGGCCATGCCCCCCGTCCTGGTGCTGGGCCAGGGGACCTGAGGCTATGCCCCCTGCCCAGCAGGGCTTGACAAGGGTGGGACTGGCCAGGTCTGGATCTAGCCCAATGTGGGGGGAGGCCAGCTGGGTCTGGGTCTCATTCGATTTTGAGGTGCATGTGGGTGGGCGGGGACTTGACTCTGGATCCCGTGGTGTGCCCCAGACTCTGACAGGAGGAAGGTTTTCATATACATATTACTAATTTTCTTTCATCTCTGACACTTCTATTATAGAGAAAGGGCAAATAGCAATATTAAATTATTTCCTCTAATTAATCCCCTTTTAATGTGCACAAATTTCATGCACCAGGTCACTAGTTGATATATGAAAGACAAAAGAGTAACATATAACAAAAATTCAAAAATAAAATAATACAAATTATTTTTAACCCTCAGAAAAATGTGCATCCTGAAGAGAGGATGTGTGTTAAGCAGGTCTATTTCAAGGCAGTGTCCACAGGAGAGTACCAACTGTGGGGGCTCAGAAAGAGGAATTGATTTTTGATTGGTGTAAAGTTGTACTCAGTTCTTCTATGTATATCTAGTAAGTGGAACTTTGAAATCCTATATTACATTGTGGTTATTAACAGTGTCTTTTAAAAGCCTACAAAGTATTAGTGAAGTGAAATCATTATAGGAAATCATATGTTCAGAAGAAAAACAAAATGAACTAATTAAAGGCATGGTGATTAAAATGTATATGTCCAATTCATAATTCTTCAATTATTTTCATGGATTACTTTGACACCTGAGTATTAAAAATGCAATTACAAACACAAGACACATAGGAGCCTGTATAGGCTCAAAAATAAAATGAAATTGGCACAACTGAGAACTCAGCAGCATGCTAATAACCATTTGTTTCATTCATTTGTGAGATGGGTAATTTGTGAAGTGAATATTCTCTACTATGGTTTTGCATTAAACTTTTTTTTTTTCCTAAAAAAGAAGCTTGTTTTAAACAGTGCAGAGCCAATGACAGGCTTTCGAAATGGATTAGTAGATGGCGTCTAGCTCTGCTTACTGGTGGCCCAGTCAACTCCCAATTCAGTACGTGGTTGGAAAAGAGAGTAGGGACTAAACTTCAGCCCTGTTTGTAATGGACACGGATCACATTCTTCATTCCCCATCATTTCCCCTTTCTGTTTTGGGGGAAATGTCTACATTTATGATCATTATCTCTCCAGTGTGGAAATGGAAGTCAAAAGCCTGATTTGCAGACAGAATGAAGGCCTGTGCCCAGAGCACAGCAATCAGACACGCTTGCTGGGCCTGTGTGTGTGTGTGTGTGTGTGTGTGTTTTTTTTGTTTTGTATTGTTTTGTTTGTGGGTTTTTTGTTTGTTTGTTTTCAGAAATGAGCAATGGGAGTGACTGGATGCAGGAGGGAGGGGGCAGGGACAGCAGTAGCATCCCAGTGGCTGCGAGGCTGAGTTCCTGATGCAGAGGTGCCATCAGTGCCAGTCACGCTGAATTTCTGGTGCTCGGCACCCGACAGAGGCAGTGGGCAGAGTTTCCTCCATAGTTTAGCTCCGTGTCGTGTTTTGGGATGTTATTGGTAGGAGCTTAGTTTTGAGTATTTGCTTTTTTGTTTTCAAACTATCCCAGTGAATGTCTTAGCCACCTGACATGCTCAAATACATTGCTTTTCTGATTCAAGTAGCCAGAACAGATTCTATTGTTCACAATGAAGTGTTCTGACTGATATACCCCTGCGGCTCAGAAATTGAGGGGGGAAATCAAGCTTCTTGGAGCTACTCAAATCTTTACTGGGAGAACTCAGGTGAAATCACTATATTGGACGCTAACTCTTAAAGGGTAATGAGACTGAGCAGCCGCGGCGTACATGGAGAAGCGTCTGGCCTGCTGAGCTCCCGGCTCCGGCTAGCACCACCGTTACTAGCTGCAGGTAAGCAACTTAATCTCTTTGATTCTCAATCGCATCACCTATGATAGAGGACAATAATACCCAATGATGATTAGGATCAAATGGCATAATATTTGTAAAGTATTAGTGCAATGCTTCATACTTCAGTCTGACTGACAAGAACTTTGACTCAGCTATGGCTAATGCTTCATAATGTTGACAACTTTTCCCTTAGAGATTCGAATCCACCCCAGCTCCTTTAAGCCGAGGGGGTTTCTTTTAGAGCGGTGGTCGGCAAACTGCGGCTCGCAAAGCCACATGCGGCTCTTTGGCCCCTTGAGTGTGGCTCTTCCACAAAATACCACGGCCTGGTGAGTCTGTTTTGAAGAAGTGGCGTTAGAAGAAGTTTAAGTTTAAAAAATTTGGCTCTCAATAGAAATTTCAATCGTTGTACTGTTGATATTTGGCTCTGTTGACTAATGAGTTTGCCGACCACTGTTTTAGAGAATCAAACCACTTCCATCATGTTGGGGAGGGCGGAAGCAATGGAATCTAGGGTGAGCTTCTAGAAAAGCCCCCAAAGCCGCCTTAGACTCTACGGGCAGGAAGCAGCCGGCCCAGTCCACAGCAGGAGAGTGTGTAGCATGGGGAAGCTTTCTGGTGACCAGGAGGCTTTGGGCGCTGCTGGCCCCGCCACCGGTGCTGTTCTCAGAAAACTACCACTGAGTCAGGGAATGGTTATTCCATTTTCCTCAAACTAAAATAGGCTTGGTTTGGCCTGTTTTTGAACTGTCTATAGACAGAGCCATAAATTCTTTACTCATTGTGTTATCCATTCACTGTCATGTTTGTGAGATCCATGAGCGCCGTGCTGTTCGCTGTGTAGCAGGGTGAGGCAGGCAGAATAATGGCCCCCAAAGACGTCAACATCCTAATCCCCAGAACCTGTGAAGCTGTTACCATACCTGGCAAAGGAGAAGTGATTGGCAGATGGAATTAGGCTGCTAATCGGCTGACCGTACTCCAGGGAGGTTAGCCTGTGGACTCCAGGTGGGCCCAAGGTAATCACGAGAGTCCTAGAAAGTGGAAGAGAGAACCACAGGCCAGAGAGAGCCGTGTGAGAGGGACTGGGCTGGCTTTGCTAGCTTTGAAAGTGGAGGAAGTGATCCGGGAGTCAGAAAGTATGAGATGCAATAACGTGAAGTAGGTGTCCTCTAGAAGCTGGAAAAGACAAGTAAACACACCCTCCCTTAGGCCTTCTAGAAAGGAATACAGCGCTGCCAACACCTCGATTTTAGCCCAGTGCGTCTGCGTTGCACTTCTGATCTAAATCTGTGTCGTGTGAAGCCACTAAACTTGTGGTAGTTTGTCCTAGTTTGTGGTAACTTGTAGTTTTATAGAAAACTGATATGCAGGGTTTCTCAACCTCAGGACTACTGGCATTTTGGACCAGACAATTCTTGGCTGTTGGGACCCGTCATGTGTACTGTTTAGCAGCATCCCTGCCTTCTGTCCACTAAATGCCACTAGGAAGCCCACCTGTTGTGACAACCAAAAATGTCTCCCAGACATCGCCAAATGTCCCTGGGGGCCAAAGTCACTCCCGGCTGAGAAGCAATACTGCAAAGTATTTTATAAATATGTCACGATTTATTAAGCCAGTCTATTATTTGAAGATATTTGGAGTGTTTCCAAAATAATTATTAATAATAATGCTTCTATAAGTATCTGTGAGTGTTTTGGTTAATACATGTGCAGCTTACTGTGAGATATGTACTAAAAAGTGGAATGGCTTGGTCAGTATGCCTTTTGAACCAACATAATTCTCTAAGAAATATATGAAAGTTCCTGTTGCATCCCATTTTTGATAATATTTAGTATGGCCTGCCTTTTTCATTTTAGCCATTCTAGTGAGTGTGTACAGCATCTTCTTGTGATTTAATTATCAATTTCCATTATCCTATATAATAAGGTGAGTTTTAAGAGTTTACACTTCTTGAATATATTCTTAAAGAGAACCACATTCCTTTGAAATTTTTTCCAAGAATAACTCACCTCACTGATATGGCCACATACTAGTACTCTGAAAATTACACTTTTGGAGATGATAGCAATTTCATCTCCTTGATTGGATTATCTATAAATAGGAATTGAAGCACTAACTCTCTTTACTTTGTTTGTAAAGACTTCACTGCTGCCCAGGGATAAGTAGACCAAGGCTTTTTCCCTCTAAAGGGATAATAAACATCCAACTGTAAATCTAGTTGCACTAAATATAATCCTGAAATTTCAAAAAACAGCGTGCATTTTCAAATGTCCAACCAAAATTAGAAGCTCTGAATTAGTAGAGCAAAGCTGGGCTCTAACCAAGTTGTTTATCAAACTATAGTCAAAGGAACGTAGGTAAGATGTTAATTGTATTCCTTGAAAATGGCAATATTGCAATAAACTGGGTTAAGCAAATCTGATCAGGCTTGTTTTTTTTTCTTGCATTGGTTGGTTTTTACAACAGGACTTCTCAAAATCTTAATGTGATAATAAGAATTATGTAGGTTATCCAAGGAAGTGTTAGCCTATGCAGTTTCCCCAAATCACAGAATTACCACCACTCTCCAAATATGCACACGTTTTTCTTCTTTTCAGATGACGGGTTGACATTTTTTCAGAGAAACAATTCTGAGAGCTCAGTGAGGGAAACGCTCTCGAACAAAAAAAGAACAGAGCTGCCAGGAAATCTTGACAATAGCTTTTAAAATTCAAAATACCAACCTGGACCTTGTGAATGAGAAAATAATTCTACAAGAATTTGTGTGTTTTTAAAAATCTGGAATAAGAATGATCTATTGCCTTGGACACAATGGCTGGTTTGCAAGAGAGTTTTTGGTTTGTTTATCTGTCTTTGGCAGAATTATAACTAAATTCTCAACTAGTATTGTCAGAAATGAAGTCTTCCCCTTGGAACTAATTTCTACATTCAGTAGCTGGCTCTGATGATATACAGGAACCTCTCTCTTGAATCTAAACTCACCAGGAGCAGCAGCCTCAGAGAGGTGCTCAGTTTACTTTCAGTCTCAAATTGTATCATTGAATCTACAAATGAACCAATATACCTTTAGATACCAATTAGGTACCAATGTCTGGTCATTGTACCAGTAAGTCTAGTTCATTTTTAAAATTGAGATATAATGTATACAACATAAAATATACCATTTTAAAGTGCACCATCCGGTGATTTTTAGTAGTTTACAACATGGTGCAATCATTACCATATCTAATTCCAGAACATTTCTATCAAAACTTCCCAAAATATCTTGTACCTGTGAGCAGTCACTCCCAATTCCCCACTTTTGCTCACAACCACTAATTTACTTTCTCTATATATTTCATATGAATGAAATCATGTAATAGTGACCATTTGTTCCTGGCTTCTTTTACTCAGCATAATGTTTTCAAGGTTCATCCATGTTGTAATATGAATCAGCACTTCATTCTTTTTTATTCTTGAATAATATTTTATTATATGAACATATCACATTTTGTTTATCCATTAATCTATTAAAGGTTATTTCTACTCTTTTTGGGCTATTGTGAATAATATTGCTGTGAACAATACTTTTTGTGATCATATGTTTAGTGTACAAGTTTTTGTGTGAACATATGTTTTCAATCTTCTTGGATATGTACCTAACAGTGAAATTGTTGGATCATATAACTCCATGTTTAACTTTTTGAGGAACTGCCAAAGTATTTTCCACAGAGGCAGCACCATTTTTCATTCCCATCAGCAATGTATGAAGGTTCAAATTTTTGCACATCTTTGCCAACATTTGTTATTTTTTCAAAAATATACAGAACTCATATAACTCAACAATAAAAAGGCAAATAATCCAATTAAGATGGGCACGTGATATAAATAAATAGTTCTCCAAATAAGATAACACACCTAAAATTTGTTGGCTAACAAACACTTAAAAGGATAATCAACATCGTCAGTGATTAAGGAAAGGCAAATCAAATTACAAGAAAGATATCCCATCTAGTGATTTTGTAGAATCTGGTACTTGAGTAGAATAATACCCCATAATTGTTTTCTAAATTTTTCTCCAGGAAATCTATAGTTAACTCCAGGGCAAATAACTTCAAGTATTAAAACCCTAGTGAACTTTGTCCTTCTGGAAAGCTTTTAAGTGTTATTTTTAGTCATAGGCATTGTCCCTCAGCTTGCCCATATCACTATTAGCTCTGCTCCTTGCTCTTTATGTTCAGGTTTCTACTCCATGCACGTTACTAGAGAGTCTACACTGTTCCCTACATGTGTCCTGAACCTGTGACAATCCACCCAGAAGGGATTCACTTTCCATTTTCAAGAGAAGACTCCACCTCTCAAACAGTATTCGATGACTGCCAGCACCTCTTTACTATCATGTTTTGGTCTCCTACCATTTTATGGTTTAATCTTCCATCCATGATCCTTCATTCTTAAATGGGTTATACTTTTTAAAGACTATTCAAGAGCCTCAATTTTAAAACACAGTTACATATCACTTAATGCAGCATTGAATAGAAATATACAGGTGATATTGCAGAGTGTATCAGACAAGATATTAACATTTTTGTAGCTAAAATTTATGATAATTATAAGATCATCTTATCTACAACTATGTATGTTTTGAGAAGTGCTTTAAATATATGCACAACACTCAGACCCAACATACATGCTTCTAATGAAATACTGGGAGGAAAACCCAAGGTGATAGCGACCCACTTAGTTTTTCCTGTATGTTCTATCTTTGAGACTCTAAAATTTGCCAGGTAAAGTGTGGTTTAAAAGATAATGGGAATTACTTACTAGTATAAGAGTCATTCCATGTATATGTTAAGTCCTTTTCTTAATGACAAAGCATAATATGATCACTTTAAAATCTAAACCTTGCTCATTTTTTCATGCCAGTAAGAAAGAGACTATCTATACTAATAATAGAGAAATATGCAAGTTATCCATTACAGCATCACGTCACGACTGGATCAGCAGGCTGTGTCCCCACCCTCTGCTCAGGCAGGTTCAAGGTTCAGGGTAGGATAGGATACGATAGGAGGGAATAAGAAAGGAGAGGGAGAGGAAGGCAGGCCTGCATGCAGACAGGCTGAGAGGAGAAACAGAAATACAGAAAGAAAACAAGAAAAAGATGCAGAAATAGAAAAGGGAAGGAAATGCGGGGCTGCACGTGGGAGGGGGTGGTGACCATTGGGGGGGAGCAGGTTTGCCTGGTGAGGGGCGGGGCAGGAGCCCTGCCCAGATGTGGGAGGAGGGTGGTGGCCCCCGGCATGGGCCATTGGAGGTGCCCACTGGTCCAGGACGGAGTGGTGGACGGTCCGAGGCCTTCTGGGCAGAGGCGCTCCTGCTTTGCAGTGGCAGCAGCAGAGCCTGGGCCACGTGGGCCTCGGCTACCCTCGCTGGGCCGGGCGTCCTGGGCAGGGAATGGGAGCAGGATGGTGGCGGGGAGGCCAGGGAAGGGGGGTGGCGAACACCTGGCTGGGGCTGAGCCCTGGGCTGGGGGTTAATGCCTCCCCTGCCCAATGGAAGCTTTAAGAAGGGAGGGAGAGAGGGAGGAAAGAACTTTATAAAGGAGTCAGTAGAGAGCAGAGTTAAAGAAGGAAAGTGGATGTATGAGTGAACTGTAGGAGCTGTAATGAAAATCAAGTATAGTTGTGTACTGGGGACAGATTTTAAAAGTAGGAGTCAGAAAAGAAAAAAGATAAATGATAGTGAATAATTAGGCAGGTAGATAGATAGATATTAAAACAGTGGAAGTAAGTAGAGAAGAATGTATGGGAAAGGTATGATGACAGAGAAAGAGGGAGGGAAGAGAAGCTTTAAAGGGGAGCCAGTAGAGCTTAAAAGGAGAATGGGAAGAAGGAAGAGATGGGGGAGAGAGCAAAGCAGGTCTAAGGGAGGAAGTGAAAAAAAATTAAGGTGGGAAGGAAGGAAAAGGGGAGGGAGGGTAGGGGTAAAGATAAAGGAAAGAAGGAATGTGGGGAGGGAAGGTAGGAGAAAGATGGGAGGAAGGATGATGGAACAGAAGTAGGAAATAAGGAGGAAAGAAAAGTTTATAAATGATGAGTCAGTAGGAAAAAGTGTTACATAAAGGAGAGAGAAAAATCGTGTGAGAGGGAGAAGCCAGTAAGGAAGTCAAATATAATTGTGTGTGAAGGGGATAAGATTAAAACAAAAAGTTAATAGGGGCGACCAGGCTGGCAGGGGAGGGCAGTTAGGGGGATCAGGCAGGCAGACAGAGTGGTTAGGGCAGGCAGGCAGGTGAGCAGTTAGGAGCCAGAGGTCCCGGATTTTGAGAGGGATGTCCAAATGGTAGTTGGACATCCCCCGAGGGCTCCTGGATTGGAGAGGGTACAGGTCGGGCTGAGGGACCCCCTCCCCCACCGTGCACAAATTTCATGCACCAGGCCTCTAGTATCATATAATTGCTTTAAAAGAGGTCATTAGCTGTGGCTGGTGTGGCTTAGTGATTGGAGTCTTGGTTCATGCATCAAAGGGTCACAGGTTTGATTCCTGGTAAAGGGCATATACCTGGGTTGCATTTTTGTTCCTGCTCTGGTCGAGAGGCAACCAATCGATGTGTCTCTCTCACATTGATGTTTTTCTGTATCTCTCTCCTTCTCTCTGACTCCCTTTCCTCCCTCCCTTTCACTCTTTCTGCAAGTCATTGGAAAAAATATTCTCTGGTGAGGATTAACAAAACAAAACGAAAGAGGTTATTAAAAGTGAGAAATATATCTTTGTATGTCATTTTCAGTTTTATAAAACTGCTTTATTTCCCAATTTAGAAGAATATGCTGAAGTATACGTATAGATGTTTGAGACTAAGTTATGAGAGACTGTATCTGCAATACTGATTTTAGAAGCATATGTCAGTGGAATTTTGATGTCTTCAATGTATATTTATGCATATTAACAACATTTGAATTTCTCCTTGCCTATAGTACTACCTCTCAAATATTGAGCTTTAAAAGCAGACCTGAAAGGTTTCATTAAAGGTGATGTTTTGCATTTTATCTCTGGGCATACACTTGCTCTTATTCCTCATCCTTGGTGACTATATATATGCCAGAGGGAATAATATAAGCTGTACCTTCATACTTGCAAATATTAACAACTCTTGTAAGGTTGAAATGCATTCTCTTCCTCACTTTTACCTTATTTTCTTCAACAGTCATCTGCGTTACATAATCTGTTTTCCTTTAGGGGCAGGAATACTTTTATTCTCCCCTGAGAATCATTTCAGAAGGTAGAAACTAAACCTTAGAAACCAGCATGTCACCTGTGAGGTAGCCTTTTGTTAACCATTCCTCACCCACAGAGGTTCAATACTAGTGAGAAATATTTAAAACCATTAGCCATGCCTTGAACATTCAAAGGACTTTGAAAATGATTTATTTCATTAGTAAGAAGCTGCAGTTGACTCATATATTCTATTTCAACCTATGGTCCTCTATTAAGTATGTTGCCTTTTGGTGATTTACATTTAAAAGGGCATGCAAATACGTTTTTATAGATATTTTTTATCTCCCCTAGATGCTAACAGATTTGAAAAGTGTTTTCTATTACTGATGTTTATCACTTGCCCTGTGGCAAATTCAGGTTCTTATCTCTTGACTCTTAATGCACATGTCAGCACATTCCTGTCTCACGTGCGCTCTCATTCAGCAGAGAGCTAGAAACTGACAGTGAGATGTGCAGTAGGACCCCAGGCCTGTCCATAAAGCGCCGTCTCCTCCTCAGCATGGTCCAGTGTCAACACCAATTCTCTGCGTTCGCATGGAGCCTGAGCGTCCCCTGGATCTCTGCAGCACAGCTCTCGCCTCCCCTTTCTGCAGGGCCTCTGCCAGGCAGGAGAGAAGAAAGTGTAAGAGAAAAGACCCCATGGCCATGGGCCATTCCGGGAACTGCGGGGTCTTCAAAAATTACCCCCCAAATCTCCACCGCCATATTTTTCAATCTCCTTGATTGGATTATCTGAACGTCCTGTAAATAGGAACTGAAACACTAACTCTCTAGCATTGTGTCAATAAGTTGAATCCAGATGTGGCTTCTTGAAACCAGTATTTTATTCCATGCCTTCTCCTGGGCAGGGAATGGGAGCAGGATGGTGGCAGGGAGGCCAGGGAAGGGGGCCGGGGCGGTGAACACCTGGCTGGGGCTGAGCCCTCAACTCAATTTTAAAAAGCAGGCATTTCTTCAAGGGAATTTTTAAGAAAATTAGGTTAAAAAACACACAACCTGAAATCAACATCAGAAAAAGTCAAAATCATCAAAGTGGCCAGATAAAAGAACACAGACTTTGTCTTAATTCAATGATAATTGATAATATTTATTAACTCTCACTATGTATAAGGCAATGTCTTAGGAGCTCAATATAAATAACCTCATTCAGTCCTTACAGCAAGCTATTAGATAGATTATTACCTCCATTTTACAGATTAGAAAACTGATCATGAGTGACATGCCTAGGGTCATATGCTAATTAGAAGTGGTGCTGTAATTAAGATTAAGGTCTCTTTAAATTGACACTGCTTTAAGACAGAAGATACGGGACTCCTTAGTTTAGCCCTGCCTAGAGAAACTAGACTCTAAACCATTGTTTTCATTTGTTGAGTGATTAATCATTTTTGGAGGGACCAAACTATTAACTAAACTTTGGATTATATCTACCCGCTTCATCACAAAATCTTTGTTGTAACAACTGCAAGAAATAATGGAAAACGGAAAAGAACCTCAAACTGCAAGTATTCTTAAACTAATATATATTTTATTCTCATAAGAAACCTTTTGGTAGTTA
The DNA here is from genome assembly GCF_027574615.1 of Eptesicus fuscus. NCBI lineage: Eukaryota > Metazoa > Chordata > Mammalia > Chiroptera > Vespertilionidae > Eptesicus > Eptesicus fuscus. The sequence goes on from NC_072478.1 coordinate 71,676,582, forward strand.
TAAAATGCAGGCACATTTGGATAGGCAAAAAAATCATAGGCAAGAGAATGGACAGTAAATAAAAGGCAGGAGAACATTTCTGCCCTTTAGAAATGGGCATATTTGTGGGGGGAAAACAATCTCTGTAAACACACAACCAATACAATCTCATACCTATAATCTTAGATACATTGCAGCTGTAGCAGTTGAGGATGATCTGGAAAGAGGACCACAACCAGCCGCCATTCTTGAACACAGCATTTTGGACAAGAACAGGTGGTAGCAACATATGGTTCAGGTCATCTTGACTGATTAAAGAAGCTGAACCTCTCCCAGAACTGAGTAAAGAGGATTCTTGAGGCACTAGCTTAATGTTTTAACTAAATTCTGCTAAGAGGAATGAAAAGTTTATACTAGAAATTGGTTACATATGATTTAGGCATTTATGCTAATTTAATTGCATAAAAAATTTAGGGAGCTATCATCCATAAAGTGATGAGATAAAGGAATCGTCCAGGTATTGTATCTGGATTTTATCATAATTGCAATCAAAATAAGAGAGAAAGCATCCGGGGGCTGGCCCTAGACTTCTTGAGACTGCAAGGTTTGAGATGACACCAGTGAGGTGGCCCGGGCCAGAGGCATTTCCGTTGTGATGGGCAGAGATGGCCAGGAAAGACTGTGTCTTTGTGAGCGGCATTTCTATGCCCTGCAGGATATGCCTCCATGATGCTGGGGCTTGGAGTGAGTTGGGGAGAGACTGCTTATGAATAGGAACTCCCGTTTGTTAAACTCCTTTTCCACCTTTCTGCAGAAAGCATGCTGGGAACAGCTTGTTCGGAAATCCATCCTATGTGTCAGGTTAACACAGAAGAAACAGGCAAACGGGTTGTGTTTCATGTCCGTGACACACAGAAGACAAAACATTAGAGAAGGAAAAAGACAGTATAGTCTTGCTGGCCTGGAAGTGAGGAAGTCCAAGTCCTAATGGCAGATGGATCCCTGATTATCTGACCTTGCCAGCACACTGCTTTGAGGCCCTTCCAGTTCTAGAGGCACGCTGGGCCAGCCTTGTCACTCTAAGGACAAATTTCATCTGCACTATTGCCATCACCAAGGAGAGCAATGTGGATAATTTTGTAATAGATTGTTCAAAATCAAAGATGCTGGCAGAAGGCCTGGTAGGTAAAAGACTGTAAGAAAGCCATCTATGTTTCTTCATCATGTTGATTCAAGGAAGGAAATAAATGGTGAGATGTTCCACGTTTGGTCAAAATCACAGAGCAATTAAAAGATGCTGGAGATGTCAAATCTCCCCCAAAATCTTCTACACCAGCTCAGGTTCAAGTTGCAAACACCAGAACCCAGAGGGCAGAAGTTTATAGTGACCAATGGATAGCAAGCCAGTACTCTCTGAAGCTTTTCTCCAAGACAGAGCCCCAGTTTCCCAAACATCTCATAGGTCCAGTATTGACTAAAATTTTCAGGCCAAGGTGAGAGAAGTTATTAACAATGTTAAAATATAAAAAAATAAATGTGAAATGGGTATAATAGAAATTGATAGAGTAAGATTTTTCCCATTTTTATCATTTTTCACACCAAATCAGCTTTTTTTTTTCTATGTATGTGTGCTACCAAAAATTATTTTAGGTTAATAAAGAAATATGTAAAAACTAGAAGCCTGATGCACGAAGATTCGTGCTAGAATGGGCTTTCCTTTCCCTGGCTGCAGGCACTGCCTTTCCACTCTGGCCCAGCCCCTTTCCACTAAGGCCCCAGAGCCGCCTCGCCTCTTTCTGCTCCGGCCCCGCCTTCCCACGCTGCCCAGAGGCCCTGAAAGACTGGGGATGGGGCAGAATGCCTGCATCGTCACCATGGCGATGACACAAGCATCCCGCCTCCCCCCCCACCCCACCCCCGTCACTCGGTGCCTGTGTATGCAAATTAACTGCCTCCTTTGTTGGGTTAATTTGCATATCAATCCTGATTGGCTGGTGGCGTAGCAGAGGTATGGTCAATTTACATGTTTATTATTAGGTAAGATAGGAAATAACTGAATCAGGTAAGCTGTCTCTACAGAGTACTGCCATCATAAGGTTCAGTCCTGGAGACAGAGATAGAGACGTAAGAGCATAGATATGTATGTTTTGGTAGTATGGATATGTCTATTATAGTGTGGAGACACTCATGCTATAATTATGGCTTATTTTTTGTTCCTCCCATTTTGTTATTTGTTACCACTTTAGATTATTAAAAAGAAATATTAGCCTATTTCAGAGAGCAGATCACTTAATGAAGTTGTGCCTTGGTGCCAAAAATGCCATTTAGCAAAATATATTTAAAAGAATGCAAGATTCTTTGTTAAATAAAATGTCATAAAATAGTATACCAATTAGGGAACCCTCTAAAATGCTGTTCCAAGGTTAAAAAATGGACTCTCAGAACAGATTACAATGTTTCTAATCACTTAACATTGGAAACCATTCCAATAACTTAGTTTTAAAATGGCAAGTTTTCCTCTGTTTATCTCACTGCCATCCCTTCAGCTTCCAAAAAGCCATTAAAAGGGTGACCATGAGAGCCTGATATAGAAATAGTAGTCTCTTGGGTCCATGAACAACCACACCCACTCATTGGCCCAGACAGAACTGTTGAGGTAGCAAGAAGTAAATGTCTATTAAACCAAGCCATTTTGAGCTTGGGCTAACTTGTTATTGAAACCTAACCCTCCTTTAATTAATCAAGAGTGAGAGTGTTAGTTTGCTTACCTTTTTGTTGTAAATTGTATAATCATGGTTGACCATCGAGAGAGATGAGTAGTGAAGATCAATTCAGCCTTGTTCCAAAGGAAAGGTTATTAGAGAAACCAAAGGAGCTGAGCAGTCATTTAGATCAGACAGGAGAGAGTTGCAGTGAATTAATAGACTAAGGACAAGTGTATTTTTTTAGCATTAAAGATGTAGCTTTGGGGCATTTTGCTAAGAAGGATTTCCTGGAGATTCTGGTAATCCAAATAATAGAGCAGCATTTATGGCACTCTCATCTGTTTATCTACCTATCTACACATTTGCTTGCCTGTCTGTTTTTTTTTTATTATTATTGATTAATTGAGGATACTCACACAATGTTAGACTCTTTCCCTCCAGCTTCAGCTAGGTGAGATTTTTGTTCAGTCCTAGTGACAAGTGCACAAACATCAAGTTGTCAAGTGAAAACCAACCACTTGACTTATAAATGATACAGATCGGTACTGGGTAGTGGTTATTTCTCAGGAAATATAAGTATTTGTAAAATTTATCAATATTAAACTTTGAAATTCTTAAATGCCAAAATCACAAAATATGTGTGATGACTGAAATAAGCTAGAGCCCTTGCCAGGTGGCTCAGTTGGTTGGAGTGTCATCTCATACACCAGAAGGTTATGGGTTCGATTTCCAGTCAGGGCACATACCTAGGCTGCAGGTTCCATTCCCAGTCAGGGTGCTACGGGAGGCAACCAGTCTCTCTCTCTCTCTCTCTCTCTCTCTCTCTCTCTCCCTCTCCCTCTCCCTCTCCCTCTCCCTCTCCCTCTCCCTCTCCCTCTCCCTCTCCCTCTCCCTCTCCCTCTCCCTCTCCCTCTCCCTCTCTCCCCCTTCCTTCCCCTCTCTCTCAAATCAATAAAAAAAATCATATACTCAGGTGAGGATTAAAAGTAATAATAAGCTAGAGGAAAAATATGAGATCTTAGAGAATGAATTTATGTGAGATGAAAATGCAACTCTACAACTATGATATCAGAGAATATTAGAACAGTAGAAAGAAAAATAATGAAATAGTATCAGATGTGAATAACAAGCATTAAGTTGAGGAGCAGAACATAGTAAATAATATAAAGTTTAAAAACTAGGCATTATAATGAAAACTCTAGGGGAGAAGAGTTAACTCCATTTAAAAATAATATAATTTTATGAGTAACTATTAAGCTATGGTGTGTGTGTGTATATATATATGTATATATATATATATATACACACATATATATATATATATGTGTGTGTGTGTGTGTGTATATATATATATATATATATATATATATATATATATATATATATATACATTGTGAACAAAGTTAACGGGAAATAGCACATTGAATGTTCCAAAATCAGGAATTATAACTTTAATACTAGCTAGCATTCATTAAGGGATTTGTGTTGGGCACTGTGCTAAGGAATTGACATGCTTTAGCAGATGTATTTCACCCCATTTTTACAGGTGAAGAATCTGAACATAGGCATTTTGACCTAGTAACCCAAGGCTGCTCAGAAAATGGGGACATTGCAAACTGAGCAGTCCAGTGAAGAGCCCGAGGCTTCCCCTCGGTGCTGGACGTGGGGATGCAGCCCCGGGAAGGGGGACACAGCTTGGGCTGGAGCTTTACAGAACTGAGTGCTGGTAGCTGTGCAGGGAAAGGTGAGGTTCCAATTTTATCACATATATTTTTTGAATTTGAAATTCGTAAGGCAGGGAATTCAGAAATACTAACTACAACGCTAATGCAGTGATATCCATATACTGGCAGATAGGCTTTGTCAAATATGTAAGTTAGCTGCGGTTGCCTCCAAAGAAAGTGGCGCCTCCATAAAAACCAGGGAGAAAGGCTGGTGCTGAGCCCCCGTGGGCAGGCCAGGCTTCCCACAGCCCGGCTGGAATCCAGTCTCCCATTCCATCGTATCGAACAATAAAAGTAACAGCAGCAATGACAAAAATAACAAACCTAACGTAGAATGTTATTGACGTTTGTTTAGGGCAGTGGTCTAAACATTTGTTTAGAGCCGTGGTTTGCCGCTGTGTTGACTAATGAGTTGGCCCAGCACTGGTTTAGGGAGACAGGGGAGGGAGGGAGCAGCTCATGGTTCAGAGTGATATTCTCAACAACTTGACCATCTCCACGATTCTTTCATTTTCCTAAGATCACTGCCAGTGTGCTCACCAGCGTTCAGTGTGTCTGTCTTCTCCTTCCCTTTCAGCTCTTTTTAGGCTCGTGTCTCCAGTAGTTCTTCTCTGATCTCTGCATCATCTCCTCGGTGCCCTCCCCCTCCTTCCGCCCGCCCCCAAAATATTGCCTTTTTTTCTATCAACTTGCTCAGCAAAAAGAATCTCAGGATTCACTCATTTAAGAAGGTTTGTGGCGGGGGAGGGAATGTCACTACTAATAATTTAGCATATTTTCCTAGTCACACTTGTAATAGCATTTAGATGAGCAAAGAGGCGGCTTACAGCCAGAGCCCGTGTCTCTAACTGCCCTTGAGTCTTGACTACGTTCAGTATGGAGGCCTTCAATCTCCACTTTTCCTACATATTTGCAAACATTACAATACCAAGGCACCACCACTTAAACATGGAGAGACAGAGGGTGCTTTCAGGTTCAGATGCTAACACACATTCTCTCTGCTCCTGGGAAACTCAGTTCTCACTGATCCAGGCCGAGAAGGGACAGGAGCCCTTATGAACAGAGATTGGGAAGTGGAGGGTCTGATGGCCACATCCATCTAGCTGCCCAAAGAGACTTCGTCTTACTTTCCACATTCTGTGACAGACACCAACAATGGGGACTAGCCTCCAAGCGGGTGTCCCTGTCACTTTTACTGTTGTGGTTTAATTTCCTAAAACATCTCCAAAGAGATCTACTATTTTATCACACACACACTTACACATGTGCATTATAAATGAGGGCATTTATATGTCCCGTTTACCACTGTCAACAGGATTGCAGGCGAGCCTGAGAGTGGAGGTTAAGAGAGTGCTTTTGAGGTCAGGGGAGACTGTGCCTCTGTGGGATTTTATACCACCAACCTCAGGAGTCAGTTGAGGTCCCTAAACCTGCATGTGGCTAATGAGAATCTCAAACATCCTTGTCAGTGTTCACGGTCGATTTCCATGATCACCATAGGAACATGGGGCCTAATCTCATCACCTCATTTCTGTGAGGGTGAACTGCCACATTCTAAGTCATCGCTCAACCCCCACTCTAATCTCCAGATGGCTTTGTATATTGCCTTTTATGACCCCATCTTTTATGCCTCTACAGTTTTTGAAAGCCCTTTCGTGTGCCTTCTATAACTCAAAAGTTTTAATAACGAAATTCCCTGTGTCCTCATCCATCTCTCTGAGCATTTCCTCCATAGTTTGCTCTAAAAATATCTGGGCCTTAGTTGAGGACACTGCTTTCTCTGCTTCCCTCCATGGAATGGCTGCTTTCTTTCCCACTCCCCTCATGCCACTGGCCTGTAGAAAGGAATCAGTATCCTCCTTGGCCCTCATTGCTGGTTTCAGATCATTCTTCCTCTAGCCCTAAAAATCTCCAGTTATACATCTCATATTCTCAGTATATAGTACACCTGCCTCATATATATATATATATATATATATATATATATCCTATAATCTCCTATATAATAAGAGAGGAGTATGCTAATTATCCATTATGCCCTGAGGCGTAACGACCAACTGCTTAACAACTGGATCACGGATCTGCAGGAGGGTGGGGCATCGAACTACAAGCAGGCGGCAAAGAGCTACAGGACAGGGCAGGGCAGCAAGCAAGCAGGAGGCGGAGAGCTACAGGAGCAGGGAGGGCATCAAGCTATGAGGGGGGAGCAGGGGGAGCTACAGGAGGGTGAAGCAGTGGGCGGAGAGCTACAGGAGGGCGGCAACGACCTACTGGTGCACGGATTCATGCACAGGGCTACTAGTATATATACAACGCTGAGTGGCCAGATTATTATGCATTCAGAGATCATAATAATCTGGCCACTCAATATATATTATTGATTTCAGAATGGAAGGGAGAGGAGAGAGACAGAAACATCTATGATGAGAGAGAATCACTGATCGACTGCCTCTTGCATGCCCTGAGCCCGCAACCCAGGCATGTGCCCTGAACAGGAATCGAACAGTGACCTCCTGGTTCATAAGTTGACACTCAACCGCTGAGCCATGCCAGCCAGGCTCCTTCCTCTTTTTATCACCATCATCTATCGCTGCTGGGACATTTCCCTTTAACCCTGATGATCTTATGTAAGATGTAAAGCTCTGCCACTGCTTGGTAATGTCCACACCCATGTAAATGATCTATCTAATCCTCTGGCCTCTCAATCCTTGATATATTCCCCACCACCTTACCTCACTTACTTATACTCTACAGTAGGCGTCCTCAAACTACAGCCTGTGGGCCACATGCGGGTGTTTTTGCCGTTTTGTTTTTTTACTTCAAAATAAGATATGTGCAGTGTGCATAGGAATTTGTTCATAGGTTTTTTTTTTAAACTATAGTCCAGCCCTCCAGCGGTCTGAGGGACAGTGAACTGGCCCCCTGTTTAAAAAGTTTGAGGACCCCTGCTCTATAGTCATACCCTTGACCTTGTCACTGTAAATTACTACAATCCCTCATAATCTCAATTTCAAAGATGCTACTCTCTGACCTCATATCTCTCCAAGTCACTCCTAATAACCCCTCTGCATCAACCCTTAGATATCTCCATGACATCCAAGTCATTGATCCTATCACCAGCGCATCTTTCCTAGATTAAATTCCAGTCAATCATAACCACTTCCCAGCAAATGTTCTCCACTCCCTCCTCTGTCTTCCTTCCAATCTCTCGCTTGGTTCTACCTTTGGTCAATTCATTTCAACTCTGCAGACAAAAGGGACTAAAGGAAAATACACAATTATGCCACCTTGTCTCATTTTAAAGACATGACCACTAACAAATGGACTTGTAGTTGCCTGGCACTCACACTAGATCCCTTATCTCCATTCACTTATCACTCTACCAAATGATTAATTCCTATTCTCTCCTTATTCAGAAGAAAATTTCTACAAGCTCCCTCCATATGTACCTACTGACCTGCTTCTTTGCCCAGATACTCTACTTAATCTCCTGGTACTGCACATGGAAAATACTTTTGTTCTTCTCTTTGGCAACATTCACATCTGTACATAACTATGCTATTAGTTATTCCAGATTAATAATAAATCCAATGAGTATTATGTTTTTCTCTATCCCTTTACAGCAAAACCTCTTTGAAGTGTTGCCTTACACACTGTTTCTGATTTTCTTCCTCTTACTCACTTGACTCTATTCAAACAGATTTTGGCCTCCACCATTTCATTAGAAATATCTTAGAAAAGTCACCAAGAAATTCCACATTGCTAAATACAAGCTTAGTCCTCATCTTATTTAACCTGTCCATAGGTGTTGAATTAGAGTTATAAGTATTGGTATGAATTCACACTTTAAAAATATATACAAACAGAAATAGATACAGAAATAGCTATATATGTATGCATGTGTATATATGTACATGTGTCTGTGTACATGTATACAGGCATATGATTCCTGGTTTTGTCTGTTGAAAGAGCCCAAAAACAATAACACCTTTGAAGGATAAAATATTTCCATAAGATGTGGATATCTCTTCATGTATTTAAATACAAATAATCAAATGAAAATGGGAAAATGTTCTCTATTTTTTGGTAAAGATGGTGGAGAAATCTGACAGAAACTGAATTGGCAGGTGAGCAAGGTTAAAGTAGTGGGAGGGGTTGGCCTTGTGTGTCTCCTGAGGTGAGGTACTGTGAAGTGCAGTGTTATCTCTGTGGCATTCCTGCCGGAAAGGCATGGCCTGAGACTGCACATGAGGAAAAATGCAGGTTGCTGCTGCCCCACAAAAGGGAAGGTTGTACTCTGTACAACTGCCAAGGGGAAGGCTGAGGAACTGTTCCAGATTGAAGGAGACTCACAGAACATGACAACTTCACGCAACCTGTGTTCCTGGGTGGGATCCTTGTTGCAGTGGTTGGCAAAATGTGAAGAGGAATAGGGTCTGTGAATTAGACAATTAGACAACAGGATTTTATCAATATTCACTTCCTGAATAAAGGGGTTCTATGGTGATTCTGTAAGAGTGCCCTGCCATATTTGTAGATTCATTTTAGGGGGAAAAATAGGAAAATATGTTTCATAAAATTCTAACTTTAATTTTATATACAGTTATTGATTGAAATATTTGAATAAACCACTCCAAATCTTAGATTAGTATCACAGTCATTTTCAGGATTTAAGCATAAAGGGAGCATCTGGCACTAAACTGGCTTACTGTCAAAGCCCCTGCCACTTGTCTGTGGGCTGCTCAATATTGCTTCTCACTGGATAAGCCACAGGTGATCTTTCTAATTCCACTAAGCTGCCGAAGCCAATAAAAATAAAGGTCTTTCTGCCTCTCTAGCACCCCTGTTGATATAGAAATGTTTTTCTATGTTCTCTTGCACAAAATCCTCTTGTTTCCTAATTATCCAGAGGATGGAAACCCAAAAGAAAAGAACATCTGTGCCCAGCCCCTACTTGAACAGGGGGAAATAGTTTCCAAACTATTTCTATTTTTAAAATAGGTTGAAGAAGTATAAAATATCTTCAACTTCAATCTTTCTACATTATGTGCCATTTATTTTTTTATTGATTTTCAGAGAGAGAGCAAGGGACAAGGAGAAAAAGGGTGAAACACCAAAGAGAGAAGTATCAGTTAGCTGCCTCCTGCACACCCCCTATTGGGGATCAAGCTTGAAACTGGGGCATGTGCCCTGACTGGGAATCGAACCAGTGACCTTTGGGTACATGGGATGATGCTCAACCAACTGAGCTATACTTGCAAGGGGGTACATTACATTATTTGTTATTTAAAAGTGACTTGGAAACAATTAGGCAAGAGAGAAATTCTGAGTTTTGTTGTTGATGGTGGTAGTGATGGATTATTTGTTTTTAATAAATTTATATAATAATTATATATATATATATATACCTTATTACAGAAGAATGGGCTATTTTTTAAAAACCAAAATATAAATAATAGTTTGGGCTTGATAGAGGCTTAATGATAATTCAGTAATGTGGTCTTAATATTCCGTTTAGAAATAAGGAAATAGAGGTAAAAATAGTTGTCTAAGGTCACATAGCTAAAGAGTGGTAGATTGGGTTTTAATTCAGGTCAGTCTGATTCCATTATCTAAGCACTTTTTAATATGTTATCACCATAAAGGAGAATTGATATTCCACTGAAGAGTAATACCAATAGTTCCAAAACTACCATTCTTAAAGAACTTTTATATATTTTTAAACATTTAAATTGGATTCTAGAAGCATATATTCTCAAGACTGAAATTCTGTGGGGTCATCTAATCCAACCTCCTAATGAGTCTTCAATCTCTTAACACAGTATCTGGGCAACTAGACATCTCTTCTTGAACAACTCAGAGTGGTAGGGATCTTTGTCATTACATCCAAAGAAGGTTTAAGTATAAATGTTTTATTAGAATAGTCATTTATTTTTATATAAGTTCTGTATTTCTAAGGCTTTTGAGCTGTGGTCTTTAGAACCAAGACATGTCTAGTTCATCAAAACTATATTCTAATTCTCTCATAGATCAAACTTCTTCTAGAGTGTAGAATCAGAACAGAACACACTATTATGGAACTCCACTCTAATACATTTGGGGAGGGAGCTGGTCCAAAAATTCAAATGCAGGTCAGTGATATCAGGTTAGTGGAATAACCTGGGAAGCCTGGAGTCCAAAGGTCTTGTGATCAACTACACCCTGGTCCCTGCTGTGCTTTGGTGCCACCTGGTGGTGAATGCTATGTGACAGATGCGTGTGCTGGGGATTCAGTTCATGAGTAAAAAGATAGACTTAAACAATGACACATATAAGTGATTATAACAAAGTGCAATAATTTCAAAGAAGAATTGGAACACTAATAAAGAGAATAGAATAAAAATACTTCAGTGAGAATGGAAGTGAGGGAAAGCCTGTTTGAGGAAGTAACATATAAAACATGTATGAGTACAGGGATCAGTCTCACATGTAGATAAAGAAAAGGGGAATAGCAGGTACAAAGAGCCTCAGGAATACAGAAAGTGTTGTCAAAAATCTGCAAGGAGCTCAGTGAGATTGGCACGTTGTTGATAGGAGGAAAAAGACTTGAGAAGTGGCCAGAAGCCTGAACTTGAAGGTCTTGAAGAGATTGGAGGTGCTCAGATCGCAAGGAGAAGTCACTAACGTTGGAACTGATACTATTAGAGTGGGAGCAGGCGCAAAAGCAAGGGCACTGTTAGGAGGTTACTGGCATGGCCCTAGTGGGCGCGGCTGGTGGCCTGAGCTGGAGTGGTAATAATGGCTAAAAGCAGACACAATGGCTGACTTGTTGGGATTTTGCTTTCTCTCAAGTTCATTTTATTTTCTCTTTTACACCCCTGTGGTTTATGAACATGCTCTGTATTTTTGAATGAAGAAAATAAGGCAACTAGAAGCAGCACTGGCTGAACTAAAATCCAATGTTAAGTTTTGCTTTCCTAGACAGCCTGTCAGAGATAGCTCTCTAAGTTGCAGCTGTACCCACTTAAATCCTGGCATTATTTGCGTCACCTTGGGAAGTAAAAGGAAATGCTGCGAGGCTTCTGACATCAAACTGACCATCGACCTCCAAGCAGATGCTAGAGAAGAGAATGGAAGTGGGGGCTGTTCCATCAGGGTTCCATCTACCTGGCTCCCTCTCCTACGTGAATAAGGGAAGAGTACCCAGAGGCAGTTTAGCGAAATAGGTAAGAACTCGGGCTCTGACACAAGCCTGCTGCTCTCCGTCCCAACTCTACCACTTACTTAGGCAGCCAGCTTACATAACCTCTTGGTGCCTCAGTTCTACGTCTGTAAAATGAAGATTAAAAATAGAACTCATTTCATAGAGTTGTTGGGGCGATGAAATGAGTAATATGAGGAAGGTGTTTAAAGAGTGCCTGGCATATAGGCAGAGTTAAAAAAAAAAACACACAACACATTAGCTTTTAAGTTTGTGAAAGATCAGGATGTAGTTGTTTATTAAATACTTTGAAAATGACATTGTCTCCCATAAGAGGGTTACATATTTAGAATGAGAATAAAAGTACAGGATTTCAACATCTGCTACCTGGAGATGACTCACATCTTGGAAATACTTTCTCACCAAGTTGAACACCCAAAAAGTCAAAGATCAGCGAGAGCATAAAATAAAGAAAGGGAACATGAAAGGAATGTCCAGGGTTTCCACCTATGTGTCTTTTTTCTATGAAGAATTTGAAGGGAGAGGCTCTTGGAGGATATTTTCTATTTCCCGGAAAATGGAAATATGTTGGAAGAACTTCTATACTTAAGAGCATATTGACGCTTCTAATCAGTCTATTGCAAATAAGGAAGAAAACAGATGTGACTAACCTTAACGATAAATAAAGACGGAAACTCTCCCCCTGCATTTTCTCTCAGAGGATTTAAGGGATGCTAAAAAATAGCTTTGTCTGGATGACTGAATTGGACTGTAAAAGGCAGTCTGAAAGAGTAATATTTCCCAAGATGGTACTCGGATTTTTTTTAAACCAGCAGACCACTTTGGCAATAGCCAAAACATTCAGGAATAACTTAATGACATAGCCAGATGTGTCTCAGAGAATCAACTGTCTGGCCAAACCACCAAACCCTACAGAAAGCAAGAATGAGCTCAGCAGGTAGAAAAAAAAATTCATCATGCTGTGATGTATGCTAGGAATATTATTGTGACTCAATGGCATAGTCTTTATTTCCCACTGAACTTAAAACTCCCTTGAAAGCTGCCAGGTTCCACCAGTGCTTCTGCAAGATGACAGCGAGACCTTCCTGAGGCATACCCTAGTGTGCTGAAAGTATCGAAGTGTGTCCCAGCAGGGCCAGATTCTTTCCCAGGGTGCACTGTCCTCACTGGGTGATTCTAGCTTATTTTTACAGAAAAGCAACAAGCATTAGTCATTCAAATCTCCTGTTATCTAGTCAGCCATTATACTATGCTTTGTCTATTAAGAATTGACTTTTTTTTATTACTATGGCCCTGTTTAGGTGGCTCAGTGATTGGAGCATCGTCCCATACACCAAAAGATGGCGGGCTTAATTCCTGGTCAGAGCACATGCCCAGGTTCCAGGTTTGATCCCCATTCTGGGCACATAGAGGAAGCAACCAATTAATGCATCTCCAATCAATGTCTGTCTGTCTGTCTGTCTGTCTCTCTCCTTCCTACCCTTCCTCTCTCTCTAAAATCAATAAACATATCCTCAGGCAAGGAATTTAAAAAACTACTATGAACATATTTAGAGACAAATTAGTTTATCGTTTATATGACTTGAAAGTTTGGGTGCTCAAAGTCAATTTCTTTTATTCTGTCTCAGTCTCTCCCTCCTCCCACCCTCTCCCTCTCCCTTCCCTCTTTCTCCTACTTCCCCTTCCTCTCCCTCTCTCCTCTTTCTCCAGATCTCCTCCTCTCTCCCCCGTTTTTCCTCCCTTTTACCCCAGCTGGATGCTGGCAGGAAGATGCTTTTTCAGCTGTACCCCATTCTGGAATAACTTGCTTTGCCTGTAGGTATTTTGTGATTTCATCCAATTTCTGTCATGCAGTAACCTTATCAGATGAGCTTGTCTCAGGAGATTGGGGAAGAGGAGTGAGAGAGATCTGGCAGTTTATTTCTGAGAGGAGAGTAAATTCAGTTCAGAGGCCACTTGAACTGTTGATGCCAGTAAGAGCCTAATTATCAGTGGGGCCGGTGGGGTTAAGGATATACTCAGGGATGCAAGACTGAGACTCTGGGGCATTGCACTGCTTGTAAAGTACCTCGGGCATGTGAGGGAGATGGGGCAAGACAAGGGCTGTGAGGAAGAACAGTAGCTGCTCCAGGCCGTTTATGCACCAAGGAGAGAAAATGACAGTGTTAACTCCCCACTCAGAACCACAGATGAAAGCCCACAGGCCTCCCTGGTAGCATTAAAGACCTCCTCCTCTCCTGAGGTCAGAGGGCAGACTGTTTGAGGTTCCCTCCCAGGCGCTGTTGTTTCACTAGCAGGTTTACAAAGGTTGCTGAATGAACAGCCCTCACAAGTCTTCAGTGTTAATGTCAGAGCTCTGATAAAGGAATGAGATCCTAAAATCCGGATGGGAACATGCAGATGGCTGTGCTCAAGACCTAGACCTCCAGAGTTGCCTGAACCTGAACCTGAACCTGCAAAGCCAATGGAAGTGTGTCCCTCCCGTTGCTACAAGATAAGCACCCTCTTCTTGCTTGGAGACCATGTAAAGGCCTCATTTGAGGTGAGTCTGGCTCTTCTCAAGATCTGCCCTAACTTCCCTCAGTGCTTCTGAACCACTAACTCAATTCAGTCTCCACGGGCAGGGAAGTATGAGCCCTGCTTTGGCGGGAAATGGGTTATTCATCAAAAACACCTCTGGACCTGGCGAATGTGTACTGGCAGGACTGAAAGAACATGTTGAGTACTGGATGAGGATAGCCTATGATTTAGGGTTTAATGTTCTAGCAGTGTCTCCTACACTTATTCCTAATAGGCTGCTCATATAGCTCCTTGAAGTTGGAAAAAATGATAGATGGAAAAGCTGGAAGTCCTTGGGTGGATATTGAGGAAAGCCTCAGAAAAGTAGTCATGTCAGAATGGATTTATTATACACCATCAGACACTAGTTCATTGTGTTCCCTTCAAGGCCCCAGAGACTTCCTTCAGCTCCAACTACAGGAATCTGCTAGTGAAGGGCATTGTTGAGAAGCTGGGCCTATTCTCAGCCCTGGGACCCACACATGTAAGGAAAGACAGGTCCCCTCGAGGAAAGATTCTGAAATGTTTATAGTGTGATTCTCCCAGTCCTTCTTTTTAGGGAGCGATGAGCATTTCCCCAGGTGATGTGCATTCTCTGTGGAAAGGAGAATATTCAAACCTTTTAGGTGTAGTTGGATATAGGGTCTGAAGTAAGTCTAACACAGGGCACAAACCACTTATGTGGCCCCCTGTAAGAGTGCAGAGGCTAGTGATAGTGGCTTGGCTCAAAATTTGTCTCGCAGTGGGGCCTATATGTCATTTTCCTGGTCTCTGCATGCATAATTGGCATGGCTATACTTCGTAGCTGGCAGTACCCTCACGCTGGTTCCCTGGCAGCAGGAGCCAGAAGGGAGGAAAGGCCAAGTGGGAGCTCTTGAACTTGCTGACTCTGGCCAAGATGATACATCAGAAGTCATATGTCATCCTGTGTGGAACTGCAGGGATTAGTGCTGCCCTCAAAAATGTAAAAGGATGCAAGTTCCCATTATATCCACATTTAACCTACCAGTCTGGTCCCTCAAAAAGTGAGATGAGTTATGACAGATGATATGAACCCATTTATTGGCTAACATGGAAGGCTGTCATTTTTGAATGGGGCTCTTCAGTAAATTCAGGCTACCTTACAAGCCCTGCTGCTCCATGGGCCATATGTCATGGCAGATCCTATGATGCTAGACATTTCTCAATAAGAATGCTATGTACCTTTTCTGCAAACTCTAAGAGAAGAATTGCAGCACAGACAGTTTATACTTTTGGAGTAAGACAATGCCATCTGTAACAGAGAACGATTCATCATTTAAAAATCAACTCCTAACATGTTCCTGGATCCTCATAGAAGCTTGGTATCTGACTGTGGAATATCAAGCGACTATGTGATGGAGATGCCCATCAATATATAGAATTTGTCAGACCTACCAAGTAATAAGATTGAAAGGTAAAGCATAAGATGGAAACGATACATTCAAGTTCAGGGCAAAGAGGGTCTGGATGGGATAAGAAAGTTAAAGATGACCCAGATTTCTTCTCCAAGATGCCGTTATCTATTGCACTAATGCCAATCCCCCCGCTCATACCCATGGCCTTGCGGGGCATTCCCTATGACCAGCTGACAGAATGTGACAGGTTCAGGTTGTCAGGTTGGTAAAATTCAAAAGTGTATTGCTGCTATACTACAATCCCACTCAAAGTTGTCCCCAAAAGACAGCAGCAGGACTAAATTCTCCTGTGGGAAGATCTTTTTAAAAATATGTTTTTATTTATATTAGAGAGAGAGGAAGGGAGAGAGAGAGAGAAACATCCACCGGCTGCTTCTTGCACTCCCCGCACTGGGGATCGAGCCTGCAACCTGGGTATGTGCCCTGACAGGGAATTGACTCAGTGACCTCTCGGTACATGGGATGACATTCAACCAACTGAGCCACACCAGCCAGGGCCAGTTGGAAGATCTTTAAATGGTATACCTGGCCATTAGGTAGGTGTGGGAGGGTAGTGCTTTGAGGTGTGAATACGCATATGCCTGATACTCTGGCTACTTCCACGGCAGCACAGTGCTTAAAAATTATTCTTTAAATGGAGTATCCAGAGAGTCAGGGGTGAGGCTTTGCATGTGCATGCCAAGGCTGCCAGAGTAGTTACTACCAGTGTTGGATTTCAACCAATCAATAGAAAAAAATTGATGTTAAACTCTAAATATGGCACCATTCATCAAGAACCAAACAGCCACTTAGTGGCAAGTTGCGTAAATCAGACGTCTTTCAGCCTGGAGGACAGGACAATTTGGGTTTATAAGAATTGATACATGTTTATATTTTTTTTCATCCTTTCCCAGTCCTTGGGTGAATATTGAAGAAAGCCTCAATTATACAACATCAGACACTAGTTGATTGTGTTTCCCTATGACTATACGATGGCTGAGAGTTTCTGATTTATCATTGTGGAATTTCACATAATATCACCTCAGAGGAAGAGACCCATTTTGTGATGAAGTAGATGTGATATTGGGCACATCCCCACTGCTCCTAATGCACACATCCTTTATAATAAAAGCCTAATATTCAGGTCTACCGAACGGCGGAATGACTGGTTGCTATGATGCGCAATGACCACTAGGGGATAGACGCTCAATGCAAGAGCTACCCCCAGCCTGCAGGCCCTGACCAGCGCCCCTCCCTCCCATAGCCCCACCAGTAGCCCCGCAGATCAGGCCTGACCACCAGCCAGGCCTAGGGACCCTATCCATGCATGAATTTCATGCACCAGGCCTCTAGTTATTCATAAGATGCCAACCTGATAGAACATCAGAATGGCCTCTTAAGGCATAACTAAAGTTATCAGCATAAGAATGACACCCTTGAGGGTTTGGGACATTGTTCTTCAAGATGCAGTGTATACTTTGAACCAATAGTCATCCTGTGGTTCAGCATCCCCAATGGATAAAATACACTCATCCAGGAATAAAGGTGATGAAGCAAAAATAGCCCTCCTCCCCATCAGTCCAAGTGGCCCATTGGGGGACATTGTGCTCCCTGTTCCTGAAATTTAAAATTTTCTGAACTAGAGGCCCTGGTTCCTGGGGAAAATGGGATTACCTCCATTATCTGACAGAAGTACGGGTTCCATTAAACCTGAAGATAAGACTTCAGCTGGGTCATTTTAGATTTATCATGCTAAGAGGCCAGCAGGCAAAGCATGGATTTGTTATACCAGCAAGGATAAGTGGCCCTGCATGTCATGAGGCCTTAAGAGTTGCTGACAACTAATTTGGAAAGTCAGAGTGTGTTGGTATTCAGGAGGTTCACTGGGGAAACAATTACTCCTGCCATGCCTGTGAATTATGCAGGACAATTGCAGCAACACGACAAGAGTGCATAGCCAGCTCAGACCCTCAAAGAAGAAGAGCTATGTGACAACTTCTTTAAAGTTAAATGTATACCTACCATACGACCCAGCCATTCCACTCCATTTGTATTAGCCCAAACCTACAAAGAACATAGATGTCTATCAACAGGTCAGTGGAAGAAAGCAAATAGTGGTAAGTACAATGGAATACTACTTGGCAACAAAAAGGAATGAACTATTGAAACACACAACAATATAAATGAATCTCAAATTAATTGTGATGAGTAAAAGAAGCCAGATGAAAAACAGTCCATAACAAATGTTCCATTTTGTAGGAAATTCTAGAAAATGTAAGCAATCTATTGTAACAGAAAGCAGGTCAGTGGTGAGTGAGAGTGGGATGTGGGAGGAAAGGTGTTTTACAAAGGAGCACAAGAAACTATTAGGGGTGCTGCATGTTCATTATCAGGATTGTTTTATGGATATATGCTTATGTCAAGTATATAAAATTGTACACTGAATATGTACAATTTACTTTATGTTAATTATGTCTCTATAAAGCTGTAAAAAAAATCAAATTATGCCTCAGTAATGCTGTCCAGAATGCCCTGAATGACAGGGACTCTACCCCATCTTAAGAACGTTATAACGAGGAAACAAACACATACAAATGATGTACTTTGTAACTTGGAGACAGATCATGACTTGATTACCTGCCTATATTCCTCTCACTTTGCACTGTCAGATGCTCAAGGGAGGAATTTGGGTATGTGATACAGATTAAGAATCAGGATAGAGAAAAGGAATATGAATTATGAAAGGGTCAGCAAACCTAGAAAGCTTCTGGTCATAGCTACCTATTGCTTTTCCTATGGACTCTGGTCAAGATGGAGTAAGTACAAATCTCATGGTAAATGTTCCACATTGTTTGCCTACTCCGCTCACTGACAAAACGCGGAAAAGGAACCATGGCCCAGCATAAGGGGACCTCATTTCTCCCCTGTGCCTTATCACTCATTTTAGGTCCAGAGCCCAAAGGCGTCCCAGAGTACTCTCATAGACCCAGAGGTTTGGGTCCCTCATGAGTTTTAGACAAAAACCTGTTCAATTCTGTCCCATGCTCACCTCTGCTAAACTTCAGCCTTACCCGAATTCATCCTTCTGTTCTTACTCTGATAAGCACTACCCTAAGAACTAGCTCATGAGACTCAAGTGGATTGACATTTGGACTTGGTGTTCTGAGGCATCTTAAGAACTTTATCTCCACATGTGGGAGAGCAGAGAGATACATAGATGGATGAAGTACTGATACCAATTCAATGTCAGGTTTGGGGGGAATAGCATTTGGTTATATTCTTCTATTTTGAAAAATTTATATTTGTCATAATGTTTCCTCTTTACTTTTCACCTTTGCTGGATTGGTCAGTTATTTTTTCCTCTTTTATTGTCTTCTGTTAGAGAATTCTGTTATTATTATTATTATTATTATTATTATTACTATTATTATTGAAAGTACTATTACAGAATTCTGTATTTCACAGGATTAACTTCCTACTTTAAAATATTAACATTTCATCCTATATTTCTCTACTGATGTAACAAGTTTAAATAATATCACCCCAATAATTTATTCACCAAGAATCAAAGAAAATTCTGATTTGGAACCTGACCTCCATGACTGATTGTACAGGCGTGGGAGTGGGCCTGGGGGACATGTGTAAGGTGACAGTTTCTGAGTGAAAAACATCCATTCGTAGGTGACTGTGGTGGAGGTTGGAGAATGGCCCCAGGGTAAACACAAGAGGCAGTGGTTCAAACTGCCTGTTATTCTGCTGTTTTGTATTACTTGCATTTTCATTCAGTCCTGGGACACTTTTATTTTGTGGTTATTTTTAGGTTCTGCTAAAAACAAAAAGCAACCCGACCCTTTGGACTTCAGGTTTTTGTTTGTTTGTTTTGTTTGTTTGTTGTGTTCATCTATAGTACCTTTTGGAATTTCAGAGTTTTCCAACCTTCTAGATTTTGAGATCTGTTTGTTACTGATTACTTGATGTCTTTCAGGAAGTCCCCATTTTCCCGGTCTTGCTGTGTCAACCCTTCCTGTTTTCCAGGGCACCTGCGAATTAGACTTGATATTTAATCTCTCATTTCAGCTGCATTTATGGGGAAGGCAAAGTCATCCCACATGTGGCTATTGGTATCTCTACAATGAAATCCAAAGGAAATGACTGTTTGAGTAAAAGAAAAAGCAATAGATAAGTGGGGTTTATTTATATTTTTTTCTTTTTCTTTTTGTTAATCCTCACCTGAGGATATTTTTCCACACTGATTTATAAAAAGAGTGGAAGTGAGAGGGAGAGACAGAGAGAGAGAGAGAGAAACATGATGTGAAAGAGACACATCAATTGATTGCCTCCTACACGCACTCAGACCAAGGCCAGGGATCGAGCCTGCAACCGAGGTAGGTGCCCGTGACCAGAATTGAATCTGGAACCCTTCAGTCCTCAGGCTGATGCTCTATCCACTGAGCCAAACTGGCTAGGGCTATTTGTATTTTCTTTGAGAAATGTGATAGATACGTAAACTTACCAAAGATAGTGTCATAGATCAAATTTGAAAATCATAAAACTTAGTCACGACTTCGCTTAATGCAAATATAGCACAAAGAATTAGATTTTATTTTAAAGTAAGTGTTGCTGTAAGAGTTATTCAAGAGAAAGATATCAAGCCTTATGACTTCGTGCATTTATTATTCTCCCAGGCTCTTGCTTTTCCTTTCCTTTGGAGTGCAAACATGCAACTCTTGTCAACCATGAATCTGCCTTCTGACAGCGCCTTTTTTGTTCTTTGCATTGGCGTGATTCACTTAGCTCTCACTTTCTATTTTTCATTGCTGTGGTAGAGGCCGGTGGTGAATGTAGAGTATGAGGCATACGCAGTGGGTGTTTACCCAGCATTTCACCACCCACTGCTCCCTGTCATTAATTGAAGAGAAAGTAGGAGCTACCAAGAGTCAGAGTTGATGTGGCGCACCACGTTAATGAAAGGGAGGAAATGTGAGGGTTTCAGGGGATGAAGGAAGATGCACCGCATGGATTACAGAAATACATACTCTGAATTGAACAATTCCCCAATATTCTTCTGATGTAAATTCTTATAACAGCTATGGTTGTGTATAAAACCACAAAGTAATTAGAAAGCCAGAAAAAAATAATGAAAATAGATTCATTTTGTCACAGAAGGAAGAGAATCGGGGGTTTGGAAAGAGTTGAAAAAAGAGATTATTGTGAATAGGAATAGTAACAAGAATTAAGAAATAGTAAAGGAAGAGAAAAAGTAATGTCTGAAAAAGTAATTAAGGTGTGATATAGAAGGTAAATATTTCAGTGTAATAAAGTTGTATCACCAGCAGACATTCAGCAATGTATAGCTATAACCACCTATGCATACAACCTGAGACAGCTATCTCTGTCCATGTAAATTTAATCTTTTAAAAAATATTTTAGCAACTAGTGCAATGATTCAAGTGTAGGGTGAACAGCTTTACTGAGTAAGATATTTTGATAAACTTACTAAGAGGAACAAAAGCATCTCAGGTTAGTTCCCGGGTTCCTGTGGGAAAAGGAAGCAACTCTGCTAAGTAAAATGTGGGGGAGGGCGGTAGAGGGTGCTCAGTGTTGCACTAAGGGTCAGAGAGATGGGTAGCATGGCTAAGGGAAGACTTTCACAGACCACACATGCCTAATGAGGATTTACCCGATTATTAGTTAGTGGTTTTGCCTTAAATACATTCTTCCATCTCACCTATAAAATGTTCAGCAAATTCTTAGCTGCTCACCAATGCTTTTTGTAAAGAGGTGTTTCCCTGGGATTTTTACAGCTTCGTGTAAAGCAATGCAATCCACACAGAAAATCAAAATGCCTTGAAAAGCCAAAAGCTTGCACAACCTCAGCCAATGTGACTTTTGAAATTTAGAAAAACGCTAAAAATACTTTGTTTTATTTAAGAAATGGCAGAAACTACCTACCTTTGCTATGTAACTTTTATCCATTCAACCCTGAGTTGTTGGCTTTCTACCCTTCATGAAGCACTGATAGGCACAGACACTGTTAAATAACTAAGTTTAATTCAAACGGGATCATGACTAGGAATACATTCTTCTATAATCAAATACTAAAATTACTTAATAGACACTAAGTATAACGAATACTCAGAAGTATAGCTTGCTCTAAAGAGAAAAACGAGGAAAATACTAACAAAGGAAGATTAAACATAAACTGGATCTTAGAAGATGGGTGAAATGTTGGTTCACTGAGAAAAGAGGCTACATGATGGATGGGAGGGAGCTGGGCACATCTAAGTGGCAATGGGGTGATCACAACCCGCTCCAGAGAGAGCGGAGATACAGGTGGAGAATGTGCCTGGCTGGTAGCAAAATAAGCCAGAAGTCAGATAGAGTCTGATCCTGCAATCACAGAATTCCCAGGCTCCGTAGGACTCTTATGTGAAAGCATGTGTGTGTGTGTGTGTGGGGGGGGGCGGTGATTGAAAAACAGTGGCCCCCTGAGAATTGGAATGTTGGGGTTAGGCTGGAGTGGAATGAATCCAGGAACTCTGAACCCATGAACCTTCCAGAGCTTCTCTGACCAGCAGGGGCCGCCTCTCCTCTCCCTTGTGTTGAGCTGGCTCTGCCTTGTTGAAAGACCTGGTCATGCCCTCCTCTGAATGGGATTGGGTTTAAAAGTGCCGGGTCAGAGGAGAAGGAACATGGCATTAGTTGGACCCTTCTACACGCATTCCCTAGATTTCTCTAAAGAAATTAGCAAAAACATTGCAATTCATTTTAATTTTTAAAAAATATATTTTTATTGATTTCAGGGAGGGAGGAAGAGGAAGAGATAGAAACATCAGTGATGACAGAGAATCATTGATCGGCTGCCTCCTGCACACCCTGCAATGGGGATCGACTAATTCAGGATAATGTCCTCATCTCAAAATACTTAATTTAATCATACCTGAAAAGACCCTTTGCCATGTAAGGTAACATATTCACAGGACCTAGGGATTGGAATTGTTAAAGCAATTAAAAAGGAAACAAGATTTTCTCTTAGAGCTGAGACACTCCACGCCCACCCCACTCCACCCCACCCCCCGTAGTAAAAGATAGATTAACAAGAAAAAAAGCAAACAGAAATTCAGCATCATGAATACCTGCTGTATATATAGGAGATATCCAAGCAAATTAGGTAACTTCCCAAATGGCCCAAGTCACCACCTTAAATGCCATCCATCTCCAGTTAAAGACAAAAGATGTTGGGAATGGAGAGGGAAACTGGTTGCAGAGAGTTACCAAGGAAGAGCGCAGTCAACAAGGGTAAGGTTGCTGTGCAGATTTAAGTCACTGCCTCCTGCAGTGATAACACTTTCTAGAGCTTTAGTCACCCTTCTTTCAAGAAGAGGAAGAGCCCTAACCAGTTTGGCTCAGTGGATAGAGCATCGACCTTCGGACTCAAGGGTCCCAGGTTCAATTCCAGTCAAGGGCATGTACCTTGGTTGTGGGCACATCCCCAATAGGGGGTGTGTAGGAGGCAATTGATTGATGTTTCTCTCTCATCGATGTTTCTGACTCTCTCTCCCTCTCCCTTCCTCCCTGTAAAAAAATCAATGAAATATATTTAAACAAATAAAGAAGAGGAAGACAGCCGTACAAATGGAGGCTTCTCTTCCATGTATAGGTCTCTTACAAAAGGGTAGCTTCTACTCTGCTTTCAGAGCTTTACCTGTGTCTGATATTTCTTCAAAATAATCAGCCTAAAATAATCCTTTCACCTAAAGACATATTTTGGGCTGGCAAATTCTGCTCCCCTTCAAGGCCATTGGACTGAGGTGGTTCTAATGCCTTGGTAGCCACCATAAACAAACCAAACCTAAGCCAGAGTCAATTCCTGTAAATGTTCTCCTATCCCAGAAAAAGGAATTGGAGAACACCCAATCATCAACCTTATTGGGTTCCCAAATAAGGCAACCATTTAAATCATAGCCAATCAAACAATTCCCTTGCTTTGCTCCCAGAGCAGCTTCCTGGGCTCCTGTCCTCAGAGCGCCCCTAACCACTCTCCCGGTGGGAGCTGCCTAATTTGATGTTTGCCAGAAAAGACTCTTGACATTTTTAACATGCTTTAGTTATCTTTTAACAGGATGTGGGCATCTTTGGGGTCATTATTGTGGGGATTTGATGGAAGTTGTGGTTTAAAGGCAGCAAGAACGGGAAAAGAGTGGGGCATGAAAGTAATCTGAATCCATTGTAAAGAACCTGCTGCAGAGTAGCTGTGTCAACACGGTGATGCAGTGACAGCAAGTTTCCAGAATCATGAATGGCGGCAATTGTTTCCTCTGGATTGCTGTGTCAGGGAGGACTTTTAATTCACAAGTTTGATGACAGCTTGGGACCCCTTCATTCATACAGTGGGTTTGTGAAGACCTAATCGCACATAGCAAATCCTTTCCTGCTTGAAATATCTAAATGGGTTTCTATTTCCTGCACTGAACTCTGATTGATATGATCTTGGATCCATTACACATATATCACCTCTGGCGGCAGAGAGCGATATCCTGACAGTTTTGGAATCCTAGCTCTAACATTTAATGGCTGTGTGATCTTCAGTGAATTACTTTTTTTTTTTTTTTGCTCCAGTTTGTTCGTTTGTTTTTGTCTGTAAATGGGAATTATAATATTTTTACTCATCACTCAGGGTTTTCTTTTGTTTTTAGTTAAATAAATTAATATAGGTAATGTCTTTAGAAAATGTCTGTAGCATATTATTATCTAGAACATCAACCCCCCAAAAGATAGCAAATATTTTATTTTTCAGAACACATAGAACATTCACAAAAACGTATCATTTGTGTCAGTCTGGTATTTTAAAAGAAAGCATTTATATTTTAAAGGAGAGATAATTTAGCAAAAGCAATTTTTTATCATTTTATTTTTTTAAATATACTTTTTTAAAATTTTAAATTCTTTATTTTTAAAGTATTACATATGTCTCCTTCCCCCCCCCCCCCCCCCGCCACTGACCTCTCCCTGGCCATTCTCACCCTCCCCAGCACATGCCCTCACTCCCCTACTGTCTGTATCCGCGGGTTATGCTTACATATATGCATGCATACAAGTCCTTTGGTTGATCTCTTACCACCCTCCCCCCTAGTTAACAGAAAAGGCAAAAAAGAACACTGTGGTATCACAAGGGTGACAGCTGCAGGAAACAGCTATCCCTCCTACATTTGGGAAAACAAAGTCAAGAGATGAAAATTAGTATAAATTTGAAGCTTGAAGGAGGGGCCCAGTGAAGCGGAAACCCAGGTCTCTAAGGAAGACAGTACACTTGACCCTGAACAACATGAGGGTTAGGGGCACTGACACCCACCCCCACCCCCACCCCCCCCCACCCCCGCCACACACACAGTCAAAAATCCTCATATCACTTTGACTCCCCCAAAACTTAACTACAAATAGTGTACTGTTGACTGGAAGCCTCACAGATAATACCAACTTGTGAGTAACACAAGTTTTGTATGTTATATGTATAATATACTGTATTCTTACAATAAAGTAAGCTAGAGAAAAGAAAATGTTTTTAAGAAAATCATAAGGAAGAGAAAATACATTTACAGTACTGAACTGTGTTTATTGATACTGTAAATTTACATAATCTGTTTACAAAGGGAAAAAAATGTGTACGTGGACTCATGCAGTTCACATCTGTTATTGAAGGTCCACTATGTTGGACTGGCATGAGGGTCTCTGAAGGCAGCTCAATGAGGCTGATTCTGAAAGTGTTGGGAAAATATAAACTGGATTCAATCACTGCTACAGAAAGAAACCACAGCTTCCTTTGTTGGAAAAAATGTATTTTAAAGCATTGATAAGATGATGCACATAGGAGTGGGAAGCAGACAGGAGGCAAACCCAAGGCAAACAGGATGGAACAAGTTTCTTCTCCCTCCCACAGCTTCTCTCTCTCTGGTGCCGGGATCAGCTCAGACACAGGAGGTCACCCAAAGCAGCAATGGGATTCGTGGTGTTTCCGCCCTAATATCTCAAAATGATATGGAAAGAGAGTTTGGAGCTGAGAGAGAATAGCTTAATAACCAGCATGTCAATCTTTGACTACTCAGCATCCTTATAAAACTTTTGATAAAAGTTGGGAATTCCATATTTCCACCTAACATAATGCAACTATTCTTCATACAAATGGAAATGTTCTCTTCTCCCCAAATAAGAAGAAGCAAAGTTCCAACGGCCATTACATTGTCGATGTAAGAAATGGCCAAGCCCTGGCCGGATAGCTCAGCTGTTCTGAGCGTCGTCCAGATGTGCCAGGGTTCAGGGTTTGATCTCAGGGCACATATGGGAAGCAACCAATGAGTACATAGATGGGTGGAATAACAAATTGATGTTTCTCTCACTCCATTCTTCTCTCTAAAATAAACCAATAAAAAGTTTAAAAAAGAAACGTTCAAACCTGTAGAGATTTTTTATGACTTTATTTCAGCCCAAGTGACAATTTCTGGGAAACTAAATCTCAACAGATTAAGAAAATGCTCTGGAGAATGCCAGTTTTACAACTTATTTTTATCCATTAGAGTCAAAGGAGGAGATGCAAGTGGTGGAGGGTCACATAAGGTACATTGGTGGTAGATTAAGGGGGTGGGAGAAAGCAAAGCAGAGAAATCTCTGGGATTGGGTAAAAAGTAAAATGGAGAGATGCATACTTCTTTTACATTGGTGGGTACAGGGTAGTTAATACTTAACATTCACAGCATCATTTATAGAGATGGTATTTGGGGGGAATAAGATAATGATGAGGGTTTGTGGTCTTGTGCTCTAGTGGGAGATTGTGCCCTGAGGGGTCTGGAAAAGAGAATATTCCAAAGAAATGCTATCACAGATGCAAAGACAATAGACAGGCTCAGTTAAGGTAAAGATTGACCTTTGTCAAGGAAGCTACAGGCCCAGGACCTGACTACCACCGTGATCCGCTCTTAAGCTAGCATGTTTATGTTCAGATCATCCTATGTGGTTACCTTAGGCCTCTGAGTTTGTAAGGCCGGCCATGCAGGCCTCCCCTGAGCTCCCGTCCGTCCACAGTATGCATCTCTGGTAGAGAGTCACTCTCCCTTTCTTTGCTATGTTAATTACTCTTCCAATTTAGCCTTCCAATACGGACTACTGTATTACTTAGAGACAACTCTTACACAAAATTTTTATACAATAGTTAGGAGGAGGAGGAGATGGCACCCAGGGCGAATCCCCTTGAAGGAATAGTTACATCTCCAAATCTTCAGATTGCTGTTGCTAGAGGTATAAATGCTCTCCTCCCTTTCTGTTTTTGTATGGTTATGTTTGTATCACAACTGACATTATTTCCCAAACCCTTCCATAAATTTTCATGTCTTAACATATTTAGCTTGTTGTTGTTATTGATCATAACAATACAGGTGTGGCCATTCACTGAATCTGAATAAAAAACAAACAAAACTGTAGGCCTGTTCTAATTGAAAAGTAGCTAATAGATTTTGAAATAAATTTGTGTATTGTTATCCTTTGAAAAATTCCTTTTACTCTTCTCCCTTCATTCTTCCACAAGCACTATGCTTCTTTTTTTCCCCTCCTTTTTTAAAAAAATATATTTTATTGATGTTTTACAGAGAGGAAGGAGAGGGATAGAGAGTTAGAAACATTGATGAGAGAGAAACATCGATCAGCCGCCTCCTGCACACCCCCTACTAGGGATGTGCCTGCAACCAAGGAATATGCCCTTGACCAGGAATCGAACCTGGGACCCTTCAGTCCACAGGCCAATGCTCTATCCACAGAGCCAAACCAGTCAGGGCAGCATTATGTTTCTTCAGCAGAGATTTTGATTGTTATAGGAGGGTGCCAAGAGGAAGACGGAGTTAACGTTTAGTATTTGATGTCTAGAATGGGAGTTTTGAGTGAATAATATAAAAATAGGCATGAAAGCTAGGCTTTGTTGAGAAGAGGATTTCATGAACATATCTGGGGCCAGGCTTTGTTGATCAGATCATAGAATGTTAGCATAAGCCAAGAATAGAACAAAAGCAGAGTAAGGTGAGGGCAGTCCTTATCATACAGCGAGGGAGAGAGACTGCCCTGATTGACCCGGGTTTGGGCAAAGAAGAACACAGACAGTCTATGTCCTGTGTCCTGACTTCCCCTTTCCAGGCTAGTGCCCTAGGAATCCCTGAGTGTCTATTAGACATGTTCTGGAGAAAGTGGAAAACAGAATAGCTTTCACGTTGTTCTCTATCTAGAGCCCTGGTAGACCACCCACAGGCTGACCCCTCTCCACCGCGAGGGGAATAACAGAGTTGGTGGAGAGGTGATTACAAGGATCAAGGGCACTTTTACTGGCTCCCATGGCAAAGGCTGATGCAAGGACCACACAAGGCAAGACCGGGAAGCCCTTGCCCCACGCCTTGAAGACGGCGGATTTCCCCCGGTACCCTGATTGTACTTGAGAGAGGAGAGTGAAAGGGTGGGAGAGCACTGTAGGAAGTCTAATTTTAGATTAAGAGACTATTAATGTAGTAGAGATTTTAATCAAAAGACACTGTTTAAAACAAAAGATAATGAGCTATTGTTAGAATTCTCCTCCAATCCAGTGCCTATTTCTCCTTGTGGGGATTTTAGAAAAGGATCCTCACATTCTTTGGACATCTCTGACTACATGTGTGGACTTAATACCATGACAATTATCTATTTAAAAGAGCTTGATGATAGTAGCTGTGTGCACATAATTATATATAACCTATCACAGGCATTTTGGAAACATAGGACTCCAAGTAGAAAAATATAGGGATTATGCTGTTTAAATATTTCTTTAAATTATTTGGTTATGTTGATATGATAAGAAGTGATTAGTTACAATAATATTCAGATAGGCTCACCCATTTATTTTATGTAAAATTATGCAATTTGCAGTATTTTAGACTATTTGGCTAATACTTCCATTTCAGAGCATTCTTACTGAATTCATTATAGAGAAAAAGTAATAAACTTTATCTTAAGGTTTAATAAAAGCCCAATATTTATAGACTAGGTGGATACATTTATAAGTAACCAGCAATAAAAACATCCTTGTTATAGTCAGAAAAGTTGATGACTTGTTCTATTTTCTTACATTGTATTATTTTTCATCCAGTTTACATTTTTACATTCTGATTCAAGCCTAGGAATTGAATAGCTATATTTAAAAGGAAACTATAAAATATTAACACAAATTATCATTTTAATATAAAAATTTCTGCCATATAATTTATTTTCCAATTTTAATATAGAATAATTTGGTTTTTAATGTCTTATTTTACTTGCCTCAAACTCTAATTAAATGCCTCAGACTGGAACGGCATTCCATTAAGTATCTGTTACAACATGTCTGTAGAAATGTCTGCTCTGTGTGTATAAAATTCTCAGGAACCTGGAAACTTAATATTCAAGTTTCATATAATTCTGTTAACACCACTCAGAAAAAAAAAATTAAGGAAAATTTACAACTAAGGTACTGAAATAGCTAACAAAAATTCTTCCAGTTTAGAATAGCTACTGCTTGGTGCTATCCATAGAGTTTTTGTTTAGGTGCCAAAATCAAAGATTCCATTTAAAAAATAAAATAAATAGAATGTCTGGTTGGCAACTTTTGATTCATGGGTTTTGTGCTGCGGGTGTCATCAAATATAAAAATTTACGTCTTTATTTTTTTATGTTCCTTTTTTTAAACTAAGAATTTCTTCACCTTTCTTAGAGTTCCGTTTAATTTCAGTGTGTTACATTTTCTCTACCTCTACTTTGCTTTGGTGTTGTTTTTCAATTTCTTACTATTACTTGGTTGCTTTAATGCATCTATTCTTAAGCAGGTGGTTGTTTTTTTCAGTGTGCCCCTGTGACAGTAGTAGCCTGCCTTTTCTGAGTACTTACCCAGGGCCAGGCCTTGTGTGATAATACACACACACAATGAATGCTCCCCAGGGAGGAGGCTGGTATCACAGTGATGCCTCTCATACTGAGGAAGAAGCTCAGGCACAAAGGATTAAAGCTGGCAAGCGGCAGGGCTGGGCTTTGACAACATGTGGTCCAACTTCAATGCACACGTAACAACCTTTTTGTGAAAGTTCTATTAGTCGTGAGTACAGAAAATTATTGTAACTTGGCTTATGAAACCTGGCATAACATCTAGGAGTGGGCTTCCAAACAC
Source organism: Eptesicus fuscus (assembly GCF_027574615.1). NCBI lineage: Eukaryota > Metazoa > Chordata > Mammalia > Chiroptera > Vespertilionidae > Eptesicus > Eptesicus fuscus. Next base: position 71,706,368 of record NC_072478.1, read on the forward strand.
TGCTGGATCCAGGTGCTGCAATCCCAGAGGGGTCTGTCTCCTGCCCTCCTTGTGGCTTCTTTCTCTTCATTCTCAGATGGCCTCTGCAGGGCAGGATCGCATTTTAAAAGATTAAATACACTTAAACGAATGAAATTAGACACTCATCTGGTCTAGTCTTTCAGTGTGCGGTGATAATTAATCTTGAAAAAACATTTTAATGTTCTATGCATCGTAACTCTTACTTGCAATTTCCTGAGTGTATAAAATCAAAGAGTGGAAATTTCTATTGGATGAATGTCAGCTTTATTCACATTCTTTAGCTGAATAAATGTGATTGCTAAGAACACGTTAAATGAAACAAGTTCAGAAGTTACAAGGACTTGAAGCAACAGCAAGTACTTGATTAACATTCTGCGTATAACAGAAGTGTCATTGGGGAAAGGAACTTATTTTTTAATATGTTTAAAGGTCTTTATTGCCTAAGGGAGGGGGGACCATGTATGGTGTAAATCTTAAACTGCATACTCAATATACACGTCATGTCACATTTCTTTATTTTTAAAAACCATCTTCAGTCCATGTCCAGGCCTCCATTTGGTATAGATAGTAAGAAATTAAATGTAATATACTGCCGGCATATGTCACCCCCCCATGGTTATCTAAAATCCTAGGGTTGTGGGCAGTATCAAATATCTAGAATACTGCTGAAGTTACAGTCTGCATCCTTCCATCATTCCTCAAGCATGGTAGAATGGTCCCTTCAGGTGTAGTGGCTCTCTGCTTCTATCGGGTGCCCTAGATCCTCATAGAGGTTGAAACCACTGTGTCTAGGGTCCATGCCCCCTGAAGGCCACTACCTAGGGGGATTCAAGGGGACCCACAAATCTCAGTCCCATTCACTGGTTCTAGAAATGTCATCCCTCTCACTGTTTGGCCCCAAAGGACTTATTCTTCCTCTCTCCTTATCTACTGGGCTAGCCAAAAAGATCTCATCCATAAGTTAATACTTTTATAAAACATAGGAATGGCTGTTGTCCTCCTCGAGACCTCTATTTCCAGTTTTGCAAAAAGTCCAGGAGCAAGGAACTACAAATGACCTGGCTATCAGCTTAAAATAGGAGGGAGAGACACAGAAGATAAGCACCAATTATTATCTTGAAAATATTGTTCTGGTATCGACCTACACCATTAAGGTCTATTAATATTTGACAAAGGAGGCAAGAACATACAATGGAGTAAAGGCAGTCTCTTCAACAAATGGTGTGTTGGGAAAATTATACAGGCACATGCAAAAAGATGAAACTAGACCACCAACTTACACCATACACAAGAATAAACTCAAAATGGATAAAAGACTTAAATGTAAGTTGTGAAACCATAAAAGTACTAGAAGAAAACATAGGAAGCAATATCTCAGACATTTCACGTAGCAAAATTTTCATTGATTCATGTCCTAGGGCAAGAGAAATAAAGGAAAAAATAAACAAATGGGACTGCATCAACTAAAAAGCTTCTGCACAGAAAAAAACAAAAAACAACCACACACCCATCATCAAAATGAAAAGGGAACTCACTGTATAGGAGAACATATTTGCCAATGATACATCTGATAAGGGATTAACTTCCAAAATATATAAAGAACTCATACAACTCAACAAAAGGAAGACAAACAACCTAATTAAAAAAGGACCTGAATAGACTTCTCCAAAAAGGACATACAGATGCCCAATAGATAAATGAAAAATGTTCAATGTCACTAATCATCAGAGAGACACAAATAAAAATTATAATGATCCCTGGCTGGTTTTCTCAGTGGTTAGAGCATCGGTCCATAGACAGAAGGGTTGCAGGATAGATTCCTGGTCAAGGGCTTGTACCTCAGTTGCAGGTTTAATCCCTGGCCCTGGTCTGGGTGCATGTGGGAGGCAACCAGTATCTGTCTCTCTCACATCGATGTTTCTCTCTCTCTGTCCTCCCTTCCTTTCACTTTCTCTAAAAATCAATGGAAAAAATGTTCTCGGGTGAGAATTAAGAAAAACAACTATGATGAGATATCACCTCACACCTGACAGAATGGCTATCATCAATTATAAATCAATAGACAAGTGCTGGCGAGGATGTGGAGTACACTGCTGGTGGGAATGCAGACTGGTGCAGCCACTGTGGAAAACACTATGGAGTTTCCTCAAAAAATTAAAAATGGAACTGCTGTTTGACCCAGCAACCCCATTTCTAGGAATATATCCCAAGAACCCCGAAACACCAATCAGAAAGAATATATGCACTCCCTATGTTCATAGCAGTGCTATTTACAATAGCTAAGACATGGCAATACCCAAGTGCCCATCAGTAGATGAATGGATAAAAAATACTGTGGTACATGTACACCATGGAATATTATGCAGCAGTAATAAAAGTAGGATCTCTTACTCTTTGAGATAGCATGGATGGATGTGGAGATTATTATGCTAAGTGAAATAAGCCAGTCAGAAAAAGACAAATATCATGTGATCTCATTTATTTGTGGAATCTAATGACCAAAATTAATTGACCAATAAAATAAGTCCAGAAGCATGGAGGCATGGAACAGACTGACATATCTCAGGGGTGGGGGAGCGCAGGAAGCGATAAACCAAATAATTTATACACTTATATGCATCGCCCATGGACACAGACAGTAGTGTGGGGAAGATCTGGGGTGGGGTAAGGGCTGGGCAGAGATAGGGGATAGAGGACAATTGTAATACTGTCAACAACAACCAAAAATGTTTTTTAATTGCTCTGCTATAAATATCTAACCAAGATTTGCAGCTTGAATCATAGACAGTGAAATGATATACCATGTGACCAGAAATATCATCACCTCCAGTTAGTGAAATATGTCTTAGCTCCACCGAGTTCGAGGAATTGCCCAGAATGGATGCCAGCGGGATCCCCACACAGCAGCTAGGTGAAGGAATGCAGATACCATTAGTAAGATATGCAGGATATGCAGAAAAAATACTTAAAAACTGCTGGAGAACAGATTAAAAAGGCCAGGCAAAAATACCTGCAGCTAGGAAATGGAAGTCAGGCCAGCTTGGGTGGTGCCCTGCTGCTGAGGGGTGGAGACTGTTGGCTCTGGGAGAGTCTTGAAGAAGCTCCTCTGACTCAGAAGTCATCAGCCTATGCTCTGTGGATCACAAGGGTCTTAAAGGTGATTTCTGGAAATGTTGGATTGGAGTTTCACTTAAAAAATAGCTTGTTTTTTTTTTTTCTTTCTCTATTTTGAACTCTATAATGAAAATCAGAAAGTAAACCTAAAACTGTTGTATTGTGAAGGGATACTGAATGGGTGTGTTACTTCAAACATCCCTTACCATGCTAACCTCATCTCCTCCCACGTTCCCCTTGCTCACACCCTCTTAGCCATCCTACCCTCCTTGCTGTTCCTAGAATATACCACAAGTGTTCCCATCTGCCTGCTATATGGGCATCACTGTATTTGGCTTCCTCGCCGCTTTCAAGCATTTGCTCATATGCCGTCTTCTGGGTGAGACCCTTCCTGATCACCATATTTAAAGATTGCCCCTCTGTCTCTAAGTTCCTAACCCCCTTTCCTGACTTACGTTTCATACATTTTCTCACCTTCTTCCATACTATGCAATTTAATGCCGTGTTGTATTTTATTGTCTGCCATCAGCTAGTGTGTAATCTCCCCAAAACAACGGCGAGGGAATTTGGTTTGCTTTATTTAATGAAACCCCAGCACTTATAGCAACGCTGCATGGAAATCTTTGTTGAATAAACAAATAGAGGTCAAGATGATCCGTGACATAGAAGAGCAAACGCCACCTTAGAAAGACCAGAGCAAGTGCTCAAATTTTTCTTTATAGATGTCTGTGTCTGTGTGTAGAGACAGTTTTATCTCTTAGTCCAAACTGTTGTTGGACCTTCTTGTGGACATACCCACACAACTATAGAGGAAGCTTTGATCACTTGTTTTAAAACATGCATATAGTTAAGAATCATATTCAAATACAGGAAATATTTATTAAGTACCTCTGTGATCCAGAACCTCTGTGGGTGTGCTCATCTTGTTCAACTCATGTGATCCACACAACCACCAGCAAAGGTATTTCAATAGAAGTTAAATCTTGAAAGCAGGGGCATTTTTGAATTCTCCACCCACTCACTAGTCACTGCAAGGGTTTGATAGGTTAACTTGAAGGCAGGATGTCCACACATTTGAATATACTCTTTTTCTTACTGTATGTCAGCAGTTCTCAAACATAAGTGGCATAAAATATATCATACAGTGATCTCTATCCAAAGATCACATCTAATCTACTTTATGGACAAGTAAGGGATTTTCAAGAGTAATTTTTATTCAACCCAATTTTCAGCTTGTTTTCTAATCTCTTAAAAGTGTAATTTCAGTTTTCACTAACATTAGCCTCATCATATTCCAAGTTACCTTGTTTTTGCTTGAACTTCAGAATAAAGCTCCAGTGGTCATATTTGTGCACATATTTGAAAAAATTTTAAGGCCCTGGGAACAAGAAGGTGGTTGTTCTTCACCACTCTTTTTAAATTCAAAGTCGCGGACGTCCACTCACATAAAATAAAACTCATCTGCTCCCTGCCTGCCCCTCACAGCACAGCTGTCAGTGGTGCAGAGACAAGAAAACACCAAAAGTGTTAAAATGGAGATGTACGTGCCCTGGTTGCAGGCTTAATGCCTGTCATCATTGATATTTCTATCTCTCCCTTTCCCTTCTGCTCTGAAATCAATAAGCAAATATATTTTTAAGAAGAATAAAGTAATACATTCTAGAAAGAAATTAAGAAAACATCTTTATTTGGATAAAAGGAGTGTAAAGGGACAAATTTGTATAGAGACTCTGTCATTGGAGAAAAGTAAACAAAATAAATGCATACTGAAATATGGATAGATCTGTATGCGATGTTGGAAGAGAGAATACAGAAATTCTAATATCGATGACTAAAAGTGACCGATAGGATTGCTGTTCTTATATAAACAAGAATGTTTCAATAGTTATACTTTTGAACAACCAGATAAAATCTCTATGAAGCACTTCCATATGTTATGAGAAAAACAATAAAACAAAAACATATTAAAAATTATAATAGTTTCTAGAAAATGATAACGGATTCCTTGTCCTCTCTAAATCTTTTAACAATTTCAAACATGTCCACATTTGACTATTGAATCATTTGCCACCTTCTCTGAGCTGAAGCTATTAGAATGTAGGAATCATCTGCATTCACTCTGAAGCACAGCTCTTGTAGGAGCTGTGTGCCTGGCTTTGGCATGACTTTAATGTCAAATACCCCAAAACTAAGTTTGACACACTCAGAGCCACTCAGCATACTGCTCTGAAGGTACCACACTGAGTGTTTCAATTGATCGGAAGGAATTAGCAATAACTTTAAAATTACAGAAAAAGGTACAAATGAGAATATCATAGTTTGATCAGTAATGAAAGTTAAAGATAAATATTTAAATATGTGGAATTCAAATAATATGGGATTGAGGGTGGTTGTTATGTGGATGGTAATATGGATGAGACTTGATGGACCAAGTATTGGTGACTGTTGGGTCTGGGTGATTACCCTTGAGTATATTTGAAATTCTCTATAATAAAAAGTTTTAAAGAAAATATTTTATTTAAGATCAGCACACATTCTGTTTTATTTCCTATAGAATTATCTGACTATGAGATGGTCCACTTGTTCAAACCATCAATGTACTTTGAGAAGAAAAGAATGAGACTGCTGCTGTCACTATGAAAGGGTCAAGAGGTGATCATATCAGAATTAAAAGTTCCATTTCCCTGGGCTGTAATGATAGACTCTTAGCCATAACTGAAACACTCAATCAAGCTTTTACAAATAAAGAGGCACTATTTATGATGTGAGGATATTTGTTCTTCTTAAGTAGTAATAGTCTATGATTAGGCAGTGAGCTGCAAAATCTTCAGAGAGCACCTAATCACCCATCTGAATTTATTCTAACAAGGTTTTTTATTTTGATTTTCTCCTTTCACAACTCTTCTAAAATGTTAATGAGCTCCAATTCAGTATTTTCTCTTAGAAAAGTTAAAATGCATGTGCTACCTTCCTTTTCTTTAATTTTCAGCCCCTATTAAATTCTTGGTCTCTTTTCCTGTCCTACAGATAACTGCTGTTGAAAAGAAATGTAGTAATCACATATGTAATTAACATGTTTCTAATAGCCACATTTTAAAAAATAAAAAGGGGGGAAAATTCATCTTAATAATATACTTTATTTCATTTTATACAACATATCCAGTTCTCACCATTCTTAAAGATCACTTTTTGAATAACAAATCGATAACTGGATTTCAGAATGTTTACAGGATTTACTGTACTGCTTTCTTATGCATCAGTACATATATTGCATACTGATACATATAAATATTATATAAATATATCTGAAATGGTCAAGAGGTGACCATATCAGAATTCAGATTTCTTCAGTTCCCCCTGGGCTCCAATGTCAGTCTCTCAGACATAAGCAAAACACCCAATCAAGCTTTTGTAAGTAAAAAGGCACTATTTATGTCCACACTATTATTTATATCCATACTATCATTACAGAATAAGCGTAAGAAGAGGGATTAGGGGTCTTTTATCTTATGTTATTCCTATTTTTATTAAATTTCAGGATATTTTACTAAGATGCAAAGGAGGTTAGATATAACACCTCTCAACCCATTGTCATTATATCTTGAGTGAATGAGGCAAGTACAGTTTATAATTCATTTGAAGGCTGCTGTATCCAGCAGTGTACTTTTTAATATATATATATTTTTATTGATTTCAGAGAGAAGGAAGAGGGAGAGAGAGATAGAAACATCAATGATGAGAGAAAAACCATTGATCGGCTGCATCCTGCATGTCCCCTACTAGGGATCAAGCCCATAACTCAAGCGCATGCACTTGACCAGAATCGAACCCAGGACCCTTCAGTCCACAGACTGACTCTCTACCCACTGAGCCAAACTGGCTAGAACTTCCAGCAAGTGTACTTTTATTTAAATCCATAGTGAGCTAACAATGACCCAAGTCTTTCAATAGTCTTGAAGGTCGGGTATTATGGATTCCAATAAAATATTAGCCCTGGAAGCCAGAGCTTTTTTTTTTTTTTTTTTTTTTTAATTCCACTCTTCACATTTTTTGTTTGTTTTGGAAAATACACTTATGTTTTTATATTATTTATTCATGTTAAGATGTAATACATTTAGAGGAGATTAAAAATGGCGGCAGAGTAGGAGGATGCTGCACGGACATGCTCCCAGGAACAAGCTGAAATTACAACTGAAATACGGAAAGGCTTCCTGAATAATCAATGGAAAACTCACAGGTGAGAACCCTGATACCCAAGGACTGAAGATGGAGACCGCATAGAGACTGGTAGGAGGGGCAGAAGCACGAAAGGGCTGGCCGGGCACCCACAGATGGCAACTGAAGATATCTCAGTTGTCAGGGGAGCCCCTGAGAACTCTGGGATCTAATCCAGAAGCTGGGCTCCCCAGCAGAGAGCACCAAACTGAGGAGGGTACCCACATCTAGCTGTGAAAAGCAATGGGGTGCTGTCTACCAGGGAGTGGCAGCTGAAAGTTCAGGCACCCTCTTATAAGGGCAATGCACAAAAATTTTCTGTGGAGCCACCCACCTTGTGCTCTGGCAGAGGGACGATAAAGTGGACTGGAGCTGTGAGAGCAGAACCCAGGACTGGGGACTCAGGGGATAGAGCTCAGAAGGCAGACACCCCAAGTTTTCTGGGCTGAGTCATTCCCTCACACAGTGGAGGATATATTCCCCACACAGACATTTGCTTTGCCTGGGGGGAAGACAGTCAACACACCCTATTGGAAAACACCTTGTCCTGAGGCCACTTAAGAGATTAAAAGTAACAGTTAGCCCCCAGGCAGAAGCAACTGCCCCACCCTGTTGAAAAAACTCCCACCACACCTGAGGATGATTGCCTGGAGGCAATTCAAGTCGGAATCCTATTAGTCTGTAGACAGAGGCAGTCTCTGGAGGCTTTGAGTCTTTGCCTGATCCAATTAGTCAGAAACAGCCTTTAACACTGTCTTGCACTAGAGATTGAGAGGTATAGAGGATCTACCTAAAATATAGTCACAAACCCAAACAGACAACAAAATGAGGAAACAAAGAAACAACCCCCAAATGAAAGAACTATCGAATTCTCCAGAAGAAGAGAGAAATGAAGCAGAGATAAGAAATTTATCTGAAACAGAGTTCTGAGTAATGATGTTAAAAATGCTCAACAGTATGAAAAAAGATATAGTAAGAGTATGAAAAAAGATATGGAAAAAGAACAGTCTGAGATAAAGAATGACAGAACACAAATAAAGAACACGTTGGAAGGAATACACAGCAGATTAGGGGAATCTGAGGATTGAATCAGTAAATTAGAAGACAGAGATGAAAATATCACTCAATTAGAGAACCAAAAAGAAAAAAACAATTAAAAAACATGAGGACAGCTTAAGGGAGCTGTGGGACAATGTGAAACATAACAATATTAGAATAGTAGGTGTGCCAGAAGAGGCAGAAAGGGAGAAAGGAATAGAGAAGGTGTTTGAAGAAAAAATAGTAGAAAACTTCCCTAACCTGGTAAAGGAAAAACTCACACAAGTTCAGAAGGCACAGAAAACCCCAAATAAGAACCTAAAGAGACCCATGCACAGACACATCATAATTAAAATGCCAAAAATTAAAGACAGAGAATCTTAAAGGCAGCAATAGAAAACAAAACTGTTACTTACAAAGGAGTTCCCATAAGGCTGACACCTGATTTCTCACCAGAAACTCTACAGGCCAGAAGGGAATGGCATGAAGTACTCAAGGTAATGGAAAGCAAGGATCTGAGACCAAGATTACTATATCCAGCAAGTCTTTCATTCAAAATAGACGGTCAAATAAAGAGCTTCCCAGACAAAAAAACAACAAAAAAAAAAACGCTAACAGAGTTCATCACCACCAAGCCAGCAATACAAGAAATGCTAGAGGGATTGCTATAAGGGATTGCTGAGAAGAAGACACAGAGAGAAACCTAGCCATACAGAATTAAAATGGCTATAAATAAGTACCTCTCAATAATAACCCTAAATGTAAATGGATTAAATCCTCCAATCAAAAGGTATAGGGTAGCTGAATGGATACAAAAACATGACCCAACTATATGCTGTCTACAAGAGACCCACCTCAAAACAAAAGACACACACAGGATGAAAGTGAAGGGATGGAAAAAAAAATTTCATGCAAATGGAAAAGAAAAAAAAAAAAGCTGGAGTAGCAATACTCATATCCGACAAAATTTACTTTAAAAGCATCACGCTAAGTGAAATAAGCCAGTTGGAGAAAGATAAATATCATATGATCTCACTCATTTGTGAAATATAATGAACAACATAAACTGATGAACAAAAAATAGAGCCAGAGGGGGAAAAATATACTAGAATATAATAGAAGTAATCCTATTATTTGCAGATTTTTATACTTCCTGCAACTTTTGTGATATCATATTACATTAATACAGTTTTGGTAATATTATTATACTTAAAATTCTTTTATTCTTGAAATATTAATGTTTATTGCATGTAAAATTACTATATGTAAGATCATTTTTCTTGGATAATTGATGTTTATTGCATTTAACATTATCATATTTAAAATTGTTTTTCTTGAGATATTAATGTTTATTGCATGTAACATTATTATATTTAAGATCATTTTCTTGAAATTTTAAGGTTTATTGCATGTAACATTATATTTAAAATTGTTTTTCTTAAAATAAAAAACTGAAAAAAGATGTAATACATTTGTTATTTCCATGTGAGTTAATGAATTAATATTTAATTTTTTCTGATCTTTAATTTCTCATAAAATAAATATTTCTCATTATTTACATTATATATTATATAATATATATTTATTATAATATTTTCTCATTAATTTTTAAGACTGCATAGGGATCCCAATAACAAAACATTTGAGAACACTGGTCTAAGGAAATTCCTTCATGCATCTTTTTTTCTCCTAGAAATAGCAAAATTTTTTTTAGAAGGGATAATCAAGAGTTAGGATGTCTTGCTCCTGATAGAACACTGGTTCTAATAGTTTGGGATGACATGAGAGTGGTTATCCCTGAATTTGCATTTTGAAGCTTTAATAGGCTTATAAGTGTACTAGAGGCCCAATGCATGAAATTCGTGCAAGAGTAGACCTTCCTGGTAGGGGAGGGTGGGAGTAAGGGGGAGAGATCAACCAAAGGACTTGTATGCATGTGTATAAGCCTAACCAATGGACACAGACAACAGGGGGGTGAGGGCATGAGTGGGGGGATGAGGGGGTAATGGGGGAATAAGGACACATATGTAACACCTTAATCAATAAAGAATTTTTTTTTTTTTAAAGAGTAGGCCTTCCTTCCCCAGGCTACCGCACCAGCTTCCCTCGCAGCCCCGACTTCATCCACTCTAATTAGCATATTAAGCTTTTATTATTATAGTTTATTGCCTCTGTTCTTTTAGATCCACACCTGTTGCATTCTAGGATGCCAGTGACTTGACTTTTCTTTGCATGTGCTGCTGTTAAAAGGGAATGTCAGGGATGGATCTTCTGAGACAAATAGAATTTAAATCATTCAGATATTTTTGCTTTCTAATTTGTATCTCTAATGAATTTGGAGTTATACTTTCCATTTCTATAAAAACAAACTGCAGACAGCACATTGTTATGAGGCTCCAGCCATTTTGTATTACTGTGCCAAAGAAAGAATGTCTCAGTAAGTTAATTCTAGACTTGGAGTGTCATAAAATTTAGTGAAGAAAAAAGATAGCATTGCCATACCAATAAAGTAGAAGGTGCAATTATTTGCCTTTTGAAGCCAATTGGAACTCTAGGAATAGACAGAATGCAAAATCCAAATAAAATTGTGAACTAATAGAAAAAGTTAAATTAGCTCCTATAAATGAAACAAGTGGCCATTCTATGGAAATTGCTATATGAACAATATTGTTCAAGATGGAAAATGTGAGTAGGGCAAGTATGGTGATGAGACTTTCATTGGGCTTCAGTGGCCTTACCTCTGAATCTCCATTGGGCAGAAAGAGGCCTGGAAGATGAGCCTCAAGAGAGGAATATGAGCAAATGTTAGCCTCATAGCCAAGTGATTTCTCAACAGTGCTTTCTGCTTTCATCTCCCAAACTGCCACAAAGAGATTCAGAAGAAGACATGGCTGAGGCACATCCTAGAAATAACGGAGGGGTGGAGCTCTGCATTCCTGAACCTGTGCTAGAGTTCTGCTACCACACCCTCCATTCTACACCACACCTTTTTTCCCCCCAGTCTGTACTTCCCATGTCTGTCTTTACAGAAAGCAGGCTGGAATAGCAACAGCACCATCAGAGTCAGACTAAAATTAAATTTAGGTTTTAGTATTAGCAGCACAGAATTGGGAATGCAGGACATGATACACAGCCGTTAGCCAGTCAGATCAAGTCATATAGGCACATGGAAGCCAACTGGCAGGGACACATTACCAGTAATTAAAATTTTAGCACCTGGGTCAAGTTTCTCAAAATGGGATCCTCGGGAATCCTACAAAAATATTTCTAATGTTTTAATGTGTATAACAATAATAAATCTGGAGTTTTTCTGAATCAGAATCCCTGAAGGTGGGGCAGGAATCCTAACCCTACCCCTTACCCTAACTCCCCAGGAGATTCCACTGTGTATCCAAGGAGCCTGGCGCTGAACCTAACCCTAACACTAGCCCTAAACCTAACTCTAACACTAGCCCCAAACCTAACCCTAACCCTAGCCCCAAACCTAACCCTAACCCTAATCCTAACCCTAACACTAGCTCTAGCCCTAAACCTAACCCTAACCCTAGCCCTAAACGTAAACTTAACCCTAATTCTAACCCTAGCCCTAGACCTAAACTTAACCCTAACCCTAGTCCTAACTATAATGTTAACCCTAACCCTATGCAGTCAAAGACTTTGTTTCATTTACGGCTGTTTTTCTAGAATAGTGTCTGGCTTAGGGTAGACACTAAATAAAATTTGTTAAGTAAGTGAAAAGATGAGCTATCACAAAAATAAGTAAGGTAATATCTAACAGATTTTATTATAAAGGAATAGTTTGAAAAATGAGAAGAACTAACATTTTCTGAGTGCCTACAATAAACTAGACACTGTGCCAAACACTTACATATATCTTAATAATTCCTCACAAAAGGTATTTACAGGTGAGAAGTCTAAAGCTCAGATAATTTAAATAACTTTCCCAAAGTCACTTAGCCAATATAGAACATCATTTCAATACTTTTCATTTTATTTCAATGTCTCCAAGTGCTTTCCCTGACTCCCAGACTAAATTAGTTGCTCCTACAAATACTCCTTCAGAGTATGCCCTCTACATTGTCCCCTCGTATCATTTGTCACTGTTACAATTCACTGTGTCCTGTGCTGTTTAATGTCTGTATTCTCCATTGCACTGTCCGCTTCATGATAAGGGGCAGTGAATATCTTGTTGACATTTCCATGTCCAGAGCCTTCCACTCTGTGGAATGCTTAATCTCTAACATCTACTTGTTGAATAAAAGAACGAATCGAGTTCATTTTCTCCCAAATGTTATAACAGTTGATGAGTGGGTTGTTTGTGAGAATTAACGATGAGAATTAATGATTTTGTAGATCAACTACCTGAATGGCACCCATTGGAATAAAGCCTGGCAGAATATTGCAGGAGAGTATGCTGGTGCATAGGGGGACTATTTGTTCTTCACAGTTTTCCGTAGGCAATGGGACCATATGGTATGGATTTCCTCTGACAACGTGCTGTCCAACATGGCATCTTCTAGCCACATGAGGCTATTTAAATCAAGGTTAATTAAAATTAAATAAAGCTGAACAATCATTTCAAGCCATATTCCAATTGCTCAATAATCATGCATGACTAGTGGCTGGCTTATTGGGCAGCACAGACAAAGAAAAGTCCCATTAAGGAAGAGTTACATTGAACAGCACTATTTCATAAAGTTTAAAATGTCCTTAGGAAGATAAATTTTTTTAAAATTGGAAGGGGCCTATTTGACTAGTTTTGTATTCTAATAAAAATTAAACTTTGAGAAAGAATCCAATAATCTGTATCCCCAAGTGTTTCTGGTCAAGGCCTATTACGTGAAAAGGAGCTTCGTTGTCCACAGCTGAAACATTTAATCAGACCTGCTCATGCAGAGCCGCGACTGGTGTGGAAAGAACCACTCCTCCAAGGGCTGGGGCAGGCCTGCGTTCCAGGGCCGCTGCCAGCCCCTTGCTGGATGGAGCCCCATGTCTAATGCCATTCAATACCATCCTTTTGCATTTGATGTACAAAACAGAAGACTGACATTTGAAGAAGAGGGAAGGGTTTGGGATGCTGAATGCAACTCAGACTACAGTTAGAGTCACAACTGCTAGAGAGAACGTTGTTAAATGATTCCTTCTTCAAAATGTCACAGATCTTCGGGTAATTTCTTCATAAAATGTAACTTTCAATGACTTTGGCCAATACACTTTTTAACTTTTTTTGAGATTCTATTGCTGGAGATTTCACCTCTCTAATTGTCATTGCCTTAGAAAATAACATGGTTACTAGACAAGATTAAACATTTTATTTTTTTAAGTTCACTTATGGGGGGCAGGGTTGGAAGAATTTTCTTAGTTTGAATCCTCCAGGTTTGGGCCTTATAATTTGTTTACATTTCTCCAGTCTTACTGACCCAGTCTACTACCAAGATTGAAAATAGTTCATGGTGTTCACTTGTAGACAGGAGACCGGTAGGAGAGCTGAGGAGGGGACCACCGCGCAGGCCCACAGTTCCTAACTCAACAGGTGGGGAACAGGGGGGGTTTATGTTCTTTGGGGGCTAAGCCCCACTTCCCACCATCTCTCCCGGCCTTTCAGGGTTGTCTTTTCAACCCTCCTGAGATTTTCTTAGGAGAGACACCCAGTGGCAATGGTGCTTCTGTGGAGAGGTGGTGAAGGATGCAGGTGGGGGGATTGGGGAGTCAGTAAGGCTGGGAGGAGGTGCTGGGATGGGGCCCTTGGATTCCTGAGCCGTGAGCGGGACCGGGAGCCAAGAGAGAACCCCGAAAAGGACCGAAAAACTCGGAGAGGAGCTCCGATGGACAGGGCGGCTAATGGGGAAGGGTCACTCCGGGACGTCGCAAGCCACGGGCCGGGGTAGGCCAGCCAGGGCTCGGGGACCCGAGCTCCGCCGATGAGGTCAGCGGAGCCGACGCGCCGGGAGGAGGCCGTGGAGCCCCCGGACGCGGGTGCCGGGAGGCTGGCGGAGGGGCGGGACGGGACTGGAAAAGGGACGGGAGCGAGGGCCACGGGAGGAGGGACGAGGGGGCGTCGGCGCTGGCAGCCGGAGGCGGCCCGACTGGGATCGTTTCCTTCCGGAGGGGAGGCCGCCTCTGGACCCAGGCGCGGACAGGGGGCGTCGGCGGGCGGAGGACGGGGGAACACCACGGCCCCGCTACCGCCCCTAGCTGGCGGCCGTGGTGTCTGAGGCTCCTCCTCCGGCCAGTCCCGAGCCCGGCAGCAGCGGGCGCGGGAGGGAGGCGGGAGCGAGGGCGGGGGCTCGGGAAGGAGAGAGGAGGGAGGGACCAGGCGCGCCAGTGACAGGGTGGCAGCCGAGGAGCGGACGCGTTGCCGCCGCCGGCGTTCCGCCTCCTCCTCCTCCTCCGGCAGCTCCTCTGGCTGCCGCCGCCGGGAGAAGTTTCACTCCCGACTGTCGCTCGGAAGCCCTCGACCCAGAGCCGCCCGGGGAGCGCGGCCGGCGGCTGCAACCCGCGGCGGGCTGGGCGTCCGGAGCGCTCGGAACCCCAGCCGGCGTCAGCGCCCGGTCGGCGGGCAGCGGCCGGGGCTGGGGGCGCGGAGGCGCCGGAGGGGCGGGTGGGAGCCGCGGACCCGCGCCGCGCCGCGCCGCAGCCGCTCCGCTAGCGTCGGCGCCGGGCAGCCGCGATGGCCGTGCGCTCCCGCCGCCCGTGGATGAGCGTGGCGCTGGGTTTGGTGCTGGGCTTCACCGCCGCGTCCTGGCTCATCGCCCCCAGAGTGGCCGAGCTGAGCGAGAGGAAGAGACGCGGCTCCAGCCTCTGCTCCTACTACGGCCGCTCGGCCGCTGGCCCCGGCGCGCGGCAGCCGCTCCCCCAACCTCAGCCCCGGCCGCGGCCGGAGCAGCCCCCGCCCCCCGCGCGCCAGGAGCGCCAGGGGCCGCAGCTGCTCGAGCCGGCGGCTGGGGTGACCCGTTTTCGGAGCAGCCCCTGGCAGCAGCCACCTCCGCTGCAGCAGCGGCGGCGAGGACGCGAGCCCGAAGGTGCGACGGGGCTCCCCGGCGGCCCCGTAGCGGAGGGGGAGCCCGAGGAGGAGGACGGGGGCGCGGCTGGGCGGCGGAGGGGCGGCCGGCCGAAGAGTAGCCACAACGGCAGCGGGGACGGGGGCGCCGCCGCCCCGAGCTCCCGACCCCGAGATTTCCTGTACGTGGGGGTGATGACCGCGCAGAAGTACCTGGGCAGCCGCGCGCTGGCGGCGCAGCGGACCTGGGCGCGCTTCATCCCCGGCCGCGTGGAGTTCTTTTCCAGCCAGCAGCCCCCCGACGCCGGGCTCGGCCTGCCCCCGCCACCCCTGCCTGTCATCCAGCTGCCTGGGGTGGACGACTCCTATCCTCCCCAGAAAAAGTCCTTCATGATGATCAAGTACATGCACGACCACTACCTGGACAAGTATGAGTGGTTCATGCGCGCCGACGACGACGTCTACATCAAAGGTGACCTCCCGGCGCCGGCTGCCCCGCCTGCCCACCCCCTTTCTTTGCA
This sequence comes from Eptesicus fuscus, assembly GCF_027574615.1. Taxonomy (NCBI): domain Eukaryota; kingdom Metazoa; phylum Chordata; class Mammalia; order Chiroptera; family Vespertilionidae; genus Eptesicus; species Eptesicus fuscus. Next base: position 71,722,277 of record NC_072478.1, read on the forward strand.
CCTCACCCCGAACCCCTGCCCAGCACCTCTCTGCGCTGCCAGCACGCGCCCCGGGCTCCTGCAGCCCCCAGCCCGCCGTCCCCACCCCTCGCCTCCGCCTCCCATCCCTAGTCCGCCCTTCTCCCCCTCCTGCGGTTTGGGTCCTCCGCGCACCTACCCGGCTTTGTCCGCCTTCCTCCTCACTTCTTGCTTTTCCGCCCCCTCCCAGCGCTGAGCCCTCCTCCTCACAGTGTGGGAGAGGTGAGGACCCGGACCTTAGGGTTCAACCAGAGGCTCTTCCCACTCCGCCTGGCTCCGAGAGCCCAGCCCGGGGTGGTGGCCGGTTCCCAAACCAGCCCAGAGGGGCGTGTCCTCGGCGGAGAAAGGGAAGACTGCGGGCGCCGGCGGGAGAGCCAGTCTGGAGAGCGCGGTTCTTGCTTTGTTCCCCTACCTTTTCGTTTTCACTGGATCTAGCGCAATTTCGGAACGGGGGAGGGGGAGGGATCGTCTTCCCTGGCTCGGACCCTCCTCTGTGCGTTTCCTTCCCTCTCACAAGACCCGCCCGCGCGGGGAGTCCCTGAGCATCTCCAGCGCCCCGCGCGCCTGCCGGCCGCTACCGCGCGGCACCCAGCCGTCCCCGGTCCACCCCACCCGCCCCGCCACGCCTCGGCAAAACCCCCGGGCGACGAGTGTGTTGTCAGATTTGGAGCGGGGAGGGAGGGTCTAGCATCCGAGAATCTTCCAGACCCTGGGAGCTCCAGGCTGCGCTAGCGCACACCAGTGTGGATCCTGTCCAGACCATCTTGGCCGCTGCGATAAGCAGAGGCTGGAAGTCCCCCAAACCACGCGCGGCCACAGCCTGAGAAAACTTTGTCAGCTTTTTGAAGGAGGCGCGGCCCTTCACCCCGAGTGTGGGTGGCTCTGGCCAGAGATTTCTAAACTCAGCAGAGAGAAGTTCCTGAGGGCTGGAGCAAATCTCTCCAGTCCCGCCTATTGCGGGGATGGAGAGGGATGGAGGGGAAGGAGAAGAGGGTGTGGAACGGAGGTCTCCCGGTGCGTTCCACGTTCCCCAGCTTCCGGGACAAAGCGGGGCAGCCCTTCCTCCGTTTGGGCCTCTCTCCTCGTAGCCTCATTGCTCCCCCCTGGCCCAGGAAGCAGCACCTTTCCCAGGGCTCAAGGAAAAACAAGCCTTTCTCTTAGGCTTTGAAAGATTGTCCTTCGGAACGTTGAAATGCCTCAGTCTTTCCATTTCTATTAAGAATGAGATGCATTTTGTGTTAGGAACCCAATAATAGCTGAAGCTCATTGCGATGCAAGGGGCGTGGCATGGGATCAAGGTAATGACTGCAAATGCTGTGCTCATCAAAAATGTCAGTAAAGGTGCTGACTGGGAATATGAGAAGGTGACTGCTTATTCCAGTTCACCGTTTTGTAGGCTAATAAATGCCTTTGAAGTGTTAATTTTAAATTGTTTTTCCTGATGACTCAACAAGCTGTAGGAAAACCAGTTTTATTCTTTAATTTAAATATGTGTTATTTTCTAAAAGGGAACTTTCCAAAGTTCCAAAGTTAAATTTCAAGAAAAGTTAAGGACAAAACACTAAACTGAATCAATTGTCAGAAAAAAAATATTACTGGATATGAACACTGTCAGTCAGTGTTAAATATCGATATTTAATACTTCTGGGAATTTTATCATTACTTCCAATATGCTAAGAAACCTCTTTATTCTCCTTATCCTTAATTATTTCACCTTTAAAAATCTGATGATTGTTTCCCCCTGGCCGGGTAGCTCAGCTGGTTAGAGCGTCCTCCCCAAACGCTAAGGTTGCGGGTTTGATTCCCAGTCGGGGTACATTAAAGACTCAACCAATGAGTGCATAAATAAGTGGAACAACAAACCAATGTTTCTCTCTCTCTCTTTTTCTAAAAAAAAAACAATAAATAAAAATTTAAAAAAATCTGATGATGGTTAGACTTATTAAAGTTTTTTAGTGACTTTGATTAGAAGATTGATTCTTTAAATTAGTTCTGAAAAAATAATAGAGTATTCAGAGAGGTTTTTCTTCTTTTCATTTCTTTAAGACTTGTGGGGAGTTTACACCCAATATTGGAAGTTCTGCCCCTTACTTTGTACATGTAGATGATTATGAAATTAGGAAAAGAATGATTGTTGCCTTTCTCTTTGTAGGTGACAAGTTAGAAGAGTTCCTTAGGTCACTGAATAGCAGCAAGCCCCTCTACCTGGGCCAGACTGGCCTGGGGAATATTGAAGAACTCGGAAAGCTGGGCCTGGAGCCTGGGGAGAACTTCTGTATGGGAGGCCCTGGCATGATCTTCAGCCGAGAGGTCCTCAGGAGGATGGTGCCGCACATTGGTGAGTGCCTCAGAGAAATGTACACGACTCACGAAGATGTGGAAGTAGGAAGATGTGTTCGACGGTTTGGTGGGACTCAGTGTGTCTGGTCTTATGAGGTAAGACTTGAGCTGTTTTGCAAACGTTCACATATGGCAGGTACATGCCACTTTACAGTCTGGGAAGTGATTCTGTTTGTTCTGTCTGTATCTTTGCATTTGCTTGAAAATGATAGCAGCAGCTGGTGATGGAAACAGGGAGATTGTGGGACATACCTTTCTTATTAGAGCTAGGCCTATCTGAGGTTTGCTCATTGCGTGACCACCTTATCCTTAACTTTAATCGACAGCCTAGAAATATGGTCTGAAGATGCTCTCCCCTTTTATTTGCTTTATTGGTGTTTATATACATGCATATCCATTTCCTGTCTCTAACAAGAGGACTAATTCTCTTGGGCTGTAGCTTTTAGCACCAGGTACTTTGTTGTTGTTGTTGTTTTGGCTAGGTATGTAATTTCATCTGTTTTTTTTCAAACAGTTAAAATCTGAAGTTTCTATGAAGATTTTCATGTGGAAATTTAACATGTATTTCTTTCAAAGTTTAGGAAAAGTTAATTCATAATATATCAGTTATGATAGATTTATTCACAAACTTTTATTTATTTTTTAATATAAATTCTTTATTGTTCCAAGTATTACATATGTCTCCTTTTCCCCCATTGACTTCTCCCTGGCTGCTTCCACCCCCCAGCACATGCTCTCGCCTCCCTAGTGTCTGTGTCCATTGGTTATGCTTATATACATGCATACAAGTCCTTTGGTTGGTCACATTCCCCCTCCTCTCCCCACTCCCCCCGTCCCCCCCCCCCGCCCTCCCCCGCACACACCCTCCTTTGAGGTTTGATGGTCTGATCCATGCTTCTATGTCTCTGGATCTACTTTTGCTCATCAGTTTATGTTATTCATTATATTCCACAAGTGAGTGAGATCATGTGATATTTATCTTTCTCCAACTGGCTTATTTCGCTTTGCATAATGCTCTCCAGGTCCATCCATGCTGTTGCAAATGGTAAGAGTTCCATTGAGTAGATGTACCACCATTTTTTAATCCACTCATCTGCTGATGGGCACTTAGGCTATTTCCAAATCTTAGCTATTGTAAATTGTGTTGCTATGAACATAGGGGTGCATATATTCTTTCTGATTGGTGTTTCTGATTTCTTGGTATATATTCCTAGAAGTGGGATTACTGGGTCAAATGGGAGTTCCATTTTTAATTTTTTGAGAAAACCCCATACTGTTCTCCACAGTGGCTGCACCAGTCTGCATTCCCACCAGCAGTGCAAGAGGGTTCCTTTTTCTCCACATCCTCGCCAGCACTTGTCATTTGTTGATTTGTTGATGATAGCCATTCCGACAGGTGTGTGATGGTACCTCATTGTTGTTTTGATTTTCATCTCTCGGATGATTATGTTTGAGCATGTTTTCATATGCCTTGTGGCCTTCTGTATGTCCACTTTCGAAAAGTGTCTATTTAGGTCCTTTGCCCATTTTTTGATTGAATTATTTATCTTCCTTTTGTTAAATTGTCTGAGTTCTCTATAAATTTTGGAGATTAACTCCTTATCTGATGTAACATTGGCAAATATGTTCTCCTATGCAGTGGGCTCTCTCATTGTTTTTTTGATGGTTTCTTTTGCTGTGCACAAAATTTTAAAGTAAATGAATTATCTAGAAAAACAGAAGTAGTTCTGTTTTTAGAAGATGTTAAGTAATTACTTGATATTTTGATTGGTTCCCTACAGGTTGTTTATATCTGTCCTTATTTTGTTTTCTGAACAGCAACTATTATTAAAATAATCTGAGCTGTGAATTGTTGTTTAATTGCAGTGATTTTTTTTTTATAAAATACTCTGAAGTTTTTTTCCATCAGAAATTGGTTTTTAAGTTAAATACAATTTTTACAAAAGATAGTTTTCCTGAAAGATAATCCTAGTACAAATCGATTTAACACTTAGTGTATTGAGGTTTTCATTATAGTTTGGCTTTCAAGTAGTTGGTGTTTAACTTATTTTAACTACCCAGTGCATACCTTTGTAAATGATAATGTAACTCATTTACTTTTCAAATTTTCATGTCTCTTAGTATAGAAAAATCATTTTATGAAAATATATGTATTACCTGTAACGTCATTATACCTCAAGATTGCACAGTCTCATTCATTTTTCTTTTAGAAGTTGAATCCCACTTTCGTAAAATTTGCTTTTTTTCTGTTTTGTGGTATTTACACTGTGGAGAAATAGTTCTTATATTTATTACAGAAAGTAAACATTATTTGATAAGTAGTTATTTGGAATATATACTATGCAAACTTAAAATTATTACATACTTCATTTGTTTTGGTAAGAAAAACAGTATTTTTCTTTTACAAAACTGTCTTACAACTGACTTTTAGAATAAAATTTATGCAAGCACATTACAGTTTAAAAATAAGTAAAATATAAATTCAATGAAAAAGTGTCTTTTTCCCCGGAATATAAATCTAACTAAAAGGCAAAGAAAAAAATGCTCAACATAGAAAACACTTAGTGGATTTTGTCGACTTGTGGATATTATTTTGCAGACTCACTGAGAATGATCAGTAAAAGAAATCATTCATATTTAAAATGAAGATGGAAAATTCTTGTTTTATTTGACACTTTGTTGTCCTAACATCACACATAAAGTTTTAACAAACGATTTTGCAGTGATTTGTTTTATAAAACACTCTGAGGTTTTGTTTGTGTCTCTCCCTTCAAGTTTTCATTGATTCTGTTATGAAGGTACAACCCTTACATACCAGTCTACCCATTCATGTTCCAAGGGAGTAAAATACGCTCAAGTGACCTACATGCTTAAGAATTTATTTAATGATTTGTTTATAACATGGACATTTGTTTTGGTTAAAGTGAAAGGGAGTTATCATAGATGTGTGTCCTCTCTGTTAGAGTGGTGGAAACTGAGATCCTTTCATTAACTGATATAAAGGAAGAGACAAACAAAAGAGATTCCAGGTCTTACAGAATGTAACTTTATGATTGCTATATTTTTATTAACTTTTCACAATACATTTTGAATTTTAGTCTGATACTTGTCAATCACTGAGTTCAGGATCTGTATGAAAAAAAAAAAGTCACTTTTACATTTTTCCTAGCAATAGAAAATATTATTTTCTGAAGGAATACTGTTTCAGAATGTTGACTTTATGTTTTGCTAAGCAATTATATAAAATTTATTTTGTTTTGGAATTTCACTATTTAAAGAAGCAACTTAAACAATATTTATTTTAGAGGCATCATTGATTTAATCTTTATACAGAGTCTCAATGTATTCATTAAAAGAATGATGGAAAATTTCATTACCAAAGAATATTATATTTATGAAACACCTGAGTAGGTCAGTTGGGGCATAGCCACATTAAGGCTTTCCCATTGGGATTTCAGGTTAGTTGAAATGATGCCCATCTTTTCTAGTGTTCATATTATGTGGAAAAACTGATCTATTCCATTATGGGTTGGCATCCTGAGTAAAGGTGAGATTTCACATCTGGTAATAGAATAAGTTACGAAATTGATCAGTAATTTTGTTTCCATATTTTTTTAAAAGAACCATCTGTGACAGAACTTTCTTAAAATTTTGAATTTCTTTTGTCTATATCTTCCATGGATTTCAGAATTTTGTGACTTTTCTTCTGAATAAAGTTCTTGCAGCGGTAACAGCACTGTTAGGGACACATGTTCAAGATTTTTGAATTTGAGTAGATGAAACATTCATGATGGAGTTATATCTTTTGAAAGATGATGAACAGGCTTTCAGATCTTACAGGAAAGAATTGGACAAAAGTATTACAATACATAGGTCATGTAGCTTTTCTTGAATATAAATTATATTTTTTATAAACGTAGGAATCTTCTAGTATTCTTTTTTACTGTTCGTTCAGTTGAAGTCTGCTTTATCTGTGTCATGTATACAATTAAGAGAGAGAGAGAGAGAAACGCAGAGAAGAAAATATAAACTTGAATTTGGGTTGGAGTCATCACTTTACTACTTACTAGTTTCATTGTCTTTTGTAAGTTACTTCTCTGAGCCTTGGTTTAATTGAACTGAAAGTGGAAATTATAACTGTGTTAACCTCATTGATTTTGGAGATTAAGTGAAATGGTAAAATAAATGATCCCATGTGAAGCCCTTAATATAGTGTCTGGCACATAGTAAATTGTCAGATGTTAGCTATTATTATTACAATGCTGAATTAATATATAACAGGGATTAATCAATTAATCCCTGTTATATATAATATAGTAAGTACATGTACTTACTATATTATATATAACAGGGATTAATTGATTCCTCTGTATCAAAAGAGTTAGACAATACTTTTTTTAGTTAAAAATTCAAGTTTAAGGTTTTTTGGCAAAAAAAAAAAAAAGAGAAACCATTATGTTTCAGTATTTTATTTTTATTTTTTAAGTATATTTTATTGATTTCAGAGAGGAAGGAAAAGGAAGAGATAGAATCATCAATGATGAGAGGGAATCATTGATCGGCTGCCTCCTGCATGCCCCCTGCTGGGAATGGAGCCCACAACCTGGGCATGTGCCCTTGACCAGAATCGAACCTGGGACCCTTGAGTCCAAAGGCCGACACTCTATCCACTGAGCGAAACCATCCAGGGCTGTTTCAGTATTTAAGAAGTACGAGGAATCCATTATAAAACATGGAAGAGTGTTTAAAACATGCATTACAAATATTTGCTTCAGCCTTTGAACATCATATTTAATAACTGATCTTAAGAAGATAGGGGGGAAGCCTGGCTGGGGTGGCTCAGTTGGTTAGTTGGTTGGAGTGTTGTTCCTACACCGAAATGTCGCTGGTTCAGTTCCCCTCTGGGCAAAAGCCCAGCTTGCCAGTTTGGTCCCCCATCCAGGTGCATGCAGGGGCAGTCCATGGATGTTTCTCTCTCTCTCCCCTTCCTCTTTCTCTAAAATTAATAAAAACATATTTTAAAAAAAAAGAAGACAGTGTGGGAAATATTATTTAATAAGTGATTACTTAATATACATAATTAAAGAATATCAAACAGATCAGACTCTATCTACAATAAAAAATTATTACTGTGTAGATTTCTAGATTAGTTTCCAGAACAATAGCCCATTTTCTGAGTTTCTCTAGAATTTTCTGAAGAAAAGGAAGTCAGTAGTATCCCATTTTGCAGTCAACTCGCAGGAACCTGTCTCTCAAGGCAGCTGGAAGCGCCTCTCCAAGTTCCTTGGTTTTCTCAGGAAATGATGTATAGCTTTAGTTCTCACAATAAGGCCCTGGTGGTGGTCTGGGAAAAAATTGTCTTTCCTGCTAGCCTCTTCCTCTGTTTCCTTCTCCATCAACTCCAACCACTTCTTTTCCCTTTGTCCTTAATGATAAAAAATAATAATAAGTTATAAATGCATGTTGATATGCACTGCTTTTCATCAGGTTCTCAGTAAAGTAATGTGCTCATGGCAGGCCAACCCTGATACTCCAAGAGCGCCCAGGATGTGCACCCAGATCACACTTAGGGCCCAGGAATGGCTAGACCTCTTCCGAATAAGGAGGCCTTTGGCTGCTGGTCATCCTCAGACTCACTGCTTCTTTGTGAGCCTGAGGCCATTGGAGTCAGAATTGAGGTTCTCCCTTCCCCACCTGGAGGTGGAAACACCTAGTTTTCAAGGACATGTGACAGATGTTAATACCAACAGATGTAATGGGTCGCTGTTATGCTCATTTATACCTCAAGATGTATCCGTAAAAATTACTAAATGTTTGTGAAAATTTATTCTATTCTATTCAGTCTGTGAGTGTTAGAATTTATTGGCATCCACTGCTGGTTCAGTTCACATTTTGGTTGAGCTCAATCTTGGCTACTGTTTTTCTAGTTATCTGAGCTGCCATCTGGCAGCTTGGGAGGCTGCATATGGCTCTTAAACGCTGTTTGGCAGAGACATGGAGTGGTTTAGGGTTTTTGTTTTTGTGTTTTGATGACTTTAGCAGTCTTCAGTCCCCTTCATGTCCTATTGTTGTCCACAGGGTTCTCCTCCCAGGTTTGTTTTAACTCCTTGCATGTTGAATTTTCCTTGTGCGTTTATTTTAAGTGGTTCAGGTAGGCATAAGAATCTTGATATTTTGAACCAGATAATCCACATATTGCAAATTTTATTAAAATATTCTCTAGAAAATGAAGTGATTTTTCCAGGGAGAATGAGATGTGTATTTAAATAATTTAGGGAAGGAATAATTTTTTCAAACTTGACTGTTAGAATCAATAATGTCATACAATATAGTTATATGTACTTTCTTTTTATAGGTATGTTTTTACTAAATACCTAGAACGTCCCCACTGTTAAAAAATTATTTATATAACTCATTTTCAGCTGGCGTCTTAGCAGAATTGGATATTCTGTTTTGTTTTTTGTTGTTGTTTTGTTTTGGTAGAATCTGTTATATTCAAGCATTAAAATAATTTTAATTTTAAGGATTTGTTTCCCTGTTAGGGAGTTTTGTATTTCATCTATCTAAGAGTCATATTTAGAATAGTTTGAATTTATCTTTTTAATGTTTACAGTTAAATGGAGCCACAAAGTATATATCTTTATTTCACCTAATTAAATGCTGTTTCAAAGAAAACTTAGCTTTGTATTCACAAAAAAATATTTCTCTACGGGTTGAAGAAACCATTTCTTATGACTAAATAGTTTTTAATTCTATTTCTTAAAGAATTAAATTCAGAATGTCTTATGTCTTACCCCTAAAGGCTATAAACACCCTAGAAAATTCCATTATTTCACAAAAGGGTATGTTCTGGAAGTGTTTCCCTGGGCTTGTAATACCAGAGATTTACACCATAAAAAAATTAACTATATCTAAGTTCTTCATAACATTACCATTAAGGTTAAATATGCATGCCATTCTTATAGGGCTATTGCATATCCTGTGGCTTCTTCCTATTATGGGCTTTCATCTTATGTAATGCTGATTTTATTGTATCATGAACATGTTATATGCCCAAGAGGTATATTAATATCTGCGGGAAAGTATAGCTCTGGAATTTTTATTTAAAATTTAGTCTTTCAAAAATCTTTTCTTAGTTCTGATTCAGTAGTATTTAGTTTTTAACTTTACTAAAGGCAGTAAGCTTCTCACACCTTCTTTCCCACCCCCATTCAACTTGTCAGATGAAATCATCATGCATTGATTTTATGAAATTTCTTTTCTGCCACACTGTTTCCTTCATTGTACAAAATAAAATTGTATTTCCAGTTGAAGAAGAAGCATAGTATGGTTTTTCCATATTTTGTAGTCTTAGTTAGTTCATTTTCATTGTTCATCGATGCTTTATCCCCTGGATCGTGACAATGTATGCTTTCCAAGGTGATTTCCAACAGTTGTGAAACACGTTAGGTTTGGACAATGATTTTATGCAATTTGAAATAAACTCCATGATAACATAAATATTCATATTAATTTAAAAACCTTGGATACTCTTTCTCTTGAGCATAAGGATTCTAATTTTCTAAAAAGAAATCCAAATCAATTTTCTACTTCCACTTTCTTTGTCTTGGTCTCTAAAAAGCTGTTTTTTTTTAAAAAGTTTTTTTAAAACTGATTTTTAGAGAGAGAGGAAGGGAGAGGGAGAGAGAAACATCGATGTGAGAGTGTAACATTGATCGACTGTCTGCTGCAAGCCCCCCACCCTAGGTTATGGAGCCCACAGCCGGGTATGTGCCATGACCTGGAATTGAACCAGCAATCCCTCACTCAGTGCATGACACAATGCCCAACCAACTGAGCCACACTGCCACACCGGCCAGGGCCAAAAAGCTGTTTTGAGAAACATTTATTTCAGTAAGTCTCTTTTCTACATAGTGAATTAGTGCTTAACATACAAAGAAATCTATTCTGTCATATAACTATACTACATTTTACCTTGATTACAGCATGTCATTTCTTTTGTACAAAGATATAACTTTCAATGAGGTATTTGAGCTCAACATAAACTTCATGGAAATAAAAAATTAGTCTTAAATCATTATTTGAAAAATTAGTGTCTCAAGTCATTATTTGATTTTTTATTAGGTTATTAAAGAAAACCTAAGTAAACTTTAATATTGAGGGGTTGCAGTTTCTCAGAATTCTAATGATCTCTTCATTTACTCTCTATTAAACAATACTCTAGTGTCTATTAAACAATACTCTAGTTAAGGCTTCACCGAATATAAATCAGTTTGCGTCATGCCATAACACTTAATGTTACCCCTTCTCACAAAGGTATTGGATACTTATAGTATAATAAGTATGTTACAAGTTTCTAAATTAACTGAATCAAAATAATTTTTGAAAAAGTTCAGCAGGTACTGTTTGGAAATGAATGAATGAAGTGATGTCTTAATATTTTGAGACTGTGAAATCTTTACTTACCATTTATAATTTTGAAAGTCATGTCCCTCATTCTTCACAGTCAGTGGTATCTGAACTTTTCATTATCCCTTTCAGTTTCATTTATTTTTATTGTAGAGTTATTTATTCATAGAATACTAGTACCTCAAAAAGAGATGTTTAAAGAAATATACATATTAATAAAAATAATGTGCAATAAAATAAAATTAAAATGTGGCGAAATAAGGGGAAAACATAGAAAAATAAGAAAAAAAATTGTAAAAGACATGTTGGGCATCAGTTTTCCTTACATGAAAGAGACCCCGAGCTCACCATGACACTGAAATCTGAGAGGAATTTTTGCCATAGAGTAGACAGCGCTGAGGATCCCATCCTTAGCAGCACTTCTATGTAAGTGGCATAGGATGGTTCTCCTGGGTGTTTCTGAGATATCCCCTCAATGTAGGCCAGGACTGTCTCACAGAGGGCAGTTGTGCAGGAGGAATTCTACTTGGAGACAATGCAGTTATGGTCCTTACTCGTTTTATTTTGAAATTTAGAGTGCTCTTCAGAGAGCCGTCAGGGATGTTCTCACTCAAATGTTGTATATTAGGTTGGTCAACAGGAAGGTTGAGTTATGCCTGTTTTCTGGTGAGAACCCAGAGTGCAGCTGTGGTGTCATTGGCTAAGGGGAGGTGTAGGGTTGTGCTTTCCTAATCAAGAGGAAGGCAGAGACACCAGCTACAAATGGAGGAATCAAACCAGATAAAGGGACAGACGGCCACCCCACCTGAGGAGCAGTCAGGCCCAAGAGATTGCCTAACGACTTGGCCTTGGGTTGGCAATGTGGCCGCCTAGCTATTGCATTGAGCTGATTATTAGAAATGTTAGTTTTCATAAACTTAATAATTATATGACTATCTTATGTAGTCTGTAAAAAATTACATATTTATTAAATTTATCATATATATTTAATTTTAAGGTAAAATTTGCATGCATACGTTAAAATATTGAAAGACCAACATTTTGATGAAAAATAATATATTTTAGTCAGCTAATGTTCTATTGCACAGAATTACATTTTCTATGAAATAAGGACATGTAACATAACATGATAAATATCTTGAAATACAACAAACAGTGTTAAAAAATTTAAAATAGTGTACCTTAGAATTCAGTCATCTTACATCTTCTGATTTCATTTGCTCAAATATATTTACCCAGCACTTTCTCTGAGCAGTGAAGGCACACTCGTTCCTTGTCCTCATGGAGCTCACAGGGAGGAGGAGTCAGGCTTCGAATCAATCTCTTGCCTTCATGTCTGATGGAGAATTGGATTTCTTGTCTTCATCATCTTTAACTCTTTTTCATTCTAAGTCATGAAAACTCTAGTTGGGTCCAGTAGTGTTACCTGTCTCGGACCTAAAATCAAGTGATTCTTATTTCACTTTTCTTAAATGAGCATCTTTCTCTTTGCATTACTGTCTTCTGAAGAGGAAAAATAATAAAGACATGTTTAGTAACCCAATTGCATATTAGTATATTTTGTGCCTGTTATATAGCACAGAGCACTAGGATTTTGTTTTTTAATTAAGTCTGGAGCTAGACAACTACCTGGCTTCAAATCCCAGTTGTCATTCACTAATTGTATGGCCTTACATAAGTTATTTTTCTCTGTGCCTTAGTTTTGTCTCTATCAAATGGATATATTAACAGTACTTCACAGAGATTTTGTGAAGATTGAGCGAGTCATGTATACAGCAGCATTCAGAATAATATGTGGCAGTGCTAAGCATTATGCAACTGTTAGCTATTTTTGCAGAATGGCATAAAATTGTGCCAACTCTCCAGAGCCATTGTGAGGAATAAAAAGGTCAATGTATTATAATCTCTTAAAATAATGCTTAACACATAATAATTCCAGTATATCTGTTAACTGTTGTTAATATATTCCAGTTAACGGTGTTCATATTCCCTGTTTCCCCTTACGGGAGAAAAATAACGTTGATTGGAAAGAGTTAATTGCAATTGCTTTTTGAAAGATAGGCTTCACCATAGGGGGGGACGTGCTGATTTATGGTTCTCTACCGTGACTCACAGTGGGATCCCCTGGGAACTTTAAACAGTTCTGACGCTGAAGCCCATCCCTGACCCATTAGACCAGAATCTCTTACAGGTATAGCATGGTATGCATAAAACTCCCCACATTAGTGATTCTAATGTGGCTCTAGGGTCTAGACCACTGTATAGTACATTCTTTTATTAATTTCTGTTTTCAAATATCCAGTCTATTCTTTATTCCTTAAAAATTACTTTTTGTTTTATTTTCCTTTTGGGAAAATCACAGTAAAGTAATAAACACTTCTGCAGTTCTTTCTACATCTGTTCCAAAGAGCTAGTCACTGGATTAAAGACAGTCCTATATAATAAAAGGCTAATATGCAAATTGACCAAACGGCAGAATGACTGTTTGCTATGACGTGCACTAACCACCAGGAGGAACACGCTCAATGCAGGAGCTGGCCCCTGGTGGTCAGTGCGCTCTCACAGGGAGAGCGCTGCTCAGCCAGAAGCTGGGCTCATGGCTGGCGAGCGCAGCAGTGGTGGCGGGAGCCTCTCCTGCCTTTGTGGCAGTGCTAAGGATGTCCCACTGTGGGGAGCGGGCCTAAGCTGTCAGTTCGACATCCCCTGAGGGCTCACAGACTGCGAGAGGGCACAGGCTGGGCTGAGGGACCCTCCTCCCCTCAAGTGCATGAATTTCATGCACCAGGCCTCTAGAGAATAAATATAAAGTCATTACTTACAACTGTAGTGTGCTTTCTTATCGTCTGATGCTCATTTTTGCATAGAGCTCCTTTTTTTAAAAAGAAAAATTAAAAATGGATTTTAAAACATTCTTAGGAAAAGATGTAATGTGTATCCATGCAAGGCTTAAGGTTTTATAGCTGTTTTTATTTATTACATGTGAGTAATATATAGTAATAGAGTTCTTAAAATACAGGCATACTTTGCTCTATTGCTTTTCACTTTATTGTGCTTCACAAATGTTTTTGTTGTTATTGTTGTTGTTTTTTTTTTTTACAAATTGAAAGCAAGGCCCTTCACCAGCAAAAAGATTACAACTCTCTTTATTGTGATACCCACTTCATTGTGGTGGTTTAGAACTGAAACCTCAGCATCTTCCAAGATATGTCTGTATAGGATGAGTGTTTTCATTGACTTGATTGCTTTAACGTTGACTTCTTGAATTGAGGCTAAAAAGGGAAAAAAGAGTGATTTGTTTGATGATTGCAGAAACCATAATTTATTTAATAAGTGGGTAATTGATTTCGATCAGTCATCCTTAACCAGTATTTTCCTGCCTACTGCTATAGCCAACTGCTACAATCCAGGTAAGTACAGGATATATAGGAATGAAATGGAAGAAGATCCCAAGGAGCATAGGAAAATGCAGAGCTTTCTCCAAACTAGAAGTAATGCATAGGGACATGCCAGATGAGTGGGGATACCTGGGAAGGCAAAGACAGGAGAGTAGCATGATAGGGAATTGTGTGTTTGGCTCAAGTATATCTGGAGGCTGGAAAAATGAGGCTCAAAGGCTGTTGGTAAAACTTGACGATGGACCATGTATATCATCTGCACAGGTTTAGAGTGTACCTTGTAAAACAGTGATTCTTGGAATTACTGGGAGTGATGTAATTGGTTTAGATTCAATTATGATGGAGCCCATGAATGGTATGTTAAAAATCTTTCTGGGAGATTCTAACAAATAGCGTGAAAAATGAGTTTCATGGATATTGGGGAGCTTTGAAGAGTTCTTCATAGGTGAGCACCATGATCAGATTACCATGCAGTGTCTGCAGCATGGAAGGATGGATTGGAGGCTCTTGTGCCTAGGGATAGCACACATGACAGTTAGGAGGCTATTGCGCCAGACCAAGTGAGAGATGAGTCTTGAAAGTCAAAGTGGAAGTGGAGGTAAGGAGATGGAATACCTTGGCTATTGTAAATAATGCTGCAGTGAACATAGTGTGCACATATCTCTTGAAATTAGTGTTTTCATTTTCTTTGGACAAATTCCCAAAGGTGGAATTAATTGCTGGGTCATATGGTAATTCTATTTTTAATGTTTTGAGGAACCTTCATAATGGCTGCACTAATCTGTATTCCCACCAGCAGTGCCTGAGAGGGCTCCCTTTTCTTCACATCCTCGCCAACACTATTCTTTGTTGTCTTTTGATAACAGCCATTCTGACAGGTGAGAGGTGATATCTCACTGTCCTTTTGACTTGCATTTCCCTGATGATTAGTGATGTTGAGCATCTTTTCATATGTCTCTTTGCCATCTGTATGTCTTCTTTGGAGAAATGTCTATTTAGGTCCTCTATCCATTTTTTAATCGAATTGTTTCATTTTTTTATGTTATATCTGTTCTTTAAATATTTTGGATATTAGTACCTAACCATATATAACATTTGCAAATATTTTTCTCTCACTCAGTAGGTTACCTTTTTGTTTGGTTGATGGTTTCCATTCCTGTGCAAAAGTTTTTAGTTTGATGTAGTCCCATTTGTTTATTTTCCTTTGCCAGGGAAGGCTTCTGGGGAAAGGTGACAATTGAGCCCAGAGGCAGAGCATTAGAATGAATTGGGAAGAGGTGAAGAGATAGCTTAAGGACATAGCCAGTGCAAAGGCCCTGAGGTGTGTGTGGAAGTGACCAATGTGGTTTAACTATAAAAATCCAGAGAGAATGTGGTATGAGAATGAGGTTCCAGACAGGCAAGAGCCAGGGCGCAGAAGAGAAGCTTAATAAGAGAATGAGAAGATTTTAAAGAGCCGAGTGAGTGGTGTGACATTTCTAATTTCAAGTTCCTTATTTTTGTATTCTAGATAATTATTTGTATTTGAACATGTAAAATCATGATCTGATTTTTTAGATACATATAGTGTGATCTGAAAGGTATCTTGATGCAAACTGTAACATTTAAAAACACTGTATTTTTGAATATTATTTATGTCAAATATCTACATATTAAATATAAGCATACTAAATATTACATTTAGTATATTACATTATACATTAATTATATAAATATATATTAATTATGCAAATTATACTTAGTACATGTATATATACACATAAAACATTTATTAATATATGACCTTGTGAGGACAGATTTAATAGGGAGTCACAAAAGTATTACTAAATGAACAATAAGTAGATACTGGACATAAAGCATAACAAATGTTACAAATTTGGGCTTCCATTTACTAATGTGATTTATCAGAACTTGTATACAATATATTATGTCATTGTATGATTATCTGCAATAGGATTACAAAACAAATTTTGAGTCATTAAAGCATTTACAATGGAACTTTATCACACATTATTATTTGGCAATATGCAAAAGTTCTTTTTATTTCCCTTGAGATTTTGTTGATAATTTTAGATAAGTAATTTATTACATATTTACAAGACATTAGCTGTTACACCTGGAGGTTATTCTTATAATGTAGAATCATTTTAGAAAATGTCTATCTGAAATGGCTTTAGCTTAGTGCTCCAAATCTCTTAAGGTACATATCTTACTGGGTGGAACTGGAGTTTTGGAACTATGAACATATATAGTTCTGTTTTGTATCTTAATTAGTTGAATTGTAGGTGCTGTAGCTACAAATAGATTTAGAGCAGGATATCTTCAGATTAATTAAATTGCATGTAAATCCATCATCCTTGATTTCTTACCCATGTAATTACTTATATTAAGATTTATGTCTTTCCCCTATATTTGTTTAAAACTCTGCATTTCTCATATTTAACCTTTTTCTTGTTGTGGTTTTCCTTTTTTAAAATTTAACCTTAAAGATTTATGAAATTGTGGTTATTAAATTACAGCAAGAATGTCTTCTGACTTTGGAAAGTCAATGGAAAGACTCACTATAATCAAATAACCTTCACTAATCAGTATTTGCTCTTCTGACAATATATTTTACAGTATTGTTTATAAATGTTTATTTTTATTGGTTATACGCATGTAACTAATGATTGGTCTAGTTATTATGTACATTTGTTATAATATTTATACATTCAGTCCAGTAAATTCTGCATAGAGATTGCATAACATTTAATTAAAAAAATAATTTCAAAATCCATTAAAATTGATTTCTTTTTCCATTTGAAGAGCATTTAATAGTCTACCATAAATTTGTTTTTGAAACCTAAGCAAGATAGTGAATGGTAGTATATTAATTGGAATATATAATTATGATCATAATGTAATTATGACATTTCTATTATAAAACAAAAACTCAAAGCACACCCTGTAAAGCGCTGGCCTTTTTATGAGGTCCTATAAGGTTCTAATTTAAAAGCTTTTTAAAAAAATATATATTTCTTTGTTGATTTCAGAGAGGGAGAAGGAGAGGGAGAGAGAGATAAAACATCAATGATGAGAGAGAATCATTGATCGGCTGCCTCCTGCATGTCCCCTACTGGGGATCAAGCCTACAACCCAGGCATGTGCCCCTGGCAGGAATTGAACCTGGGACCCTTCAGTCCGCAGGCTGATGCTCTACCCACTGAGCCAAACCAGCCAGGGCTAAGGTCCTAATTTAAATAAAATTTAATTTTCTTTCCTTTAATCTCCTATTTAAATTAAAAAAAAATTATTGAATTTAGAGGGAGGGAGGGCAACCATCAGTCTATTCTTTTTCTCTATGAGTCTGTTTCAATTTTGTTTGTCCATTTATTCTGTTCTTACTTTTTAAAAAATATATATTTTTATTGATTTCAGAGAGAAGAAGGGAAAGGGAGAGAGAGAGAGAAACATCAATGATGAGATAGAATCATTGATTAGCTGCCTCCTGCATGCCCCCACTGGGGATCGGCCCACAACCTGGGACATGCCCTGAACCGGGAATCGAAGTGTGACATCCTGAGCCCCATCCACTGAGCCTCACCGGGTGGGCTTATGTTACAAAAGATTTGTTTCTTTTAAATGCTGTACCTACTATTGATGTAAATTTAGATGAGTCTGCATCATTTTAACAGTTAAGGTATATAGCCCGTGAAGACAATGGAAGCCAGGACAAAGGTCTTATTGTAGTTTAAAAAGCAGTGACAACAACCTGATCAAATGCTGATCTGTAGCTATTAATTTCTACTCTAGCTCATTAAGAACAAATACTATGCTAGGAAATATCTGAAGTGTATAGAATTTCATTATGCTTAAAACGAACAATAATCTAGGCTTCTAACCTTCTTCCT
Organism: Eptesicus fuscus; assembly: GCF_027574615.1. NCBI lineage: Eukaryota > Metazoa > Chordata > Mammalia > Chiroptera > Vespertilionidae > Eptesicus > Eptesicus fuscus. Next base: position 71,740,329 of record NC_072478.1, read on the forward strand.
GAGTGTATAATATAATAACTGTCAAATTGATTTATACTTATATCTAGCTATAAAAATGAACTGTTGATCATTAGTTGAATACCAAATACTGTACTGGGCTACAAGGAGGAGTGGGATGAAGTTTCTTTTGCCTTCATCCCACTCCCGTGGTTATGGCAGAAGTGGACAGCAGGCTCAGAGCAGGTTACTAACTTGCCCAGGTCACACAGCTAGAGAGCTGTTAGCGTCTTGCTTTGAACTCTGGCTTATTTGATTTCAGAAACCATATTCTTCTTGAAATATATGTACATTGACATTCTGCCTAAGGATTCAAAGAATGACATTTCATTTTTATTTTAAAACTACAATGGCAGATTGAAGTAGAAAGTTGAAGTATATTTAATATGAGGAAATCGTAAAGAAAAGAGGTAGGTGACAAAGGTCAGACAATAAAGACCCCTAAATGGAGAGCTGCTGTCATCGATTTTAGCATTCTTTTCACTAGTCGTGGTTACCTGTTAGAGATTGAAAAGCGAATGAAAGGACCAAAATTATTGCAGTTCTTCCAGTGCTTAGCATGTAGATTTACAGGGAGAATACCTAACAACAATAAAGTTTTCGTTTTCAATAGAAACAGAAAATTGTATATTTTACTCTACCTCAGAATAAAAATGTGGGCTGTCTGTTTTATCTAAATTGTATTTAGAAGCAACAGCACGTGAACATATGTTATCACACTAGAATTTCACTTATTGCAATATACTCTGAGAACTTATTATTGTATCTTGAAAACATTTTTTCCTCTGATAATTAGTTTATGATAGAATGAAAGTTTTCATTTACTGCTCAGTAATACATACACTTAGAGATTTTAGAGGAATAGTTAAATATGCATCTACTTAAAAGAGCTAAAATTTTATAGAAAACCTTATTGTTTTAGTTTTACTATGAGTGGTTTATTAATATATTTTTTATATATTTCAGAGAGGAAGGGAGAGGGAGAGAGAGAGATAGAAACATCAGTGAGGAGAAAGAATCATTGATTGGCTGTCTCCTGCGTGCCCCACATTGGGAATCGAGTCCACAACCTGGGCATATACTCTGACTGGGAATTGAACCGTGACCTCCTGGTTCACAGGTCAACACTCAACCACTGAACCAAGCCAGCTGGGCTGCTATGAGTGTTTTATAATTACTTGTTTATAGGAGTGACTTTTACATGGACTTATACTGTTAACAAATTCTTGTGAAAATTCCCAAGGATAAATGGGCTTATTACCATTTTTGTTAGAGTTATTTTAGTGATCTGGCTCATGTTGAGTGCCAACTAGATGCTTTACTCTAGGGAGCCCATGAAAACAAAGATGGTATTTTGGTAACAGATTAAGAAAGGTACTGCTATTTCTGGAGTCAAAATGTAAGGTCATACAGTGGAAATATCAGAACATTAGACCATGTCTGAATGAGTGTATTAGAAGCACTTATCAAGTATAAGATTCCATGTATTGTTCTAAGCACGATCTCCTTCCTTGTATTGTTAGGGTCTAATTAGAAAAGAAGATGGCTAACCAAAAATATTAATAACATGGAAGCGAGCATGGCATTGATGAGTTGCCCACAGACAAGCACTAAAGATGTTTAAAAGGAGCCATCACTGGGGGAACTGTGAAGTTCAGGCAGGAAGGCTTTGTGGAAACACTGATCTTGACTTTGAGGAATAGGTAGGTCTGTTCTCCAAGCATGGGCTGTGCACGATGCCCTGGGTGGACAGGCTGGCTTCACTTAGGTTAGAGCTACAGAGGAGGGGGTCACGGCACGAAACAGAGGGAGCTAGAGATTCTACCCACATAGGACTGATTGTGCCGGTGACTACGTAAGAGTCTTAACTATTGGCGAAAAGCAATGCAAAAACTACAGACAAGAGATGATAAATGAACCCTAAAAAGTATGAATGCGAATCTTCTTTCACCTCTGGGGATCGAGGATGTCTTCTAGCCTGGTTAATTGGAATTCAGGGAGCCCTCAGGCCACTAGGCTACCTTAATCTCCGCTTTGCAAACAGTTTTATTCAAATTTTTGTCAAATGTGTCTCAATCTTTCCAACCCAATTGCCTCTATCTCCGCCTCCAGGAACTTTTACAACTTGCCTATAGCAACAGTTTAGACTCATATGTCATGCTAACTGAAAAAATGTTTGTTGTTTTTTCCTTTTGAATAATCCACTGAAAACAGTTACTGTTTAGTGAAGCTTTGTAAGTCATTATATCTAAACTAAAATATATCTAACCTAAAAATGTGGCAATATCCTTATTTATTAATGCTGTTCTAACACCGTGGGTACTTCTGTAGAACCTGACTCTTTGCCTCACGTGTCTCAGTGATTGGCAGGGCTTATTTTTCCCAGCGTAGCTGTAAGAGAAGGCCCTTGAAAAGAAGACACTCATCATTTGCTGTCTCAAATTTTAATTAAGAAAATTATTAAGTGCTTAATAAATTATACCCGGGCTTTTAATATTTGTATTTTTTAAAATTATTTTTTACAAACCTTTCTATATGGAAATCAACATTCATCAGCGTAATGCTATAGATATTTGGGTAGATGTGTGTAAAGACATTTTACAACTTACTGTGCAGGTGAGGAGGCCATGACTAAATGGATGCTCAGGGATATCATCATGGCCCCATGCTTTTACTGCCCTTTTGCTCTGCCTTTGCTTAGAGCATTGGCTTCTGTCCTCATGCTAATAGGTTTTAGGCACTTTTTTAAGTATCTGATCCTAGTTCCAGGTTGGAAGGGGAAAGACTTTCTATTGGCTTGAGATTAGTCCTACTTTCAGTGATGTTATTTCTCCCCAATGGATTTCTGCCTATATATCCCCGGTTGGAATTGTGCCATGTAGCCATCCGTGGCTGCAAGAGAGGTGGGTAAAGTGAGTACTTCTGGCTTCCATAGCAAAAGGAAGCAAAGAAGAAAGAGCTTTGGAAGAGGTGTGAATACAGCTAACCTACAGTATTGGGTTTTCTAGAGAAACAGGCCAATAGGATGTATGTCTATCTGCCTATCTAGCTATCTATAAAGAAAGAGGTTTTAAGGTTTACACTATTTGGGGGCCTGCAAGTCCAATGTCTTCAGGGAAGGCAGACAGGCTGGAATTCTGGCAGGAGTTGATGTTGCAGTTTAAATCTGAAAGCAGTCTGGAGGCAGAATTCCTTTCTTGTTAGCTTTTTGGGGGACCTCATTTTTTTCTTTTAAAGTCGTCACCTGATTGGATGAGGCCCACCCACACTGTGAATTGTAATTTGCTTTATTCAAACTTTACTGATTTAAATGCTAACCACATCTAAAAAATACATTAATAGCAACAGTTAGACTGCTGTTTGCCCAAACAGCTGGGTGTCATAGTCTAGCCAAGTTGACACATACAATTAACCATCACACCTACATTAGTCACTAAGGTTTGATCATAGCCAATGGTTTAGAATTTTTGCATATTCAAGTCCAGTAGTAGCTTTTAGTGTGTTGACATCTTTCTGATTCATGTTTAGTTTTTGTGAAAATTAAAAAAAAAATGGAAATTAAAAAAAAATTTCTATGTATCTAAGAAAATGTTCATGTTAATTCTGAAACAGTTAAAAAGCTAATATCCATTTGAACAAGGGAATGACTTAAAAGAAAAGTATATTGAGATTGCTTATGCTCTTATTTAGTTGTAGGTGGTAAATAACTTATAGCCTTTTAACCAATAAGATTGGTTTTCTATCTAAATGGACCATGCTAGGAGGGATAGTGGAATGTTGACTGGCCTGAATATAATGGGGTTTTTCTATTAGCTTTGATATCAGCTAGCTCATCAGTTTGTCTTTCTGAACCACCTATAAAAGAGGACTAGTAATAGATTTCCCACCTTTCCTGCTGGATTGTGACAGTGAATGAGATAATAGATCTAAAAATGGTTTACGAAATAGATGATAAAAATATATAGAGACATTAGAATATAAAGAAAAATGTCTTCTAATCACCTCTTTGATTGGAGGGATGGCTTGGCTGATGAACTGTTAAATGGGAAGGTTAGAGCTGATGCAGACATAGAAATGATCTGGGCCAAAGTCTGATCGGGTAAACTTTAGCCCAGAGAGCCTCAAAGGAATTTGCATCTCATGAGTGTGATTCTGAGGAAAGCAATCCAAGGGCCATTTCCTGGCAGAATGAGGAATGTTTTGAAATTAACATCAGGCTGCTAGGTTTGGTCAGCATGGCAGCTGTTACAATCCATTCTTATTCTGCCCTCTCCTTTGGAAACAATTATTCAACTAATATTGGCAAAATTAATTTAATAAATATTTTAAGAACAAACTTCCAGAGCTAAGTATTAATTTTTTAAAAATTAAATAAATAAGGAAGTAACAGAAGAGCTTACCTAATGTTGTATTTATAAGAACAGCTTTTAAATAGTTTTGTGATGTTAGTTAATTTTACTTGTACTTAGAATAATTAGGCACGACTAAAAATCATCGACAAGTTCTTAATTCAGTGAGCCATCATTTCAAGCATATCAAAATCAGCTAAACTTCCAAAAATAGTTGATTATAAATGTACCTGCTGAATGGGATTTACATAACCCTGATTATATTTATATTGATCTCTGACTTCTTTCATATAATTCTAAATGCCTTTGGGAGAATGATTTTAATGCTTATATATGATATCAACTTCTCATTTATAAAATTTATAATGTATACCTAGAAGTTTAATTCCTTTAAAAATATTGATTTTGAAACTCTTAAGCACTAGCTGTTAACTCTTTTCCTTGATCATGTGAAATGGACACTCAAAATTTCAAAGTTGTTTCAAGTTTTTCATGTTGGTTATTTGTGATCTAGCAGTTTCACTTTTAGACATTTATCCTGTGGCGGGTAGAGATGATTTTAGATTTGTGTGTAATATTTAGGATGTGAGACAACCTAAATGATAGAGGGAAATAGTTACATTATTGTGTATTTATACGACAGAATTACAGACAGCCATTAAAAATGATTTTCTATGTTTATTATATGAATGAGAAAAATGCTTATGACATAATGTTTTGTAAGCAGAATGGGATAAAAATGGGGTATACATCATTACCTCAATTCAATATCCTATATAATAAAAGGCTAATATGCAAATCGACTGAACGGTGGAATGACTGGTTGCTATGAGGGCACTGACCACCAGGGGGCAGACGCTCAATGCAGGAGTTGCCCCCTGGTGGTCAGTGCACTCCCACAGGGGGAGTGCTGCTCAACCAAAAGCCGGGCTCACGGCTGGCAAGCACAGTGGCGATGGCAGGAGCCTCTCCTGCCTCCGAGGCAGCACTAAGGATGTCCCACTGCTGGCTTAGGCCTGTTCCCCACGGAGAGCAAGCCTAAGCCATCAGTCGGACATCCCTCGAGGGCTCCTGGACTGCGAGAGGGCACAGGCCAGGCTGAAGGGAACCCCTCTCCCCCCATGCACTGGGCCTCTAGTATTTATATATTGTAGTATAATTAGGACTTTAGGGATACTACAGGGTACTCTAATGAAATTTAGAGTGCTTTGTATGTGGGGAAATTAAAAAAACACACACAAACAAAAATGGTGTGTTTATTGCCAGATGATGGGCATAATAAGAATCTTATCATAAGAATTAGACCCTCTATGAGCATATGGGTGTATATATTCTTTCTGATTGGTGTTTTGGCGTTCTTAGGATATATTCTCAGAAGTGGGATCACTGGGTTAAAAGACAGTTCCATTTTTAATTTTTTGAGGAAATTCCATACTGTTTTCTACGGTGGCTGCATCATTTTTCATCCCCACCAACAGGGTACTAGGGTTTTCTTTTCTCCACATCCTTGCCAGCACTTGTGTATTGATTTTTTGAGATAGCCATTCTGGCAAGTGAGAGGTGATACCTCATTGTAGTTTGAATTTGCATTTCTCTGATGATCAGTGATGTTGAGCATTTTTTCATATGTCTTTTGGCCATCTGTATGTCTTCTTTGGAGACATGTGTATTCAGGTCCTTTGCCCATTTTTAAATTGGGTTGTTTGTCTTCCTGGTGTTGAGTTGTATAAGTTCTTTATATATTTTGGAAATTAACCCCTTATCATTGACAAATATGTTCTCTGTTCATTGCAGCGTTGTTTACAATAGCCAAGATCTGGAAATAGCCCAAGTGCCCATCAGTAGATGAGTGGATAAAAAAGTTGTGGTACATTTACACAATGGAATACTATGCAGCTGTAATAAAGAAGGAGCTCTTACCCTTTGCAATAGCATGGATGGACCTGGAGATTGTTATGCTAAGTGAAATAAGCCAGTCAGAGAAAGATAAACACCATATGATCTCACTTATAAAACTAAGGCAGGGATATATGAAATAGACTGACAGATAACAGAGGGGAGGGTGTAGGGGCTACTGGATAAAATAAGGTGAAGAGATTAGCCAAATAATATATATACATATCCCATGGGCATAGACAACAGTGTGGTAAAGGCCAGGGGACAGGGTATGGGGGCTCGGTGGAGGTGGGCATAGTCAGGGAAAATGGGGGATATCTAGTAATAGTGTCAACAATAAATAAATTAAAGAAAAAGAATTAAAGCCTCATGTTACATGAAACATACTCAGAACTGGGCTTTAAAGGAAGACAAGTTACTAAAAAGACCTATTTTAACTACTGTGCTAAAGAGTACATTTCTAGTGAAGATAAAATTTCCTTGGTTGCAACATGTTTTCTCTTATGCAGGTACCTTTTTTTTTAATGTGAGAAAAATTTTGAGTATTCAAATGCACATTTCTGATGTAAAGTTTCTGAAATATTTTGTTTTGAGCAGTCCCTTTAATGATTAAATAATTTCTCTTTCTAATCACAACTATAAATTAAGTGTTTTTTAAATTACATATCATTTTTTTCCTTCTAATGGTCACATTAATCATATATGAGTTATGAAGTAAGAAACTCAAAGAAAACTTTTGTTTATTTTGGGCAGTCTATATCTTTATTCTGTGTCATTAAATTAGACTCGCTACACAGCCCAACCTCAGAACACTCATTTTCCCAAGTCAAATAAAGAAGGGCAGACATTACTCTTGAAGTCACTCTGTCATTTATCCAATTAAAAGGTTGGTTCTTGACAATCTGTCATTTGGACAAAATATGCATTTGGCACAGTGTGCATTTTCAGAGTTCATTCATCCACAACAAGGATGACAAATAGCTATGTAGGGGAATTCTTCACAAACAGAATTGCTTGGATGAAAAGGAGGAATGGATGAAAAAGAAAAATGAAAATTGTTGTACTTGGAAATGAGATGGAGATACTCTTGATTTATTTACTTTTTGCTAAATTCTGAGTCAGTCACATGGAAATATTGCGTTTTAAAATAAGTGCTATAACATGACACTCACCACTCTCAAACTCTAAACCAAGGTTGCCTCACTCAGGTGTTGACTTCAAATAGACCACATTCATCTGCAGAGCTGACGCAGGATGGTATCCTGTTCAGTGCTTTTAAATCCAGATGGCTGCAGAGCATGTTCCAACAACACAGATCTTTAAAAAAAATTTTTTTTCAATTACGGTTTATAGCTAATATTATTCTATATTAGTTTCAGGTGTAGACCATAGTGGTTAGACAATCATATACTTTACAAAGTGTTCACCTCGATATTTCAACTACCCACCTGGCACCATACAGAGTTATTATGATATTATTGACTGTATTCCCTATGCTGTAATTTGCATCTCTGTGACTATTCTATAAATACCAATTTGTACTTCTTAATCCCTTCACCTTCCCCTCCTCAGCCCCCCAAACTTCCTCCCCTATGTCAACCTTTAGTCTGTTCTCTGTGTCTATGAGTCTGTTTCAATTTTTTTCTTTGTTTATTTTGTTCTTTAGATTCCACATATAAGTGAAATCATATGGTATTTGTTTTTCTCTGTCTGATATTTCACTTAGCATAATATCCTCTAGGTCCATCCATGCTGTCACCAAAGGTAAGATTTCATTCTTTTTTTTTTTGATCGAGTAATATTCCACTGTTTAGGGAATATAGTCAATAATATCATAATAATTATGTACTGGACCAAGTGGGTGCTTGAAACATCAGGGAACTACTCTGTAAAGCACATGATTTTCTTTTCTTTTTTTTTTTTAAAATCATGTGTATCTTTTTTTAAATCTTTATTGTTGAAAGTATTATAGATGTCTCCTTTTTGCCCCATTAACCCCATGATTTTCTAACTACTATGCTGTACATCCAAAACTAATCTAGAGTAATATTGAATGTAAACTGTAATTGAAAAAAATTTTTAAAATACAACCGATTTTTCTGAATATTTATTTTGTACCCTGCTACTTTACTGAATTAATTTATTAGTTCTAGTAGTTTTTTAGTAGCATCTTTAGGTTCCTCTATTTAGTATCATGTCATCTGCAAATGACAGTTTTCTTCTTCCTTTCCAATTTGATACCTTTTATTTCTTTTTCTTGTCTGATTGCTGTGGCTAGGACTTTAATTAATATGTTGAATAACTTTGGTCAGAATGGACATCCCTGTCTTGTTCCTGATCTTAAGGGAAAATGCCTTTAGCTTTTCCTCATTGAGTATGGCTTTGTCATATATGACCTTTATTATGTTGAGGTATGATACCTCTATTTCCACTTTAATAAGAGTTTTTATCATAAGTGGGTGCTGGGTTTTGTGGAATGCATTTTTTGCATGTATTGATATGATCACATGATTTTTACCCTTCATTTTGCTTATGTGGTATATCACGTTAATGGATATTGTACAAACCTTGCACCCAGTAATAAATTCCACTTGATCATGGTGTATGATCTTTTAATGTATTGCTGCATTCAGTTTGCTGATATTTTGTTGAGGATTTTTACATCTATGACAACTTTTTATTTGTTGATTTGGAAGGCAACTTTTGGCAAAAAATAACTTGAAGGTTTAAAAAAATTCAGGATTTCAAAGCTCTAGCAAAGTACTAATTTAATGCTAATCTATTTTATATTATAATTAAATAATACGTGTGTCCTTATGTAAAACTTTAGGAAAATTTGATCAAGTTTATAAAATTCTTTAGAAGAGAAAAAGGAAGAACACTTCTAAAACAAAACCCACATTTGGAGAAAATGAATTTGCCTTTAATTGACTTTTGGCTCTACATATCTTACAAAATAAAGGTCAAACACTTTTGCATGGCTTATGGGTCAGGATTTTTGGTTGAAAGCAAAGCACCACCTCTGGCTAATTTATACAGAGGAGACTTATTAAAGGATTTTGGGCAGTTCACAGAATTCTGGTGGAACCTGAGACCCAGGTTGAGGCCAGGCTGCCAGAGCCCAGACTTATGCTCCAACCATCTGGTGTGATGTCAGGTGTCTCTGATATACAGCAGGCACTGCCCCCGGAGCTACAGATCAGCTGTAGCTGCCCCAGACCCTCCACCCTTGCAGGCCAGCAACCTGCACTGTTTACGCTTCTTCATATCACTGGCTTCCTGGATCAGGTGGGCCTGGTGGGGAATTCCTGGGTCAGGTTTCTGCACCCTATCTCTAACAAAGGTTGTGAATGTGACCATGTCCAATTTTCTGTTTCTTTGACATACATAAAATGGGGGATTCCTCAAACATAAGAATGGAATATAAATGATGAAAGTTCAGAAAAAAATTAAAATGTATGTGGCATGCAGAGTCTTAAACTACCAACTTCATAGCTTACTTAGTTCCACCCTCATGTTGCCTCATATACTCTGCATTCTGGCCATATACTCCCCATTATCCTCAACATCTCTTACTTTTCTGACACTGTGATTTTACTCAGGTTGTTTCCTGAGTCTGGAATTCTCTCCTCTCTCATTTATGTAGACTGTACTTCAAGGGCTACCTCAATAACCACATCTTCCTTGTCGTTTTCCTTTTTGCCCTGGGAGGAAATGTCTTCTTTCATTTAGAGCTCTAGCTCTCTCTTGCTTTCTTATTCCCGTTTTGTTTTCTGTCTCATTCCCACTCAAGCTCTTCAAGAAGAGGTTCCATGCCTCAGTTATTTTGTGGAATTTGAAGTCATACTGTTTATTAAGCTGTATTCACTGGTCCATCCTCTTCTCAAATAATTATTATTATTTTAAAGTTTACTTTTCATTAGCTGGAATAAAAGAAGGTATTCACATTTATTGAACCAGACACCATGCATAACATGATATATATTAACTTATTTAGTTTTTGCAATAACCCCGAGGGTATGTATTTTTATCCCCATTTTACAGGTAAAGAAAACTGATACTTTACAATTTTTTATTTGATGATGGATTTGGGAGGTAGAACTTATTTCTACCGTTTTCTTCACTTAGGGCATGTTGCTGATTGAGTGGATAACAGTTTACAGATTAGCTTCTTTTGATCCTTATGTTTATCCTGCCACCAATGGAAAGTCTCCGTTGGGGTCCTTTCTTGGACCCCAGGGAATCAACAGTTGCATTCTTATGGGTCTGCAAGTTCTCTTCACAAGTTATTGTATTTTTGTTTTGCTAAAAATTGAAAATATATAATGACACATGGAGAGATTATGGATCTTCTGGATAACATCATCTTGCCATGCACTGTGTATATTTATATCCATGTTTACTCTTTCATTGGAGCCAAATGGGACTCTTTTCATTATCGTGAGTGAAGGGTATAGATATAGTGCATTAAAACCATAACGAAGATTAAAACATTGACAATGTCCACTGGGAAAAAGGTTTTGAAGTAGTTCAAAAAGAAGAAAATGCTGGAGGAATTGCTTCATCAAATGGTGATCATATATGCATCTGGACTCAAAAGCACCCCGTGCCCTAAATAAATTGCAAAGCAATTGTGACACTAAAATATTGCTAAATTAATGTTCATTCAGATGTTAATGGATTGCCATGTTTGGGGTTTGCCACTATAAAAATGAGGTTTAGGGGGGTCAACTATTAAACATTGTCATAAAATTTGGAAGACATTAACTGGAAATCTCACAAAATTAGATGAATGCTAGGCAGGTTGCACAGAGCTGGGGAACACACATGTATGAGAGTTTCAGTGAAGCTGCTTTCTATGAATATCTGTCTACTGTTCGAGGCTAAATCTCTTTTCTAATGATAGCTCTTCCAGGATTCTTAAACTTAGGCTTTCCTCTTGGAAAGCGATAAGCAGTGTCACAGGACTATTGTTTTCCTCTTGGCATCAGCACTTCGTCTACAAGCTCTCTTTCCTGTGGAGTTTGGGATAGGGCCAGCTGAAATTAATATGAGGAAGAGTCAGCACCTCTAACCCAGAGGTCTCCTTTCTTGGACCAAGATAAGTGACTCATCTAAATACCCAGGTAGTTTGCTGGCAGAGGTGAGGACGAGGGAGAAGACTAGCTGCATTAGGCTGGTAGTGTAAGATAACAAGAAAGAGCTCTGTTTTAATTTGCTTAAACAGAACTACAAGCTATGTAGGAAGATGGTCTTATAAATTGCCTATGGGCCTTCCGTCCATTCATTTGGAACAGTGAAATTAATTTAGTATTTTGAACTGTTTGACCTAAATTTTTAGATCAATACACTTTTGAAAGTGTTACATGAAAACAAATGTATCCTGCTTACAGATGAAGATTCCAGGTTGTATAGTTTTTCTTTTTTTAATTATAAAAGTAATGCATGCTGCTTATCAAGTCACACTATATATAGGTCAGGGGAACAAAAAGTCTCTTTTCTCTGTACCCTTCACAATGTGTGTGTTCATATTTTAGACCAAACAATGGCTTTTTGAATAAAAAATGAATGACACAGCACGATTAAGAAAATTGTCGTTTTATTAAGCAAATGCTGATGTCAAGTGGTAATTTTAGTACACTAATATTCCATGGTAAGAAATCTGTTATTTTCTGTTTATTTCTTTGAATTTGTCTCCCCAAATTAACTGAATTGGAAATGTTGGGCTTCAGGAAAAACAGATGTCTACTTAAATATCTGATTACTCCCATAGCCACAGTCAGTGAATCATCCCGCAGACTTCTGTGAGCCACTGCTCTGGGTTTTGTAGGTGAGGATGGGCATTCGGAGACTGTGGGGCAGGAGGAATGTGGCACGTGGCACATGTGCCTGCTGGGAGGAAGCTGAAACAAAAATCGCTAGTCTGTTCTTTTCAAATTGGCCTGGGCACCCCAAGAAAAGCCACAGGATAAAAATGGCACAGCTTCTTGAAGTCTCAGCTTTGCTTGAAGTTTTAAGGACAAAAAAAGCTATCTATATGTATAAAAAATAGAGAAAATGCTAATTAACCGGGACGCCATAATGGGTCGACCGGACAGGAGGAGGTTGCGTGCGCAGTGTCGGGGTGGGAAGGCAGGGGCCTCTATGCGCCTGCGCTGGGGGAGGGCCTGATCAGCAGTGGCTACGGCTGCTTCAAGGGCGGGAGAAGGAGGCAGGGCCAGACTGGCAGTGGCCACGGCAGCTACAGGGCCTGGGGAGTGAGGCAGGGCCAGACTGGCAGTGGCCACGGCTGCTATGGGGCCTGGGGAGCGAGGCAGGGTCGGACCGGCGACTGGAGGGTGGGTGGCGCTGTGCGATTTTGAATCGCGCGCTGGGCTCCTAGTAATGAAATAAAGTTATGTTAAGGACTTAAACATAAGGCAGGAAACAATAAAAATATTAGAGGAACCCACAGGCAGCAAAATCTCAGACATTTGCCGAAGCAATATCTTCACTGATACAGCTCCTAGGGCAATGGAAACTAAAGAGAAAATAAACAAATGGGACTACATCAAAATAAAAAGCTTCTGTACAGCAAAACAAACCATCAACAAAACAATAAGAAAGCCCACTGCATGGGAGAACATATTTGCCAATGTTATCAACGATAAGGGTTTAATCTCCAACATTTACAGGGAGCTCATACAACTTAAAACAAAGACAAACAACCCAATCAAAAAATGGGCAACGGACCTAAATAGATACTTTTTGAAAGAAGACAGAAGGAAGGCCAAGAGACATATGAAAACATGCTCAAAGTCACTAATCATCTGAGAGATGCAAATCAAAACAACAATGCGGTACCATCTCACACCTGTCAGAATGGCAATCATCAACAAATCAACAAACGACAGGTGCTGGCGAGGATGCGGAGAAAAAGGAACCCTCGTGCACTGCTGGTGGGAATGCAGACTGTGCAGCCACTGTGGAGAACAGTATGGAGTTTCCTCAAAAGACTAAAAATGGAACTCCCATTTGACCCAGTGATCCCACTTCTAGGAATATATCCCAAGAAACCAGAAACACCATTCAGAAAGGTGTACATAGGGGTATATACACTGAGTGGCCCGATTATTATGATCTCTGAACATATAATAATCTGGCCACTCAGTGTATATTCCTATATAATAAAAGGCTAATATGCAAATTGTCCCCTCGAACTGGAGTTTGACCAGCAGGCAGGCCACACACACACACACATACACACACTGAGTGGCCAGATTATTATGTGTTCAGAGATCATAATAATCTGGCCACTCAGTGTATATACCCCTATGTTCATAGCAGCACAATTTACCATAGCTAAGATTTGGAAACAGCCTAAGTGCCCATCAGCAGATGAGTGGATTAAAAAACAGTGGTACATTTACACAACGGAATACTACACTGTGGTAAGAAAGAAGGAATTCTTACCATTTGCAACAGCATGGATAAAACTGGAGAGCATTATGCTAAGTGAAATAAACCAGTGAGAGAAAGATAAATATCACATGATCTCACTCATTTGTGGAATATAATGAACAACATAAACTGATGAACAAAAACAGATCCAGAGACAGAGAAGCATTGATCAGATCGTCAAACCTCAGAGGGAAGGTAGGGGAGGGCGGAGGTAAGGGGGAGAGATCAAACAAAGGACTTGTATGCATGCATATAAGCCTAACCAATGGACACAGACACCAGGGGTGTGTGGGCATGAGTGTGTGTGTGTGTGTGTGTGTGTGGCAATGGGGGGATAAGGACACATATGGAATAGCTTAATCAATAAAGAAAAGAAAAAAACTAAGCACCTAATTTATGGGAATTTGTAAGTTTAATGAAGAAACTCTTTTTAGGCATTAAGCATATACCATCAATTCCTAAGGATATGGATGTATATCCTCTGTCCTTAAGGGTACTTTTGTTTGGATAAATTTGAGAAACACTGTTATATGTTGAGGATACACAGAGAGAAGAGAGTCATGGATTTTTCATTGGGGACAGTATGGGAGAAGAGATAGATAGATAAAAATTGAGCATTTCTCACTCATTTTTTTTATTCCTCACAGTATGTAGCATAATATCTTACAGATGGTAGGACATGTAAAAATGCGTGTGGGCTTTTTTATTCAGTTTCTGTTCTTGTTAAGGAAAAATAATGCTGGTCATTGAGCACCAGCTCTGAAACTTTGCCAGTAGGTTTTTAAAAAAACGCATCAACAGGCTGGTACTTTTAACATTTTTTAATCGTGTAGTTCTAAAAGGCTCTGACTCTCTCAGAGAAAAAAGAACAAGACTTTGAGAGAAGTGAAACTATAAAAATATTATTGAAGCCACAAAACTTATTTTTAACAGTCTTCCCACACTTAGCAGTGACTTAAATAGCGTCAGAGAAGCACAACTCAACTTGGTGAGGTGCTGGGTGAGGTACAGGGAGGTGCTGGTCTGAATTTTTCACCTTTATGAATATAGCTATTTTGTTCACCAGCTATTTCTTTTATCGTTATGTATGTGGGCTGATGTTAAGTAGCATGGTTGAAGTAAATTTTTGTTTGTTCTAGAAAAAAATAGAGCTTTCTGGAAATTTTTTTTTTTAAATTTCATAGCTGCTTCCTGAAGAATAAGTTTGAAGACAGATTAGGGGACTTGGCAAGTAAATATTTCCAGAAAATATTTATTCAGACAAGGATATTATTATGCAAAGTTAGGTCAAGTTAAAATATCAAATTATAACATTGAAAGTAAATGTTTTAAATCTAACATTCCAAACATAATTATAAATTTATGTGAACTTTTTGTTTAGGTTGAAATTGTGTTAAGTTCATAGATAATTTTGCATTAATCTACACTCTCTTTAAATTAAAAAAGGTACATTTAAACAAAATATATGAAATGTTCTATTTTACATAAAATATGGGTTACATTAAATACCAAAGCATTTTAGTGTACTAGTAAGTTGCTTTTAATGTTTAATAATTGGTATTAATATGAGTAATTATATTGAAGCAATACATGTTTATATACATAAATGTGATCAGGTAGAAAAGGTAGTATGAGAATGAATATAATATTTTTGGTTTTTCTAATGCCTTTCCCATATTTTGAAAGTTAATACTATTACTCAGGTTTTTGTCAAATCTCCAATAAATTCAAATGTGCAACACTAGTGCAAAAAAGAACATATAAGGTCTTCACTGTGACTAACATTTTTGAGAAACAGTTGGAAGAGTATAAATAGGAAACAGTGATGTCTATACTGCTTAATACTCAGATATGTTAGAGTGCCATGGAAACTTCGAGAAAAATTTTTAGAATCCACCTCCATTCAAGAATGACTAAAGTAGTATGCACACACACAGGTATTCTAAGAATATCTTTTAGTCTTATCAATTTTAACTTATCAAATCTAGTAATTCTATGTAATCTTCAGCAGATGATGACAACTAAACAATTAGTCATCTCTCTGACCTACTACAAGACCTTTCTCATAATGTGCACTGACGATATTCTTATCTTCATTTTGGTTCTAATGATTTATTTTTATATTCAGTCTGACTCTCTTCTGCTACCCTTAGCTCAGGGCAATGAAAAGAGCCCAATTTGGCTCCATCGAAAGAGCAAATGTGGGTATGAATATACTGTATGGCAAGACAATTATAATGTGTCTAGGTGTTGTAGGTTCATATTCATTTTTATGTAAATACTTGTGTCCTTCAGATTTGGGATTTTCCCCCTCTGTTCTTTCTCTGATACATTACTCTGCTCCATTTTTTTCTCATTTATTTCCTGAAATTAATGCTTGTTAGTCAGATCTTTTATCTGCAGTATTGATTCTGTTTTATCTTTTATAGTTTCCTCTTTCTCAAATTTATATCCTGAGCAATATATTCAAATTTATATTCCACCCCTTCTACTGATTTTTAAATTGATAAACTTGTAGCTTTCTAAAGGGTTTTCAGGTTGCTTTCTTTTTCCAGAGCATCCAGTTATTTTTATGGATATGATACCCTTCTTGAATATTGGAGTGTTATTTGTTTGTGTGTATTTCTTTTGTATCTTAATTAGCACTGTTTTCCAGTCCTTTCTTGCTCATGCTGTTGATTTTCCTTGGAAATCTGGTGATTTTTGGTTGTCTGCCTGCATTTGAATGAAAGCTTTGGTTGATTATTCGAAGGTGGCAGTGTGGGTTCCTTCTAATGTTGTGCAACTAGGCCTGCTCCCTGCTGAGCCCTCTGGAGTGGTGCATGGCAGGGAGCTGTGTGTGTGAGGGAGGAGTGCTGGCTTAGAAGCGCTGGAAAGGTACTGCTTACAAATGGGCAAACAAGGAGGTGTCAAGTGGATGACCCCCTAGCCTGCACTAGAAAGCTTTAACATGTTTATAAATTATATACTTTCGTTGGATTATTTTTGTTATCCATTAAATTTTACTCTACTGCTGGTTCTACATTCAGAGAAATCCTACTTATTAACAAGTTAAGAGTCAATTATTTTCAACCTGCAAAACAGATTTAAAAGTAAATTTTAAAAAGTGCTGAGATTCCAAAGTATCTGTCACAAAAGCCTTAGAGAAAAATCATGAACTTTAGCCTGGCCAGCGTGGCTCAGTGGTTGAATGTTGACCTATGAACCAGGAGGTCACAGGTCAGGACATGTGCCCAGGTTGCATGCTCAGCTAAATCCCCAGTATGGGGTGTACAGGAGGTGGCCAATCAATAATTCTCTCTCATCATTAATCTTTCTATCCCTCTCTCCCTCTCCCTTCCTCTCTTGGATTTCAATAAAATATCTATCTATCTATCTATCTATCCATCTATCTATCTATATATCTATATATATATATATATATATACACATACACATACATATATATACATTTTTTAAAATCATGAACTTTATTTCTTTTTGTAAATTGAATTTATTGCGGTGACATGGGTTAATCAAATTATACAGGTTTTAGGTATACAATTCTACAGTACATCATCTGTATATTATATTGTGTGTTCACCACCCCAAGTCAAGTCTCCTTCCATCACCATTTATCCCCCCTTTCCCTTCTTTTATCTCACCTACCCCAACTTCCCTCTGGCAATCACCATACTGTTGTCTATCTATGTCCATATAGGACTTCAATGATTTTTATGTTTTTCTAACAAGGTTGCTTTCCTGTTGTTGTTTTTTATTCATAGAAAAATCTAAAAAGAAAAAGAGGTATAGTAAAAAGTAGATAATCCACTAGAGATCAAAAGTAAATAGAAGATGGAATCAGACACTTTGAAAAATAGGTCATATAATCGCCATGTTAAATTGTGTTCAGTGCCTTTTAAAAAAGAAAATAGAGAAGTAATTGCTTTTAGAGAGAGATCATTTTTGAATGGCCAAAGAAATTTGTAAAGATTAATCCCGAAAAGAATAAAACACAGCACTCAATATTTCCCTACTTGCTTAAATAAATGAGTCGTTACTCTTGATTATTGGCCAAACATAGCAAAGTCCTCTTCAGCACTCAAAGTCAGCTTGAATCTTGCCCCTCTTAGTAAAATCCTCCTGGATAAACCCCAATGAATTGTGCTCTCACTTTTACTTACAACCTTATTTCTCTCTCTCTTGTGAGACTTACCATGCTTTGCTTTATATTCTGACTTGTGTACTAATATTATAGTAAATGTTAGCTGTTAATCTTGTTATGAACAAGATTTTAATTTTTAATTAACTGTATATTTCTTAGGTATTGTTTGTATGTTTCTTAGGTATGTAATTAATACTGGTCAAATGATTGGAACAATGCCGATCTCCTCATTTTCCAATAATAATGTGTTACTTGTTGATGCTTACCCTTCCTACTTCCTAAATTTATCTCTGGGATTAGAGTTTGTATTTTGAATTATGGTTTGCATTTTGAGATTTGGATGTTATGGATAAAAGCTTTGAACACAAATACTCTCTTCTCTATTTTTTCGTATTCATATTTATTTTAACTCAGTAGAGCAAAGAAACTCCTAATTTGCATGTGAAAGAATATGAGATGTGTCACTTTCAATATTGTTAAGTAGGGGGAAAATAACAATAAACATATTTATGATCTGGAATAGCTGAGCTTACTGTTATTCAGTTTGAATATGCAGCTAAAGAGGTAAAATTATAAATAGAAGAGGTTTCCATAGACAGCATTTTTAGACTTATTTGCATTAAGATTCCTGTCACCAGCATGGGAAAGATGCTGAGAGCAATAACACATTTGGAAGCTTTCTTTAATCACAGTTTTACTTTTTATGTACATTTTGTTATATAGTAGTCCCTCCTTATGCCTGGTTTTGCTTCCCATGGTTTCAGTTACCGTCAACTGCAGTCCAAAAATATTAGATGGAAAATTCCAGAAGTAAATAATTTATAAGTTTTAAATTGCACATGAAATCCCATGCCCTGCACCTCCATTCTGCCCTGGACATGAATCATTCCTTTATCCTGTGTCTCCACGCTGAGACGCTCCCTCCTGTTAGTCATTTTGTCACAGCCTTGGTTAGCAGGTCTGCTGTCAAGGTATCGCGGTGCTCATGTCCACGTAGCCCTTATTTTATTTAATGATGGCCCCAAAGTACAAGAACAGTGAGGCTGGCAATTTGGATTTGCCAATGAGAAGCTGTAAAATGCTTCCTTTAGGCAAAAAGGCGAGTATAATACAATAGGCGATTTTGAGAGAGAGAGAGAGAGAGAGAGAGAGAGAGAGAGAGAGAGAGAGAGAGAGAGAGAGAGGAGAGAGAGAGAGAGAGAGAGAGAGAGAGAGAGAGAGAGAGAGAGAGAGAGTTGTGATGATACTACATTCACATAACTTTTATTACAGGATATTATTATAATTATTCTGTTTTATTATTAGTTATTGTTAGTTTCTTACTATGCCTAATTTATAAGTTAAAGGCTGTCATCAGTATGTATGTGTAGGAAAAAACACATACATACTATTGGGGTTCATTACTATTGGAGGTTTTAGGCATCCTCCATGGACAAGACAGGACTACAGCAGTTTAAGTACTGTGTTTTTTCCTGTTATTGTAATTGACATACCGTATGTCCTTTTTTTTTTTTTTTAACTTCTTAA
This sequence comes from Eptesicus fuscus, assembly GCF_027574615.1. NCBI lineage: Eukaryota > Metazoa > Chordata > Mammalia > Chiroptera > Vespertilionidae > Eptesicus > Eptesicus fuscus. Next base: position 71,759,682 of record NC_072478.1, read on the forward strand.
GAGCACTTTGAAACTTTTCTGATATCTTTTTTTGATTATTTCATGGCCCCAGAGTTGAGTCATGTTGAGTTAAGCATTTCTGACTCTGGTTCTGTTGTTCACACAAACCTTAGGGAATCCCTAATCTCAAGAACGCCGAATAGACCTGCGGGTTTTATGACAATAGACAACAGTTTGGTGGAATTAAAATGACTTCTCTGGGATCCCATCAGTGCAATTTTCCCACCCTACAGCCAGCAATATGCCCAGCTTCTTTCTGTTCTTGGCACATCTTTCTAATGTGGCCCTTAACCTGCATTTATTGGCTTTTCTGGCCTTTCTTTACCTGCTTTGGTGCATAGAAGGATAGTGTTTGACATATAGGAGATACTCGGTAAAATACGTGAATGAATGAGTGAATTTTCATTTCCCAAATGTCAGAATCTTTGAAGATTTTTGACCAAAATAACATGGTGAAAAATGTGTCTTCAAAATTTATTTTCTCGTATTCTTAAAAATGGCTATTGATGTTGGGATTTCATTACTTGGTACATTTTTAATAAAATAATTCAAGGGTTGATATTTTTTAATGAAATGACTTAAATCAATTTATAGACATTTTTTTACTTGAAATGGACAGCTATAGTGAGATGAGCAAGGATTTGGATATTTTACTTGAATACATGAGAAAATGGAAATGATAAAAAAGCTAATTTAACTTCAACTCTAGCTTTGGTTAGATTTATTTATTTTTGATGTTTTAAAACTTTCAATGTAATAATCTGATGATTTTGTAAATGTGAAACTCTGCATCAGAATTGTTTTAGTAAATCAATTGTTTTATATACTAATTATTACTTTTAAAAGTGATTCATTTGTTTCATTGTTTAAGAAGTAAAATAGTTTATTCTTTCCCTAGGATCTATCTAGCAGATTTTTATGGCATGTTTTATATATACACCCTACTTCCAATGTTAGCATAAATAGGAAAGAGTGTCATAAAGACATGCCCTGGTAATAATTTACTTTGAGTCTAGTGTTCTGAATTATCAAATTATAATTTATGTTCTAAGCTTCTCTGAATACTCTGTCCACCAGTGGATATGCTCAAACCAGTAGAAAATTTCCACAGCATGTTCTGAGTTGAAATTCTTCCCAGAGTGACTTGAATTGGAATGTTTGGTTGACTGTGGCAAGTCTGACTTGCTTTTCACCATAAATGGTACAGACGTGAGTTTTCAGAAAATGGGCAGTGGAAATTACAGCTAATGCATGGAATACACCGCAAGGGGTAATTGCTTTCTTCCTTCCCTCTTTAAATTTAGTACTTCTGACATAGCTAAAGTTGCTCAAGATGCTTACTTTCCTAATTGTTACATATAAAGTCAGTAAAAGTAGGGGAGGTGTATAAGAGTGATAAAAGGGTTTGTATTGAGAGAGAATAACAAATGTGTTCACATTGGTGTATTATCTCTTCTAATACTTGCATGTGAAACCATAGCAAAATAGAGAAAATTATTCTTCAAAATTGTCTGAACTGCCCAAGTTGAACCCTTTCATTTGAGAATAAAATGTTAAATCACTTACTCCTTTTAAGGAACAATGGTCAATTTACCTCCATGTAAAGTGTGCACATACTCTACACAATATCACTCAGCCCTGGGATTTTTCTCTGACACCCAAAGCCCTAAACACTTCAGGCTTCACTCATCCCTCTGTGTTCCTAATTTTCAGCACTACCTCACATAGTCCCTCTGTGATCACAGTTTTTTGTTGTTGTGTTTTTTCCCCCCAGCATAATCATTCAACTGTTTCCTACTTTTCTTTCTATTACTCCTTTTTGTTTTGTTTTGTTTTTGCTTTTCTTCCTTGTGTGTGTGTGTGTGTGTGTGTGTGTGTGTCTTTACACCATGGACTAAAATTTCAGTAACTTTACTCTATTTCATAACTCCCTTTAAGCTCAAACTTTCTTATAAAAGCACAACCTGACATTAACTTGTACAACAACTGTACTTTGTTTCTCTGGTCAATGTAGTTAAAAAAGAACTTGCAATATTTTTATACCTTCTCTACTTTCATGGCTCTTATTTCCTATGCCATTCTCCACAGATGGCCCTGTTTCCTCCATCCAAAGGAAAAGAAAGTCATCACATGGAAACTCAGCTCCCTCAGCCCAAACCGGGAAGCTACCCGTGTCTGCAGACATCCTTTCAACTTTTCCCTTGGTTACATCACAGGGGTCCTGCCTTATATTATACCACCCCTTCCTCTGGGCTTTGTTTCCTATACCCCCAACTCTCTCGCAAAATCTCTAAGATCAATTACTCTCTTCTCTTTCCCATACCATCTTTATCTCAAAGGAATCACTTCAATCAAGACAGACTCAACAACTCCATGATTGAACCCATGACCTTCAACACCATCCCCTGCCTTTGAGCCTCTGATCTCAGTAAATAGCACCATTCCAAGCCAGCTGCACATAAAAACATGAGTCATTCATGAGATCTCTTCTTCTCTCCCTTCCTGAATTCAATCTATCCCCAAGTTTTATTGACATTGTTTCTTAAAGGTCTCCAGAATATCTCCCTCTTTCCACAGCCCCTCTGAACAGCCTCATCTAGGCTAGCATCACTGGTTACCAGAGAGATTACAACAAACTTCTAATTCAAGATTGCTCCCCAATTTGAAGCTGTATTTATCTTTTCTGAGTACAAATATGACCTGTGACTCCTCTGCTTAAAACTCTTCAGTCACTTCCCATAGCAAGCAAAATAAAAACCATGCTCCGCTCCATGGCCTGCAAGATCCCACATGGACGGAATCCTGCCTGCACTTGCAGCCCTCCCTCACTCTCCGTGTTCCCTGTTCTCCAGTCACACTGCCTTCTCTCTCTGCTCAAGCAAAGGAGTCCTACTTCCTCTTCTTTTTGGACTCTGGCTCTTTTGCACATATTAACTCAGTGGCAGAATTCCGGCTTCAGGGATTGAATTCACATGAAAACTCCAGTAGAAAGAGAGGAATTATCTAGAACTATCACAGTTAGCTAGAAGGGTAAATCAACTCTATGAGAGGTTAGAACACATGGGTTGTGAACTAGGTTACAGCAATCCTGGCTGTTGGTAGCCATGCCGGGGCAGCCAGTTTCAGGTGGGGTTTGTGCTGTATGTCCTGTTGCTGGGTTCTCTGAACCTCAAGGTGGTTTCTAGGAAACTCAAGGCAGCTGCCAAGCTTCAATCATGAAGCCATAACGAATGACCAGAATTGACCCAAACTACAATGTGATGGAGAGAGATGACTTCCGTGCTGAGCCAAGGGCTAGAATCCTATTGATTATTAAGAAAGGTATGACCTTATTTTATTTCTCAGGTTAAGGAAGTAGATTATAGTTCTTATAAATACATTACTATATGTGTCATTTTAATGAACCTATTTTCACCTACTGCCGAGGTTGATAGCTCACAACACACATTTTAAAAATCCTTGTTTGGACAAAGAAGCAAAGAGAAAGTTTGCAATTTAATTATGACACTTGAATTTCAAAGTCAGAATGAACAGCCACGTCTAATTCCTGGGCTGCTCCTCGAAGGGCGGGTATAAATGTAACACTTCTGGCCGCCGTGTGCGCTATTCACATATTACTGAAGTGCGATGCTGTGAGAAAACAGCTCGCAGATGACATTGAGGAGTCCACTGTCAGCTGGTTTTCACAATGCAGCCCTCTTTCAGCAGTTAAACCAACCTATTTTTAGTTGTGTTTGGGATGAAGCCCAGAGCAGGACTGAGCAGAGTCTACAACCTTCTGCTTGGTGTTTCTTGCCCTTAGTCATCATTTGAATGTTACAGACGTCATATGACTCAGAAAACACACGCTTTTATTTTCCTCTACAGTATTGGTTCAGCTGATCTTCAGTCCTCTATAATGTCAGGTGTGTTTTTTTCCCTTTAAGAATTTGAAAAACCCTAAGATTTTTCTGTGTGTGTGTATGTGAGTGTGTGTGTGTGTGTGTGTGTGTGTGTGTGTGTGTGTGTGTGTCTTATAAGTCACTTGTGATGAAAAAATGTCTGAGTCATGATAACATTTATTGCTCCATCCTCACCTCTCAAACGTGCGTGCCAGTCAGGAATGGACAAGGAAGGTAGCCTCCCCATCAGGCCCACCTCGCGAGCAATAGGGAAGTCTACGCAGGATGGGAATGAGGTTCAGCTCCTCTGAGGCCTGGCTTTCTGTGTGGGCTGGAAGCTGCTTCGAGAAAAGAGTGCCTGATGTGCCTGCTGCTGGTCTGGCTGGAGGCTGAACGTGTGCATTGGTGCAGGAGAGGAGATGTGTCCTTGCATAAGGTGGGGTTCCCAACACTGCCGCCATAGCCTCTCCTGGCCCATCAGTCAGGCTCTTGCCCAGCTTGGGGAGAAGGTAGGAGAAGGTCATAGAGGTCCAGGAAAGAGAAGGGAGTAATTATAATCTTCCTTGAAGCTGAAGTGTGCATCTGTGTGTAGTGTGGAGACTCCAACAGCTCCCGCTCCATTCCTGCCAAGAGCATGTGCCTTTGTTCTGCCTGGGATTCCCAGCTGGAAATGGTGCGTGTTCTTCAACTCTCCTTACTTTCACAGCTATGATTTAACAATCTGGGATTGAGTTATTAAGTATGATCACCACCCCCACCACTCACCTCCCGTGGATAGCAAATAGTATGCACAGAATTTTAATCATTTTAGAAGTAATCTTAATTACTGACATGAGACAGGTTATTAGTAATTCTGGTATGTGTAAAATTCAAATTAATATGAAGAGTATTCCTCCCAGTACAAACTCTTGTGCTATGAAGCCGCTCATGGTGTACACATTTCCTCTCTTTTTTTCTTTTAGAGCTGTGGCTGAAGACAGCTCTAGAAGTAAAGAATTCTTGATCTTTCTTCCCCCTCCCCCTGTGTTTTTATCATTCAAACATGGATATCTTTTTTGAAATATGTTTAATCTGCTATGAAAAAATAGAAGTGGAATCATTTACAGATTTTAATTTCTACCAGTTTACACAGTTAATTTTTTAAAATTGAAAACCCTTTTACATGTTTCATGAGAATGCTGTGTTGGTGTCTCCTTACTGCCAGTCCAGGTGCAACGAACTGTGACAGTCCCTGTCATCAGATTCAGGGCTGAGCTTCACTTTGCCATCAGGACACTACCTTAGAGTATTTCCTCGTCTGCAGTTTGAAAGATAGATGTCAATGCTGGTGCCTATACAGTGACAAGAGGAGATGGGGGGTGGGGAGAGAGAGAGAGAGATGGGAGGATAGGGGATGGGTGGTAAGTGTGAGAAACTGTCAGGCTGCCAGGCCTTGCATGTGCCAGGAGCCATCTCTGCTGATACCGATTTCTGTGGCAACTATGTCTTTATAGTTAAAAGTTATAGTTCTCATCTTATCAGCTGCAAGTGACTGGGATTGTGACCATTTTTTTTTTTTTTTTTTGGCAATTCATAGGATGTAAGCTCGTGACAGGAGATTCTTTTCAAAAAGCCTGCTTTGTTCACTGCTGCATCTCTGCTGCCTGCATCTCTCTGTCTGGTGCGTAGCAGGCACCCAATAAATCACTTCTGAATGAGTGAATGAGTGAGTAAATGAACTGGCATTTGAGGGGCAAGTTTAATACTCATGCCCCGGAACTAATTCTTTTGTAGCCAGAGCCCAAATTGACATAGGTCATTGTCTAATAAAATTTAATATTAGTGTGCCATTTTCATAAACATGTTAAGAGCGTTAACAGACGTTTTGTATTGTTAAACTTATTTGTTGAAAATTATCACTGCTTATTATATGCCAAGAAGAGTTCTAGGCGCTAAGGATTCCAAGACGAGAAAAGGAAATCTCAGCCCTCCTAGAATTTACATTTTAGTACTGAAAGATAGGCAGCACACCAACGAGTTAATTATTCCATGCCAAGTGCTGGCGAGTGCTATAAAGTAAAATGAAGAAAAGCCCTCTCCGAGGAGCATGTGCAGAGAGACCTGAAGAAGGGGTGATCCAGGCAGAGAAAGCACAGAGGCTTTGCGGTAACCGCGTGCTCCGGGGACTCACAGGCTGAACAGGACGGCCAGGGAGGCGAGGAGCGGAGTGAGCGAAGCCAAGCACAGTCGCAGGGGCTCAGTGGGTCAGTGAGGTGCTGGGGTGGGAGCAGACTCTTGCAGGCTTGGAATCCACGGTCGGGATGTTGCGTTTCCTGTGAGTGAGCTGGGGAGCCAGTGGAGGCTCTCTCAACGACTTGGTGCTAGAATCATCCAAAAGGGGCAGCGGGACCTTCTCCTGCACCCCTGTGGGTGATTGGCTAGTGGAGCAGCCCCATCCCTATGTCCACAGTGCCTGCAGTGTGGTTGTAGTTACCCAGGACAATATCCTCATCGGAGCTGGCCCAACGGAGGGCTCTAGGCAAGACAGACAACACTGCCGCGTGCCTCCAGCACCCCAGCACACATTTATTTTTTTTTAAAAAAAACTTAAACAATTTTTTGTTAATCCAAATTTCATCGTTAGTTCGAATTCTTGGGTATGTGTGTTAGCAAAGACTTGGATTTAAGAGGAGTTTGCATTTCAGGAGGCGAGAGATTGGGCAGTGGTGTGGGTACATGTTATTTCATAAAATAAAACTCCAAAATGGGTATCAGAAATTAGGTTTTTAGGTCAACCTCTGGTAAACATAGGCCCTTGATGTTGGGCAAATGATGTTATGTCTTTAGCACTTAGATTTGTCATCTTAAAAGAAGCAGGATTTGGCTAGATGTATTCCCAAGAACTTTGCCAGCCAGTATCATAGTTAACTCGGGCTGCTGTTAGATGGGTGGCTTCACTAAGAGGAATTTGTTTCTCACAGGGCTAGAGGCTAGAAGTCCAGGATCAGGGTGCAGTCCACTTTGGTCCCTAGTGGTAATTCCTGCCTTGTTGACAGCCACCTTCTATGTCTATACCTATAAGGGCACCGATCCCATCCTGAGGGCTCCACCCTCGTGTCCTAATTATCTCTCACTTACCATCAAATTTGGGGGGCACAAGCATCTGATCCATAACAGCCAGCTTTAAAATCTGACACTATCACATGTTCTTCCATTTTGCTGAAGGATTTCCAAGTTATATTTACCTCTAGTACAATCTATTTCACACGTAGGTCATCAAAAGTTAGCTTTAACTGACAGTTAAAAACACACTGTATGCACTTGCTTTGTGGACTTCTCAATTTTAGTTATGAAAAGCTATTTTGAGGTTGTAGTGGGCCTTGAGGTTGTTCCATTTAAATACACTGTGCATTAATGCAATCCTTTTGAGAGTAGTTGAAGAAAGTTTTCATTGAAACAAGGTAATTGACAGGTTTCAAAAAGAAACCTGGAATAGTAGGTTACTAATTCTAACACATAATTAATTGCTATAGGGTAGTTGTCTTTCCACACTTGTCAAACATTTTCTTCTTCAGTAATTCTTCTTTGCAGCTGTAAGAAAAGAAGTGCAGAATATGTCTCTTTGGGGGGTCACCAGAGACTTTGTCCGATATTATAAAAACACTTGTTCATAAACTATTTGCTTCTTGTAACATTTTCTGGTAGAAAAACATTTCAGTTAGTGACATCAGAGTCTTAAATTATTGTTTTAAAAGCTATTAGATGAGGAATAGTTGACTAACTCTTCTCATATTTCAAAGTCTGGATTCCATCCAGCAGAAACATATTGTGATGAGGGGAGATCTGTACACACTTATAAAGATGTAAAGAGTCTTCCTAACATTTCTGACGACATGCCTTATTCCAGATGTTATCCTGTAATTGTATTGTAGGCTGTTAAAGAAAAATTCTCTTTAAAGTATTAGAAATACCAAACAGTTGGAGAATCGCAGCTGTTGAAAGTTCGAGGCATGTTTGTGTGGTGAAAGCTCAAATATGGAATATTTTTCTTCTATTTAATCTCTTCATCCAAATAAATCTATCTTTGCAAACTAGCCACTGCCTTGTACATAACACCATGTTATGTATGGTGAATGGCAGTAATCAGCGTCTTGTTTCTTAGTGCACTGCTCAACAAGTACGTAGGTCATTCAGTAAAACTTGCCGCATGGCACAAGTTTGAATCCTGGCTCCGCCACCTGCTTGCCTGGTAACCCTTCTCTCTCTTGAACTTCTGTATGAAAAGGGGGCAATCATAGCCCCATGTCATAGGGCAGTCACGAGCATTACATTGGATAACAAGGTGTTATTAGATAATGCAATTTTAATAATGAATAAATATATTTATTCAGGGTTTAGTACATTTTAGAGGGACCACAACTGAAAGATTCCCCTCGCATCAGCGTGGAGTGTATACAGCCTGCAAATTCAGCCAAGATTCTTGAGTAAATTGGGGTGTTTTTTTTCCAGTTCCATAAAATTTTCCAGTTTTATGCCGTGGCTACTTGCGGGAGAGACTCTACCCTACTATTGAGGATAAGTTGTCTTGAAATGTGTTTAGCTCTGGCCTTGAAAAGGAAAAGGAAAATGGCAATAAAAAGCAACAATGGGAAGGGAGGCAATGCCTGACTTCATTTTCTGTCTCGGTGACCACATTGCCTGTCTTACACTGAGTAATTTTACACCTAAAGTCAAAGGACTCCTTGTGTAGGGTCTCAACGTGTCTAGTGTTACTTGTGTCGAAAGCAACTTAAGAAGTTAATAAATGAATGATTCTGACCATCCTCTATTTATATAACCAGTTCAGAGTGACAGGGTTGTAATGGAAAAAACATTCCTTTTATAATCAAAGGACCTTATGTTTAAAGTCAGACTTTGCTCCTCCGCTGCTCTCGGGTCCTCATCTGTGAAATAAAAATGATAGGCTTCTCTCACCGATTCTCTGTTTTAATGTACTTCACTCCTAAGCAATACTGCCTGTATGTTAATTAAATACGATTATTTGAGGTCAGCTTGATTCAAGTCTTAGTTTGGAGGAGCATCAAAACTCTAACAAACTTATTGGAAGGTGTGGTCATTTGGGTGTTGGTCTGACCCAGGGTGTATTTCCACATGCGCAACCAAGTATTTCTTCCATATATATGAGGATAGGAAATAGCTTAAGACTATTAGATTCCCTTATTTCAAATTTCTTCATATTTTAGAATTGAAAGTCAATGATCTTTTATTGAAATTGTTCAAAATTTAAATATTTAAAAGCCCAGAGTCTTTCAAATGTGTCATCACAATAATTTTTAAAATGCAATTTACAGTCATTCTCAAACTTGGGGATTAGATTGAAATTGAATTGAAAAGTTAAGTGATAAGATGAGTGAAATAAAATCAGGATTTTTTTGGTATAAATATCTTTTTTTTTTTTTAGAAGAATGTCAGTTTCTTTCTTTTTTAAAAAAATATATTTTATTGATTTTTTTTTACAGAGAAGAAGGGAGAGGGATAGAGAGTTAGAAACATCGATGAGAGAGAAACATCGATCAGCTGCCTCCTGCACGCCCCTACTGGGGATGTGCCTGCAACCAAGGTACATGCCCTTGACCGGAATCGAACCTGGGACCCTTGAGTCCGCAGGCCGATGCTCTATCCACTGAGCCAAACCAGTTAGGGCATGGTATAAATATCTTAATCTGGATTTTCCTCCCTCAAAGTTCCCCTCATTTTTCATTCTCTTATATGAGTACTAGGGGTCCGTTTTGCAGGAAGATTCTTGCAAGATTTTCTGCAGGCTTCTCTCCCGCCACGGGCTTCCCTCCCGCCACTGGCACCTCTCCCACCCCCCCACATCTCCCGCTGCGGCGGGCGGGGCGTGCCCTGCCCACCCCGCCGCCCCCGCAGCCGCTTCCGCCCCCATGGCCGCCACCTCTGCAGCCACATGCACCGCTGCCTCCGCGGCACACCCCGCCCCCCGTTCCCCTGACCCGCCATGCCTGCCGCTGCCACCTGCAGCTGCCCACCTCTGTGCCCACACACGCCGCCTGCATTTTCCCTCCAGCAGCCACCTTGCTTTCTATTTTCTCTCCCTCTTCCTTCTATGGTGTCTTCAGTCTTCACTCCTCCCTCCCTCAGTGTATGCAAATTAGCCACCATCTTGGTTGGGTTAATTTGCATACTTGCCCTGATTGGCCGGTGGGCGTGGCTTAGGCATAGCAAAGGTATGGTCAATTTGCATATTACCCTTTTATTAGGTAGGATGGTATTCTCATCATTAAAAAAGGGAGGGAGGAAAATAGAAATATTATCTCTCTTTTCAGATAATTTTATTTACCTAAATGAGACTGAATAGCATCAAATTTATTGCAAAAAGTCTGCCTGACTCAGGTGGCAGAGGCCGGGGGAGGACAGACAGTGGCCCTGGCTCCTGCAGGTTGTTTAACGTAATCTGTAGGATGATGTTTGGATGCAGGAAAGAGCTGTAACATGGTTCCTGGGCAACACTGTACTCACGTGTTTAGACATCTCTCTCTGGCAGGATTAACAAGCACAGAGCAAATTCTAAGTAGAACTCCAAGTGCAAGTAGGACTCCAAGTAAAAGCTTGGCTTCTGATGCATATTAGTGGGGAGGAACAGAAGAACATTTTAGGGCATGAAGTGCAGTTTCAGAAGGATGCGAATGGGGCTGACATACAGGATGGTGTGTGAAACTTCCCAGGTCCCATTTATATAGGGTGAGAAAGAAGTTTGAAGGAAGGTGGAATCAGTTAATAGAGGGCCTTTTACACCAGTCTAAAGAGTTAATATTCAATCCAAAGGAGAATCAAGAAATGAAGATGCCTTTCAAGTGGTCATACTTTATAGAAAGTATTTATATGGCAGGCAAATTATGGATATGTACATACTAGTATATGTGTATCTTGTTTACTTGTAAATATCCTTTGAAGAGAATAAAACAAATTTATTTCTCAAAAATGACTTCTAAGCTGTGCTTTTACAGGCTAAATATGGCATTTATTTCAAAGGTCTAATATTTACCAGTCACTGCTACTATTTGGTTTCATAAAAACCCTCCTAATTATCAGAGAAAGCCAAATGGGAGCTGAGCTTTCTTGGCAAAAGGATATTGACTTTCGTTAAGACTGAATTGCAGCACAGACCTTTAAGCCTTTATCTGCATTCATTAACTGGCATGTGATTTGGGAGAGTGGCTATTAATTATAGAGCAGACAGGGAGTGACTAGAAAGGATCATTCAAAGGCAAACCGTGCTTGAAGCTGGCCGTGTCCCTAAGCATTATGCACTTCATCTGACAGGCATCAATTTGCCTGAGTGTTCGGAATCAGCTGTCCTAGGGTTTTTAAAGGACACATTGAGAAGCAACATTAATGTCTAGTTTTGTTTTCCATGGAATTTAATTTACTGCTAAGTCATTTTTTTTTTTACTTTGCATGACTGCTTGGTTGAAATGGCAAGAAAGGAGCAAATACGATATAATAGGAATAAATCCTGTGAAGGTACAGGTCAGTTTCCTCTCCCCTCATCATAAACTATGATGGTGTACTCTACTAAAATCCACTACAAATTAAAATAAAATGTTTCCTTAGTATAAAGATACACAAAGAGGCAGTCCTCATACCTATGGCTAAGAGGTCAGCAAGTAGATTGTGTCTTGTTAAATATAGACTGTACTGGAAATATACATTCATTTTTTTATTTCTATTAAAGAGACATCTCATAATATGTTTTTATATATCCACACGTACATATAGTTTAAAATGAATTTGAACTCTGTTTTCAGTTTGATCTCTGCTGCTAATGCTTTTGAAATTTTGCCATGTGCTCTCAAGTCTGGCCTCTTTTTAAAGTCAAACGCTTACTTCTATTTTTGTATGCTCAATTCATATTTCCAATATTCAAATTATCTGCCTTACTGTAATTTGGCAAACTTAAGCTGAATAGTGAGTGCAAAATGCACTGTGCTACATTAAACTATCTTGATGGGTGGTCAAAACTTGGGAACTTTTAACACTGACCTTGGGAAAAGCCAGGTAAGGATTTTCCAACTCCACTCGTGTGTATATGGAGAGTTTAGTCATCTGATCTGAGCAGCTGGATTCTCACCTGTTCTTTTGAGTTCAGGTAGAACTGTCTACACCTGACAGATCTTTCTCAGACTTTGCAGGAGCAAAAGCAAATGGAACTGTGACCTCCTAGCTCATAGGTCCACAATAATTTTGACTGTAGAATTTTGTTAAATGGTAAGCATTCTATGACAGTAAGATCCCGGAACAAATAGGCCAATGTGTACGGAAACGTTCTTGTTGAGGTGTCCAGACTGTGAAGGGCAGTGTTTCCCAAAGGGCAGGCCAATGATTGTCCTCCTGCATCTGAAATGCATGGGTGGTTGTTAATGCAGATTTCTTGGCCCCACTTCAGACTTAATGAGTCAGAATCTCTAGAAGTGAAGACTGGGAATCTGCATTTAACTCACTCCTTCAGCATTTCTTAACCACTGGTTTAAGTTATCTCGCTAGCATTTGGGGGAGTGATTTATTGCTATGAAAAGTGTTCATACTTAATGGATATCACATCAGTTTAATCAATGTTGGTATGTATTTGTATATATTTTACAGAATTACTATATCTTTCAAGAGAGGGTCTAAGGGTCAGAGGAAGAAACTTGATGCCATTGTGATAGATCCTTTCCTATTTTTCTGTAAAATGATACTTCAAAAAATTTACTTTGTACTTATACAGCCACACACATGAGGTTAAAAGGTAGCATAGCTAGGGTTAAATAAATTGGTACAAGTTTGGGACCAGATTCTGCAATCAGCATAAATACCACTTTATTTAAAGTAATTGATACTACTTTCATTATCAAGGTAATGATTTACTCATTAATGTTTAATGCTTAAACATTACTTAATGTAATTAAATGGATCATGTTTTACGATGCATATTTTCTTCAACTAAGCATTAGATAATTGTAGTTAAGTTATTAAGTATACTGATTGCGTGCTAACCATATTTTCTTGCTCTTTATAGACATTTAACTTGAAATATGGTAGAACAACTATCAGTTTTTATTATTTTTAATATATATTTTTATTGATTTCAGATAGGAAGGGAGAGGGAGAGATAGAAACAGCAATGATAAGAGATAATCATTGATCTGCTGCCTCCTGCACGCCCTACATGGGGGATCCAGCCCATAACCCAGGCATGTGCCCTGACTGGAATCAAACTGTGACCTCCTAGCTCATAGGTCCACACTCAACCACTGAGTCCCATTGGCAGGGCAGCTATCAGTTATTTTTATTTGCCCGACTGAACTCAGGCCTGAATAGAAACTTTCTTGTAAAGTGTTTAATTCATTTCTCTTTACACAAAGGACATGCAATTTCAAAGCATAGTGTAAGTGGATTTTCAAGATTCTTTGAAGTAGAAAATATATCTTCCTTCCCAATTTTAAATTCTTTTATCTTTTATTCAATGGTGGAATCAATTTGTTAAGGTAGTCTTAAGTGCAATTTCTACAAGAGCTGAAGGTCAGCCAGGAATATAAGGTTGAGCACAATGTTCTACTTTAATTCATTAAAGCAGTTACTTTCTGTTGAATCAAGGGTAAAAAAAGAACCCACAGCCAAAGGCTAATGAAGCATTATGCACATATTTATTTTTGAGTAAATAAAATGAGTGCTGTGCCTCCTTCAGTTTCTGCAACTGCTCCAAGCTCTTTCCTGCCCTCGGGTTCTTGCCACAGACGGTGCCGCTGCTTGTAGAGAGGTCCTTCTGCTTTCAAAGCTGCCTCCTTGGCATCCAAAGGCTCTCTTTTTAGACCAGCCTTGTTTGACTGTGATATTTAATGTAGATCTCTACTTCAGCCTTTTGTTTGCTTCTTTCTTAAGGCTCATTACAACTTGTAATTGTCTTATTTGTCTGTTGACTCATTTCTTTTCTGTCTTTCCCACTGGGATGTGAGCAACTTTTTAATCACAGAAAATATATCTCTTATAAACATTTATATAACCAGGGCCTAGCAGAATGACTGGCACATAAGAGGTATTCAGTATATTAGTATATATCTGTTTGACTTCAGATGGATGGATGGATGGATGGATGGATGGATGGATGGACAGATGGATGGACCAAAGGACAGACAGATAGATGAATAATAAATGCTGTTAGGTTGAAAACGTTTACAGTGAGACACATCTTAAATGGCATGCTAACATTAAATGATGCTTGCATTTGGTCAGTGGAGAGCCCCTCGGTAATTTTGTTATTGTTGTTAATCCTCACCCGAGGATATTTTTTCCCCATTGATTTTTAAGAGAGAGTGGAAGGGAGGAGGAGAGGCAGAGAGAGAGAAACATTGACTGTTTGCCTAACTTATAGGCCCGGACCCGTGGCGGAGATGGAGCCTGCAACTGAGGTATGTGCCCTTGACTGGAATCAAATCCATGAGCAGGTACTCTAAGCATTAGGGCCTTCAGAGTAATTTTATATTTATCTAAACCACTTAAGAGGAATTGGACTGATCATATAGGAGCATTTTGTGGATTGTGTACTTTATTCACGCTGTTCTGTGTGACTTGGTTGATACCATAGATGTGATTTTCTCTGTATAACTGTGGACACACTTTTTCTCCTGTTTGTGAACAAAGCATGATGTGTGGGTCTAATTTGATTAATAATGCCACTAGCTACTCTAGGTTGTAAAGCTGTGCTGCCAGAAGCCATGCTGTGATTTGAATTTGGTAAATATCTAAACCTGGTGATGTATGGGATAGCATTAGGGGAAAAGTGAGTTGATATATGCAACTCTCAATTATTATTGTTAAATGTCAATGTGCATGCTTCCATTGTGTCAGATAAATAGAAGGTTATGACAGTTCTTTTCCACAAAACTAGAAAATTAAGGTTCATTGCAATATGTACCTATAAAATGTCCACTTAGCACATTCTTTGGTGTTCTGTTTAAAATACACGAAGCCCTGTGGGTGGCTCAATTGATTGGAGCATTCCATACACCAAAGGGGTGTGAGTTCAATTCCCTGATCTGGTCCCATACCTAGTTTCGGGTTTGATTTCCAGTCAGGGTGCGTATGGGAGGCAACCCATCAATGTTTCTCTCTCACATAGATGTTTCTCTCTCTCTCTCTAAAAATCAATAAAAAACAAAAATATGTATATGAAAACATTTAGAAGAAAATGGAATATTTAAAATTCAAAGGGAACATACTGAACAGTGCTCTGGCTGGGTGGTTCAGTTGGTTGAAGAATTGTCCAAAGGTTTTGGGTTTGATTCCTGGTCAGGGCACATGCCCAGGTTGCGATGTTTCTCGCTCCCTCTCTCTCTCTCTTTTTCTCTCTCTTCCTCTCTCTCTCAAGTCAATAGAAACATATCCTTAGGTGGAGATAAAAAAAAGATGGAAGTGACTGCATCTATTTTAATATTAATAAGGTAGGAGACTGCATTTTAGATTTGGCATTATTTAACAGAGAGAAATAGTAGACATTTAATATATTACTTAATTAGTCAAATATAACAAGTTGTTTTAAGAAGATGCTGTTATAAAGATATGCAAAAATAATAAAAATATGGGATTGTTCCTAATTTTATTTTTACAGGCCAGTCATTTAGCTTTATAAATCTTCAGTCATCTATAATAATAAAAGCATAATATGCTAATTAGACCAGACAGCCAAACAACCTTCTGGACATCCTTCTGGATGACCTTCCAGACAAAGCCAGGGCTGCGAGGGCCAAGCCCCTTGCACGAATTTCATTGATTAATAAAAGACTAGCATCAGAATACTATGTACTGTAGGTTGAATTGTTATTATATTACCAGGCACTGAGCTAGGCAAGATTTTTACATATCTATATTCATAGCAGTTCTGCAAGGTAGTATTATTACCCGTTTACAAATGAGAAAATTGTGGCTCACAGAAGTTATTGGTCTAAAGCCATATTGCTAAAAAAAACTGCTGACTCAAGTTTATCTGCTTTCAATCCTCAAATCCTCATTTTTTAAAGCTGTACCACATTGCTTCTAGAAAGGGAGCTTTAGCAATTTAAAATAATACTCAGAGACATTATTCATGCAGTTTAGGTTTCCTATTTAGTCAGTCAACAAACATTCTTAAGAAGTGACTAGGCGTGGTTGAGAATTGGGGATAGTCTAAAATTATGCATGAAATTTGTCTCCAAGGACGTTCGTTTTGTAAAGTGAGATCATCTCCAGTGACTGTAAACCTTCCCATGCTTGGGGTCTCCTGGGAATCCAGCTACGTCTCTTCATCTCTAGCTACTTAAAAAACGTGAAAGGGCTGCCTTCCCTGGAGCAACTCTCAGTGTGCCTTGTTTAACCAGCAGTGACTAAATAATTCTGGCAAGAGACAAATTTTCCCTTATGAATCAGATTGGAATTGTGACTGAATTAAAGTAGGTATTTTGGACAAAAAGAACATTAGTGTTGCTTTCTACCTATGGAGTAAACAAATCTAAATTATTTAGATTGACTTAAGAAATACATCATCACTTTCTAAAACCATTCCAAACTGTCTCTAGACTATCACTCTGAACCCACAAATTCAAAAGGCGTTCTACCTCCTTATTCCCTGAATCTGCTCTGGTGGCTACTGACATGAATGCTGTAGGGTTCTCTGTGCTGGGAGTGTTTTCGCTGCTTTGGCAAACCTGACTCGTATTGCATGTCTGGCTCAAGACACCTTCCCTGGCAAGACATTCTCAACCGTTTCCATCCCTATTAATCATTTCTTCCCAGAACTCGGCCCCTATTGTTCCACCATCCTTTGTTCCTTCCCCTTTTGTTTGCTCACTCATCTCTATCCTCAATATGGGACTGCATTTTCAAATAGATTGCAAACATGTCATACATTCGTTTCTGTTTGTTTGTTTTTGCAACACCCAACTGGGATGACAGCCACCACTGGCATTTAGTGCACATAGGCTCAATTAATAAACCCGGTTACTGGGTCAGGGCTTGTAATTTCTAGGGACCAGCAGCTGTAGTTATTTGACTCCTTCCAAGTTGAAACCTCATTAGACTAGGACTAATTCCTCAGAACTGAGTATTCCAGTAGGGGAAGGTTTGACCTTAAGTACCTACTTGCGATTATTGTCCATCCCCTATGAGGCAGAGGGCCAAAGGCACAAAAGTTTTAGTTACAAGGAATCTGCGATGAAAGAACTTGTACTTCTTCTTGGTATGATATTTCAATTGGTTTGAAGGTTCCCGAAAACATAATTGTTTTACTTAAAAATGAGAACTCGCATGCTGAAACCCATTAAGAGCTTATTGAACATAAAATGTGCACAGAACATCATCACAACAAACGTGTGAACTGCCATCTTGTTCCATTCAGCCTAATCGTCTTTCTGGCATTGTCATCATGGGCTGTGTGCTTTGGTTTTTGTTTGGCCTTTAACTAGATAATAAAGCTTGAATGTGTCTATTTACTGTAAGAACCCATTGTCAGGGTGCCATCTGTAAACTTGTATTTCCAAATTTTTTATGACCTGAGTAACAGAATTCACATGCAACGTACCAGAGACTAATACTTCTTTTTATTTCACCCAGTGCTCAGCTTTAGGAATTAGCACTAAAGCTGAGTTGTGTGTAGGGGGTGGGGAGAAGAGCTCTTCAGTATCTGAGGTGACTGCTCTGCTAATACGCACCTATGGTCTCTCTTCCCGTTTGGTCTTTAGCCATCCATTGCCCAGGAGAGAGTGGTTTGGACTGAAATTCCTTCACTAGACCTTTCATTAAAAGGGGGAAGTACTCCCATGCTAATTTGTTTAATTTACATCTAGTATTTCAGTGCATGTTCATTTTGAAAAAACAACATATTTTTCATCTGTATTGAGAATCTATACTAATAAAAGGTAATATGCTAGTTAGACTGAACATCTTCTGGACGACCTTCTGGACTTCCTTCCGGACAAAGCCATGGTGGCGGGGCTGAAGCAGAGGCAGTTAGAGGTGATCAGACAGGCAGGGGAAAGCAGTTAGGAGGATCAGGCCAGCAGGGGAGAGCAATTAGGGGGATCAGGCCAGCAGGGGAGAGCAATTAGGGGGATCAGGCAAGCAGGGGAGAGCAGTTAGGGGGATCAGGTTGGCAGGCAGGTGAGCAGTTAGGAGCCAGCAGTCCTGAAGGGTCCCGGATTGGAGAGGTTGCAGGCCGGGCTGAGGGACACCCCCTCTCCCATGCATGAATTTTGTGCACCGGGCCTCTAGTTTATTAATAGTTCTAGCTATACTAAAATGAAGCATCGTAAGAAAATCTCATGGCTTAACAGACATCAGGGTTCTGGAAAGATAAAAGGAAGAAAAATTATGCAAGAGAGGGAACCACTTGAGGATACTTAACCCCTGTCCCTAGAATGTTTTCCTTTCTACTTTCTATTCCTAGTATCCAGGAGGTGGTGAACAAGCCCACGTTAGTTCTCCCAACCTATAATGTACAGAAGTAGGCATCCCAGTATTTTTTCATAAGGTAAAATTCTTGATGGCAGTAGGCCTTCTTAGCTAAGTAATAACTTTCATGTCTGTTTTGGGAGCTTTTTTCTGGGAAAGCTGCACCATAAAAACAGCGATTGGCCTATTTTTTGCAGTCGTGTGTGTGTGTGTGTGTGTGTGTGTGTGTGTGTGTGTGTGTGTGTGTGTGTCTGGATGAATATGGGAAAATGCCCTGCAACTAGACATTGAAGAATATGTTCCCCACCCACCCATCATGCACTCAAAACCAGGCAAGGAAGCAGTAGGGAAACTCTCATCTTTGTTCCTCTAGCAATATCCAGTTCTTACATGTGCCATCCTGCATGTTCCCTGCTGCCTGTGTGCTGTATTGCCTGTGTCTTCCCAGGCCATCATCTCTGTGTCATAGGCCTATCTTGCCTGCTCTGCCCTTTTCTCCCATCTGCTGCCCTGTCTCTTCTACATGGTCTTTAGCCCACTGACTGGGTCTTGTGATGGGTCACTCATGCTTTCTGATCTCATGATGAGCCTTATGCATTCTGTTGCTCTCACACTGTCTTTGTAACTCTCTCACATGATGCTCCCCACTTCTCTCTTCCCTTTGATGGTTCTTTCATTCAATTCCCCTCTCGTGAGTTATCATTTAGCTATGGTGTTTATGAAACTTTTGTGTCATAGATTCTGCCTACCCCAGTCAGACCTTACCAGGAATCAGTCCTCTCAGCCATAAGGGTTGATGGATATCATATTACTCAGTGCAAGATCATAGGCTTTCCAGAAAGAGCTCATTCCTATTTTATTTGTCCTAATTTAATTATAATTTTTTGACAAAAAATTTTTTTACCCTCTTCCACCTCCACCCACCCCCTCCCTAATTACACTTTTAATGAAGAATTTTAGAGAATCTAGAATCCTATTATAGTCCTAGCTTGGCTGCCTCTAACTGCATTATTCAACTGAACTGAGCAAATTGTATTCCTGTACGACTAGTTATTTTCTGAATATAAAACTCTTATTCCTGCTCAAATGAATATAAAATGTCTCTTTTTGAATAGCTGCTAAATTTTTGAGATCATTTCAAATGCAACTTAGTTTCTTCTAGATTTCAAAGTGTACCCCCCAATCCACTGCTGTTTGTATGACTCCTGTTAGACATTTTCAGCAGTCTGTGTTGTCATTTCGTAAAATCTATTTTCCTGGAGTTCTACAGGCAGTGCTTTGATTAAAGGCCTTGTAATCTCCTGGAAGAGTGATGAGGCGTGGCCTCACAGCCCATGCCCTCTCCGAATGATTGCTTCTACAGTAGTCTTTCTTAAACACGTCATTCTGGATAAGGCATTTTTATGCTTAGTGTTTTTTTCCCCCCAATGTCTCCCTCTTGACAAAGAACAGACTGCAAGATGTGCCCCTGCTCACAATCTACGTAAAAATTACTGTACTGCCTCTAAAACCAAAAACTAGTTGTATTTTCTCTAAGAACCATACGCTATTTCACAACGCCGTGACTGTTTACAAGCTGGATCCTCAGCCGGGAAGGCTTTTACTTTGTCTGCTTGGCAAATTCCTATCTGCCCTACATTCTTAATAGATTGACCACCCCTGAGTCTTTTATAGTTGTCAAAATAACTTATTAGCCCGAGTAGCTGGATATGAAATGTTAGAATTTCATCAAATCTGTTTTGGAACAAATGGGATTTCCTGGCACATAGCTTCTTTCTAGTAGTCCTCAGCCAGAAGGGATGCCTTTGAGCTGCTGCGACCCTTTATCCTGGTCTGGTTACACGCCTGCCTGGTCCTTTGTGAGAATCACGTACAAGGGATGGAATGTCCCAGTCTGAGTGTGCAGATTATCACCACAGGAAGGAGAAACGAACTGGCCCCTATGTGGACTGACTCTGGCTGGGGAAATCTGGACCAGTCAGAGGAACAGTAATTCCAAGGGAAATGTTTCAAGTGTGTTTATGCTCATCCCTCCCTACCTTCCAGTGCTCTCCCTTTGCTCACCTCTAAAGTGGGATTTGAAAGCACCATGATTTTTAAAGTTAACTCTGGTGAAATAAAAGTACCAGAATTAGGAATAAAAAGCAAAGGCCCCTGTGTCCTTATGCTGCTTTGGGGCGGTCACGTGCGATAGGGTACTTGGTGCCCTTTCTAGCTGGCACAGCGGGGAGGGTCTCTGAGAATGGAAGGCTGAGCCCAGGGCTCCTTCCTGGGCTTGGTGGGCAGCACAGCCGACGGGGAAAGAAACGCAGCTGCTCCTACAGATTTCAGGCCACTATAAAGTGCTCTTGGCTTTTCCTGTAGAAAGGCTCTCCATTTATAATCTGTACGGGGAAGTATGTTATTGACATAAAATACAGTGTGGAGAAGTAATGTGAGGCATGCTGATATTAAAATCTAGTAAGACTTTGGCTTTCATTGTTTCTGATATAGTAGCAGCAGCTGCTCAGAACTTTAATTTTCAAACTCTGTGTAGTTATTACTTAAAAATGGTTGTCATAATTTATAATCCGACCAAATGACTTCTCCTTGACCCTTCATTTCTAAAGGAAGTAGCAAGCAAAAGATTGTAAGCAAAGCATTGGTTATAAGCTGAGTATTATGATCTTTAGGGTTAAAGCAATATTTTAATACAATGAATTACTAATTACTTCCTATGTAATAAAGTTATTTCTTTGAAAATTTATCTATGATGAAATATACATTTTAAATAGAAAGCATTTCCTCTAACTTGATTATTTGATGAGTTCTTTCATTTTGTAAGTCATTTTTTGTATACATTGTAGTATGCCATTCTGTGACTATGTGAATAATTTTCCTTTGAAACTGTCCATGTGTTCGGCATCATGAAACATCAATGTAATGAAGAATTTACTTCTAAATCGTCTTTCCTATGAGATTTCTCTTCAGTGAAGATGACAGCATGATAGTTATTGTATGAAATCTGGGCTAGTGTTATGTGCAGCTCAGCATCCTAGGTATTTTGTATAGGGCTGTTACATGGATGACATGCGCTATTTATGAGGTGGGCACCATCATTTCCCCCTTTATAGCTGCGAGGAGACTGAAGCATGGAGAGGTGCAGTAACTCCCCCAGGTGAGTCAGTGGCTGCAATCAGAGTTGCATCCCAGCTGCTCTGACCCGATTCTACACTCTGCAGGTAAGAGAGAGAGAGAGAGAGAGAGAGAGAGAGAGAGAGAGAGAGAGAGAGAGAGAGAGAAGCTCTGACTGAAATCAGAGGCACAACCTAGATCCATTTGCACAGCATCCCTCAAAAGCCTGTAATCTGAACTAGACATTTGTCAAGACCCTTTGTTTTATAAATTAAGACACTGCTGACTGGACAGACCAAGTGACTGCCCTGTGCCTCCCTCCCAGGGGTCACATGTCAGTAGCCAGTTGGGAGTAGAACCTCTTTACTGCAAATTGAGTGTTGTTTCTGCTACCCAAATTGCCATAAGATTTAGTTAACACCTAATGCAACGTTGGAGTGTTGGGCACAAGGCATTTATTAATTCAACATCTATCAAATGTCTCACCGATTATGCACCAGGGCCATCTCTTTCTCTACTTGGAGGTGACTTAGACACTTATTAAGGCTTTTAGATTTGTGTTTAGAGGCTTTTTAGAAGCTGAGTTCACTGGCGGAGGTGCCTGAAGCCATTGCATTAACTCCCCTTGGTTTGAGCAATCCAGCACTCATGGGACCTGTGTCAGAAATGAAACAACTGGCTGGAGATCCATCTTATTTAAGAATACTGGCTGTTTTATTTGCTCTCTTTTTGATACAAGAGTTGGTTTGAAACTGTCCTGTCTTGGACACCTTCAGCTGTTGGAGATGAGCAGTGGAGGTCTCATGAAGAAGAAAGATATGATCAGTTAGTTTGAAACTAGAATCAGTCTTTTGTGAACTGTAAAGATCCATATTAAATATTGTTAAAGGAATACAATTCCCAAAAAGGTTAGGTCCCCAGATATCATTTATTCAACCAACCCCTTTTTATAGCATTTGATTCAGATGACCCCTCCAAAATGCACTGTGTCTTTAGGTGAATGTCTATTACAGCAATCATCTGAGCATATGCATGGGGATGAGATATATGAAACCAGGGTGGGAATGGTTATAGAGCTCAAATCACAATATAATTGCTCATTTATATTTTTATAATTACAGCCTTTACTTTTTAAAAAATGTTTTCTCAAATGTGCCTTTAATAGCCAGAGGGAAGCACTATGTTCCATGTTACAAAAAATGGAGCCTGTAATCCTAAACATCTATAATTCTTTTTTATTTTTGTATTATATTCTTACTAAGAGAAAATTATGTGTCAGAAATGAGTAAGACAATCCATAAGAATTTTAAATACCTTTAATTCTAACCAGTATCCTGACAGTATTTTCATATATGCTTTTATGATTTTTCTAAAGTGATTATATATTATCTTAGTTTATCTACACTAATAAAAGAGTAACATGCTAATTGACCGTACCTTCACGATGCCCACCAGCCATTCAGGAGTGAGTATGCAAATTAACCTAACAAAGATGGGTTAATTTGCATACACAGGCACAGAGCAGCCGGGGGTGGGGCAGGGCAGGGCAGGACGCTTGTGTCATCACCATAGTGATGATGCAGGCATTCCGCACCACCTCAGCCGCTCTGGGCCTCTGGGCAGCTTGGGAAGGCAGAAAGTCGGCTTCAGTCAGAGTGAAGGTGGGGCCAGCAGTCAAGAGAAGGAAGGCCCATTCTTGCACGAATCTTCGTGCATTGGGCCTCTAGTTTAAATATAAAAGTAGTCTTAATCTACCTGGGAAAAAGAAAAAAAAAAAAACCACTGAGCACGATTTATACTTTATTTTTTAAGCTTGAAATATGGTTAGCTCCTCAACTACAACTGTATTTATGTATTTATGCAGCTATCTACAAGTTCAGAGAAATATCCATTAGTATTATGCTGTTATTAGAAAAATTTGTTACTTATTTAGTAGTGAACAATATAAGCCAGAAATAAATCTAATGTGGGAAAATATTATATTAAATATTTAAAATCATAAGTGAAGTTTAAAAATTGTCTTAAATTTAGATCTTTGTTATGCATTATATACTCATTCACTGGATGATATCATGTAGTATTTTAACTTCTTAATTCATAACAGCTGGTTCAATTAGAGATAAAAGGCTTGCCTTTTAATAAGATCTGAGTACCATGTATATTTTTAATTTTATTGATGTAAGTATTATCTTTTAGTAATCTGGTCCCATAATTTAGTTTTTCATACAAATCTTTTTTTTAGGTTCCTTGTAAGGCACTACTCATTTAACTCATTTATGTAACAGGAATTCAGTCTTCTTTGATTCTTTTCTTCACATATTTCTATATTTAACTATATTCTTCTGATGAAAAAAGAACAACCCTTCAATGAACCCTGCACTAACACAGTTGGCTTTGTTGTTTTTATAAGTACTAATATTTTAAAACATAGGACAGATAAAGAATGTATTTCTGTCATCCTTTTATCACATGTAGAAATGTGAACACATTCCTTTCATCATCTTTTCCACTTTGGAGCAGAATAATGTCTTACTAGTAAAAGCAGTGTGTAATTTGATCAAAATTTGTATCTTAGATCATTAGCCCAATCTGTAGTTTTCTTCTGCACAATTCAGAGCTTTGTTAAAAAAGGGGGGGCAGGGGAAGAGCAGTTACTATTTTTAATACTCTACCTTTCATTCACTCTTCCCAGCGTATTTTATTTTAGTTTTTTAAAATAACATTTTACTGATTTTTTACAGAGAGGAAGGGAGAGGGATAGAGAGTCAGAAACATCGATGAGAGAGAAACATCGATCAGCTGCTTCCTGCACACCTCCTACTGGGGATGTGCCTGCAACCAAGGTACATGCCCTTGACCAGAATCGAACCTGGGACCTTTCAGTCTGCAGGCTGACACTCTATCCACTGAGCCAAACCGGTTAGGACTTCCCAGTGTATTTTAGCAGCCTCATCAAAATCAATTGTAAATGAAACATTCCATTCCAGGCTATAGAAAATTTATATTAATTTAATTAAAGCAAAGTGTCAGAAGCAGTGCTCAGCAGGTCATACAACCACTAATATAATTAAATTTGATTAGAGCCCTGGCCGGTGTGGGTCAGTTGATTGGAGCGTCGCCCGTGCATTCAGGGGTCCAGGTTAGATTCCCAGTCAGGGTGCATGCTCAATTTATGGTTTTGGTACCTTTTGGGGCATTCAGGAGATGCAACCAATGGATGTTTCTCTTTCTCTCTCTCTCTCCCTCTTCCTCCCTCTCTAGAATCAATGAAAAGCATATCCTTGGGTGAGGATTAAAAAAAAAAAGAATTAAAACTTGATTAGAAGTATATATACTCTTGATTTAAACATGAAGTTTATTTCACTTCTTAGTTTTGTTTATCTGATAGAAGTGAAAATGATACCTACTCCACAAAGCTGTTTTAAGAATTAAATGGCACAATGTAGGTAAAGGGATTAACACAGTGCATGTACACAATGAATGCTCAACAAAATGGTAGCTTTTATTAAAGGTTAATGTACATTTTAATTTTCTGGTTAGAATTTGTATTGTATTTTTTATCATTAAACTAACCAGTTTGTATGTTATGGTGAAGCATAATTTTTTTTTCAATAAAAATTAAACTTGTAAGGTATACTTTGTAAAAGACTATATTATATATCTACTGAGTTCAAAAGCATAATGAAATAGACATCTTTTGTATATTTTAAGTTGTGCCTTTGCCTCATTTCTCTTCTCTTTATTTATCAACCCTATAACTGTTTCCAAAATGGAAAGATGAAATCTCTAGACTTTCAGTGCCTAATTCAGGCAGTTTTGGTGCTGCGGTAAATTGTAATTCTTTTAAATTTATACTCACAAGACAGTGTTATTAAATCTGCTTTATTTTTTGCTTAGTATTCTGGTTCTCCTAGAACTATATCTGTCAATTAGAAGTTATATAAGACATTACTTTAAATGAAATGAAATAAGGTTATTTGCTCCATTTTTAGAACCACACTAACATTTTTTCTACTATATACACTTAGATTAAGCTTATATTCTTTGATCTCTGAGGAAAGTAAAATCTTTTTATTCTTTTCTGATGTGGGTTATGAATGAATCAGCTCAGCACATATTTATTGAGCACTAACTGTATGCCAGGTGGGAGAGTGGTTGCTAACGATACAGCCATGTAAATTGCCTTTAGGATGCTCAGGCAGGTACACATTCATTTCAATGTCGTGTATTAAGTGTGAAGACCAATCCGTGCATAACACGCTAGGGGAAGAGCAGCTAATCTAGCTTCCAGGAAATGAATTCAGCCCAAACAGCTCTTCACAAGGTAGGATGATAATTATATTCAGAATTATATCTCTGAATTATCACCAAACCCTCAGTCATCAGTAAAGATTCACTTATGATCCTGATAGTTTCCTGCATATTAAGGAAAACATCCTAATGCCTTTTGGTAAAATAAATAAATAAATAAGTAAGTAGCAGTAAACAAGGAGGGCCGTCTGCTTGATGATAACTGCGAAGTTCATCAGGAACCTCATTTGTTAAGTATTACTTCCAATCAGGGAGCCACACTTTATCTGATGGAGGTTGTATTTTAATTCTCCATATACTACAGATTTTTTTAAAAAGAACCAGCATAATCAGTTTATTGCCATTTTATATATTTCAAAGGATTGTTTTTTATTTATGAGGCTTCTTTGATTAAAAACAGATTGAGCAAAGCTGGAAAATAGGTATCATGAAAACCTGCAGCAGTATATCGCCATTATTTTATAAGTATTTAAATTGCTTAAAAATTTGCTTTTATTAAAGGTACATTTTGTTTGCAAAGTATAGTAGTTATATGAGACCTTGACATTTAATGAAGTAAAAATATTAAAATAAAGAATACAGAAAGCATAGAGATTTCACCACTACTCTAGAATCTAACTTGTGATGGAAAGAATTATGTTCATCAGTCTGTTCATAAAATTCTATGTGCCATATGCAGGGAATTCAACATTATGTTCCTAACAGAGCTATAAGATGTTTTATTCTAATACTAGAGGCCCGACACATGAAATTCATGTGAGGGTACGGTCCCTAGGCCTGGCCTGCGAGCAGGGCCATCTTCCCCGGCTGCCTGCAACCAGCCCCACCCCCACCCCCCACCACCCACCCCCTGTTCCCCATTCGCCATCGGGCGATCAGAGCCTGCTGGCTGGGGAAAGGGACCGAGAGGCGGTCAGTGCACCTCATAGTGACTGGTTGAGTGGTTGTTCTGGTCATTCTGCTGTTAGGGTCAATTTGCATATTACCCTTTTATTATATAGCATAGAGTCCCGGTGCATGGGTGGGGGCCGGCCTGCCCTGATGGGGGCCCCGGATCGAGGTGGAGGTCCCTGCTGGGGGGTGGGGCCAGCTGGGGCAAGGGACCTTGGACAGTTTGCCGGCTGGCCATGCCCCCAATCGGGGTGGGGGGTTCCTGCTGGGGGGACGGGGCTGGCCGGGGTGAGGGGCCACAGTTGTTCTGCTCTCTGGTTGTTCTGGTCGTTCCACTGTTTCAGTCACTGGGCTTGTATTATATAGGATACTTTTTACTAATTAGATTTTAGGAAATTTTCTGTGTAATTAATAATAGGATATATTTCTTAACTAATGATTTTGGCTTCTTCACAATATTTTTGGGATAGTCTCTGAATTAAAATATACTGGACTTGTAGCAAAGATATGTATCAATCGTGTTTAAAGAAATGACTTCTTAAGGGAAATAATGATCTCACTCACAGATATGAGAGAGTTGGTGCTATTCTGTGGCTTGGTGATTAGTTCCTCTAAAAAAGAAGACTGTCATGTTAACTAATACTTTTTTCTGTCTTGGTTATATGTGTTACATGACATATTTGTATTATGCATTATTTGAGTATAAATTGTTCTTAAATGATAACTGTCCAGTAAAAAAAAAAAAAAGAAATTTATAATTACCAGTTAAAATTTTTAGGTAGCTGGAATTATGCATATAGTGAACCAAGGAGTGAAATGAATAAATTTATAGAGTTACAGTGACACTTGGACCCAGGGCTAAAAACAAGTTACTGTGCTTGTCTAGGGAAATTGACTCCCCTGACAATGGCATATGTATTGTTCCCTGAATTTGAATGAGTAACAGCACCAGAGCCATTTGACATTAAGTGTAGATCTCTTAGATTATTTTCATCCTGTTTAACCACTCAGAAGGTGAGTCCACAGGATGGAGATATGTTTGATAACAGCCACACCTTGATCGTTCATCTAAAAGGTTATCATTATTTTCCCTTTCCTTCCTGACAAGATGCCTTTTGGGAAGCAGACCTGTTTATGAACATTGTTAAAGAACTAGGCAGTGGTAAGGATAGCCATGAAGCCCCACTGGCTTTCATAGTGTCTTCTAGAAATGTTCTTATCTGTGATTGCTGATAGTCAGTGTTGGTCTCCACCATTTCTGAGCACAGGAATCCAGGCATTTTTAGAAAGTAGAATGGCTGCTTTTTCTCTGTGTCTTGCACTTTGTCTACTGTGTCCTCAGAATGCATATGACTTCACTATATAAATAATGGAATGTCTACTGACTCTAATGGTGTGGAGCAAAAAATATCTCTTCCTTTACTTTCCCAAGTCATAACTTTCCATGAAAAAAGTCCTTTTCTGACAAGAGGAAAAAGATTAAGTGTCAGCATTTTAAGAAAATGTGTAAAAATTCCTAAGGAAAAATATATAGCCAATGGGGCGGTCTGGCATATAAAGCCAGATTGAAAAGTAATATCTATAGGAAGGAATCTTCTTACAGCTCAGTAGCACAAATAGTAAAACTTTTTTACTTCTCTTTGTGTCTTAATTTTGAAAGAAATAAGTACAAATTTATTATATATTTTTTCATTGTTCTTTAAAATCCAGAGCAGGGCATTTTATTTTATTTTATTTATTACTAGAGGCCCGATGCACGAAATTCATGCAAGAGGCTCGGCCCTCGCAGCTGCGGCAGCTTGCCTCGGCCCTCGCAGCCTCGGCTTCGTCCAGAAGGTCGTCTGGAAGGATGTCTGGAAGGTCATTCGGCTGTCTGGTCTAATTAGCATATTAAACATTTATTATTATAGATTATTTTTTTCATATCAGACTTCTTTGTTAGTAACTTTGAATCCAGATAGTAAAATTCAGACGGATGTCATCACATCTATACAGAGGCACTGAGTCTTCAAACCTGAGCGTTTCTTCTGTCCAATGATGGGAATTTTTCTTTTTCTCTGGAACGATGTTATAAAATGGTGGGTGAGAGTAGTCAGGGTCTCTAAGCTGTGTTTTTCATTCTCCTACTTCCACAACTCTAGTCCTCTGTGCATTTTGCTTTTTCGTAAGGTAAGAAGGCACCTTCTTTGTCTGCATAATTGGATTGGGAGGTGAGTGTGAGGAAGTCTGACTTGGAGAATTGGTCAGATGGCGATTTCGTTTGCAGAGATGGGGAGTACAAAAGGAGAACGCGTTTGGAAAGGAAGGAGGGTTCTGGGAAGACAGCATGAAACATTTGTCAGCAGAGACATGCTGTGCACAGAGCACCAGACTCCAGGTCCCGCACAGAGCATTGTGGGTAGGGAGGCTTCCCCTCCCCTCCACCCAGGATCCAGCCATTGGCACATCCACAGCCTGAGCAGGACTTTTTATTTACAGCCACTTTAAAGTAAAATTATGATAAAGTTTAAGGATGACTAGTCAGGATTTTTTTTAAATCAGTTTTGTTTGTTCACTGCTGTATTCCCAGTACCTAGAACAAAGCCTAGCACATAGTAGTCACTCAATAAATAGTACTGAATAAATGCATTATTTATATTCTGTTAGAACTACCACTTGCATTAATTGTAACTAGATCATTGGGCTAATCAAGTCAAAGTTGGAGCCTTTGGAGCTACTGACTTTTCAAGAGAGAATTATAATTATATTATTTTAACTATTATTTTCAAGGTTTTAGAAAAAGTGTGTGTGTGTTTTCTGGAAGTATATAAATCCATCAGAATTTAAAGAAGGTGAGGACTCTGTACTGGCTCCATCAGAGACGCCCATTACCCCTCCTGGAAGGACAGCTCAGAACATTCCGCCTCCAGACGAAAGGAGGTGCACGTTAAAGATTTTGAAATTCAGTAAAATCTTCTTGAAATGATTGGCAATCCTGATGCTTTCTAACAAGTTGGCCTTAAAGCTTCACCTTTTAGAAGCAAAACAAAAAAGTATATCACTGAAGGAAGAAAGCATCAAGATTAATCATTTCAAGTAGATTTTATTGGGTTTCAGTACACACAGCGTGACTCCGAAGCATACTACTATATATTTTATGTATAAATAACTACTGTTATGAAAATGTATTACTATTGAATACTTAAAGAATTTTAAATTTTGATTTCACCACTAGCAAACTATTTCTTAAATAACCTGCTCCAGGTTAACTTGAATAAAAACACTGGCAGCCAGGTTTGCCAGTTTGCAGAAACTAATTCTTCTCTATCACATCAGGTTTTATAAAATTGATGTTACAATAAAAAATTAAGATGGAGGTGGGCGAAAGAGGAAATGGGGACATGTGTAATAGTGTCAACAATAAAAAGAAAGTTAGAACAGATATAGATTCAACAACAAAAAAAGAGATTTTGAATAGCGTTCTTTGTTTAGTTCCTTTCTATTAAATCAGCTTGACAGGCAATGGCTAAGAACAAAGGCTTGGAATCAGAGTGCCTTGTTCCAGCTCTGCCACTTGCTAACTTTGTGACATTGGACAAATTGCTTGACCTCTTGGTGCCTCAGTTTATTATCTATAAAATGGGAATAATTACAGTGTCATTCTCATAGGGTTGCTTGTGATTTAATGATTTAATATAGGTAAAGTGCCTAGAACAGCATTCAGCAAACTTTTTCTGCAAAGGGACAGATAGTAAATAAATATGACTTTGCAAGACATATGGTCCCTGTGCAACTATTCAACTCCACTGTTGTGCTGTACATGCAACATAGATAATCCATGAATGTAAATGTGTGTTCCAGTAAAAATATATTTACCAAAACTTAGAGTCCAGGAGTCATAGTTTGCTGACCCTTTTTTAAAATATTGCTTAATATATAATCAAGTTTCAAAATGATTGGATATTTTATTCCACTTTTTGAAGTGTATATCCATCAACATATCATGGACATATAGAATTTTCCAATATATATAAACACATAGCATATTTGAAAGTCTAATTTTAAACAAACATACAAGATGATTATAATATGAAAGTATCTGATAATTGCTGGTAGGAAATTCTCAAAGTAATCAAGCGATATGATTCAAAATATATTTAAAAGAATATAAATGTCATTGGCTTAAACCAGTGATTTGGTTTAAGTGGAGAAACTGGGATGCAGCAGGAATAGAGGCTAGTGCTCCGAATGTGTGTGCATGTGTGCGTGTGCGTGTGCATGTGCATGTGTGTGTGTGTGTGTGTGTGTGTGTGTGTGTGTGTGTCCTGTTTTCTGGTTCTTTGGCCTTTCCACCAGCCAGTGTTAAAATAAGAATGAATTCAGAAAGTATGTTTACCTCTTGACTAAACAGAAATTGAATATGAAGCAATGTGCATATTTGAAGATGGCTGGGTAATATATTATTAACTCAAACTTTTTATTTTATAGACTTTAACTTCACTGTCTAGTTGTAACTGACTTAGTGCCAGAAATATCCCAGTCTCATATAATAGTATAATAGTAATAAAGGTAAACAGTATATAAGGCATTGAGTTCTGATCAACAAGCTTTGAGTTTTTTAAAAAGTTAAGTCTTGCCCAGCGGTGTGGCTCAGAGGTTGAGCATCGACCTTTGAACCAGGGCCTGCTTGTGGGTTGATTCCCCAGTGGGGGGCATGCAGGAGGCAGCCCATCGATGATTCTCTTTCATCAGCGATGTTTCTCTCTCTCTATCCCTCTCCTTTCCTCTCTGAAATCAATAAAAATATATTTTACAAAAAGTTAAGTCTTAGCCATTTTCTACCCTAGTCATTGTTATTGTTGATTCTGTTCTGTTAAATCATGAAAGTCATATTCTGTAAGTGGGAAAGGATAAAAACAGCATGGACAATCCATCCCTGCAGTTCTGTGGAGAGCTGCTCTGTGGGGAGCGCCCTCTCTCTGTTCAGATGCCCGAACAGATGCCTCCTATCGTACAACCTACTCTTCGTTACTCCATTTAAGTCTGTCCAAGAAGTACTGGAAACAGACAGTCAGGGATGAAAGAGACACTTTTAATTAGTTAAAGTTGTTTGTTCTGTAGCTTTCCTTTGATATTGCCTTTTCTGGACACTCCTGGAGCAGTTCAGACCAGCCGAGCAGCCCTGTCAGGCAGCAGCGGGCATGGAAGCAGGCGAGCATTGAGCATTCAATCCAGAAGGTTACACACTTTTGCTAAGCGCACACTCTTCACCTTTCAGTCACAACATCAACCAAAAAGTGCATTAAGGTCTGACTAGAGTTCAATAGTACATTACCTTGGCTTCCCAACTAAATCATTTCTGTGAGGAAGCCAAATGGTCTTTTAAAACTGTGTTTGATTTTATACAAACTTTTAACTTAGAAACCAGAAGTCACTCAGTTGCTATTTTTAATTACAAAAAGGTGCTGAAGTAAACTACAAATAAAACAGAAGATAAAAAATGGGGGGGAAAATGGCATTCTTTGATACTTAAAGATGTTGTCTTCAGTTCTTGAACTCATTCCTTAGTCTTTAGATTCTTAACTGGGATATTTTTCTATCATACTGCTAAGGTCCTGATGTCTGCGATTGGCAGTCTGTAAGCGGAGGAAATGGGCTGTGACCAGCAGCACAGTGTTTTATGGCTGGAGAAACCATCTGTAATTGCTGTCACCTTTTGTGTCTTTGGCTTTTAAATCTCTCATCTGTCTAAACGTTTTTCTCAAAAGAACCAAGCCATTTCTAATTGCAACATGATGGTTTATTTCAGGCAATTTCCCAGTAGATCCCCAACCATGCCATGTTGAATCCAATTGTGCCCTGAAGCAGTAGGTTCCAATTCTCACACATATGCATCCTTATTATTACTGTCATAGATATGGTGATAATAAAGTTTTGTTCAGTGTTTCTGAGTGTTTGTGTGCATGTTTTATTTTGAATAACGAACTTCTGTTCATTGTTTTGGCATTCAAAACACTGTTCTAAATGGTTTATAAATATTGTCCCAACTCTAAGTGGGTGCTATGATATGCTGTTTGAGATGAGAAAACTGAGCTCTGAGAGTTTCAGTGACTTGCTCAGGTTTATCTGGCAGTTCATGTTGGAATCAGGATTCTAGTTCAAGTCGTTCATTCTGACGCAAGCGCTGTTTATCCCCTGTAATAATCACAAGGAACAACAACAGCCTGTAATTATTGGAATCGAGAGTCTATATCATTTAAGAATGATCTGGTTCCAAAGCATCTGTGTACATAAAAAAAAAGTTGTTCATGTTCTCAGAGGTTGCATTTATTTCTTTTGGACAATGAGTGTGCTCTCTAAGAGATTTCTAATTGCATTCAATCTCCCCTTCTCAGGGCCACACTTTACAAGTTGGAAAACCCTGGATTTCTGTGTTTGGGCATTTCTCTTCTTTTTTTATTTTTACTTTTCTCTTACCTCTTCCCTTCTTCATTTCTTTCCCTTTCTCTGTCTTCTCCCCAGCCTCTCCCCCTGTTTTCATTCTTTCAAATTCTATACAGCATGGCGCTTAGAACCAAATAGACCCAATATTAAAGACTGGTTCTCGTCTTTTATTTTGAGAAAGCTACTGACCTTCCCATATCAAAACAGGGATAGCCCTGGAGGGCATGGCTCAGTGGTTGGAGCTTAGGCCTGTGCACCAAGGGGTTGCTGGTTTGATTCCCTGGCAAGGGCATGTACTTGGTTGTTTGTTTGGGCCTGGTCTGGTATAGAACATGTGCAGGAGGCAACTGATTGATGAGTCTCTCTCACATTGATGTTTCTCTCTCTCTCCTCTCCTCTCTCTGTCCCCATCATCCTGGGTGAGGATTAAAAAAAAAAGAGGGGGGATAATAATACCTTTGTTAGAGTAATTTCCATTTAAATGACTTTGCATCTGGAAAGTGCCTAACCACAGTAACTGTTGTTATTATTATTAAAATTTGTTATTATTGCCCATATTATTACTTTAGGTCACATTGGAGCCTCAATGCTGAATGTCATTTATACACTCAGCCCATGCAGCCCAATTGCTTTGTTATCTCTTTTGAGCTGATGGAATAGTTTGTTTATAGGTCTGTTATCTCATACACCATCTGTGAATGTCCTAACAAACTGCATAGGAAACCTAATGGAACATGTGGCGTTTTTGCCTCTCAGAACCCTAGAGTTGTTGATGTGTGGATGTGTTTATTTTAGATCTTCCTACAACTTTTAAAATGTTGTTGAACTGCAATATTTTCTATCTTCCAACCAATATATTGGATTTCTTGATTTGGTTTCTTAGTTGATTATTAGAAAGACCTTGTTTTACTTATTTTATTTATTATTTATTTAATCCTCACCCAAGGATATGTTTTTTATTGGTTTTTAGAGAGAGAAGAAGGGAGAGGGAGAGAGGGAGAGAAGGACAGAGGGAGAGAGAGAGGGAGGGAGAGGAGAGTGAAACATTGATTGGTTGCCTCCTGTAAGCATCCTGACGAGGGATCAAACCCAAAACTGGGTATGTGCCCTGACTGGGAATCAAACCTGCGACCCTTTCTGTTCATGGGATGATGCTCCAACCAACTGAACCACACTAGCCAGGGCAAAAACCCTTGTTTTAAAAATGCACAGCCAAGTTCTGCCTTGATGAATATCATGAATAAGTTTTATATGATCAAGTTTTTGAGGAAGAGGACTTCTAAACCAGACTGGATGTTTCAAAGAATTTCTTATTATCTTAGTAGCAAGCACATAGTAATGCTAAGATCTGCCATCCCCAACACACACACACACACACACACACACACACACGCACACGCACACAGTGACATCATTCTTTTATCTCTTCTGTATAGCATTTATTATATCTGTAACAAACCTGTTTGTGATGTGTCTTGCCCACCATACAAAAAAAATGACAAAACTAGAGATATTATATGACTTATTTTCAATATCCCTGGTGCAAAGCCCTGAATTTATATGAGTTTTTTGAACTAATGAATGAAACCATGTAAAGTGCCCATGTCTGGCTCATAACTATGCCTTCCATATGTTTATTAGTTTCTTTCTTCTTCTCGAATCATCTTTACATAAACTTCTGATGATTAAAGTCTACATTTCTCAGATGACTCAAAGCATGTTTTAAAACTTCCAGCTCTTCTGTTTCATTCTAGAGGATGTGATTTTTGAATGAGTGAATGAAAATCAAACTTGTTTATTGTCTGCACTTACTTTGTCAAAATCAATTTATGTGACCAAAAGATAACAGCCACCTCATCTTCTCTCAGATAGCAAAGTTCAATCAGCAGTATTACCCATTGTTTAATCTTACTTTTCTTAAGCTAGTTTTTTTTTCCAAAGAAAAAGCTATCCATGCATAGTTTTAAGAAATTGGTTGTACAATGTTATGAAAGTGTCCTTTATACCTCAGACCCCTTGGCTACATGCTAAGAAATAATCATTTATTTAATTTATAGTAATTTAGCAATAAAATATTCAGCAACATTTTACCCTATGCTAGCATCTATGTGTGAGTATATACCTAAATGAATATTATATTCACTGTTATAACCCCTGGGTTATTTCTATCTACTTAAATGTATGGATTTTTACAGATGAGAGGACTGGCTGAAGAAGGTAAAGGGATTGAGAAGTACAAATTGGTGGTTACAAAACAGTCACAAGGATGTAAGGACAGCATAGGGAATATAGTCAATATATAACTAAGTATGGTGCCAGGTGGGTACTTAAATTATCAGGGGAATCATATAAATTATATTACTGTCTAACCATGCTGAAAGTAATATAAAATAATATTAAATGCAAACTTTAATTCAAGAATAAAAATTTAAAAATAAATAAAAGTATGTATTTTTAAAATCTTTCTGTATCAGTACACGAGGATCTGTTGTTTAAAAACAACTGCATAGTGTTTCATTGTGTGGATAGAATTCCATTTGTTGGATCATTAGTCTATTAATGAGTACTAAGATAATTTTCAGCCTTTTAATATTTAAAAACAAAGCTACAATACATGTTACTCTAAGTGCTTTTATATGCACATTTAAAATATCCACAGGATGAATTCTTTTTTTTTTTAATTCTTTTATTTTATTGATTTTTCACAGAGAGGAAGGGAGACGGATAGAGAGCTAGAAACATCGACGAGAGAGAGACATCAACCAGCTGCCTCCTGCACACCCCCCACCACCGGGGGATGTGCCCGCAACCAACGCACATGCCCTTGACCGGAATCGAACCTGGGACCCTTCAGTCCACAGGCTGACGCTCTATCCACTGAGCCAAACCGGTTTCGGCTATAGGATGAATTCCTGAAGAAAAATGGTGGGTCAAAGGGTTTGTGCTCTCTCAGTGATAACAGATCTTGCCAAGTTTTGCTCTAAGTCTGTTGCTACAATTCGTTCTCCTAAAAAGAAATGCCCGTTCTGCCAGTTACTCACCACTATTGTTTATTATCAATCTTTTTAATTTTGCTAATCTGGTTAGTGAAAAAGAAAGGGTCCCTTTAAAGAAATTTTTATTTAAAAACTTTAAAATTTAGAGAAAGAGGAAGGGAGAGGGAGAACATCCATCGGCTGCCTCCTGCACGCCCCCTACCAGGGACTGAGCCTGCAACCCATGCATGTGGGCCTGACTGGAAATCTGTTGGCAACCTTTTGGTGCACCAGGTGATGCCCAATTGAGCCACACCAGCCAGAGCTAAAGGGTCCCTCTAAAGCTGTTTTTACTTGCACTTTTTATTATGTAAAAGGCTCATGATCTTTTTATTCACTTGAAATACATATATATATATGTATATATATATATATTTGTTATTGCTCATTTTGCTCTTGTATTTCTGGTTTTTCTTACTGATTTGTAGGAACACTTCATTCAATAAAGAAATTGATTCTTTGCCATAAGTGGCAAAATTATTTTTTCAGTTTGCTGTTTGGCCTTTTTTAAAACTTAACCATATACTTCATGCAGATATATTTCTTTTTTTAAAAAAATGTTGACAATATTGCAGATGATTTTTAAAAATGCATAGTTATTAATCTTTTATAAGGCTTCTGCCCTGATGTCTCATTCTAAATAATCTCTCAGGGCATTTGTTAATAACACTTAGCACAATATAATCACATCTCAACGTGTAGTTATTCATCTACTTTCTGTGTTGCTCACTCGACTGTAAACTCCATAAGGTCAGGCGCGCTCTGTCTGTAACTCCCTGTGATATGCCCACCATGTGACATGGCACTTGCCCGTTATGAACAGCTTTGAAAGGAAGTAATAAGTGATTTGACATAATTCATTCTCTGTAAATATATATTTATTCAGGGTGTGTGTTTATCACAGGCTCAAGTCCTATTGGTATATGCATATATCTTTAAAAACATGATCCTCAACCCAGTCCGTGTCAGTACTGGATTGGATGAAGACTGCGTTTGGATTCATTTCATATTTGCTCTAAGAACTGCTTCTCCTTGCGAGGCTGGCTTATTTGGTTGTCATTTCTCTCTTCCACATCATCCTCTTCATTCAGGAAGCTATAATTCCTTGCTTGCCAAGGAACTTGTGATGAATTTCAGCATTATGTCTCAGAAACAGCTAACTTTGAACAGTGAGGAAAGTATTTTTCATGAAGATGATCACTATATTTAAAGAACTCATGACATTTTAAAAGAATAGACACAGTTTTTAAAGATAATGATTAAGAATAACATGTATTTTAACCTATTGTTGCTTTTTATGAGAGACAAGGGTATGCTAAGTATGCTTTTCCATCTCTTCATTTAAAAGCATCTTATATTTTGGTGTAAAATTTTGACAGGTTAACACTATAAAAATAACACTATGGGTAACAGTACAAATAACAAGCTAGATAGAATGAGGTTGCATAATTTTTATTCAACTGTCAGTAATGGAGGAGTTAATAATAGAATTATCTCTGATTTTAAATTCCAAGGCAACCCAAATTTATACTTTATTTAAAAATCTACATCATCTCTGTAAGCTTAAAAGATCTTTCTAATATGGATTTATATTCTGATATATTGTGTCTACTACCTTTTGATTGTATATCTGTTATGTTTTTGCTCTCTCTCTCTCTCTCTCTCTCTCTCTCTCTCTCTCTCTCTCTTCATCTATATAACCTGAAGTTGACAGGTTTTTTTTACAGATTCTAGTCAAAGCCAGGTACACTTCCTGGGTTCTTTCTTGTGTGTGTGTGTCAGGAATTTAGGCAAAGAGCTCCACCTCTCAGCCCTCGGGGTTCCTTGGAGGTTGAATTCATTCTCACAGGAGAGAAAAGATGATTTGAGAAACAGTCATGATTCAAAGGTTTTAGAATATGGGTCTCTCTGGAATTGTTTTTTTAAATTCTCCTTTCTTCCCTTTTTAAGACAATTGAGTAAGTAGGTCACTGAAGAAGTTACCAGATGGTGGAGGTGTTGGCAATAACACATTAGGCATTGTCATTTTGTGCCTGTGGCAGGGATTGGTGCCAGGTTCCAGGGAAGGGCCTGGGATGGGAACCAAGATAAGCAGGACCTCACTGAAAATGTCTTAAGTCCCCCCTCCCCCCTTTATTCCACAGGAATAGCACTAAGTGAGCATTCTCTGAGAATTTGCCTACTGCTGCTTCTAGTAAGGGAGCAGGGTCGTATGTATATAGAGTAATTGAAAAGCCTGTGCATTTACTATTCTTCACAGTTACTTTATGAAAATGAATAGCATATTATTTTTTAAAGATCCTTATGCTCATAAAAATCGGCATTCCTTATGCTGAACATGCCCTCACCAACAGTTTTCTGTACTTCTAGGTTAGGGGAATACAAAAAGCCTGAATTCCTGCAATTGACATTCAGAGTTTTAACCCACAAATATAATCTCCTGTAAACCGAAGAGGTAGAAAAAGTAACTAAAACAGTTAATTAAAATTCTGCCTGGTTTCCTTTAGGTTAGTGGTATGTAAGCCAATACTTGTATTTACATTTCAATTACTCTCTGCCCTTGGTCTATTCCTTTAAATCCATGACTTTAACAATAGAAGATGGCATTCTGTTGCCTGTATATGAGGGTGCTACAAGGTGGCTTCTTTCTGTTATCTTTTATGAGAACCACCTGGACCTCTGCCTTAACTATAAAGCATATACAGATATGAAATAGGCTTTCTGGGGAAGATGTACATAGCCAAGGATCAGCAAGAGAAGAGAAGACTGGGTGCCTTCTTCCAGAGAGAAATGTCTCATGGCTAGGGGGCTGCTAGACCATGCTGCCAGAGGCTAATACACAGGCTGATGGGTGCCAACAGCCTGGATTTAGCATTTCAGCTGTTTAAGAGCGCAGAAATGCCAGCTGCCCAGTGCTTGCAGGCCTTAGGACCCCTGGGATATTACAGTTCCTTCAGTGGGTAGATGAGGTCATGGAAAACTGAGCCTAGGTGGCCCCTCCTGTCAGGAAAGAGAGGACCCCCCATCCCAATTAGCTTATTATCTAGGAAAAATGTGCCCAGAATCATTTTCAGACAATCCTGATCCTTGTACCAGATAAATGAGCCACTGAGAGCAGATTAGAGACATAAATTTCAATAATTGCAACCTGACACTTGTGTTAAGTGTATTTTCCTTTATCTTTTTTTTTTTTTTTTGGTGGGGCTTATTATTTTAATTCACATAGCCACATTTCTGACCTAGTAAATGCTTTCCCTTTTTGTTTTTGTATTCCTGTTTCTATTTGCCTCGTTTTAAAATTTCCTGTGTCTTTCCAAGTTTCTTTGTGTTGCTTTGCACAGGAATATTATCAGGATTTCTCAGGTATTTTTTTACTCAAACTGATTTGTTCTAAGCTGTCCTTCAATGACTGAAGATCGGCTGTAGGAATCATCAGATACTATGTCTTGTACTTCAGTGTTGCGGATAGGGTGTTTACTGCTAATTAAGTTGTTGTCTCAAATAGCAGGATGTCCTTCTTTCTGAATAATGTTCAGAATTTATTTGTGGCTGAACAATATTCCATCTTATATACACCAGATTTTCTTTATGCACTTATTCGCCAATGGACACTTAGGTTGTTTCCATGTCTTGGCTATTGTGAATAATGCTGCAATGAACATGGGAATACCGATATGTCTTCGAGATCCTGTTTTTCTTTCCTTTGGATATAAATCCAGAAGTGGAACTGCTGGATCATATGGCAGTTCTGAGGGTGTCTTTTTTATTTTTAGGAAGCTCCATGCTGTTTCCCATAGAGGCTACACCAATTTATATTTTCTTTTAAAAAAATCTTTATTGTTGAAAGTATTACCGATGTCCCCTTTTTTCCCCCCCATTGGCCCCTTCTAGCCCACCCCTATCTCCCACCGTAGGCCTTCACCACACCATTATCTGTGTCCATGGGTTATGCATATATGCATACAAGCTCTTTGGTCAATTTATATTTTCACCAACAATGCACAAGGGTTTCCTTTTCTCCACATCCTCATCAGATTTTTTTTAAATCTCTTCTCTTTTTTATTATAACAATTCTAACAGGTGTGAGGTGAGATCTCATTATGGTTTTGATTTGCATTTCTCTGATAATTAGTGAGGTTGAATACCTTTTCTTGTACCTGTTGACCATGTGTATGTTTTCTTTGGAAAAAACATCTTTTTAGATCTTCTGCACAATTTTTAATTGCATTTTTTGTTTTTTCTGCCGTTGAGTTGTGTGTGGTTTTTATTTTTTATATTAGCCCTTTATCAGATATATGATTTCTCCCATTCTGTAGGTTTTCTTTTTATTTTGTTGATGGTTTCCTTTGCTGTGCAGAACCTGTATAATTTGATGTCGTGCCACTTATTTATTTGTTGTTGTTAGCTTTGTGTTTGGTGTCAAATCCAAAAAATTATTGCCAAGACCTATGTCAAAGAGTACTCCCTGCTGGGCTGGTGTTGCTCAGTGGTTGAGCATCGACCATGAACCAGGAGATCGCAGTTCATTCCAGGTCAGGGCACATGCCTGGATTATGGGCTAAATCTCCAGTAGGGGGTACACAGGAGGCAGCCAATCAACGATTCTCTCTCACCATAAAATCTTTTCCCTCTTGGGGCTTAAAAAAATAAGAGTACTCCCTATCTTTTTTTCTAGGAGTTTTACGGAACAGACTTAAATTTTAGTCTTTAATCCATTTTGAGTTGATTTTGTGTGTGGTGTACAACACGGGTTCAGCTTCATTCTTTTGCATGTGACGTTTTAGTTTTCCAGTTAATAGCGGAGATTGGGAAGGAGGTGCTGTAGAGGGAGGATGATCAAGAGATCCATCACAACCCAACACCTTTTATTAAACCTTTAGAATTGTCCTAAATATCTCATATGACATGGATATTTATTTACTTAAAGACTGATTTGATGGGATCGCCCTTTTTTGTTTTTTTCTTTGAGAACTTTACTTATTTGAGATCTCTACCTGGAATGCATTTTGAAGCACGTGAAGCCATTGGTAAGCTGAATATTCCCTGGATTTATGCAGTCCTTAAGCTTGCTTTAATTTATTCACTGTAACTCATGAAATGCTAAAATGTCAGAAAGAATTTGTCTCTTGTTTGTTTTGGATTATTTATATAGTGACAGTTCAACTCACTTTTATTACATTAAACTATATTTTTTCTTATCTAAATTACACAACATGAAGTTGATTATTGAGTGACCAATAATGAGTAGTGCAGTATCTTTAATTGAATAGGCTTATATTTTGCAATGGTTAACACTTTTATATATATATATATATTTTTAAATATATTTTTTATTGATTTTTTACAGAGAGGAAGAGAGAGGGATAGAGAGTTTGAAACATCGATGAGAGAGAAACATCGATCAGCTGCCTCCTGCACACCCCCCACTGGGGATGTGCCCGCAACCAAGGTACATGCCCTTGACCGGAATCGAACCTGGGACCTTTCAGTCCGCAGACCGACGCTCTATCCACTGAGCCAAACCAGTCTCGGCATATTTTAATGTCAGTGATATAGTTCTGTTACCGGCAGTGTCCACCCTCAGTTCTTGAGATTGGCAAAGAAAGAATTCAGAGCCAAGAACTCTAGCACAAGAGGAAGTTTATTTAACATGCAAAG
Organism: Eptesicus fuscus; assembly: GCF_027574615.1. Taxonomy (NCBI): domain Eukaryota; kingdom Metazoa; phylum Chordata; class Mammalia; order Chiroptera; family Vespertilionidae; genus Eptesicus; species Eptesicus fuscus. The sequence continues at coordinate 71,801,455 of NC_072478.1, forward strand.
TATGCTCAGAGAGAATATTCCAGTGAGCTGCTCACAGAGCTGCCTTGGCCTTTTAGAAAGGAAGTCACAGAAGCAGAAAAAGTGAGCCAGGTGGGCTGCGTGGACTCGGAAACAAGTTACAGAGGCAAAAGAAGGGCTCTTAGAGCTTAGGAGAAAGAGAAGATACATGCCTGAAGGAGGAAGGCACAGGAGGGAGAGAGAGAGACAGAGAGACAGAGAGACAGAGAGACAGAGAGACAGAGAACGAACTGGGTCTTTGTCCTAAGAGTTTTTATCTGTTTGCTAAAGGCAGGAATTTTAGGGGAACTCTCAGGGGAGGATCTCAGTAGAATATTCATCTGCTTTCCAGGTGTGTCCTTTAATATACCAATTCATCATATTGACAATATAGAGTCAGGGTCATAATCTCTACTGATTGGTTGGCGCTAGGGTAGGGGGTCACTGGTCATTGTATCTGGTTCTGATGTCACTGGTCATGGTATCTGGTTCTGATGTCAGCCATGGCGTCTCTTCCTCTGGTTTTGCTGCTTTTCTGGGCCTGCAGCTGAAACACAACTGAGGCCTAGATATTATCTCTAGTTTGACCAAAACTCTGTTTCTGTGGTCAACAAACCTGAAGCTTTGTTTCTAAGATTTTTTTGATGCTGCTCAGAACTTCATTGTTCTGAGGGCTTAATGCTTAAGGGAGTGGTTGTGCAAGGGAGGAGGCAGGTGAGTCAGGGTGCTAGATGAGGCCAGTTTGAATCAGCAGCCTGTCTCTGTTTCCTCATTCCACTTGTCAAGAAATTTCCCTAGCGCCTTACTATCCTGCCTTGGTTCTATTTACTTTGAAAATTTTAAATTCCTAACAGTGAAAATGCAAATTATAATGTTCAAGGAAAGCAAAGGCCCCAAAATGTCTGAAGTAAAGCAGTCACCTTGAGGATTAATTAGGCATGAGGTTAAAATGGTATATTAGACCTGGAATTCTTTGTTGTATTTTCATTTATTAGGTATTTGGCACCATTCATTAAGGGCTTTTGAGTTAATAGAGGAGATTGGGAAGGAGGTTCTGTAGAGGGAGGATGATCAAGAGATCCATCATAACTCAAGATGGGCCATAGTGGAGGTGGTGTTAGTGGGAGTCTGAAGATAGTTGAGTCTTTTAGGAGGCAACTGTAACTCTCCATCATGATACAAACAGGATGAAGGCAATTGAAAGACACTAATATAAGCCAGATTTGCATGGTTTTTACTTTACTTCTAGTTTCTTTATGGTGCTTTGAAGTCCTTTGAGGAAAGGTTAGTGCTGGCAGTTTGTTTGTTTGTATTCTATTTAGATGCTAGGCAGGTGTGGAGGTTTGAGTGTATAAAGTCTGTATTTAGGATGACACCTGCTTCCAGATATTCTGGAGCTTAGTGGCCACAGCACACTTAGATTCTTGCTGCTGGAGTTTCCCCACTCTGAAGTTGATCCACTAACAAGTAGTCTCTCTATTGCCCCAGGCTTTGTTGAGTGATTACCATTCCTACTGCCTCTCCAATAGGTCTTTTACTGCCTGCCAGGCACTGGGGGGAAATTTGTAATCTTGATGGCAGTGGAAAGCAATGAAAGAGAAAAAGTTACTTGGCTGAACTGATCTCCTGAGACGTCCTTATTATCCTATCTTCTCCAATAAGGAAGTTTGACATGCTTTTAAAAAGTCTCTTCTCAAGGAAATCTCACTCCATCTTCCTTTCAACACTCTGAAGTCATGTTCAAAAGGTCTTCTATGAACAATCATTGGTTGTAGAATATAAAGCTCTCTAAAACATAGCTTTGGAACACATTTAAAATAAGACAAAATGCAGCTGTTAAGTGCATTTAACACGGGAACTTTATAAAGTAACAAAACCAAGCTTTGTTTCCACTTGCTTTCTTGGTATCACAGAGAGGAGAAAACCAGCTCTAACCCTGTTCAAACCTCTTGAGCCAGGAAGCTTACTCAGGAGAATGGGTGTGAAGAACATATGATTCCTTTGTGATAGCCACTCTGCTCCCTGTTAAGTGACCTGGGGGTCACAGCTGGGGTCCCACTGCCTGGTAATCTGTGGTAATTGCCACCGAAGAGACTAAAAGTAGATTGAAGAGGTACACCATTAGGTTATTTTATTTTTAATTTCTTTATTTTTTTATTTATTGAATTTTTGTTGTTCTACTTATTTATGTAAATCATTGATTGATTCTTACATGTGCCCTGACCAGGGAACCAAACCATGACCTCCTGGTGCATAGTTCAATGCTCAACCACTGAGCCACACTGGCAATCTTATTTTCTTAAACCTCTAAATTTATCACCTTCTCTTTATTCTTATCTTCCCGTTTGGCTCCCCTCCTCCATAGTTCAAATATTCATCCCTTCCATCCTAGATTATTGCAAGTTCCACCTAATTAATCTATGTCCAGACTAGCTGGTCCTTATACACACTTACCCCACCGAATAGAAACCTGGTTCCTATTTCCCTGGTAGGACGCCTTTTGGTTTTTGCAGCTAAAACTGCAGAGGATGTTTTCATTTAATCTTTATATTGGAAATTTTTATGCATCTTTAATTTAGCAAAAATATATCAGTTTGAATGCCCACTAAAGGTCTCTGTACCTTTGATAACTCTAGTACTTTGGCAGGCCATGTGACTCTTCACAAAGCTCCGTGGTTTAGCATTCATGTTGTTCCACTTGGAAATGATACTTTGTATATATTTTAGATATGTTTTAGAAAAATGTTAGGGATTTTGGTTGACTTATTGCACATTATAATTATTTTCATTTAAAATAATGGGAAATAAGCTCCAATTAGCATTACGCTAAAGACATCAGAACATCTTAGTTTCATGGGTTATCCATGTTAAGAATGGGATTCATATACTTTCTCCACACAGTTTTCTTAGAGATCTTACTAAAAATCAAGCTTGACCCTCCCATTTCCTAGATTAAAATGTTTTCTGGCTCCCCCACATCCTTTGGATTAAAGTTTAAACTCTCCCTTGTTTGGAGAAAGACCTGAGTTCTTCTCCATGACTTTTCACATTGCCCTTCTGACAGTCTTTCTCCACCCAGGACCACGTGCATCTAAATCACCTGAGATGCACATAAAAAAAAAAAAAATAGTCCCCAGCCTACTTCTCACATATACAAAATCAGAGATTCTGGGAATAAGGCCGAGGAATCTGTTCCCCTCCCCCAAGCTCATAAACCTGAAAGCTGCTGACCTTCACCTAAGCAACAGCTATATTTGGCTGGTGAGATTGCTTGTGCCATTCCCCTGGGAAGCCTATTGCTGTTTCCCTGTTCCCTACTCAGAGTACAGCAAGATGCTTCAGATCTGTGCTCGTATGTGTCCTTGTGCAGACCTTTATCTAAATTCCCCTCATACCATAGTATTTTCAGTTATTTACATGTTTTTTCTTCTCAACTCCATTGTAGACTTGAAGAGGAGCCAAATTTCATTCAGTGTTGCATCCCAAATAGTGATAATACTTAACTAGCAATATTGAAGGTTTTATTACTATTATTTTCGTCATGATTGAATTTCTATTCTCACTGCATCAATGCAATCTGATTTTCTGTTCGTATCCTGTTAAATATGGGAAGAGAATAAGAAAAAAATTTGCCTTTCTTCTCAGTTTCCATGGAAATGGAGCCTTCGTGTGTTTAAGCAGGAAAGAATGCTGACCGAAACCTGAAAACAACCTGTTTTTCCTCTCTCTCACCACCTTCTCTCCACACACACCACCCCCTACACACACACATATACTCACATACATAACAAAAATATACCATAAAAGTTTATTCCATCAAATCGTGTCAAAACCAGAATAAACTTGAATACTTTTTTCTGCTTCAGTTAATTTCTATTACCTAGTGGTGTTTTCCTTATATATAAAAAAAGTAAACACTGTCTAAATACATGTGTATGATAACTATTTAGGAAATGAGAAAAGAGCACTTGTGTCACATTTTCAAAATATACTACAACTCACAGGGTTGCGAAGACTTTACTTCCTGAATAACTGGTGTTTCAATAGCATTAGAAAGTAGATAGTTTTTATTCCTTATTGTCTTGCCAATATCCATTTTATATAATTCTGTGCCATCTGTTGGAATCTTTCATATAACTTGTCAGACACATGGAGTATGGAGGTAACTAACTGCATTATTTTTTACTGGTATGAATGAATTAGATCATTTATTGGAAAAGTAGATTACATTTCTTCCATCCTCTGAAAAGCTGAATTTGCTTTTGGAAATACCGCACCACGTGGAGGCTGGATTGATTTGACAATTTGCTTTATAGTATTAATGTAGAAAATAATTTAGCTCTATACCTATGAGATTAGTGAATATCTATTCCACCTATACTAGCTAATAATACCATAGCTATTATTAACTTTGTGAGTCATACAATCTGCAGTATATTTACATTCTTGGCATAGATTAGCATTATCTGTAATCTTAATAGTTGGTCATGACTGCAAATTGTGCTAATAACTCTTTTGGGTTTCATGTGTACACTTGCGTTTGAATTGCTGCTATTAATACTACCACTGATAGTAATATTCTACAGCTTGCATTTGACCCTAGCAAAAGTGACAATTATATAAAAGTCTTTGAGAGTAGTACCAATTTTATTTATTCTCTCTGTCAGTGACATCTTATAATTTTTGACACCCAGTCAAGTATAATTTATAATTTATTCCTTTTAAATGCATTTTGAACAGTGAAATGATAAATGTAATGGAAAATGCCCTGGCAGGGTAGCACATAAAATATGCAGCCAGTATAGATGCTTCTTCTGGATCCTACTTGTACCCCTGCTTACTGCTGCAGCGCCGTTCCCATCCTTCCTTGGGATAGGTGGCCTGAAGGCACTGAAAGCTGCTCTTGCTCTGTTTAGGGCTCTCTCCCTACCTGTCCCGTAATTGTGCAATCCCCACCCCCAGGGGGATCTATATTTTTTCCACAGGAGGAATAACATATCTCCAAGCCCCGCCCCCCCTCCAGCTTTTCTAGCAGAGATAGAATCCAATTTAACTGGGTTTGATATGATTTCAAAATGGCAGTAGTTCATCTAAATCTTTTATATATTAAAGCCCATTGCATTCATCTCTATTTAGCTTTTCCTTGGTTAATATAAGAAAAAAAATTAGACAAAACTTTGAGGCAGTATCCATACAAAATTTGCGGTCTGAGGTAGGCTCATCATGACTGGTTCCTACCATTGCTTTGTAAATGACTATGTATAAACTTAAGTGAGTAATAGGGGAATTCAAAAGGTAATTGATATTTTGACCATGGAAATGGCCTTCCAAACCCTATTCCAGTCCTTTTCTGCAAAAGAAAATGTATGAGACCTCAGGAGGAATTAACTGGACAAGTTATTGATGTTGACAAAAATTAAAAAGTGTTTTACAGAATGAAGGCACCTTTTCACATTTACCATTTCATTTCATCCTTTGAAAGGTGCCATGAAATAGGCTAGGCAGCTATTATTTAATTCTAATTTTACAATTAATCCCCTGAGTTTCAGAGTTCCAAGATCAAAACTGAGTGTGGTATCACTGAGCTTGAATTCTGTTTTATGTCTCTACAGCCATGAAGTGAGTCAGGAAATGTTTGATGAGTGGTTAATCTATGGCCTAGAACAGGTTGTAGAGTATAAAACAAAACAGTTCTTCCCTTGAGAAGAACTTTGATAAACACACATTTTCTCCACTGTGGACTACTCGTTTCCAGTGTCATAACAGGGACCTTTAGGATTAGTGCTCCGAGCATCTCCTGGTTTGCTGGCCCCTTAACTCGACTTGTCTTCTTTAGAAAAATAATAACAGAAGGGTCCTAATTTGGATTTGGTGGAGCAATCAGAGAAGCCCTCTCTAAAGAAGTAACCTGTAGGTTGAGACCTAGTGAAGAATGCAGTGAAGGGTGTTCTAGTTAAAAGATGCAACAGGCCCTGGCCGGGTAGCTCCATTGGTTAGAGCATCATTTCGATAGGACAAGGTTGCAAGTTCAATCCCCAGTCAGGGCACATACAAGAATCACCCAATGAATGCTTAAACGAGTGGAACAACACATCAATGCTTCTCTCTCTCCCTTTCTCTCTAAAATCAATCAATCAATAAAAAGACACAACAGCCAAAACCGGTTTGGCTCAGTGGATAGAGCGTCAGCCTGTGGACTCAAGGGTCCCAGGTTCGATTCCGGTCAGGGGCATGTACCTTGGTTGTGGGCGCATTCCCAGTGCGGGGTGTGCAGGAGGCAGCTGATCAATGTTTCTCTCTCATCGATGTTTCTGGCTCTCTATCCCTCTCTCTTCCTCTCTGTAAAAAATCAATAAAAATATATTTAAAAAAAACAAAAAACAAACACAAAAAAAAAGACACAACACACACAAGGTGCTGTCCTGGGAACCCACCTCAGAAATGTGGCCAGTGTGACCAGAGAGAGAAGTAACAAAGAGGGAGACTCGGACTAGCTGGAGAGCCAATAGGAGCCAGACCATGTGGGCCCTTGGTGGGTCACCAAAAAGATTTGTCTTTTAACAAAAGAAGCTGAGGAATTATTTAAATGAGAAAAGTGACGTCATCTGATCTATGATCACTTTGGTCCCCATGTTGTGAATGGATGGAAGGGCCAGAAGGAATCCGGGAGAGATCAGTGTCACTAACAAGCAGCACCTTGTAGGCATTTCAGTGAGAAATGGAGGTAGCTCAAGGACCAGGGGTGCCGAGAACCAATTCCAGCATGTAATAATTACAAGAGTTCCATCAAAAGGTTGATGGGACTTGGGGGGCTCAACAAGGGTGAGCCACACATGTAGTTTACCTGTTGGAAACGGCTAGCACTTCCCCCAAACCTGAATAGGATTGTTAACTGCCAGACAGCTCAGGGCATTTTATTGCCTCCTGTTGGCCAAACACCTGAACAGCTGTAGGCTATTCCCCAAACTAGTGATGCTTCTACCCTTTGATACCATACCCTTAGAAGTGTATATTTCCACCTTGTCTTGGGACAAACTGTGTTAGAATAAAAGCACGGGTCCTTGGTCAAGGGAGAGTCTTCAGTTCCTTTTAACTGAAGCTCCTCTGACCCCCAATGCCTTTCAAAAATATCTTTCATCCTTGGACTCTATAATCATCTACGTGCAGCCCCTTTCTCCAGAATGCTGAACACTTTATAAGGCTGGGAAAAGAACCCTGGCATTATGGCACCCTAATGAGGGGCACCAACACAGGGGAGTGAGGAAGAGGAGATGTGAATGGATGTGAAGGAAATCTCATGGGGCCATGTTGCCTTGAACCAAGGAGGGTTACTACTTAGTCATCATTGTTCGTTTATGTCTCTCTGTGGTCTAGCCTTCCTTCCCTTGAAATTTCTGCATTACTGTGGATTCCTCAGCAGTTTCCTATAGCATCCATAGGTAGGACTTACTGTTTATCCATAGTAACCCCTCTTAATCACCAACCCAACATTTTAGAAAATATCACATTTTACTTCAGAAAGTATTAAAATGTGAGTGATGAAATGATTAAAATATAAACTGTTTTCATTATAATTAAATACTATAGTAAAAAAAGATAATCCTTTCTGAAAGAAATTGCCTGCTGAAAACACTGGTAAGCAGAATTTCTTTCATTAGAATTCATTGCTTTACATCAAGAAAATACATTATTATAGACTATCAGGTGGTATTTATAAATAGCAGTGATATATTTAGTGGTATTGATGTAAGTGGATTTATGCCTTGTAATTTCTGAGCCTAATTTGCCAATTTGTGATCTTACAGGGAAAATATATTTAGTAACTATAGTTCCGAGTTAATTCTCAGAAAATGGGATTTTGCTGCCTTTAAAATTGTATGTCACTTTTCTGGGTACTTATATTCAGTTGTGTATTAAAAATTAAGTTCTTACAAACAAATTGTATTCAAAATTGGCCTTCCTTCTGAAAGTCTGGAAGATTAGTCTATTGAAATTTGAATTAAATGACAACATATAGTGAACCAAATGTTTGTAACATTTTATTCTATTATCACATTTAAAAAAATACTGATGAGAGCAACCGACATGGCAGCAGGCAGGACTGGAGTGAGGGTGAGAGTGTGAGTGGGTGAGCATGTGTGAGGGATAGTGTGTGTGGGTGTAGCTGTACAAAAGAAGGATCTATTGCCCTTTGAGACAGCATAGAGGTGATTACACTAAGCAAAATAAGCCAGAGAAAGACAAGTATCACACGATCTCACTCACATGTGGAATCTAAGGAACATAATAAACTGATGAATAAAATAAACCAGAGGCATGGAAACATGGAGTAGGCTGACATGAATCTCAGGAGCAGGAAGAGATTAACCAGAGAATGTACATGCATATGTGCGTTGCCCATGAACACCGACAATAGGGTGGTGAAGGCCTGGGGCAGGGTGGGAACCAGGTGGTGGGAGGCAAGGGGGGAAAAGAGAGAGATTTTTGTAATACTCTCAACAATAAAGATGAAAAAAAATACTGGCTAGTTCATTTATTTTTAATAATTTGTAAGAAGAAAACATTATTTTTCCCAAAGACTCTGTGTGTGTGTGTGTGTGTGTGTGTGTGTGTGTGTGTGTGTGTAAATGTAATTTAAATAATGGTCTTAGAGCTCTCATTTCCTGTGTTTATGGCCCTGTCACTTAGGGTCACTCCCGAAGGTGACTTTCCCTTGCAGCCCTTCAGGAACTCTGACTAAATATGTTCCCCCAGGCACCATGGTGAAGTCAACCTTTTCAGTTCTCTAGCACCTCAGTACCTCCTGAGACGTGGGGGCGGGGGCGGGGGTGTTACACTGGCTTTAAGAAACTCTGCTTTACGTGGCACTTAGTAAATTTTATGAGTCTAATGAATCTACAGCAGATAAAGGATCTACTGTCTCATTTGACAGCTAGAAAAGCCCAACCCTGGGCAACTTTGGGGAAGGGAAATCGGTAGTAGGAAGATGAGCCGTGGCTTCGGTGGTTGTTAGCTGGTCTTTCCAATCAGTGTGATACTGGCTGGGTGAGCTCCTGAACCTCTCTGAGCATTTCTCTTATCCGTAAAGTAAACGTGATAATAGGACTACTGTGAGGACTGAATAAAATAAGGCATGCAACAAAATATGAGATGCATAGTAATTTTTGTGTGGGATTTTATTTAATGCACTAGAGGCCCAATGCATGATATTCATGCAAGGGGCTCAGCCCTCACAGCCTGGTTTCATCTGGAAGGTCATCTGGAAGGACGTCCGGAAGGTTGTCCGGCTGTCCGATCTAATTAGCATATTACACTTTTATTATTATAGATTGTTTCAGACCTTCCAGAACTCCTAAGAGCATTGCCTCTTCTTGCCATCAGAGAGAAAATTAGCATTGCGTGCCACTGCACACACACAGAAAGTGTTGGCTCCCCTGACCAGCCCTAGCCCCACCTCTGTCTTTCCCTCAGAAATGAGAATGAACGTCTCATTCTTAACATGCCCAACCATATCATTGTTGTATAGCTGAACAACATAAGAAGTAGTGGATTAACCCTCTTTATAATCTTTGGATATTCTGAATGAAAGTTACTGCAGATATAAATGTTTACATCTGTCCTCTACTTAAGTCCCCACCCCCCTAAATTCGTTGTCTGATTTTTTGTTTCTCATTATTTTTCTATTTCCTTTCAGGAGAACCTCTCATTTATTCTCTAGGTGGGTCTATATTTTTTATTATTTTGTATACTTTAACATTAACTTGAATTTTCTCTTTTAACTTATCGTTATCGTCACTGATATTTTGTTCTAATGAATTGAGAAGAGAATCTTTAAATGTCATACTTATGTGACAATTTGACAGTTTTGTACAGTGCAGGTTTAGAAGAGTATTTTTAAGACTTTCATTTTTAAGAGCAGTTTAATGTTTTTAGCAAAATTGAAGGGGGGGGTACAGATATTTCCCATATACCCCCTTCCCCAACATGTGCTCAGCCTCCCCATGATCAGCATCCCACACCAGAGTGGTACATTTGTTATAATTGATAAACCTGTACTGACACGACAATCACCCAAATCCATAGTTTGCATTAGGGCTCACTATTGCTATTGTACAATCTGTGGATTTGGATAAATATATAATGGCATGTATCCATGGATAAAGTGCCGTACAGAGAACTGTCACTGCCCTAAACATCCTCTGTGCTTACTTGCCTGTTATTCATCCCACTTCACCGTCCCCATACCTTGGCATCCACTGATCTTTATACTGTCTCCATAGTTTGTCTGAGAATTTTAAAAAATTGATATGTATTTTTTTCCTAGCAATGGATGTAGTATGATTTAATCTTCCTTTATCAGGAAGTTGAGTAGTTATTTTTATTGTTAAAACTTCATTTCAGAGTTAATTTCCCCGAAGGAGGCTGTGTCATAACTCTGATGGAATTGCTGGCGCTTAGGTCAAAAATAGAAAAATTCTTATCGCACTGTTAATTATTTTATATTCTAGAAACAACCCGTTAATTCAATAGTGGTTTTTAAGTACTGTTTTACAAAGTGTTATGTTAGTAGTAATTTGACATTATTAATTCCAAAGTCCACATCTGAAATGATTAAACGCTTATCTGAGACATGATCTCCCAGCGCCCTGTGGCTGGGCTCTCTACTGAGTCTCGCACAGTTCCCGGGGGCTCAGTGTTACCCGCTGCCGCTACGTTCTTAGAGTGCTTAGTCCAGGCTCTGGCTTCTGAGCCTTCTTTTCAAGGTGTGAACATGGTCTGCACATAAGACTCATTTGCATAGTATCCCATTGTGTAAAATAAACGTACCGCAGCTTTTTTATCCACGCATCTACTGACGGGCACTTGGGCTATTTCCACATCTTGGCTATTGCAAATGAACATAGGGGTGCATATATTCTTTCTGTTTGGTGTTTCGGGATTCTTAGGATATATTCCCAGAAGTGGGATTGCTTGAGGAAACACCATACTGTTTTCCACAGTGGCTGCACTAATCTGCATTTCCACCAGCAGTGAACTAGGGTTCCCTTTTCTCCACATCTTCACCAGCTCTTGTTTGTTGATTTGTTGATAGTAGCCATTCTGACAGGTATGAGGTGATATCTCATTGTAGTTTTAATTTTCGTCTCTCTGATGATCGGTAACATTGAACATTTTGTCATATGTCTACTGGCCATCTGTATATCCTCTTTGGAGAAGTGTCAGGTCCTTTGTCCATTTTTAAATTGGGTTATTTGTCTTCCTGATGTTGAGTTGTCTGAGTTTTTTGCATATTTTGGAAATTAACTTCTTATTAGATGTATCATTGGCAATTATGTTATCCCATACAGTGGGTTCCCTTTTCATTTTGTTGGTGGTTTCTTTTGCTGTGCAGAAGCTTTTAGTTTGATGTAGTCCCATTTGTTTATTTTTCCCTTTGTTTCTCTTGCCCTAGGACAGTGGTCGGCAAACTCATTAGTCAACAGAGCCAAATATCAACAGTACAACGACTGAAATTTCTTTTGAGAGCCAAATTTTTTAAACTTAAACTTCTTCTAATGCCACTTTCTCAAAATAGACTCGCCCAGAATGTGGTATTTTGTGGAAGAGCCGCACTCAAGGGGCCAAAGAGCTGCATGTGGCTCGCGAGCTGCAGTTTGCCAACCACGGCCCTAGGAGATGCATTGGTGAAAATACTGCTACGTGAGATGGGGGGAGGGGGGGGAGTGGCAATGGTAAGATATGTACACATATAATACCTTAATAAAAAAATTTGAAAAAAAAAGAAAAAAGAAAATACTGCTACGTGAGATGTCTGAGAATTTACTGCCTATGTTTTCTTCTAAGATTTTTATGGTTTCACAACTTACATTTAAGTCATTTATCCATTTTGAGTTTGTTCTTGTGTATGGTGTAAGTTGGTGGTCTAATTTCATTTTTTTGCATATACCTATCCAATCTTCTTAACACCATTTATTGAAGAGACTGTCTTGACTCCATTGTATGCTCTTGCCTCCTTTGTCAAATATTAATTGACTTTATGCATCTGTAAAATGAAGGAGCTCTTACCCTTTGTGATAGCATGGGTGGACCTGGAGATTATTATGCTAACCAAAATAAGACAGTTATAGAAAGACAGATATCACATGATCTCACTTATATGTGGAATCTAATATACAAAATAAACTGACAAACAAAATAGATATAGATGCATGGAACAGACTGACAGATTTCAGAGGGAGGGAAGTAGAGGGAAGGGAAGAGATAAATCAAAGAACATATATGCATAACCTATGGACCCAGACAATAGTGTGGGAAAGATCTAGGTTGGGGGAGGGGCTGGATGAAGGGGGCATTAATTGGGGGGAAGTAGAGGACATATGTAATACTGTCAATAATAAAAAAGAAGACTCATTAGCATATTTGTTTCTTTAAAAACATTTTGCTACAAGAAAAATGAAGGAGTTTTTTGCTTAATTGTATTACCGAAGCAAAGCAGGGAATAGGTTTTACTTTCTTAATTTTAATAGCTAGAATATAGCAGAAGTATAGGCACGTGCTCTGAGAATGAAATCCCAGGTCTTTATTTTTCTTTGAAAAAATAAATAATGCTTATTGGTTTACTATCCAAAGCAATGTTGCCACATGGAAGGCAGGTGATGTATATAAAGAAGACCTGGACTCTAATCCTTATGGGTGTTTGGATGGGTCCTTAACTTCTGCACCTTTACTGACACAAGAAGGGGTTGAAGGTCTATTCAAGGACTGATATTATTAGACTCTAATTGTTTTTATTCATCCAATAAGTACATGTTTGCTATTTCTTTAATGGATTTTATGCAAATTTGAATTATGTAAATTTGAGATAGTATAATATAGAATATTACTGTCTCACTGTGTGGATCTCATCTTTAATGGATTTTATGCAAATTGAAATTATGTAAATTTGAAATCGTATAATATGCAGTATTGTCTCACTGTGTGGAACAATACACACAGTGTATTAAAAATTACATAATTTTAATAGAATAGAACCATGAATTAACTTTTACTTCTCAAAGAATTGCAAAATTTCAATGATGGGTTATCATTTGTATACTTTATGATATTCCATGTGGCAACATTGCTTTGCATAGTAAACCAATACAACTGCCATTGATCATCAGGATTCATACCAGTTACACAAGTTTTCAATTGGTTAAGTTCTGCAGAGGTACATAGCCTATCTAATAAAGAGGGAATATGCTAATTGACCCTCATGCCGTTACAAAGCTGGCGGCACCCACAGCCAATAAGAAGGGAATATGCTAATTGACTGCCCCACCCTCAAAGATGGTGGCACCCACAGCCACAGGATGGCGGTGCCCAGTCCCCTTAGCCCTGCCAGGGCAGCAGGCGCAGGCAAGCCAACGCCTGAGGAGCAGCTGCCCAGCCAACGCCTGAGGAGCAGGCAAGCCTTGGATGTCGGCTGCCTATCCACCCAGGGCCGCCCGAGGCTCAAGTAACCAGGGCCGGCCAAGGCTTACACTGCCGCAAGTGGCAGCAGCAGAGGTGTGATGGGGGTATCGCCTTCCCCTGATCCCCGGGTTGCCTCCTGCCCTTGAGGGCTCCCAGACTGTGAGAGGGGGTAGGCCGGGCTGAGGGACCTCCCCTCCAGTACATGAATTTTCATGCACTGGGCCTCTAGTCTTATATAAAATGTGAATGCCATACACATTTTTCTATAAACTATTTTTAATACCCTGCATGGTTGGACAAAAGTTAACTCATTTATTCAACAATGTACCTGAAAGATATAAGATCTGGGAACACAAAAAGTGAACCAAATAGATATATATTCCCTCATGAAGCATGCAAGATAGTGTCACAAAGTGACATTGGGGTAAAAATGTAATGATTTACTGCTTTTATTTTTAAAAATAAATTATTTCTATTGATATAAGCTTGTTTTAACAGAAATGTGCCCAAGTCAAACATTTTGATATTTCACAGAGGAATAGTAGAAACTCGGGAGGAAAAACTGATGTCCAGCTCAGACGTAACTTGGTAAATTTGAGACTTGATAAATCAGTGAGAGTAGGCATTCAGTGAAACATTAAGTCAATTCCAAGTAAAAGCAAACTTGCATTTCACTTACGGTGGACCGCTCTTCCTCTACTGCTTCCTGTCCATAAATCCAACCATGTAGTTACATATGGATGGCTTTGGAATGTATCTGTTGCATCTTTCTGTACTATGTTCTTTTCCCTGTAGCTACAGTCTCTTATGAGGTCCATTTGCAAATTACTTTTTGTTACATATTAGAAATGTGTCACAACTTTACCGTAAGGATGTATTTCCTTCCTAAAATAGTTACTGTTTGGGAGATAGGATTCATAGCACCTAGATTATATGTATTATATGTCTAAGAATGTAATAATATTCTGTTAGACTGTCTTTACTTGTGTGACAGTGTTAAAATGGAAACTTTGGCTGATCTTGCCTACGGTCTGTCAGAGAGCACTTTGCTATGACTCAACACCTCCCATTTTCAAAATGAGAAGAATGTGAGATACCATCTCCTATCCTAAGCCTGGTGACAGTCTTTAAGGAGATTTATTGGAGAGAGCTCCACTGTGCATTCTGATCACTTACCTTCCAAGGAGTGCTGCCCACTTTGCCTCAGGTTGAGAGGGGATTTAAAGAGACCATTCTGAGGGCATAAAATAAGGCTGCTGAAGTTTAGAGATACAGTGCGACGGCCTAAAACATTCCTGAGGAAGCAAAGTTGAATACAAATGAAAGAGAGGTATATGCTGGACTCCCGATGTTTGTTGAAGCTTCTCAAGGTGAATCTCAAACAAATCCTGTCACAGGCCGGATTGTCCAGAAAGCAGACTCTGAGACAGAAGTACTGGTGCCAATGGTTCGCTGCAGTTACCACCTGTGAGAGGACAAGGGGAGAAGCTGGATTGATTGGACCAGGGGAGCCATCAGTCATCCATGCAGCCCTGGCAAAGTCTCTGCCAGCCCAACAGGGAGCTTTGAGGAGTGCACTTAGAAGAGTCTCAAGTTGGATGGAAATAGCCAGGCCCTGGACCAGAGTCTTGCTCAATGGTGGGCGGGGGTCACCCTGAGAAGACTGTGCCCGTGGCTGAAAAGCTGAGGCAGACCAGATGAAGCTGACAGATGGAGGCTGTTAGCTCACCCCATACTCCTCGCAGATGGGCATCCAGTGCTTTCTTGGAGGGGAAGCTGGGTAGGGTATCTCCATTTGTAACAAATCCCCTAGCATTTCTGTTTATACTCATAAAAGTCCTTTGTGTACCTTTAGTCATTAAACAATCCCATTTAAGTAATTAAATTTTTTTAATCTAGAGTCATAATTCAAAATTCTGAATCCCCCCCCCTCCCAAGTTATTCTTCTCCCTCTTATTCTAGCACATATTCGACTCCCCTCTTTCCCCCTTTGCTCTTCAACTCTTCTTTCTTCTACTTGCCTGAGGTAGTTTGTCACCCTTCCCAGAGTTTAGACCCAGAGAGCACAGGCATTAGTGGAAAGAGGACATACTGTTGGGGCCTCCCTGACCCACAGATGTGCAATTACTGATTCTTTCTCATGAGACTTTATCTTGTGATAAGTGGAATTTTATTGAATGATGAAAGAATTATATGCTTTTGATGTATTTTCATTAATTATAGTAACCACCACTACTCTAGCAGATACTACTAAGCACTTTATTTGCAAACCCTATCAAATTGTAACCCTTACACTACTCCTTATAGATGGGGCATAAACCCCATTGCTAAGTGGAGGGGCTGGAATCTGGATGTCTGAGGATCCCAGAGTTTTTGTGCCTAGGCTGCCCAAAGGTAGGGTAGACGTTTAAAATCTTTTTTTCTTATATATATTTTATTTTTACCGCACTAAAACTTTTTTCTTTTTTATTGAATTTATTGGGATGGCACTGGTTAACAAAATGATAGAGGTTTCAGGTGCACAATTCTACAACACATCATCTGTACAGTGTTTGTTCACCACCCCAAGTCAAGTCTCCGTCCACCACCATTTAACCCCCTGTACTCTCCTCCACCCCTCCACCACTCCCCCCTGTAATCACCACACTGTTGTTCATGTCCATGAGGTGTTTTTTTTTCTCTTAAAACTTTTGAGTTTCATTATATTTATCAATTACTGGTCTTACTATTAGTATAGGTCAAGTGAGTAAACATGTTTATCTCAGAACAAATTCAAGAAATCCAACTTGCGCCCTGGCCGGTTTGGCTCGGTGGATGGAGCGTTGGCCTGCGGACTCAAGGGTCCCAGGTTCGATTCCGGTCAAGGGCATGTACCTTGGTTGCGGGCACATCCCCAGTGGGGAGTGTGCAGGAGGCAGCTGATCGATGTTTCTCTCTCATCGATGTTTCTAACTCTCTATCCCTCTCCCTTCCTCTCTGTAAAAAATCAATAAAATATATTAAAAAAAGAATAAAAAAAGAAAAAAAGAAAAAGAAATCCAACTTGCAATTCCCTGCATGTTGGGAAGGTAGTTTTAAATGTAAAAATATACTTACTGCTTTAGAAAACTACATTTTAACAAGTTGCAAAAAGAGTGAATTTGTTAGGGACGAAGAAGGTGCTGAGGAGAATAATTGATCTCATTCAACTAAATCTTGCCTTTGGCAGTTGCTCAAGTATGTCTATACAACAAGGTCTCCCAGATGCCTGTTTGCAGATTGTGTTGGTGTTTATCACTTGAAATAGAACATACATTAATTGTGGCTAGTTTTAGCTGTATGTTATAGAATAATGCAGATATTGAGATCTGTTTTTGCTTTGTTTGCTATTATTATTTACAAAGAACATAAATGACATGGAAGCAAATTTTACTTCCTTTTACAATGAATATTCTGATAGGTTTTAGCGCTCTTAATCTTGGATGATTCTGCTATGGTAGACTCTGTCATTATTAGCTTCCTAAGTTATTCAGAATTCATCTCTTCCATATTTATAAGAGGTACAACTTTACATTTTTGAAAGAATGGTTCAGTTCCCCAAATAGAAATCTGAGTGCTGACAATTTTAGCAACATTTTATTATGAGCATTTGTCACCATTCTCATCATTGACATTTAATTGGTTTCCTTTCAGAACCAGGAAAGTATCCATTCAACAGATATGCATGGTGTAGGCATAGTTCTAGGGGCTGTGGATCAAAGTGTATACAAAACAGACAAAGCCCTTCATTTCACTGAGCTCATATTCTAGAAAACGGAGATAGCAATTAAAAATAAGCAAGAAAAGCATTTATTTAGCCTACCCCCTGATAGTAAGTGCTATCATGAAAAATGAAGCTGAATGTCAGGACAGAGTATGCTGATGGGGTGAGAATGAACGGTGTGTTGCAATTTTAAATTGGGAAGTTGTCACTGAGAAAATAACATTTGAGGAAAGACTTGACGGAGGTCAGGAAATGAGTCAGACAAATATCTAGAGAATGAACATTGGACACAGGGAGAACATTAAGTGCGAAATCTTGAAGCAGGAACTTGCTTGTCATGTTAAAGAAGGAGCAGGGAAGTCAGTATGGTTAGTAGCTAGTATGGAGTGGACAGAGGTGTGCACAGAGAAGACGAGGATAGAGAAGTCCTAGGGACATAGTGGTTAAGGTTTTGCAAGTCTTTGTAGGAACTAGGACTTTTATGCTGAGTGAGATGGGAATGCATAGAAGTATTTTAATCATAGGAATGAGAGTCGTCTGACTTCCATTTCAACATACTAGTATATTGAAAATATACCGTATCAAAGCAAAGGAAGAAGCAGAGAGATTAGGTAGGAGGCTGTGGCAACAATCCAAGTGAGAGATGATCATAGTGACCTGGATCAGCCACAGTAGTGGAGGAGAAAGGGGAGAAGAGACAATTTTCTGGATATGTGTTGAGGTTAGAGCTAATTGGATTTCCTGATAGATCGACAGTGGGAATGAATGACATAACCAGAGTTGTTCAGCTTGCCTTAAGACTTTTGTTGAGCAACCAAAAGATGGAGTTATTTACAAAAGATGGAGTTATTTACAGAGCGTGTGGGTATTTACAATCCAATTATAATCATGTATGCACTTAGTGGTTACTAGTCATATTGCTAGACAGGAGAAAGAAAAACAAACTAGGTTGGCTATAGTTAAAGTAAAGCAATATGAGGCCTGTAAATGACCTCAAGCTGTACATAATGCTGAGAAAGTGAGTAGAAATGAGTGACACGGCACATATGCCTCATGATACAGGAAGCAGAAAATGAGCCAGAATTCTGATAGATCAGATCTTCAGTCACTCTAGAAACAAATGCTTTTGGCTAAATTTCTTTCCTTTTAAATGCAAATGATACCTTAAAATCTGTATAGCTAATTGCTATGACATTGAACAAGGTATATGGTTGGTCAGAAGACTGGCATGACCCGGGTAATTCTAGAGCACCTTCCCAAGGCTGGCCATTCACCTGGCTGTTCACTTAGTGTTGCTTAGTACGTAGTTCATGAGCATCACGGAATTTAAAAGCTGCACATGGACTCACTTTGCTCCATACTGGCCAGTGGAGAGAGCAGCTTTGGTTCCAGATGTACTGGCTATTTACTACAATGTAGGAAGATGGATTAAACAACTCAGTGTTGTCCCACACTCTAATGTAACATGGCAATAATTCATGCACCATTCTCTTGCACTAGCTCCAGGACTTGATGGAGAATTAAATAACACATGAAACATGGAATATACTGAGCAAAAACAGCCTTCCCAGACCCTTAGTAATTGTAGCTTCTGTATCTTTTTATTTTGTCTACTTGAGATTACCAAATTTAAAATTTCTGTGCATTCTTACATTATCTAGATACCATTTTCCTAATATATTTCTTTCATTTCTGTTTACATATCATAACTTACCCAGGTCACCACATTTAAAAACTATCTAACATGCTCTAATATTGCTTTTGAAATAGGTACTTTCTCCTTTTTTCTTTCTGACATATTAGCTGTTTTGGTATATTTTTTCTAGTTTCATTGAGCTATAATTGATATATCTATATATATAAAAGCCAAGCGACCAGAATGCTGGAATAACTGGTCGCTATGACGTGCACTGCGGCGACCATCCAGCCCAATCAGGGCCCCAATTGACCCCCACAACCTCCCGCAGCCCCTCCCCCTGGCCAACCTCCCACAGGGGCCACCCAGGCCAGTAGCCAACCTCCCATGGCCCCTCCCCCACCAGCCTGGCCTGATCAGCCCCCATTGGGGTGGGCTGGCCAGACCCCACCCCACCTCAAATTCGTGCACCGGGCCTCTAGTATACTGGTATATATAAAATTGTATAAGCTAAGTTGTACAGCATAATTATTTGATATATGTATGTCAAATATGTATGTCTATGGTATATTGCAAAATGATTACTACAGTAAGTTTACATAATATCCATCACCTCACAGTCATAATTTTTTTCTTGTGAAGAGAACTTTTAATATCTACTCTCTTAGCCACTTTCAAATATATAATACAATATTGTTAACTATAGTCTCTATGCTCTGCATTTAATCCCCACCTTGTACTTATAAGAAGTTTATGCCTTTTGATCACTTTTACCCATTTCCTCCACCTGCCACCATCCTCTCTGGCAGCCACCAATCTGTTCTCTGTTCCTATGAGTTAGGTCTTTTTAGATTCTGCATGTAAGTCAGATCATATAGCATTTGTCTTTCTCTGTCTGACTTATTTCACTTAACGTAATGTGCTCACAGTTCACTCATGTTATCACAAATGATAAAATGTCCTTCTTTTTATGAATGAATAATATCATTTTATATGTCTAGTCATCTACTGACACTTAGATTGTTTCTGTATCTGGGCTACTGTAAATATGATGCAATGAAGATGGGAGTGTAGATATCTCTTCAAGATCCTGATTTCATTTCCTTTAGATGTATACCCAGAAGTGGGATTACTAGAGCAGATGGAAGTTCTAGTTTTTGAGGAACTGCCATAGTTTTCCATCATGGCTCCAGCCTGCATTTCCAACAACAGTGTACAAGGACTGCCTTTTCTCCACATCCTCACCAACATTTGTTAGCTCTTTTCTTTTTGATAATAGTCATTCTAACATGTGTGAGGTGACATCTTACTGTGGTTTTGATTTTCATTTCTCTGATGATAAGTGATGCTGAGCACCTTTTCATGTACCTGTTGACCATTTTAATATCTTCTTTGGAAAAATGTCCATTTAATTAGATGGGTTTTGGTGGGTGTTATTTTTTTTTTTTTTTTCTTTTTTTCTGTTGAGTTGTCTGAGTTCCTTACATATTTTGGATAATAACCCCTTATCAGATATATAATTTGCAAATATTTTCTTCCATTCATTAGGTTGTCTTTTCATTTTGTTGATGGTTTCCTTTGCTGTGCAGAATTAATATTGTTAATATTATTAATATTAATAATATAAAAAAGCCACTTATAGATTCAATGCAAACCCTATGAAGATTCCAATGGCATTTTTAAAGGAGTAGAAAAACAATCCTAAAATTTACATGTGGTCACAAAAGACCCCAAATAGCCAAAGAAATCCTGGGAAAGAACAGAGCAGGAGGCATTACACTTTCTGATTTTAAGCTCCATTATAAAGCTGCAGTAATTGGAACAGCATGGTACTACTATAAAAACAGACATATACACCAGTGATTTTCAACTGGAGTGCCACAAAAAAAAAATTAAAATATGCAGTACCTGACTATTTAGTCAGAGGCACTGACCTTTCCCCCTTAGATTTTCAAATTTAAAAAATGACAACAGCCAAGAATACTGAATGGAGAAAAGAGAGTCCCTTCACTCAATGGTGCTGGGAAAATTGGATATTCACATGCAAAAGGATGAAACTAGACCCATATCTTACACCACTCACAAAAATTAACTCGAAATGGATTAAAGACTTAAATGTAAGACCTGAAATCAAAACAACACCTAAAGCACAAGCAACAAAAGCAAAAATAAGCAGATGCTCTCTTTTGTAAGCATGACGTTATCTTGTTTGTTGCTTAAAATCATGTTCCTTGTTAAACTGCCAAAGGATTGCTGAAAAAGTTGAAAACAATGTGAGGAGGCTGTTAAGAACTCAGACCTTGGAGTCCTACACTCCTCCCACCTCACCTGCTTCTTGCCAAGGAAGGTGCAGAAAGCTGAGTTGTGTTGTGCCCACAGGGCAGAGGCTGGTAGATTTGGTGAAATCAGAAGAAAAAGGCAAATTAGAAACATTATTTAAGCATAAAACAGTGCAAGGCTCAATTTCTTTAAAAAAATTTTAAAAGCTTTTTAAATCAGCAAGAAAGACAGTTGGGGAGGGTAGGCAAAGGCAGTGGCATGTTCTTTGCCCTAGCAATTCCACTTTTATGATATTACACAGAATAAAACCTTAATAGTGGCTACCTTTAAGAAATGAGTTAGAGAAGGGACTTCTCCTTTCTCACTTCATAATCTCCTATTTTGTTTGAATTCTTTATTAACAACATGATTCATTCTCATTATTTACTTTTATGAAAAGGGAAAGGTGATCATTCCCACAAAGTGCCCGGCACAGTGCTGGGTTCATAGTAGGCAGCAGTTAGTAGCTCAGAGCCTGACCCACTGGGAGAGAGAACCTGCCCCTTGGGGCTTAAGTAGTTAAGTGGTTCAAATTCTACCTTCAAGTAAGGTAGTCATTTGATCGTGCTTAAAGAAAAGAATGTAGATTGTTTTTTAATCCAAGGGTCATTAGTATTGGTAATGAGATATTTATTTTTAGATTCATTTATCCTCTTGACCCTTAATTTGTCAAGTGCTATTTAACTTAAAACATGGCTGTGAGAGGATGTAAGTGAGATAAATATTATTAACCTGAGCTTGATCTTTCATTAGCTTCTGCGATACGTGGTGCTGCTGACCTAAAATGATACCTGTTGCCGGAGGTTCGTTTCTGCTGCAGAGGGAGTTGCTGAAATTTACATTTGCTGTATTTACCTGTAGAAAATCACTTTAGATACTTCTGCCTAGGAAAAGGGCAGAACATTCATATCATGTAATTATTCTTTCCTTCACTCTCCAGGACATTTGTCCCTGAAAAGACTTCAGTGATAGTGAAAAAGGCATGTCTTTTTAGTTATCTCCTTGCAAAGTTACAAGGCAGTATTGGTCTATTACCTTCTAGTAATACTATAGCCAATTGTCCATAAACTTGAAAATATACTTAATTTACAGGATGACTATACTATCCTTGGTCATAATTATGACTTCAAAATGGCTTGACAAGCTTTCTGTTATATATTTTATGAATTTGTATTTAACCAAAAAGAGAAAATGGTGTAGAGATTTTGCATGCATAGACTCATACTCTGCATGCAGAGATTGGGAAAGGCTGAAATACATCAAAACCTTAGTGATGCTGTAAAGTCGGCTCATTCTTTTGTGGGGACTGCCTTCTTCTCCATAGTTCATTGTTAGGCCATTTGTTCCTTTGCCAGATGACTCCTTCCCTCTACCTCTGCCACAGAGACAATGAACCTGCCGCAGGCTGAGCAGGGCATGCTGGTCCGCACTGTGCTATTCAGTATGTGCCCCGTTACTGTGGTCAAGAGTGAACGTTTCTTTTTAAGCAGAATTATAAGAAACGGTATTAGGAAAGAAGAAGCAAGCAAAGTGACTTGCTTATTTTTACTTCCCAATCTTTTCTCCTTTTCCACCTAGTACACTTTTTCAAAGAAACAGAAGCACCAGTAAAAGAAATGCCAAATTTTTGACGAATATTTTTACAACATAATGGTTGATAAAAAAATATTAGCGATAGAAGAAAAAACATTGAAAATTTGAGAGTTTAGAGTTATAATATTTTCAAAATGCTGTTCTGGTTTTGATTTACCTCTAAAGATTCACCAAGAACAAGATTTTCTTTATAGGACATTAGAGTATCTGCCAGGATAGAATTCTAGTAACAGGGCAGCTCATAGAGTAAAAATAGATGCTAGATTGGTGTGTGCAGGTGTGTGTGAGGAGCGTATGGGGGAGGATGACAGCTTTGTAATTGCTTCATAATATTCCTGAAGTTATTTTGTTGGATGCTGAAAAATTGTACAGGATTGTTTCATGCACTGGAATTTTGTTGCAGTCATTGTCTGGGATTTGGAATTTTCCCCCTTGGTATAAACATTTTTCTTCCTAAACAGCAGCTGTGGCAAGGGGATTTGACCTGTAAGAACTTTTCTGGTGTCCCAATCTCTTATGATACTTAATTGTCCAGGGTTCTCCTTTGAAATGTTAGTCTAAGTTGTTTACATTTTGATATGGACACTGGCGAAGGTGAAATGAATCCATTTCTTCCATGTGAAAAGTGAAGTATGATTATAAACCTTTTGAACCTTAGTCTGGGTTTTCATGCTCTGCAGACTGCGCCACTGATTATTGCTAAGTAGATACTTGGGAGCCCAGGCACCTGAGCTCTCATCCAGGCCTTTAGATGTCTTCCCATTAAATCTGAGATAAAGCTGCTTTCAAAATAAATTGAATTTTCACCTCCCAATCAGCGGCCATTTTCATGGAAATATTGAGTGATTATCTTGCATTTAGAGGATAACCTGTGAAATCAAGTCACAGGGAAGCTCTCTTTGTCCCACTGTCAGGATTAGATTGTTATCAGCCTCCAGAGTACCAATTTCCATATTGTGTGACAAGATATTCATTCTAAAGGTTGCTCCCCCAAATTGTTCAGACATGTAATCTTAAGCATTTGAGACTATGAAAAGGTTAGAATTGTGAAAACTGCCTTTCTTTGCCCATATTCAATTTTGAGGAGATGGGAAAGTCTCAGACCAGCAGAGAATTTACCCAATGATTTATGATAAATGCTTTATGGCCCTAATATTTTCAGTATAATAGCAGGGAAAGCTGTAAATCATACTGTGCAGCTATGATGATGGAAATTAGAAAGGCAAATAATTTGAAACTTCATAGGCATTCAAAATGAGCAAATGGTTAGGTTTCAGGAAAAGTGATTCTTACATCAAACACCTAAATGAGCAATTTCCAACCCGTGCTGACAGTATTTCTTGAGGAAAGAGAAAAAGTGGTTCTTTCAAGGCTCTTCCTGCTGTGTGTGCTCCATATAGATCGCTTAGGGAGGCCACCTGTATGATTAAATACACAAAGTGGTCATTTTATTTTCAGAAGAGAAATAATATTTAGTAAATCCTGCAGAAAAATTGTTTGGCTATTTCTTTATCAGAAGCAAATTAGAACTGATGAACAGACACAGTACTAAGGAAGATCCTAGCTGTCTCAGCTGTTGGGGTATGGCTCAGATCATCCCCGCCTATACTATATATGAGTCCTTAGCCAGCTTCTCTAAGTTTTGACTGCTAACAGCTCAACCTGTCTCCAACAGGAGTTGAATTGTCTTACCCCCGACAGAGGTACGCTTCCCTTTCCCCACACAATGACCATATAAGAGCTCCTTCCGCTCTATCTGCTTATCTAGCTCCCTTTTCCTCAAAAGTGCTCCCTAATAAGACTTCTGCACTCAACACAAGACAAGCTGAAGTTAGACTTCAGAAATGCTACATTTCTTCAAGTAGACTATTGCATTACTAGTATCAAATGTAAGAGATGACAGAAGTGACAAGAAAGGCTTTTGTTACTTAGCTCTGGTCATTGTACTAAACTGACAGGATAATAATAATAATAATAAATTAATTTGTTAAAATAAACTAACAGAATAATAAAAATTGTGTTTTCATCAAAGGTATATCCTAATTCTGTAAAGATGAGGTTCAATGAAAGAGAAAGGCACAGATAGTGACTTTAAAATACTGATATAGGGTCATTAAATTTTTCTCTTTTGATATATTTTTTTAATTTTGCTTATTTTGAGAGTTATAAAATAATATTTAATATAAACATAAATAAGTAGTGCATGATGGAGATTAAATGCATAATCATTGCATTCTAAATTTTAAGAAATGTAAAATTATTTCTTACATCTTTTAGGGATGCCTGTGTCTTTATAAATTATACGTTGGGAAGAGCACAAAAAGGGTAACAGTGGTAGAAGTGATGAAAGCTTTCTAAGAAATTTTAAGGAAGCTTGGAATTAAGACTCAACAATCTCCTCTGTTACCAGATATCATTACTACCTTCTAGATTTTAATTTGCATATAAATGTATTGTAAATGCATCTAACAAATAGGCAGTTCCCCTCAGACAGTAATTATTCAGGCAAATCTTTAATTAGATGAAGGCAAAATAAATATTCATACACTCTATTTTGAATTATTTGTACTTCTATTACAATTTTAAAATGCTAAATTCTCATCGTAGTATCAATTATATTTGTCTACTGGTTTTAACAAGTCAAGTTCATCATTTTGTTTGATCAGCATCCTGCACACATGAGACAGGTTTTCAATATTTACTTGTGTTTCTTTTTAATGTCTATAGTGTTTGTGTCCTATGATTGGTAAAGGTTCTCTATGAGATTTTGTTTTGGATTTTAAAAATGATGTTGTTTTAGAGATAAAATCAATTACTTGCTTATCATGTAGGGAAATATATAATAGTTAACCAATTGCACGACAGAGTTATGGGCAAAGTGGTGCATTGCTGTCTTTAATTTCCCTCACTCTCCAGATAGCAAGTGAACATCAATGCATTATTCTGTTTCTTGTGTGAAGTGCCCTAGAGGAGTTTCTGCTTGTCACAGAGGCACATATTACCTAAACCTCATTAGTAGAAACAAAAAATATGTTCAGAAAAGTAGCTTGATGTTTTGCTTTCTCAGCAGGCTCATAATAGTAACTTATAGAATTCAACATCAAGAACTGGCATCGCCAACTTTGATCATTGGGAGTTAAGTAACTGACCTCAGGTAGTTATCCTAAATCCTGAAAGTTAGGTAAAACGATCGCTGACCTAGTAAACAAGCTGAGATTTTTTTTTTCTCAATCTTGACATAAGTTTTATCTGAACAAGCAGTCCTCTTGTCTTCAAGACTTCCTCCACTAACTAGGTCAGAAATGCAAAAATCTCCCATGTTAGAGTTGACTTTTTGTTTGTTTGGTGTGTTTTTAGTTAGTTTTGTTTATTCTGCTAAATTGGAATCTTATTGTTAAAAGTTCAGATTATGTTAAATGTTCAAATAGGAAGTCAACTATTTTGCTATCCTATAAATTGTAACACCAGGTTGATGATCCATCAGATCTTTTCCTGAGTATAGATTTTTTACTTTTTAAAAATTTATCTTTATTGTTGAAAGTGTTATAGATGTCCCCGTTTTCCCCCCATTGATCCCTTCTAGCCCACTTCCCCCCACCCCCCCACCCCCAGCCCCAGGCCTTCACTTATAAAGGGAAAAGGGATAAAAGGAGGGTTTGCATGGATTCGGCTGTCTGGAGAGGAGAGGACCTAGATTTGGAGATAAGTAGCAGGCTACTTGAGCTATTTTCCCTATTTCACAATCTAGCCTGCATAGTTTTGATTGCGTTATTTGTCTAGGCAGACAGGAATAATGCATACACAGTCCCTAAATCAAGTGTTAGAGCATGACCCATCTACAGTGCTAAGTGAGGGACATGGGCAGTATAATTATCCTTTGCAGTACTACTGCACAGGGATTCGCCTTCTAATCTGGAAGCAAGTCACACATAATGCTGGTTATTCACTTACTGTACTCGATGTCATGTAGCAGAACTAGTTTAAGAAATCCTTGGGAAAGCATCTGATGTATACACAAGTTTTATGATACTTATCATTTTGCTCAAGGTCATGGAAGCAGTCTTTAAAACTTATTTACTGGAAAATATTGGCTTCTGGACTTAATTACCGTTTAGTTCTAGATTTAAGATCAGTGTATTGTTATGTTGAAAAAAACACCATTTCACCATGCAAGGCCTCTAATGTCAGCTCTGTGGTTCTGTAACAAATGAGTGTTTATAAATGAAGACTTTGAACAGGAATTTGGTGTGTTCTCGTACATTTCTTCATTCATTTTGTTCATTAAGCAAATATTTATTGAGTGTATACTCAATGTTCTTCACTGTGCTAAGTGCTGGGAACATTGAGGTAAACGGAAGAGCAGATTCCCACCTTTATGAAACTTAAGGCCTCATGGGGGAGTCAAATAAACAGGAAAACAGACAAGTATACATCTTGAAAATGCAGTGAAGGGAGCTAATGATGTGATGTGATAGAGAGTAATGAGAGGAGGCTACTTTAAGTAAATTGTCTAGTAAGGAGCCTGCCATGACCATGGTCCCCATATTTGAGGAAAGACAAGGTCAGGCTCACTGGTGCCCCACCAAGCAATACTGAGAGTGTTAGAGCTGAGGCCAAAGGGTAGAGAGTGGCCACATCTCACACGGTCTTATAGACAAATGTGAGAGTTTTATTGTAAGAAGTTACAATACTCCCATATGAGTAACTTTTTTTTAAAAAAAAAGCAGGGAAGCTATGTAATCTAATTACTGTCTTTAAGAGATCTCTCCAGCTTTCTCTGGAGAATTAGAAGATGGGGACAAAGGTAGAAGCTAGACCAGTTAGACTACCAAGATGCTTGCAGATGAGGGAGTTAACAGTAAGAAGAATTAAAAATTGATGGCTTACTGATAAATTTGAGTGACAGAACTAGTAAGACTTGCTGATTTAGGAAGAGGGCAAAGAATAATCAAGGCTATCTTTATTTTTTTATTTCAATAAACTGAGTGAATGGTGATGTTATTTATTGATGTGGTGATATTAGGGAGACTAAACTGGGGAGGCAGTATCAAGGTGGGAATCAGAACTTAGATTTGGCCATGCTGAAATTAAAATTCATGTTAGACATCAATATGGACATGTCAGGTACAAAGCTGAATTGAGTCTATAGCTTAGAGAGTTGGAAGTACATATCTTCAAATATATATTCCTTCAGTGTTTACAGATGGCAATTAAGGGCCCAGGGTTGTAAGTTTATTGTAAGAAGACAACATAAATTGAGAAAACCTGAAATGAATCTATTAATGAATTTCATTGTTTGGAGGTCAAGTAAAGAAAAAGAACAAGGAAATAGGATCAAGAAGTCACTAAGAAAATAGGATAAAAACCAGTAGAGTGTAGTATTATGAGACCAGCAGAATAGATTGTTTCAGGAAGGGGAGAGGAGGTCAGCTATGTCAGCTTTTGCTAAAAAATTAAGCTAGAGACATCATTGAATTTAGCAACACGGGGGTTTGTAGATGGCCTTGAGGAGAAGTTTCAGAAGCATGGTAGACAGACATCCGATTGGAGTGTACTGAAGCATGATTGGTAGGAAAAAAAGAGGACAAGAAGAAAGTGAAATCTTTTGCTTTATAACAGGGAGAAGAAAAATGGTTGCTAGGGAGAATATGAGGTCAAAAGATATATATGTTTTTTAAAGATATAAAATTCTTAACCATGTTTTCACACACTGATTAGAATGACTTAATAGAAAGGAAGAATTCATGATACAAGGCAAAGATAGTATCTTGCAAGAGCAAACTCCCAGAGGAGACAAGGGAAGGTGGGATCCAGAGCACAAGGGGAGAAATTGGCCTTTAGTAAAAGAAGGAACGCCTCCTCCATGGTGCCAGGAGGGAAGGTAAAGAGGATGGGTTCAAGTGCAGGCCGATTTGTAGATTCAATGATGGGAAGATGGGGGAATCCTCATGTGATAGCTTCTCAATAATGTAAAAAGTATAATTATTAGGTAAGAATGAGTAGGGGAAGGAATTGGGACAGTTCAACGGAGAATAAAATGTGTTAAATAATCATCTCGGAGACTAGGAAATTGAGCTTATTAGGAAGCATAAAAGAATTTCCTGGCAGTTTTGAGTGCCATGTGCTGTTTGTTTTTGTGAATCTAATGTGGAACCAGTCAGCCCACTGTTGGATTTCTTCCAGCAACATTAGATGCTCAGACACAGATGCAGATAATGGCAGGAAATTGTGTTGAAATTGGGTGAGGATTTTTCGATGGTGGCCAAGACACTGGAAACATTTACAAGGCATTGACTGCAATGATGGACCACAGAATTAAAGTAACGTAAGGAAATAGGGGAAGCTAAGAGGATGGTGATGGGCAGTGAAAAAGTGGAAGGGTCACTGAGTCAGAGTGAGATACCTGTACACAAGAGGAAGGAGCTGGAATATGTCCAGGTGAAAACTAGGACTACGGTATTATTATGGGAATAAGAGGTTGAGGAGGGGAATAGGAAAAGTTCATTGGAGGTGATTACGTCAAGGCATAAAGACATTAGAGCAGTGGTTCTCAACCTTTCTAATACTGCGACCCTTTAATACAGTTCCTCATGTTGTGGTGACCCCCAACCATAAAATTACTTTCGTTGATACTTCATAACTGTAATTTTGCTACTGTTATGAATCGTAATGTAAATATCTGTGTTTTCCAATGGTGCTAGTGGGAACCGCAGGGTCGCCTAAGACCATCGGAAAACACAGATATTTACATTACGATTCATAACAGTAGCAATATTACAGTTATGAAGTAGCAACGAAAATAATTTTATGGTTGGGGGTCACTACAACATGAGGAACTGTATTAAAGGGTCACGGCATTAGGAAGGTTGAGAACCACTGCATTAGAGTATTGGAGGGTCATTTACAGGATATTGATGTCACTCAGAAGGATGACAGAGAAGAAGATACCAATGTTGTCAATGAATGACCTGAGTTCGATAAATGACCCTAGCGAGAAGATTTGGTGGATGACGCCTTTGTGTGGCATAAGGGATTCAGGTTTTTAATGGGACTAAAAGAATTGCAAATGGGAAAGTAGGTAAAGAACTCTCATCTCAACTTGGCACCAATGCACATAGATAGGTCATAAAAGAAAGTTAAAAAGCACTCACTAAGGAGGACTGGTTAAAAAAAAAAAAAAGAAAACCAATGTGCTCAGGGTAATTCAAATCTGGGTATGGAAAATGAAGGAAATATTTAAAGAGCACGAGTTTAGCCAGCATAGACATGGGATTTGAGAGGACACAATGAAGTGTTTAGAAGGGCGTAGAGTAGTGAAGAATTAGAAAATGTGCAAGTAACAAACTGGGGATGAAAGCGAGTGACATGATTGTGAGGTTTGCTTTTTGCTGGTGCCCAGGCATGTGGGCAAGATGCAATTAGTCCTGAGAGCATCAGAGTGAAAGGAAGGTTGATCAGTTCGTGTGCCTGAAAATGTATCTGCTGTAGGAGATTCGGTGCTCTCCGTGGGAGCATGTGGTGATGCCGAGGCCTGGGAACTACTGTTCTGGCGAAGGATGTGGAAGCGTTGTGCGTTCCTCCTTTGAGTTGCCTCAGTATGGGTCCTGCAAAGTCTGGTGAGTCTTCTGAGGTAGAAACTGTGTCACTCTTATGTCAGTAAATAGAAACACACTGTGTACCCTCAGAGTGGATAAAGGTTCCCAACCCTGCCAGGGTGTGTGTGCTTCAAACCTGACTGCTGCGGAAGAGTCTCAGTGCTCCATGGCAGGGCCAGGAGTGGAGGGAATGAACGTTCACTGAGTGCCTAGCTGCACCAGGCTCCTGACAACCTTGTCTTGTTTATTGTGACTTCAGTGTACTTTTCTGCCCGTTTGGTAAGCAACAGTCTCAATTCTATTGAGGGCAATAAAGCCGGAGAGTGGGAAACAAGTGTTATGACTCATGTCTTTAAAATTACCTCATTAAAGGGAAGAAAGCGTTGGCTCAGGCAGGCCACTTTATTATTATCACATTACATTTAAGTAGAAATGATACGACATTTGGAACTTAGATTTCTTGCTTTCCAATCTTTTTGAATGTTAGAAAGCAATGTAGCATAGAAATGAAGGTGAGCTACTTTATCCATGACAAAAATTAAACTGGTTAATAATGAAATACTATATATGTTAGGCTGTTCTTTTGGTGTCTGCTAAAATGCATGGTTGAGACACTGTTTCAGAGGAGGAACCAAGATGGCGGCATAGTTAAACAACTAATCTGCTGCCTCACACAACAATTTCAAAAATACAACTAAAAGACAAAATATCTACCACCCAGAACCACGGGAAAGCTGGCTGAGTGGAAGATTTACAACTAAGAAGAGAAAGGAACACAAACGCTGAAAAGCTGAGGTACGGAGGCACGTGAATCGGGCTGGCGGCAGGCGGCTGGGTGCGCGGTTTTTCTTCAACTCGCAGGGAGACAAGCTCCCGATCACTCTGAACTCCAGTTTCTGGGGACACTCGGGGGACCCAGACACCTACGGGGAGAAGCTGGACTCTGGGCCATCGGGTCGGAAAGTGAGAGTGACTTTTTTGCAGAGGTGCGCCCAGCAATCATTGTTTTACTGCGCTGGAACGTGGGGCGCAGGGACTTGGAAACAGGAAAGGCAGAGACAGCTGACAGCAGCCATCGCCGTTGGCCACGCCCCAGCCTAGTGACGCCCTGAGACCCCGCCCCACCCTGAGGCCCCGCCCCGCACATTCTACAAACCCGCCCAGCTCCACACAGCGGCTTTTGCATATAAATGGCCTGTTCTGTGGCAGCTCAACCAAATTAACTGCAACTCCAGTCAGACTGCTCCAAATCCGCCCAAGCAAAGGAGGAGAAAACTAGTTCTTGCTGTAGCTCCTGCTGGGGGACACACAGTACACAAGGGTACACCAAGAGTGTCCACCTCAAGTAACTGGGAGGCTGACCCGTTGAACCAATAGGACACCTAGTACACAAAGCTACCCTACCAATTCAGGGAAGCAGTGAAAATGAGGAAGCAAGGAAACAGATCACAAACCAAAGAAATGGAGGAGAACAAGCGACTGGACATAGAGTTCAAAACCACGGTTATAAGATTTTTCAAGAATTTCATGGAAAAGGCCGATAAATTCAATGAGCCCCTCGAGGATATGAAAAAGGACCAACTAGAAATTAAACATACACTGACTGAGATAAAAAATATTATACAGAGACCCAAAAGCAGACTAGAGGATTGCAAGAATCAACTCAAAGATTTGGAATACAAAGAGGCCAAGGACACTCCACCAGAGAAGCATGAAGAGAAGAGAATTCAGAAAGTTGAAGATAGTGTAAGAAGCCTCTGGGACAACTTAAAGCGTACCAACATCAGAATTATGGGGGTACCAGAAGAAGAGAGAGAGCAAGATGCTGAAAACCTATTTGAAGAAATAATGAACGAAAACTTCCCCCACCTGATGAAAGAAATAGACTTACAAGTCCAGGAAGCGCACAGAACCCCAAACAAAAGGAATCCAAAGAGGACCACACCAAGACACATCATAATTAAAATGCCAAGAGCAAAAGACAAAAAGAGAATCTTACAAGCAGCAAAAGAAAAACAGTTAGTTACCTACAAGGGAGCTCCCATACGATTATCAGCTAATTTCTCAACAGAAACCATGCAGGCCAGACGGGAGTGGCAAGAAATATTCAAAGTGATGAATAGCAGGAACCTACAACCAAGACTACTCTACCCAGCAAAGTTATCATTCAGAATTGAAGGGCAGATAAAGAGCTTCACAGATAAGAAAAAGCTAAAGGAGTTCATCACCACCAAACCAGCATTATATGAAATGCTGAAAGGTATTCTTTAAAAAGAGGAAAAAGAAGAAGAAAGATAAAAATTATGAACAACAATTACATATCTATCAAGTGAATCTAAAAGTCAAGTGAATTAAAAATCTGAGGAACAGAATAAACTGGTGAACTTAATAGAATCAGAGGCATAGAATGGGAGTGGATTGATAATTCTCAGGGGGAAAGGGGTGTCTGTGTGGGGAGTATGGGAAGAGACTGGACAAAAATCATACACCTATGGACAAGGACAGTGGCGGGGGAGATAAGGGCAGAGGGGGGTGGGAACTGGGTGGTGGGGAGATATGTGGGGAAAAAGGAGAAACAATTGTAATCTGAACAATAAAGATTCATTAAAAAAAATACTATGAAAAAAAAAATAAAATGCATGGTTGAAGTTTGAGGAGATGCTGAGAGGGATGTCGTAATGAAAAAAACAAAAACACCTACCTGGTAAATAAGATGCTTCAAAACCTGACATTTTCACCATGACCGGAAACGTGTAGGCTGATAGAGTTGACCTTGTGATTATCCCAAATATCTGTTGAACAACTAAGCCGACGGAAGCTGTACCTGCAGACACAGTATTAAATATGACATACTTCCTGACTTGAATGAATTTACCATCTAGTAAAAGATGCAATCAATCGACAATTACAATACTTGAACCATTTACATTGGAAGAATAGGGAACCTAAACTTGGGGAAGGGTGTCAGGGCAGACCTCTCAAATGAATGACGATCGAAGCATCAATAAATAATTTTCACAGAGATCTCTGCGTGAAATCAGAATTTCAATTTTTAAATTTACTGTTAAAAGGTCTGCCTAGAAAGTCAGACTTTTTGTGCATATATTCCATAAATACAATTTAAAAAAACCCTCAAATTTTAAAAGTCTATTTGAGAAGTTGTTAAGATCTGGTTCTACGAAATCCTTGGGCTGATATAAAGGAAAGAGAAAATATTTTCAACTTTGTCTTTGGCCTGTATAACTTGTGTTCATATTCGAGAAGGCATTGAAATGACTTTAGCTCACCTCACCTTTTATCTTATTTCTCTCTTTAGATTTAACTACTTTTAGGAAAAGCAATGACTCAATCATCCAACAAACATTTATTCTTCTCTGACTATGTATAAAGTACCATGTGAGTTCCGAGTGTGGATTTCTGTATCAGACAGGGGCTTTTATCCACACAGATCTTATAAATACACCCTGGCCAATTACAAATGAAATGCCACATTATAGGGAAAAAGTGTTTTCCAATGTATTTGAGATGGTAATTCATTGGCCACCTGGATACCATCATGTTGTCTTATTCATCATCTAGGTGTTTTCTGTATCAGGTATCACCTCAATATAATAGGAAAATTCCTGATGGGTACAATTTACTAGCTGAGACAAAGTTAGAAAAATACTTCTTACATAATATATTCTAAAAAGCCTCAAAAGCAATATACTGAATTCTCACTAATGCCATTCATTATAACAGTAATATCTCATTTCATCTGGACTGCAGAAACAAGGAAATAAAGACCAATACTTTACATTTTCATCACTTTTTTCTTTTGCCATTATCTAATTAGATCAAATAGAATGATGCCATTGCATATCATATGCATATATGTTTTAACTACTTTTATAAATTCAATTTTTATTATAACATTTTACTTTCGGTAATTACTGAACAGAGTATATTGTCAGGTGTTTTTTGTTCTGTTTTGTTTTAACTTGAAAATCTTAGTAGTATCCATTCTTTTTGCTTCTTTTGTAAGTAAAAGTAAGTATAACCTTATCTCCTTTGCAAATGTGTGGCTCTAAAAAGAAGGAAATTAAGAAAAAAATAAAAAGGGCGGAAAAAGTGAAATATATAGCTACTCCCTGAAATATACTCGCACTCCCCCATGAATATTTCTATGTACTTTATAATTTCTTGTCCTTATTTTATCTTACAGTTTGTAATTTTCAATGTGTGATCTGAAAAATGACCACTCTGTGCATGATTATTTCAGCAGATGCCATTCTTCTCTTTTTGTGTCCCCTCAAATGTTGGAGCACAGGTTGAGGTAGCGGTGGAAGTGGGTGGACAGAGCCAGGTCTCTGAAGGTCGCTGAAGGTCTCTGAAGGTTCCTCTCTTCAGTTAGGAACCACACCAAGTTCAGATATAGGCACATTACCCTGGCACATTTCCCCTCCCACTCTCCTTCCCTCCCTCCCCCCTCCCTTCCTCCTTCCCTTCCTTCCTTCCTTGTTTTCCTTCCATCCTTTCTTTCTTCTACTCTATTCTTCTTTTTCTTCTTATTTGCTCTTGTTATTTACCTATTCTATAAGTTCTCTTTTCCCAATCTTCTTCCACTTGTGAATGAGATGATGAAGATAGATGCTAAAATATGGCTTGTACATGAAACCCACTTTTCAGCCCTAGTTTTTCCCCTTTCCCATAGTTGCAGGAAAAGAGATGGGATAACACCTACGTAATTTACAACATTCATAATGCGGCCTAAGTCATTAGATAGGTTTATTCATCCCAAACTCTCGTTTTAGAAATGCATGTAGAGTATCTAAGTAAAAGATCAAGTATGTTATTCATTTGCCCAGAGTTGAGAGCTTTGGTTTTCATGGTTGGGAAGAAATTGTCACTCCAAGAATATATTTTATAAAATTTTCTCATGAACAGCAACTGGAGTTTCTCTTTCCGTCAGCTGGGAACATGCTTACGTCTTACAAGGCCTCTCTTATGAAAGGAAATAATTTGTTAAAGCTGTGTCCCCTTACTCTTTGCCTACAGATAGCTGGCCCATGCCTTGAAAAAGAACAAGAAATCATTCTCAGATGTTCCCTTACATGTTGTCCTAAGCCAAAGGCCACCATGTAGCAGCTCATCAACATTAGGAAGTCTAACCAGACTTCTGGGAAAAACCTTCAAGATGTTTTATTTGAAGCTGAATATATATATTTTAATTGAAAGAGAAGCTGTCACTGGAGGAAAGTCAATGGCGGGGGGGAGGAGATATATGTACTACTATGTGTAATACTTTAAACAATGAAAAAAAAGAAAGAAAAGCTGTCAAAATACTCGAGTCACAGGATAAGCTTGAGGATAAACTCCACTAGGATGTGCTTTGTAAACATCATGATAAAATGCTGTTTGATGAACTCATTAATTAGTGCATAATTGAGTGTTTCTCTTCCCCAGCCAGCGATCAATCAATGATAAAACATTTCCTACGTATCTTCCCATGTCCTTAATTGAGATTGTCAATAACTATGCCTCTTCTTAGCAGTTCACATATGGGAGGAAAGAAAGTTCTGTTCTGTGAAGTCAGCTGAGTGAGTTAACAAACTGGTCATCGTGTTGCTCTCTTGGTTGGATAGCAGAATTCCTCTATGGTTTGTATTTATTTGATGCCTTGCCAGGGCAGTTTAAAGTAGACCCTGTATCTGAAGACTGTTTTTTCAACCCTTCAAAGGCATCTAGAAGAACCTTTGGTGGCTATGATGTATAAGCGGTGTCTTCCTTCTTCCTAATATTTGAACATAAGAACCAGAATATTACTCCTAAGCCTCCTGGTATTGTAGGACTTCGTTGAACTATTCCACACATGCAGTTCTAGCAGGGCTGTGCTTAAGTGCTGCTCTTCCAACTTGTGCTTTCCCTCCCGGTATAATATAAATGCTGCCAGTTGTATGTCAATTGTCTTCTATTATCTCTTGTTAAAGATTTTGTGAGATTAATTCAAATTAGCTTTCATTTGTTATATTTTCCTGTTTAAAAATAATTTAAATATCTTCAAACAATACATTGTAGTTAAAAGTGGGCATTTTTAAATGATACCATCTGCCAAATAGAGGGAAGCATAGTGCTATGTTACACAACGAATACCAATTTATTGTTATGTTGTGAAATCTTGATCTAACCATCTGCTTTGTTGAAATACCAGCAATTTCTAAAAAATAAGTTTAATGAATATTACATAATAGCTAGTAGCATATACAATTTTACCCTTTAATTAAAATTTAATAAACACTAACGTTTAGGAACAAAAAAATATGTTTTAGCCCTGGCTGGCTCAGTTGGTTGGAGTGTCATCCCGTACACCAAAAGGTTGGGTTCCATTCCCAGTCAGGGCACATATCAAGATTTAGAGTTGTCAAAGGAGTGATAAGTTATGTAAAAGTAGATGCAATACACTGAAGTGACAAATTTGGGAGTAGAATGACAACTGTGTCCATTAAGATTTGAAAACAAAAATGGGATGTACTGAAAGGTTAGGTTGGAGTAAACCAAGAGCAATACTCTGCCTTTCTGTATTTGTGTCATTCTTTACTTTTTCTCACGGACTCTCAGTCCACCTTGCCATCGTTGGCCATTCCCACAGCTCCCACTCCACATGGTGCAGCACATAGAGGTACTGGACTTCCTCTCACTCAAATCTTCTTGCAGGGAGAGAGAAATCTGATTAGCCAAGCTTGGCTCTAGAACCCATGCAATAATCTCTAGCGAGGACTAGTGAGCTGCTGCATAGTTCAATCACAACTCCTATGAGTTCACCCCAATGTGGGGATGTAGTTCCCACAGACAGTGGGGGGTTACATCGTGAACCAGATACCTCCTCCATCTAGTAAGTCTTTAACTCTTACATAATAGCCATTGTGGAGATTTTCCTTTTGGAGCTATCATTAATAAAAATATTGTCAAGAAATATTTTGTGGCAGAGCATAGTTCCCGTGGCACTAGTCACACCAGTTCACCACCAATAGTAACAACTTTTATTTTATGGATTCCTCTGCTCTGAGAGAATATAAGCAGAAATTTTAGTCAAAAGAAAAACAGATTTCTGCCCAATCAAGAAGTGCTGAATGCAATCTTGGGGATTTTTTTTTTTTCTGACTCTTCTAATGGAGCCTGTGTCTTTAGTCATGGCTTTCTAGGCTTTAATACAACTTAAATGGTATAATTAGCTGCTATCTACAAGCTTTGATTGCTCCTTTCTACCCTTATTTTGAAAATGGAAAAGCTGAAGCACTTACATTTTCTCAAAGCTACCTAAGACTGAGTAAAATGGACTTGAATCAATAAACACATAACATTAAATACTAGAAAAAGCTCCAATTCTAGAAAAAATGCCTAGAAGAGACATGTTAAAAGCCATGATAAATAATAAAAAAAAAATTGGTAACTATGAAAGACAGTGAAGAAGAGGTGAATTGGACAGCAAGCCTATGATTAACTGCTGAGTCGGTAGTATAATGATAAACATTATAAGTTCAGAGGAAGGTGATATCTGTCCAATTTTCCCAACACCGTTTATTGAAGAGACTGTCTTGACTCCATTATAAGCTCTTACCTTCTTTGTCAAATATTAATTGAGCATAATGTTTTGGGTCGATTTCTGGGTTCTCTATTCTATTCCATTGATCTATATGTCTGTTCTTGTGCCAGTACCAGGCAGTTTTGAGAACAGTGGCTTTGTAATACACCTTGATATCTGGTATTGAGATTCCTCCTACTTTGTTCTTCTTTCTCAGGATTGCTGCAGCTATTCGGGGTCTTTTTTTTTTTTATTCCAGATGCATTTTTGGAGAGTTCGTTCTAGGTCTGTGAAATATGCCGTTGGTATTTTAATGGGGAGTGCATTGAATCTATAGATTGCTTTGGGAAGTATGGACATTTTAATGATGTTGATTCTACCAATCCATGAACACTGTGTGTTCTTCCATCTGTTTATGTCTGATTAAAAAAGCGGCACACGTGGGTGCCAGCCCAGCCCATTCCTCGCCTCTGCATTTCCTACCGGTCTCAGTGTGCTTTCTGCTTTACTTCTCTAGTTGTAGGACTTCCATTTGATGTGGTTGTGGGAGGCGGCCAGTACAGGCATTTACCTACGCCACCATCTTCAAATCTCTCTCAGCTCACCTATTAAGATTTAAATGTCAATGATCATTTTTGTCATTTCTCTAGAAACTAATTGCTTCTTTCTTGTGGATGTTATAGCCTCTTATTTCCCTGATGATATTAATTATACTTAATCTAAATTCTTGAGCGGTTTAGTCTGTTTTTCATGACATTGGCTATCCTCAAATGTCTGTGTGCTCACCTTTGTGATTGAGATTCCCTGTTAGCTCAAGAAAAAGTCTAGTGAAGTAGTCAAGAGTGTGAGGTCCAGAGAGCCCCACGGCCTGGGATGTGATTAAAGACTTCACATTTCTATGTGTCATTTTCCACATCTATAAATTAAAGGCAATTAGAGCCCCCACCCCACAAGGTTTTTGTGAGATTTAAATGATTAAGATATGCAAAGCTTTTGGAAGGCAATCTAGCACACACTCCATCCCTACCACTCAATAAGCATTAAGTTTTCATGTTATGAGAACAATGAAGTATTTAGTATTAATAAATACTAACTATTAATATTGTGTGACTACTGAAGCATT
Source organism: Eptesicus fuscus (assembly GCF_027574615.1). Taxonomy (NCBI): domain Eukaryota; kingdom Metazoa; phylum Chordata; class Mammalia; order Chiroptera; family Vespertilionidae; genus Eptesicus; species Eptesicus fuscus. The sequence goes on from NC_072478.1 coordinate 71,840,476, forward strand.
TTATTGTAGACAGACTCATGACAGTGCTGCTGGGGGAAGCATACCAGTAGTTTGTTTTCTAGGTGTGGGGGCTTTCTTATCTTACTAGATGTGATCAGCCACCTGTGGCATTGACTGTTCCAAGGGGGCATGTAGGGTCTGGAGATGTGGGTGGGAGAGCATGTTATCTCTTCCTCACCCCGAGTGAGGCAGAGGCAGAGGACGCCCCAGCCACTCCAATCCAGTATCACCACTCTTCACCCTATTGGGCGTGTCTCCTCGTGGGTCTGTATATTCTGTGATTTGTAGGGATTTCTGACAAGAAAGTGAAGTGCAGCCTGTGTTCTGACCCTCGTCTTGAGCAGATTCTCAATTATTATTTCAAATGTAAGTTGCATAATACTGTCTGAAAAACCATTCTGTAATTTTGACATGCCCTCTTCTCTCCCAGTAGGTCTTAGTATTTGCCCCTTGTCAAAATGGTCATGATTAGCTATGAATATGACAATCTGCAAAAGTGTTATAAAGATAAGACCGTGGTTTCCATTCTATAGTTTATAATACGTGGCTGTAGTGTCTAAATATATTTGTTATTATCACAGAGTATAGATTTTTCCTTGTGAGCTGAGGTTTTCACTTCTCTGTGGTGGATTTGGAAAGAAGAGTTGGGAACAACTGGGAAACATCTTGAGTCCTTGGCTTTTTTGTGTGCTGATGAAATATTAGAAGAGGCATGGACGTTTCTTCAGCTGTTACTTAGAAGACCTGTCTTATCTACTTTCATGGAATAAAATAATGTCTTTAGGGCAGAAAATGAGAAGGCACAGGTATCCTAGCAGTAGCCCTATGTTCCCTCCACGTTCCAAAGGGTAGTTTGAATACGACATTAGTAGCACAGCAGCGGCAGCAGCCAGAAGCACTGTGGTGGGAGTGGACTCAATTTTCCAAGCTGGGTGCCAGTGGGGCCCAGGCATTTTAAAGAGGTGATGTATTCGGTGCCTGAGCTCGTTCAGGGCGATGGTAGCAGCACTTTCATCCCTTCCCTGCAGAGCTGTCATTGTGGCAACCGGTCATCTACACCAAGAAATGACATATGAGAAAAATGACGCCAGTAGAATGATCTGGAAGGGTGATGAGAACTGATGTTGATTTTCTTTCTTTCTTTGAGCTCAAGAGTTAATGTTGCCTAGAATTTGGTGCTTATTAATACTTTCCCTGGTAGAAGAAAGTCTCTAATGCCCTATCTAAGGATTTGGTTTATGTGACATGCCTTGAAAACCTCATACTGTAATTTCTTTCTTCTGTACATCTTAACTTCTCTGTGTTGGATGTAATTCATTGACCCAGAAAGTATCTGATGGCATTGATTTGGCACTTAAACAAACTCTCTGACTCAGCTGGTTAAAGAAAGTTCTGGGTCATCAGAAATGAAACTTAAGGGGAAAAAAAAACAACTAAAAAAACTTGAGCAATTCATCTGACAGCTTAGTGTTCAGTTTGATTTAACATATGCTGCCCTCTTGTTAGCATTTCATTTATTGTGGTTCCCATCTTTAGACTATTTTTCTTTCTTTTGCTTAAAGAGCTTTGATAGTTGGGTTGTAGCACTGTGCAAGAAAAAAAAAAGGAAATTTCAAAATTTTCTTTGGAAGAAACAAAAGGAACTTCAAAAGGAGCCAAAGATTAATCTTCATTGATCTCAGTATAAGAGCAAAGGATAAATGGAAGGTTGACTTTCATAATTGATCTTTTTGTTTTACAGCTGGTTTCTACTTAAATAAAAAAGAAACTAACTTTACATACCTATCACATTCTCCTAAAGTGATTATCAGCCTTTATTTATAACATGCATTATTACATAGAGTAGTACAGCTTAATGATTTGGATCATGGGTAAAATCCCGGTTTAAGTTCTACTAGCTATGGTCTAGGACAAGATTCTTCACTGCACTGTGACTCAATGCCCTCATATATAAACTAGGAACAACAGTTATATCTTCTTGATAGAATTGTTCAGAGAATCATATGAGTCAATACACAAAAAACACATAGAATAATGGCTGCTGCATGCAAACACTATGTATGTGTTTGCTATTAGTATTTCCTTTAAAGGAAACCACCTGAAATTATTGGGAGACTTAAGTTTTAGATTGTATAAAATGATTTTATTTCTGAAGCTGGTTATAGAAAATATTGTGAGCTTATGACATTATGTGTCATAAGTTACTATTAAATAATATCCACAGTTACTGTCAGGTAATTAAACAATAATTGTTGTTACTGGTACCATTGTTTCCTTTAGATAACTCCTTATAAAAATACAGAAAACATTGTGCTGTGTTTGAAAGAAAAATGTTATAAATAATCATATAAATTAATATTTGTCATTGATAGCATAGCTCAATAATATCATTACTATTTATAGCTTTTTATTCATTGACAGAGCTGATGGCAAAAATTACATTAAATTTTTGCATTTGTTGATTAACAATGCCTTTTATTGTGAGTATAAAAAGACTAATAATGGAATCATCTATAGTTCTTGGATGTTTTCTCTTTTTATCTTCTTCAGTGTTAACTCTGTTGATGAAAATATTCATATCAAAATGTTTATTCAAACTCTCAAATTTAACATACTTGAAACTTGAGTTTTTATCACATATGCTTGCTGCCTTCTTTTCTTATTCTCTCCCACAGCCTTCCCCTTACTCTTCCTACATCAGCCTGTCACACACAGCACCTCTGCTCAACTTCTTGTCAGATGTACCCTTATTTTCCTAATCACATGATCCCAAAGATTTGGTAAGATTTGATTTATAATTTTCCTTCACTTATTCATTCAGCAGGCAACTAAAGATAAAAATCACATGATCTTATCAACATCAATTTATGAATAAAACACTCAATAAAATTGGTATGGGAGGAAAGTAACTCAACATAATAAAGGCCATATAGACAGACACTCAGCCAATATCATACTGAATGGTGAAAAACTGAAAGGTTTTCCTCTAAAATCAAGAACTAGACAAGGATGCCCACTCTCATTACTCTTATTCAACATAGTTCTGGAAGCATTACACAGAGCAATCAGACAAGAGAAAGGAATAAAAGACATCCAAATTGGGAAGGAAGATGTAAAAGTGTCACTTTTTGCATATGACATGATTCTGCATATCGAAAATTGTGAAGACAACAACAACAAAAAAACTATTAGAATCAATAATCAAATACAGTAAAGTTTCAGGATACAAAATCAATGTACAAAAATAATCCACTGCTTTCCTGTATACTAACAATGAAACTTCAGAAAAATAAATTTTAAAAAATTATTTTACAATTACAACCAAAAAATAAAATACCTAGGAATAAACTTAACAAAAGATGTGAAAGACTTATATACTGAAAACTACAAAGCATTATTTAAAGAGACTGGAAAAAACACAACAAAATGGAAGATATTTCGAGTTCATGGATTGGAAGAATCAACATAGTAAAATGGCCATATTACCCAAAGCAATATACAAATTTAATGCAATCTCCATCAAAACCCCAATGTCATTTTTTTAAAGAAATAGAACAAAAAAAATCAGATTTGTATAGAACTATAAAAGATCCTGAATGGCCTAAGCCCGTGGTCAGCAAACTGTGGCTTGCGAGCCACATGTGGCTCTTTTGCCCCTTGAGTGTGGCTCTTCCACAAAATACCACAGCCTCGGCGAGTCTATTTTGAAGAAGTGGCATTAGAAGAAGTTTAAGTTTAAAAAATTTGGCTCTCAAAAGAAATTTCAATCGTTGTACTGTTGATATTTGGCTCTGTTGACTAATGAGTCTGCCGACCACTGGCCTAAGCAATCCTGAGAAAAAAGATCATAGCCAGTGGTATCACACTACCTGACTTCAAATTATACTATAGGGTTATGGTAATCAAAATAGCATGGACTTGGCAGAAAACAGACATATGGATTAATGGAACAGAATGGAAAGCCCAGAAATAAAACCACATGTATATGGCAGATAATTTTCGATAAAGAAGCCAAAACCACACAATGAAAAAAAGAAAGCCTTTTTAATAAATGGTGCTGGGAAAATTGGAAAGCCACATGCAAAAGAATGAAACTAGATTACAGTTTGTCCATATGTAGAAAAATTAATTCAAAATAGCTCAAAGACATAAATATAAGATCTGAAACAAATTACATAGAAAAAATATAGGTACTGAACTTATGGACCTTGCTCATAGAGAACATTTCATGAATTAAGGGAAATAGAGGCAAAATTAAATAAATGTGACCATATCTAACTAAAAAGCTTCTGCACATCACCTGGCTGGAATGGCTCAGTGGTTGAGCTTCGACCTATGAAGCAGGAGGTCACAGTTTGATTCCCAGTCAGGGCACATGCCAGGTTGTGGGCTCGGAGGCAGTCAATCAATGATTCTCTCTCATCATTGATGTTTCTATCTCTCTCTCCCCCTCTCCCTTCCTCTCTGAAATCAATAAAAATATATTTTTAAAAAAGCTTCTGCATAGCAACAGAAACCAACAACAAAACAAAAAGGCAACCGACCAAATGAGAGATGATATTTGCAAAGAACAGCTCTGACAAAGGTTTAATATCCAAAATATATAAAGAATTCATAAAACTCAACACCAAACAAAAAATCCAATTAAAAGCTGGGCAGAGGACCTGAACAGACACCTCTCCCAAGAAGACACATAAATGGCCAACAGATATACGAAAAGATACTCAACTTTACTAGGTATTAGGGAAATATAAATCAAAACTGCAATGAGCTATCACCTCAAACCTGTTAAAATGACTATTATCAACAAGGTAAGAATTACCAGTGTTGGAGAGGTTGTGGAAAAACGGAAACTCTCATTCACTGCTGGTGGGAATGTAGACTGGTATAGCCACTATGGAAATCAGTGTGGCAGCTCCTCAAAAAATTACCATATGACCCAACAATCCTTCTCCTTCATATATACCTGAAAAACTCAAAAACATGTATTCGCAAAGATATATGTGTCCCTATGTTCATTGCAGCATTATTCATAGTGGCCAAGACATGGAGACAACCAAAGTGTCCTACCATAGAGTATTGCATAAAGACTATGTGATACATATATACAATGGAATATTACTCAGCTGGAAGAAAAGACAACATACTGCCATTTGTGATAACATGGATAGACCTTGAGAATATTATGCTAAGTGAAATCAGTCAGCTATGAAAAGTTAACCATATTTCACTCATGTGGGATATAAAACTGAAACTCATGAACACAGACAACAGTGTGGTGGTTATCAAAGGGAAGGGGTTGGAGGGTGGAGTTGAGGGGGTAGAGGAGGCCTAATATATGGTCATGGAAGATGGTTTGACTTTGGGTGGTGGCCACACAACAAAACATACAGATCACATATCATAGAAATGTACACTTGAAACATATATGATCCTGTTAACCAATGTCACCCCAATAAATTTATTTAAAAATAAAATAAAAGATAAGAAATAAATCTATAAAATTTCTAGAATAAAAATAGAAAGAGGAATTGTGGGAGGCTTGTCAAATTAACACAGAGATGTGCTAACGAAGACAGAACACTATTGTCTTGGCATTTGAGCTGGAGACCATTTTGCACTTAAAAATATTTTCATTAACATATTAGCAATCATTTTTAGCTACCCATACTCTGTCAACAATATGCCAGGTGTTTTATACATATTATTTCCTGATCTCATAGGTATAAGGTCCATTTTACATGGAGAAATTGACGTTAAGGAATTTGCACACTATCCAGTAGCTGAGCCATGACTAGAGGTGAGGTCTATTTATTGCTCCAATTCTTCATCGGCCATCCGTTTTGGGTTTGGAATAAAGGAGGCGGTTTTGAAATGGCCTTGACTTGCTCTAGGCATGTTTCAGGAGCAAACCTACTTCTATGACACATGTTAAGAATTTAGAAAACAGTTCAAATAATTTTACTTTATTTGGGGAACAGATGAGAGTCATGTCTGCTACTCATTGCCTTCATGTTTTACAGAGTGAATATATGATGTTTAAATCTGCAGATGCCTGAATCTTCCTCTAGAATTAAATCTGACAGGGTTCCCAAGGGCAAGGGCTGCTCCCACAGGGTCTTGAAAGTTAAATCCAACCAGAGTCATTCACCGTGAGAACAGAAAAAGGCTGGAAAGGTTACCAAGTACGCATGGAGCATGCCAAACACTGTTTTCTTTCCCTTCTTCGGATTCGCCTTTGTGTTCAGTTTAAGGATGTGCCTCTCTGAGTAGCTAGCTGCCTGGGAGGAATATTTTTATTTTGAACAGTCAGGGGTCCATGTCTTCTACTTTGCATACATCAGCTTGCAAGTTTCCTTTTCTTCTTTTCTTTACTTTGTGTGCAATGTTCCCCTGCCTATGCTGTGAATAGAACTTGCTTTCTGGAACTCATTCATCTGGAAGAAGTCCATTATTTTGCTACTACTGAGTCAATAGATGCAAATGCCTCAGAACAATTGAATTTATTTAAAAATCCATTGCTTATTGTGATGCTTGTTCGGGTTTGCCTTTAATATGTAAACTTGGTGTTTGCTATTTTGAAAGAATAAATTCACTTTGAAGGAAGATGGGCACTGTTGCTGGCCAACAAGTTTGACATTTAGAACTAACTGGTTTGCAAAGTCCTCCCTTAGCAATGTTTGAAAACTCATTGAAGAATTAGTAGCAGCTCTCAGCTGTCTGTCTCATGCTTATAAAAGCAAACAGGAAAAAACAAACAAACAAACAAACAAACAAAAAACACTCCAGGGAGGACAGCGGCCCTTCCTCTGTTCCTTTCTGGAGACAATTCTGATGAAAGGGATTTTGTTTTATTTTTGAATATATTTTATTGATTTCAGAGAGGAAGGGAGAGGAAGAGAGAAATAAAAACAATAATAATGATAGAATCATCGATTGGCTGCCTCTTGCATGCCCCACTCTGGGGATTGAGCCCACAACTCAGGCATGTTCCCCGACCGGGAATCGAACCGTGACCTCCTGTTCATAGGTCGACGCTCAACCACTGAGCCACACTGGCCAGGCTGATTACAGGGATTTTAAAGCTCTTCATGTAACATGAGGTAGCTGCTTGTGTGGAGCTTACTGAGGTCCACCTGCATGTGGCTCTTCCCTGGGACAGCTTTTTGTTCTTGGGGCCTCTGAGACCCGGGTAACGATCACAGAGGACCTAAGACTGCCCCTAAAAGAAAAGCTGGTTAAGTGGAAAATATCTCAGCTATCGCTGCTGTTTCACCACAGTATAAAAAGATGAGAGAAAGAGGAACTTCTAGTCTGACATTTGTTCCAATTTGTTAATACGTTCCTAAATTTATGGCCTAGCATCATTACTTAATCACAGCTATTCATCGGCGGCTGCAGTTTGGTGAGATTCCAGCTTAGTACTGTAAACTGAAATGTCTGGTTCACACAGGGTACCCTCCCTTGTCACATTGGTTCAGGGCCCTTATTGTCCTAATTCTAAACAGTTTCCTTGTTCATGCTGCTTTATATTATACTAAGATCTCCCCAATGTGCTTTCAGTTGTGTTGCACTAATTAATTCATTGTTCCCAAGCACATACTGGCTTCTACCATGGAAAATAAACCCAAAATTGGACATACCGTCTCCTGAGACTACCAACACAAAAAGTCAGGAGTTTTGCCCTCACTTCTCCATACTTCCTCAAACCTGCTTTTTCTGCTACTTCTGTTGGAGGTTCTACTAATCATCACTTCCTTTTAAATATCCCTATTCATGGTTTTCTGTCTTTTATCATATTCTAGAGCAGGGGTGGGAAAAGTCCAACCCTCAGGCCTAATAAGGCCCGTGAAATCATTTGGTCTGGCCCTGCCAAGGCATTACAGATGAGTTCATTAAATGTTTGATCAAATATAGCAGGCTGAGTTTTAAGTTGATAATTCTGTATGGCCCGAGAGTGAAGTTATAAATATCCAAATGGCCCTTGGCAGCAAAAGGTTCCCCACCCCTATAGAGGATACAGAGGTGATTATTGAGTTCTATTCCTATCGATTTCACACACAGCTCTGCTAGGTGTTATTCCAGAACGCTCTGGCTATACTCTTGTGTTGTCCCCAAAATGATAGCACGTGATGGGGCCACAGAAACTGCTTGGTCAACCTTCCTCTGTTTGAATAATAAGAGAACTAAGGAGTGCGAGAGCTAAGAGACTTGTCCAAAGGTCCACACCTGAGTAGAGATGAAATTTGAACTCAGGGCCCCTTACGGCAAGCCCCAAGTTATTTCCATACTGCTGTGGAGCCACAGGTTTTGTGAGAGTGGTCTCAAAACAAAATGGAACTCGGCTGTTTGGGACAGCAGGGCTTGGCTGCTGCAAAAAGCATGTGAGGAAACACCAAGGCACAGCTTCCCCACAACTCTAATGTTCCCTCCCACCCTTTACCTCCGTGGGTAAGACTTACTTAGTCTACTTGTTCTTTTTTATGATTTGTATTTAACTTGCATAAGCAATTTGACATTTTTAGGTGATTTTCAGTATATAATCTAATTTTTCCATGAAGAAAAGAAAAAATCATCTTCTTCAGACCAGGAAAAGGCCTAAAATGCAGGCTGCCTGGTGAGCACACAAGCACCGCCCAGTTCTGACCCTGCTTATTGGCACATGTTCAGAACGAGGGTCTGTCATGGGCTCAGGGTGACTACTTCAGCGAGGGTGTTGTTTGGTCCTAGACTGGACTTCTGCCAGCCAGGCCTGGCGCTAGTTTCCTTTCCAGTGACCTGATAATATCAGAAATGTGTTGCATAATAATGCTTTAGAATTTGGCGAGGTAACACTTCAGTTTCTCATCTGCCTGTATTTCATTTTTATTATTTTAAAATATATTTTGTTCCCTAGCCAGTTTGCTCAGTGGATAGAGTGTCGGCCCTCGGACTGAAGGGTCCTGGGTTCTATTCTGGTCGAGGGAACATGCCTCGATTGCAGGCTCAATCACTTGGGGCTCGGGTGGGAGGCAACCAACCGATGTTTCTCTCTCACATCAATGTTTCTTTCTCTCTGTCTCTCCCCCTCCCTTCCACTCTCTCTAAAAATCAGTGGAAAAATATCCTTGGGTGAGGATTAACAAACAAAACAAAACATATCCTATATAATAAAAGGCTAATATGCAAATAGACCAAACAGTGGAACAACCAGAACAACCGAACAACCAGTTGCTATGACGTGCGCTGACCACCAGGGGGCATTTGCGGAACATGTTGGGCATTGGCCATGGTGGGATGGTGGAGCTGGTGAGCAGGGGCACCAGACCAAGGCAGGGCGCCAGTCGCTCATTGGAGCGAGCCTCTGATGGTTACTGAAAATTCTTTGCTCCCGCGGGCCATGGTCCCACCCAGCACTCACACCTGCTGCCAGTGCTGGCCCCACTCGCACCCACTTCCAGTGCCAGAGCCACTGCTCACACCCACTGCCAGTGCCAGCCCCGCTCGCACCCGCTGCCAGAGCCCAACGCCAGTCCTGATCACTCGGCACCATCAGCGAGAGCAAGAGGCAGTTGCCATCCCTGATCACCCCTGAAGGCTTCTCCACTTCCCCCTGCTCCTGAGAGGCAATCGGGGCAGCAGCCACCACTTGCACCTGCTGCTGGCGCCTGCCCCAGCCGCTCCATGCCATCAGCAGGTGCGAGTGGGGGCATGGAGGATGGGCCAAGACCTGCTCCTGTTCCTACTGCAGCCTCATGGCCCACAGTTCCTTTCAAGGTGCACGAATTAGTACACTGGGCCCCTAGTATATGTATATATATATATATATGTATGTCTATATATATATATATCTATCTATCTATCTATCTATATATATCTATATATATATATTATACAACACAAGTTGTGGTGACTTTGGGTGGGAATTGATTATTTACTAAAGTAATCACATTATAGTTTGCTAAAACTCACAAGGAGGAATGCTAACAACAGCAAAATAGTCCCCTTCCTAAAGTCTTCTTTAATTCCACTAGGCAAATACTTCTGTTTCCATTAAGTTTCACAATCATTTAGTATCCTATAAACTTCTCTATGAATATACAGTTTTCTATGTTTTATTAGCTATGTCTCTGTAGTTCTCTTTTGTAATATAGTTTGCATGGAGAGGCTATTTATAAAATTGGCATATCCTACACAAACTTAATAGAATGGTTTGCATGCAGTGGGCACTCAGATATTTTCTAATTGGATGACTCTGAGATAAAATTTTATTCTCTCTCGCAACTTCTCAAATAGCTGCAAAATAAAGCATGAATCTGGAATATTTATATTAAACAGTCTTTGGGGGTAGAAATGTTTATTTAGAAGAGTTGAAGTTTTTTGTAGTATATAAATTGGAGGGAGATAGGAAGGAAACTAATGCCTTTGAGTAACTAGATGAAATAATTGTTATTCTTAGGTGTCAAATCTTTAGATTGGAGCTCCCCCTCAACCCTGTTATCTTCCATGCAAAAACAAACAAACAAAAAAATGTGACACTAATTTAAACCAAATGTGTTATTTTAAAGTGTCATTTTGCTATGTGACTATTTTCTGCTTGATCCATCTATATTTTTAAGGGCATGCCTTCTAATTAGAGAAATCATTACAGGGGTAACAGGATATTCTCTTTCTTGAATTTTTTTTATAACATCTTTCCCCATATTTGATTCTTTTGGTTTTTCTTTTCACTCCTCCTAGCTAAATTGGCCATCCAAAAGTTCTTGCTGTCTTTTCTCTAAACCATTTATTGGTTCCCATTTTCTTTTCTTTTTTTTTTAAGTACAGTTTTATTGTTTTTTTAGAGAAAGAGAAATGGTGAAGGAGAAAGAGATAAAAACACCAATGAGAGGGAAACATCAATCCGCTGCCTCTTACACACCTCCCACGGGGATCGAGTCCACAATCCCAGCATGTGCCCTGACCGGGAATGGAACCAGTGACCTCTTGGTGCTGGGATGACACTCACCCGACTGAGCCACACTGGGCTGGTTCCCATTTTCTTAATTTTGATACTATAATTACCATCCGATCTCAGGGTATGCGCCATGTGGCTCTTTGGGGGAAGGGCATTTCAGATAGAGGGAAAAGTCAGTGCAAAAAGGTCCTGACTTGTGCCTGGATAACTCTAAGGATGACAAGAAGTTTAGTATGGTTGGTAGGCAGTAAGCAAGAAGGAGAGTAGTAGAGGATGGTGTGTTGGCAATACCAGAGTGGAGCAATGCAGGAAGCAGGAATCCTTTCACCCACGGAGGACACATGATGGCTTGGATTAGGATGGCAGCAGTACACGTGGTAAGAAGTGGTTAGGTGCTGGGTATGTTTTAGAGTCAACAGGATTTGCTGTTGAAGTGGATGCGGGAATGTGAGAGAAATATAAGAGTCAGAGATGACCCCACATATTTTGACCTGAGAACTTGAGATGATAAGGATGACATGGAAAGCATTTTTTTCTCCCAACTTATTCAACCGTGCAGGTTAGAGAGAGTTGCATGTATTTACAGATATGTTTTCAAAAACTGAATGAGTGAGCAGGTGAGTGGCAATAGTTGAGGGTGTATATTATTATAAAGATTACAATAAAATACCACGGATTTTAAGCTAAATAAGGAGGGAAGTAAGGGCATAAGTAAAAATAATTATTATTTAGATTGATCAACTGTTGGTTCTAGAGGGGTTGAATAGTTGTGGTGATACTGAAAGAGTGAGTTGGAATAATGATGGAAGCTAGTTGTCATAGGATGGGTTAATGGAAATTGAGATTATTGGTTGCATTTATTGGAAGATAGAGAGTATGGCTTATGAGAGAAGGGGTGAGGTAACGTAGTGATGAGTTTTTATATTATTAGAGGTCAGAGGTTAAGAATTTGAGAAGCCAAAATATTGGAAGGTTAGTTTTTGTGGATGTTGACATGATAAAGAATTATGACAGTAGTGTAGACATTTAGAGGAACCAGGGGCTAAATTTGTCAAGAATTGAGGAACAATGGTCCAGGGTTGCCATAGTTGACTGTGACAAGAAGGGAAGGATGGTAGGTATAACTTGATGACAGGAAATTCAAAACTGCATGTTTTGTGGAGGAGAGAAGGGGAATATATGCAGTGGCAGTTAAGACACCTACTGAATTTCTCTACTTGATGGTGCTGAGTTTTTAGGAGAGAAAACAGCCACTTCTCAAGAAGGTTCCAGGGAAAATGAAGCCCTCATGGCAGAGAGGGTTAGAGCAAGGAGGGTAGAGCAAGAAGGTGAAAGGAAAGTTCAGGTAGAGAATATGAATGATTATGGATGCTGACATATCTGTGGCTTTACTCAATTTTGATATCAGAGGCGTAGACTACATTTTATTCATCTTTGGATTTCAAGCATCTATCACAATAAAGCATGGTTGAATGATTTAATGTTATATTGGTTCCCAAAAATATCTAGAACTTTTTAGAAAATATAACTGAGCCATACTTTAGGTTTGTGAAACTTTAATGCTTGTCAGTTTATAAATAACTGTCCCATTGAATAACAATATGTGGCACATAAATGTCCAGGCAAACTATAAGCGTATGTTGTGTGTCACTGTTTAATATTTAATTGCCAGCACCTCTTCTCACCCCTTCTTCAATGTGCCCTATTTTCATATTGAGTTAAATTTCATTTGCAGTTGGTTTTCCAGCCAACAACTAAGTGTCATTATCATACACAGAGTGCCACCAATTCTGTTAATTAGCCCTATAATTGCAAGTGGAAGAATTGAATACACTTGAGTTTCCCAAGAAGCTTTACAAACAAGATGGAAATCCACTAATTGCCTATTTCACTTTCAGAAGATTTCATAATTACTGAAGTGTCTCTCTGCTGCTTTAATTGATGCCTCCGACTGTAAATTATGGTCCAGGTGCTCACAGGATGGGCTCTCTTCAGTTGTGCCAATTTCCTATTTGTTAGTAGCCGCCAGAAAAAGTGTGACATACTCCTCTAAAGCACAAAAGACTACTTAACAAAATTCCTATTCTCTTTTCTAATAAAAAAAAAAATCTTGGGGGAATCTACTTACCATCTGTGGGTGAGTTTTGGGAGGGAAAAAGCAGGGCACAAAGGATGCCAAGCAGAAAAGTCTGGGCAGATAATGGGAAGCAAGGTCACGCCATAATATGTTTCCTTCTGAAGAGCACAGTCTTGAAGAGTATGATTCTATGAAAACATCTTCTAACCACATTCACCAGGTGTGGTGGTACGTGATGTTTGTAGTCAATGTATTTGTGGTCTGCCGCTGTCGGGGTTTAGGTCAAAGATCTGACCCTTTGCTTTAGGTAAGCTGATAGAATGTATTAAAAATAACTAACACTTCCTGACCGCTCTCTGTGCCAGGTGCCGTGCTAAGCACCTTCTATGTGTTATGTCATTGAATTTTCACAACAACACTATGAGGTGAGAGCTATTACCAAATTCATTTTTCAGATAGAGAAACCAGAACCCAGAAGGAACTTTCTTAAGGTCACCAAGCTAGTACTGGTAGGTGTTAGGCCTGGCAGAGCAGGTGGTCGTGTTACTGGACAGGGAGGGACCAGGTCCAGAGCAGGTCTGCCTCAGGCCGGCCTGTAGTGTGTGTGTTCTTGACTTTATGCAGGAAAGATTTCACAATACGAGCCCAGGTGCCTTGGAGCGTTTATTAAAGCTGGGGACAGTGACATAAGGAAGGGCCTAAAAGAAGCTACAGGAGAGAGCCGGGGCGGGGCTGCTGTGGCCTCTAGAAACATCATGGGAAAGAAGTGAGCCACGTGGGCTGCTGTCAGCTCTCTGGAAGTCAGAGCAAAGGGGGCCATGAGAACAGGTTCAGAGGTTGAGCCTGGGAGGAGCTTCCGTTGACCATTGCCAGAGGAGGGAGGGCCACCCTGGGGCAAGGTCTGGCACCAGCTTTGCCCGTTGCTAGGCACCTGGGCTTTCCACCCTGGTGACCTTCTATACGTGGCTGTAAATTGCTCAGCTACTTTGTTCAGCTGTCTGTCTCAGTTTCCCTATTCCACTTGTCAAGGAATTTTCCTAGGGTCTTACTCTCCTGTCTTGTTCTGACCTGAGTGCCTACCCTGAATTACGCCTCAAAGATGTAGTTCTTTATGAACAAGCTGTTCCAGAAGGAAGGCTTATGCCTAAGTTAGTTTAATGATTTGCTAGAGCTTTTTCTAATAGTCTTGTATATTTATTATTTCATGGGTTTGTTTACTGATTTTAAATGTTTTATTGTGTGCTTACTATGTCAGTACCATAAAAGACCTTGAAGAGCAAGCAGCCCACCTCTCCTTGTACCCTCTTGTCTTGCTACACTTCGAATACACACTCAGGGATGTTATATTCTCCACAGAGTTTTATATCAGGATAATGGGTAGAAATCTTGTTATGTAGATACTAGTAGCCCTGCACACGAATCCGTGCACCAGTAGCTCGCCAGTAGCTTGCTGCCACCCTCCTGTAGATCTCCACCTGCTGCCCTGCCCTCCTGTGGTTCCCTCTGCCCCGCGCCCCTCCTCTCATACCTTGCTGCCCTGCCCACTCCTGTAGCTCTCTGCCACCCGCTTGTAGCTCACTGCCCCACCCTCCTGCTGATCCATGATCCAGTCGTTACGTGGTCGGTCGTTACGCTTCACGGCGTAATGACCATTTGCATATTACATCTTTATTATATAGGATATCATAGAAATACACATTTCAATGTAATGGAGTTTATTGGTTCCAGTAGGAATTCATTAAAATACATACTAAATAAATGAAATGGAGATATTTCAGGTTAATGAAAATGCTCAAATACATAAAGGTAGTTATTAGCAAAACTGGAACTGAAACTGGTAGTGTGCAACTCCCAGACAAGCCTCCGAGAAATCATCAATCCAAAAGTGGGAAAATGTTTGTAGTGTCCCCAACACAAGTTAAAGAAATTGATTCTTTTTTAGTTTAAGATTTTTTATTGATTTTTAGAGAGGAAGGAAGGGAGAGGGAAAGAGAAAGAGAAAGAAAAACATTGATGTGAGAGCAAAACATAGATCAGCCGCCTTCTGCACACCCCCTACAGGGCACTGAGCCAGCAACCAGGGCCTGTGGCACACGCTCTGACCTGGAATTGAACCAGCAACCTTTTGGTGTATGGGCCGATACCTAACCAACTAAGCCACCTGGCCAGAGAAAGAAGTGGATTCTTGAATAGTCCCTGTGCATGATTAGGAATGGTGCCTATAAAAAAAATGCAACTGTTCTTTAAGCATCCTAATTTCCATAAGCATTGAACAGAACGGCAGATACTTATTTTGGAGCAGGCTTTTAAAAAATAAGATAGTTTGATATATTACTGAATAATATTTAATTTTTTTAATTTGGGGGACTTATCATGGACTTAAAAAATCCTTTTCTGTGGTTTGTTCCAAATGTTCTTCTTAGTATCAAAGACTTATTTTTCTGCCGGTTATTTGGACACATATTTGTTTCTCCACACACGGTCACTACAGCATGACAAATGATCCACATCACTTTCAGCCAATCGAACTCTACATTTCCCCACAAATGATGGTGATAGGAAGAAGATATAGAGATTTAAAAATTTAAAAACCTGGAACTTTTTACCTTATTTATTAGGGAGATATTTTTCCTCTTTCTTCCCACACCCCCCTTCTGCCATCAGTCACAATATTCTTTTTCTTCAGTTGGTTATACATTGATTTTCTATACCATTTATTGTTTTCTGTTATAGTCTGTTGCTATTAAAAAAAACAAAAACACCTTTAAAATGTGGCTTAAATGAGAATGATTCTTTTTAAATACTTAAGTAGTATTTAAGTAAAATGTATACAAGGATTTTGTATAGCAATGTTAGATTATTTTATGTCATAGATGAAACTTTTAAGTCAAAGATATTCATAAAGTGAGTTTTTTAACCTTCAGTTCTAAATTAAGTAGACTGAAATTTACTTATTTTTATAAAGTTAGAAAGACACATTGTACCTTGCTTCTTTTTTATAATGGTACTCTTAATCCTGTTGATGTTTCATATTTTCTGAACAGCCAGGCTCTTTAGAGGGGTAATTGTCATCTCGCATTTGGTAATATCATCTGTAATGAATACCAGACCTGAGACTAAGTGATTTTATTTTGTTCCTCTATTTCCCTCCGTCCCATTACTTGCATATTTTATCAATTATCTGTCTTACAAGTGATATAAATGGACACAGCCCTCTTTGGTTTGGAGGATTTATTGAGAAAAGCCTGGGTGGCTTGTTTAGTTGAAGGAAGAGCTGACCAACATGGCTCGGGAAGGTAAGAGCTCAGGCAGTTCTGGGCGCCACGGCAGCACGCGGTGCTGGCCCTTAAAGTAGTTCACTGCCAATGACTTCCTGTTACTGGCTTCTCCATCCAAATGTGAACTTCCTAGGCAAGAGAATTTGAGTGTTCCAGCTTGGATCAGGGGTCTTCACCTTGAGTTGGTAAGCTCTGGTCAGGAGCAGGGCTTGGGGGCACTCATATCATCAGGCATCAAAGACGGTTTTACAGAAAGGAGAGTGACTGTGAGTGGGCAGCCATCTGTAGGAGTATCTGCAATAATTGTTCATATCAGCTTCCCTAGAAAGGAAACGAGAAATTCCACCCAATTAAAGGGTTTACACACTCGCGCACACACTCACACCAAGGAGAACCTATGTTCATTCTGCTTTGGATAATGTACAGTGTAAACCTTGGTTAACATTTACTAATATTTGCATATTACAATGAATGACTTCTACATTTTATTGATTTTGTTCATCTAGAGTTTGGAATTATCACTGGCCAAAGAAACAAGACTTGCAAGGCGTTTTTTGGTTATTTGAATAACTAGTTCATGCTTGTGTTTTCTACTGTCAGAGAGAAAAATCACAGTTCAGGTAGAGAAAAAGGTGATTTGTATTAGTTCAGTAACAACCATAGTGCAAACATGTTGAGGAAAAGTATTCAGTTTTAGCCATTTTAGTATCCATAGAATCTAGTGCCAGAGTCTATTACTAGTCTAGAACTCAATAATTATTTTTTGAATGAGTAAATAAATGGATGAAATACCCAAAATATGTGCATATATTTTATTTTATTTGTAAGCATGTTGTCATAGAAAATTCATTTATTCCCTGTTAGGCTATCCAGGTTTTAATCACTTTTAAATTAATTTAGCAGAGCTTAGAAGCTGAGTACTAATTAGCTCATTAAATAGACAATGTTATCAAAGAGACAGAAATGTCCAAGTTCAGGCTTGTCATCAAAGAGACTGTGCATGAACACATGTAAACACAGGCACACACCTGCATATCATCTTTCCAGATGTGGGACATACATGTATTTGAAGATCTAAGACTGTGTAGGAGGAAGTTATTTTGAATATTCATTTACAACTAAAAGAGTGGTCAGGAACAAAACATACATTTCCATTTCATTAATTATATTAAACAAAAAGAGCTTGCATGAAACAGTTTTCCCAGAGAACTTTTTTCCTTGTCTTTGGTGTGCCAAGGCCTATTAGGCAAGTATATACATATGCATTTGTGCTGACTTGGATATTTAACATTTGTGTAATTTTAGGCTGCATTTGCATGATTCATTATATACCACTTGACTTCTTCTTTGTTTTATTATTATTGGATTAAAGTTCCAGGATACATAACATATTCTATACTCTGCTCCAGATATTACTAGTAGGTAGGACTCTCATAATTTGGAAAACAAGAATTTCTACTACTATATTTCCCTTTCTAATCACCAATTTTTTTCTAAAGTAAGATGTTGGTTGATAATTCCACTGTAACTAAAACATAATGAATTACCTTTGAAATTTTTGATATTTCAATAAGAGGTCACATTATTACCATTACTACTATAGTATTTGCATTTGGCATTTGGCATTTATCTTAATTTTTTTAATTAAATCTTTATTGTTGAAAGTATCATATATGTCCTCCCTTTTCCCCCATTGAAACCTTCTGGCCTGCGCTGGAACCCCCACCCCCAGGCCTTCAGCACCCTATCGTCTGTGTCCAAGGGTTATGCATATATGCATACAAGTTCTTTTATCTCCTCCCACCCACACGCCCTCCCCCAGCTTCCCTCTGAAGTCTGTTCTATGTTTGTATGTCTCTGGATCTATTTTGTTCGTCAATTTATTTTAAATTTTTGTAGAAGCATTAACATTTTTATGAAACTTATATGTGTATATATGCACATATATTTCTGTGTATATTATCTATTTTATGGTTATAGAATTGAAACAATGAGATCACATGTCTAAGAAAAATGCACTAGTAGTAGATATAATGAAAAATTGGATTTTATAGTTTATGGACTATCTTACAAGCCCAGTACATTCTTCAGAACTTCAGAAACATCTTTCCATTCAGTATTAACTTATGGGAGTATTGTCTATGCCAATGTTTCTCTTCATGAAAACCATATATACATATATAATAAAGATAAGATATATTTTTCTGAACAAAAAAAAATATTTTCATTTCATTTGGATTATTGGTATGCACTCATTGTTATGCACTCCAAGAAATGGTAGCTATTAAACTAATTAAGTAATTTGAACTGTTCCTAGAATTGATTAGATATTGATTGTGTTATCAAGCTACTTGCTAGTGAAGACTAGAAAATTGGGTGTTTAGCCAAAAATGAGCCAATATTAGGACACATGATTGAAAAGCAAAGACTTGGATGAATGAATGCTCCAAATCTAGTTTTCCTGGTTCATCACAGTGCGTTCCCATTTATTTTTCTGGCTAAAATCATGAAATAAAAACAGCTTTTAGGTACAAACATGCAATTAATTATAGAAGTCAGTGCTGTTTTGAAGTGATTAAATACAATTGATTTTATTGAAAGTTGAAACTGGAAAATAATTTTTCAGTCAGTACTCACTTATTTGGCTAAAGGCTGTACTCTTGACTTATTTATTATAGTTTTACAAAAATAAATTCAACTTTTAATACTTTGGTAAAATATACAGATCTTCAATACTGTTGAAGTCCTAGTAAAAGTAAGATAAATCAAACTGTCTTCAGCAGCAAAATAAAACTGGCCAGGAATAAACACAGTAAGAACAGTCAGATTTTGACTGCTTTCGGTAAAGATTGGAAGTCAGTTTTTTTTATTTCTTTTTATTTGCAGGGGATAGGGTTTGGAAGTGTCATGCATGGGTCCTATGTCAATGCCTTTTAACTATATCTTTTTAAAGATGGTATCAACTTTTTAAAAAAATTGTGAAATCCAATCCTATATAATAAAAGGCTAATATGCAAATCAACCGAACAGCAGAACAACCATTCACTACGATGCACACTGACCACCAGAGGGCTCAATGCAGGAGCTGTCCCCTAGTGGTCAGTGCGCTCCCACAGGAGGAGCGCCTCTCAGCCAGAAGCCGGGCTCATGGCTGGCAAGCGCAGTGGCAGTGGCAGGAGACTCTCCCACCTCCGTGGCAGCACTAAGAATGTCCGACTGACAGCTCCTGGACTGCGGGAGGGCACAGGCCAGGCTGAGGGACCTCCCCCCTCCCTCGAGTGCATGAATTTCGTGCACCAAGCCTCTAGTATGATAATAAATTTACATAGACAATAAATCAGTATAATGTTCTCTTGGTAATAGCACTATTTAGAGAGCCTCATAAGCACATCTGTTGTTTTTTAACTAATTGGAAAACCAGTAAAGACACATTTTTATAACTGTATACCAAAAGTACCTTGTTCAGTGAAATAGTAGCTAGTTTTTTGGTATGGCCTAGTCTTAAATTTAGATGTTTGCCTAGAAATGAATGAAGGTTTCCATTCAAAATTAAATTTTAAATGCAACAATTGCATATTTTCAGGAGAAGATTTGAGCCCATCCTTTGAACAGTTTGGACATTATTAATAAACTAGAGGCCCAGTGCACGAAATTCGTGCACGGAGGGGGGTTGTCCCTCAGCCCAGCCTGTACCCTCTCCAATATGAGACCCCTTGAGGGATGTCTGACTGCCCGTTTAGGCCCGATCCCAGTGGACATCCCTCTCACAATCCAGGACTGCTGGCTCCCAACTGCTTGCCTGCCTGCCTTCCTGATCACCCCCTAACCACTCTGCTGTCAGCCTGTTTGCCCCCAACTTCCCTCCTCTGCCGGCTTGGTCACCCCTAACTGCCCTCTCCTGCAGGGTTGATCACCTCCAACTGCCCTCCCTTGCAGGCTTGGTCCCTCTCAACTGCCCTCCCTTGCAGGCCGGGTGCCTCCCAACTGCCCTCTCCTGGTCACCCCTAACTGCCCTCTGCCGGCCTGGTCACCCCTAACTGCCCTCTCCTCCGTCTTGTGGTGGCCATCTTGTGTCCACATGGGGGCAGGATTTTTGACCACATGGGGGCAGCTGTATTGTGTGTTGCAGTGATGATCAATCTGCATATTACTCTTTTATTAGATAGGATAGAGGCCTGGTACAGGGGTGGGGGCCAGCTGGTTTGCCCTGAAGTGTGTCCCAGATCAGGTGGGGGTTCCCTTGGGGTGTGGGGCAGCCTGAGCGAGGGGCCTGTGGTGGTTTGCAGGCCGGCCACGCCCCCTGGCAACCCAAGTGGAGGCCCTGGTATCTGGAATTTATTTTCTTTCTACAATTGAAACTTTGTAGCCTGGAGCGGAGCCAAGCCTGGGGCTCCCTCCGAGGTGGCAGCCATTTGTGTTGGGGTTACAATTGAAACTTTGTTGCCTTAAGTGGGTGGGCCCGGCCAGGGTGTGTGGAAAGCTTTGCTTCCCCTGTTGCCAGTGGCAACCCTGGCCTGCTCTCTCAAGCTCCATTCTGCCGCCATTTGTTTGAATTTGTTTACCTTCTATAATTGAAACTTTGTAGCTTGAGTGGAGGCTTAGGCCTGGCAAGGGCAGGTGGAAAGCTTGGCTTCCTCTGTTACCTAGGAAACCTTGTTCTCTGTGGCTGTAGCCATCTTGGTTTGGGTTAATTTGCATACTCACTCTGATTGGATGGTGGGTGTGGCTTATGGGCGTGGCTTGTGGGTGTGTCAGAGGTATGGTCAATTTGCATATTTGTCTATTATTAGATAGGATGAGGAAAAACCCACCATGTCTGTGTGAGAAAACTAAGCAGTTTTATTTCACCTCATAGTACAGAACAAAGTTCATACAGCTGAGTAGAAAAAATATCATCATTGGCAAAATTGAAATCAGTATAATAGTATTTTCCAAATTTTCATGTTGGAGAGTATATTGCACAAAGTTTTCAAAGCATATTCACATTTATTTTTTACCTTATTCTCATAATAAATTTAATAGATAGGAGAAATGAAATAACAGAGATTTGAAGTGACAAACCTACATTTACAAAACTTCTAGATAAAGACCAATATTCTCCAAATGGGGGTCAGACTTTAGTTCACTTGACTTTTTGTTTCTTTGTCTATTCTCGTAAAATGAAACATTAGATAATCTAACAATTCTCTTTCAGCTGGAATTCAGCTGTCAGCTCTTTCACAGTACATTGCCTAAGAGGAGATATGGTACACATTTCTAAAAGACACAGCAACATTGTAGAATAAAACTAACAACACAGGGAAATAAGAGAATAGATTTGGATATAAACAAATTAATTGTCTTCAAATCTTGGAACTGATGAAAGTAAAATATTGATAGAATATGGAATTGCTATATAATTCTTCCAAAAGTATATATAAAGGTCAAATTATGTATGTGTGGAAAATATTTGGAATACTCCTATTTATTGGCTCTGAAAATAGGAAACAGTTTGCTCTAGTATGTGGTCTTGGGGGAAGAAATAATTTATTAAAAACTATAAGATTTTTACATTAACCTACTAGTGGCATAAATGTTCAGTACTGCCACACATAAATCTTGCTTCTACACTTAGGATCCAACAGTTATCGAGTGCAATTGGAAGCTTTGCTTTTTTTAAAAAAAATACATTTTTTATTGATTTCAGAGAGAAAGGGAGAGGGGAGAGAAAGATGAAATATCAATGATGAGAGAGAATCATTGATCGGCTGCCTCCTGCATGCCCCACACTAGGATCAAGCCCACAACCCAGGCATGTGCCCTGACCAAGAATCGAACCTCCTGGTTCATAGGTCAACACTCAACCATTGAGCCACGCCTTCCAGGTGGAAGTTTTGCTTTTATACTAAACTAGAGGCCCAGTGCAGGAAATTTGTGCACTGGAGGGGGGATGTCCCTCAGCCTGGCCTGCACCCTCTCATAGTCCGGGACCCCTCGGGGGATGTCTGCCTGCCAGCTTATGTCTGTATGGCCTTCTGCTGCTGCTTGAGCTTCAGCAGCTGATACACGTGCATGGGCTGGGCCACCACAGGCTGGGCCACCACAGTCTGTCCTGCAAACACCATCGAGTGGGTGAGTCAAGTGTGGAGGCAAGCTCACCCAGAGTTCCCTGCCCTTCCCTGAGTCACTGAGTTCTTCAGACTGACTGCCTTCTACAGAGAACGGCACCAGCATCAGGTCTAAGCCAGCAGTCGGACATCCCTCTCACAATCCGGGACCCCTCTGGGGATATAGCAGTGCGCCAGGCAGCAGACGGCCAGGGAGGAGCCCAAATCGGAGCTGGGTGCCATGATGCTCATCCTGGCATGCTGCGCCTGCTGCTGCCACTCAGTAGTGCTGCTGTGGAGTCTGGAGAGGCTCCCACCATGGCAGCTGCACTCACCAGCTGTGAGCCTGGCTTCTGGCTGAGCGGTGCTCCCCCTGTGGTAGCACACTGACCACCAGGGGGCAGCTCCTGTGTTGAGCATCTGCCCCCTGGTGGTCAGTGTGCATCATAGTGACCGGTCATTCTGCCGTAATGGTTGCTTAGGCTTTATATATATAAAGAGGAAAGCTGAGTGTCTGAGAGTGACCAGTTGGAGTTGAACAAATATGTAACAATAATCTACACTAATAAAAGAGAAACATGCAAGTTGACCGTCACTTCATGACACCCACCAGCCAATCTGGAGTGAGTATGCAAATTAACCCAACAAAGATGGTGGCGGCCCCACCCCCAGCCACTCCAGACCTCTGGGCAGCACACATGCAGGCGCAGAGCAGCCGGGCAGGGCAGGATGCCTGCTATGAGGGGGAGGTCAAGGGTCTGAGGGAGCTACAGGAGTGGCGCTCTGGCTGGAGCGAAGACAGAAGGCTCAGCCCAGAGGGAAGACTCCGGCCAAGCGAAGACAGAAGGCAGCGGCTAGACCAAAGGCCTGAGTCCTGGGTGCCGGAGGAAAACCGGTGCCGGCAGCCAGGGGAAGGAAGGCCTATTGCACGAATCTTCATGCAATGGGCCTCTAGTTATAATAATAATTAAGTAGAAAAAGTCAGAAGATGGGGAGCTCTTATCAAGCATTTTGGCTTAATAACCACATGCCTTCAGGCAAGTTACCCTGAGCTTCTTTCATCATCATTTGTAAATAAAATAGGAATTTCCTATCTTACTGGAATGTTGTCAGGATGAAATGGACTAAAAGGACTTTGAGACTATAAAGTCTCACATACAGTGAGGTGCTGTACCATTTGTTTTAAAACTACTGTCATTTTTTCCAACAACAGAAAAAGGATATTTTGGTATACAGACCTTAAATGTGCATAAAATGTTTCAGGCCCAGTGAACTCATTATTCTTTCCTTGTTTTACAGGAAAAATTTAAACACTTTCCTCTTTTTGTAATCTTGGACCTGACGTTAAAATAAGACACTTTGCTTTTTTAACATTCTGGTGCTCAGAATACCTTAAAACTAATTGAAATATAGTCATAATACAATAAAGCTGTATGAAATTTAAAGAGATTGGTTGTATTTACATATCATATACTTTAATTACTTTAGCTAACAAAATAGTCTTCAGTCAATAGAGAAACATTCCTTTTGGAACATAGCCAAGTTCCTCTTTGTTCTTTTTCTCCTGATCTTTTTTAGATTTTCCAGGTGGACTCGTTTCCTTTCCCTGTTCATTCAAACTTTTATATTTCAAGTGGCTATTATATTCAGAAGACATTTTACTAAGCACCTTGAAGAATATAATGACAAAACAGGTATATATCTTGACTTCAAATTGCTTAGCATCTAGTAGGGTAAAGGTAAATCAGTGGAAGATGCGTATGAAATACGAAATGCAAAGAAGACGGAAGTGCCTGGAGAAATGAGACAGTGCTTATTGTGCCATCTTTGAGAGGGCAGGGCCATGTCAAGTGGCATGAGATTAAATAAGGCCTGTGCCACCCGAGGTCCTTTCCATGTGGGCCAAAATAATTTATTCATATTACTTGTGAGAGTTATGTTGCTATCTCAGTACCTCACATTTAAGGATATACAACCTGAATTTATCATGGTTTCCTAAAATACTATTTTTATTTAACCTGATTTTCCTACTTCTTTTAAGGGTATCACCCTCATCTCAACTATGGAGACTTAAAGTCTTCCTAATCTTTAATTCTTCCCCATTCTCCATGTCCAGACTCTGAATCTATGTCTTTTAAAAAAAAAATTATATATATATATATATATATATATATATATATATATATATATATATATATTGATTTTAGAGAGGAAGGGAGAGAGAGAAGGAGAGAGAGAGAGAGAGAGAGAGAAACATCAATGATGAGAGAGAATCATTGATTGGCTGCCTCCTGCATGCCCCCTACTGGGGATTGAGCCCACAACCTGGGCATGTGACCAGAATCAAACCCAGGACCCTTCAGTCCACAGGCCCATGCTCTACCCACTGAGCAAAACCAACTAGGGCCGAATCTATGTCTTATAGGAAACTACATTTTGTCTACCTATTGCCTTCCTGGTTCAGGCCTCGCTTTGAACTACTTCCCACTTTGTGAATGGACCCTATGCCATTGCTCTTCTGAACCCTTGCATATCTGTTTTCGTCCCCCTGGAATGCCCTTCCTTTACAGTTATTTAAGTTATTTCCTGATGCTGTAAACAGCTGGCTCAGGTGTAATCTTGTCCATGAACCTTGCCTGTCCTCCATTTCACCATGGACCTTGGCATCAGGCTTCAGGACATCCCATCCTACATGCTACTGTGAGTCTCTTTTTTCACAATCCCGTGGACATCAATTTTTACTTCTTTTGTGGCTCCGTCCCATACTACACCACATTATAGTTACTTGAGAACATTCTTTATTTCTTAACTAGCTTAAAAGGCCCTACTGGAAAAGGACTGTTTCTTTTCATTTTGGTATCCTGAGTCATGTAGAGTAAGAGAGCAATAAATATTTGCGTATGAATGAATGAATGCATGAATGCTTAACCATAGATAATTTCAGACTTAAATGATTTAACAACATTTCCTTGATATTAATTTTAGTAATATTCCTACATACATACTTTAAAAATTCTCTAAAGAAAATATATGTTTAGATACACATACATGTAGAGTGTTACTTGAAATTTACTCTCAAATAAAACTAATCAGGTCTTCTTCCTAAGGATGCTCCATTATTCCTGCTGGGATTTGAATGTAACATTTGGGGTGGGGGAGTTGATGGTCATTCCTTTGAGTTAAAAATGTTAGACTAGGAAAAATAGTGACAAAAATAGATGGAAGAGACACATAAATAGCACCCACACAGCTGGAAGAGAATTATGGACTGCTTCACAGAATTTTTAAAATTCCATACCTACATTTCCAGTGATTCAGGAATTTGTTTTCATTTCAACCACATATACAGTAGGAAGATATACTGGCAACTCCCCCTCCTTACAACTTGCAGTAGCTAGATACCATAATATGGCTAGAGTGTGGCAGAGGCCAAGGCAGAAATTTTAAATGAGGCTAGAAGAATAAATATGGGACATTGTCTTTGTGAAGGTGTTGATCCAACAACATCTGTATATGCCATATGCAAAGGATTTATGAAACAATTAATATTCTCCACCATTCAAGACAGTATGTTTAGTTGAGAGAAGTAGGCAAGAAAAGGAACTGGAAAATTCTTAATGCACATTATATTTTATATACAAGCAGGTGTTTTATCCTGATAAATGGAAATTTGAGATTATCCAAGAAATCTGAATATCAACAGGGATAATTCAGAAGTACCCATGTTACCCATTAAAGATCCTATAACCCTAAATACATGATGCTTAATTATTGTGTCCAGCTTTTCAATTAATCTACTAGTAGTTTTGAAATATATATGTATATGTGTGCATACATACATGTGTGTGTGTATATGTGAGAGCTTAGATAACTCATCCAAGGTAAATAGCTTATAAGTAATTGCAATAGGATTTTAAATTGGGCTGTCTGACTCCAGATCCCAAATATAACACATTCGGGGGCCACCCAGACAACTTTGCCTGGGAGGAGGTTTGGGGGGCTGGGTAACAAAGGTGAAGGGATTAAGCAGTGCAAATTGGTAGTTGCAGAATAGCCCAGAGATGCAGATTGCAGCATGGAGAATACAATCAATGATGTTGAGATCATGGGGAATGGGGCTCAGAGCCGTGGGGGGACCACTCTGCAGAATGCATGAGTTCCAGCCACTTTACTGTACACCTGAAGCTGGTGTGGGATGATACTGAATATAAACTGTGGTTGAAAAATAAAAGTAGGACACACACACACATAAAACACAAAACCCCAAAGTCCATTTCTGTTGGCTTCATCAAAGCAGCCCTGACTATTTTGCTCAGTGCTTGAACCTTTGCTGATGCCCCACTGGCATCCAGAGGAGAGGGAGGAAGTCGGGCAGCGGCCTCGGAAATAGCTGTGCTTGTCGGGGATGCTGTGCAGAGCAGTGGAGGATCAGAGGGATCCACTGGTGCCTGACCCCACACCCTCTCTCAAGCTCAGCCTCCCTCTAGTCACCTGACCCTCTGCGCTCACTTGTCCAACATGCTCTAGTCCTCAAAGCAGGACGTTAAATACTGAGATTCCTTTTCCTCCAAAGGTTATTCTGAGGATTGATGAGATTACATTGTGAAAGATTCCAGCAAACATCAAATGAAAGTACTGGCTGCACAACCAGAGCTGTTTCATTGCAAGCCAAACGCCATTCATCTCTGCTTTTTCCTCTTTTCTGCTTCTGAGACCCTGGGCAGCATTCATTCTAACAGTTTCCCAGCCTGGGTGTAGATTGGAAAGGGGGCAGAGCTCAAAGCTGAGCCCCCAGCTGCTTTCCTTAGGCTTTTAGGTCTGACTTGTATTGCTAGCATCCCTTCTAAGAAGAGTGTTTCCTTTCAGACAGATTTTATGCACCTATAGATGTATTTAAATAAGTGACTATTCCTTTCTAAAAAAAGACTTGAAATCACATCTTACAAGGAAAACTTTTTCCTGGCTGTGTAGTGTTGATTTTTGACATTGGGATCTGTTGCAGGCTGTACGTGGGGAACAATGCTGTATTATTAGGCTTAAAAGCAGTATTTTTGCTGCTTGCATTTGTGATGTCAATGATTGCTCTCATATGTAGAATGAGGTTCTCACCAGGATCCACTGAACATTGTTTTGAAGAGAGGCAGAAGACAGTTCAAGGATGCGGATAAACATTTTACAGACTTGGGTTCAAAATCCCGAATCTGCCACTTACTAGCTACCTTTGTGGGAGTTTTGTTGTTGTTGTTGTTTTGTTCTTTCTTCTGTAAACATGGAATAAAAATCATGCTTGTTGCACAGAGATGTTATAAAGAAACCAGATATTCATAGGAAATACTCGGCATAAGTTTCAAAGGATGATGCTTCTGTGCTTTTAAAATACAGGTCCGAAGCAAAGATGTCTGTGGGCACAACATCAGTACAAGAATGAGAACACTAACACCTCTCCCTCTCTGGCTTCTTTCTTAGGGTCTAGAAGGCCTGTGGAGCCATTACATTTTTCTGTTGTTTGTTTTCTGGCAGGCTCCTAGTTGGCCATACTCAGGGAAATATTGTCAGCCCTTAAGAAATACGCCTGGCCCTGGCTGGGTGGCTCAGTTGGTTAGAGCATTGTCCCATACACCAAAAGGTTGTGAGTTTGATTCCCAGTCAGGGCACATGACTAGGTTGCAGGTTTGATCCCCCATTGGGGCACATACTAGTATAGGAGGCAACCGATTGATGTTCCTCTCACATCCAAGTTTTTCTCTCTCCATTCCTCTCTCTAAAAAATTCAATCAACACATATCCTCAGATGAGGATTTAAAAGAAAGAAATACACCTGAACATTATATACATACACATGCACTTAAACATATTTAATATGAATATATACAAACAAATACACATATATACATATCTATCTATCTATCTATCTATCTATCTATCTATCTATCTATCTATCTATCTATCTATCTATCATCTATCATCTATCTATCATTGATTGGTCTATCTGTCTGTATGAGCCTCGCACCTCAAGCCTAAAGAATTCAATGTATTTAATGACTCCGAGGCCAAAATGAGTAGATTGGCCCTCAGGTTATTCATCTATAAAATGGAGTGTTTGTATGAGTTAAACTCCCAATTTTAAGTTTTTAAGATTTTAAAATGTATCCTTTCTTTTTACCTCCAAATATAGTTACCAAGGAAGCCTGTCTACTCTCTGACGAGGTCATTCCTCCATTGCACAGTCCCATTGCACCGTGTGCCCATCCCTCTCGGTGGTCACGGGTCTGTGATTTTTGTAATACCTAGTCTGCCCATCCCCAGCACAGTAGGCACTCTGTCCATATTGATTGAGGACTGTTTTATAACTGGTTGATTTCTGTTAGTTGCCAATTGAAGCCCACTAAGAATCTGTTTCTTCTCACAGTTTATTTCTGCAAACAGGCCACTTTCAAATGAGTCTAGTATTTTGTTTATAATGTGTTGGCCCTGTTCTTAAAGTACTAGATAAAATCTGGGAATGTAAACAAAATTTTAGTCATTATTTAATGTAATCTTTGGAATATAATCAAGACCAGAAATCAATGTGTGCTGAGCTGAACAGATTGGCTTCTCTTTAAAAAAAAACCATCTGTATAGTCTCATTCCATTAATACCTAAAAATTATGGGCAGCACGCAGGAGAAAAGAGCTGAGTGCTCTGAGATACCTCACTTACTGTGTGATCTTGGTCAGTCTTTAAAATTCTCCAAGCCCCTGTTTCTAATTGAAGATTATATACCCAATGGCATAGTGCGGGGATTAAATTCAAAATATTGTGTAACATCTCAAAACAGCATCTTGCACCCAACATATATTCTTTTCCTCCCCTTTAAAATATTTGACGCAAAGATCTAACAGAGGCATTAAGGAAAGCATCTTTAAGGTATTGCTAAAACTAGAAATTCTCTCTGCTTGTGTGTCTTTAATAAAAAGTAAATTCTAAAGATATTCTGCATTGAACATAATCTTTTTCCAAGAATAACCCACAGTCCGGTGTATGCATTATGGTATTTCTCACCTGAGTTAAAACTAATGCAAACCCAAGTGTTAGCATTGGTCATCTCCAAGAGAGGTTCATGGAATTATGATGATGACGGTCACTATTTCCAAAGCCCAGCAGACATGATATTTAGAGTACACTGCTGAATTCTGGGTTATGTGTTATATGAAAAAGACCTTTGATTTTAACAAATAACAAGTTGTTGATAATTCCAGTATGATTCATTACTTTTTAAAAAACATGAATTCTCTGTAAAAAAATTAATACAAGGGATTCTGGATGTGACAACCAATTCTTTTGAGAAGTGGTTATTAATATATATATATATATATTTAACATATATATTTATTGTTGATAGTATTACAAATGTCTCCCCTCCCCCCCTTTACTTCCCTCCTCCCAGAGCTATGCCTACCCATCCCCCCAGGTATTCACTACCCTATTGCCTGTGTCCATGGGTTATGCATATAAGTATATAAGTTCTTCAGTTTATCTCTTTTCATCCACCCATAGCCACACCGAGGCATGCCTGTCTGTTCCATGCCTCCATTCTTATTTTGTTGGTCAATTCATTTTGTTCATTAGATTCCAGAAATAAGTGAGATCATGTGATATTTGTCTTTCTCAGATTGGCTTATTTCACTTAGCATAATAGTCTCTAAGTCCATCTATGCCGTCCCAAAGGGTAAGAGATCCCTCTTTTTTACAGCTGCATAGTATTCCATTGTGTATGCACCCCTGTGTTCATAGTAGCATAATTTATAATAGTTAAGCTTTGGAAACTAGTACAAGTGCCCATCAGTAGATGAATAGATAAAAAATCTATGGGACTGTTACTAGTATATTTTATTCTGAAATAAGAAATCCCAATCCCAATAGAGTTTGTTTCAAATCCTGTGTTTGATTTAATAGGGCATTTTCTCATGATGCTTTATATTTCGTACTGAATGCTGTGAAAGAAGTCTCTTCTCTTCTATTGTTATAATAGTTTATCTGAATAAATCTCATTAGTGCTAAACCCTCATCAAAGAATCAGACCAAATTTGCTGTCTCCTGATTTTAAAATGACTCTTTCCCTATTGAGCATATTGTGTTTATGCCCAAAGAGTGTGGTTGAGTAGGGGTGGAGCAGGGGTGAGGAGGCATGTTTACATATACTTGGCTGTGCTTATAAAAAGTCTTCAACAAACACATGACAAACACTAGTTTTCCAATTGCAGAAACTGGGTGTATATAGTTACTCGCACATGCTTGGGTTCAGGAGTTCTCCTAAGAGGCTGAAGAACATTTTTTTAAAGACTTTATTTTTTAAGAGCAGTTTTAGGACCACAGCAAAATTCAGAGAAAGAAAAATAAAAACAAAACAAAAAAGATACACATTTCTACTTATAAATAGGTCCTAAAGATGTAATGTACAGAATGGTGACTATAGTTAATACTGATAGTGTATTTGTAAGTTGCTAATAAAATTTTTAAAAGTCTGATCATAAGAAAAAATGTGTAACTATATGCAGTGATGGATGCTGACTAGAATTATTGAGGCGATCATTTCGCATATAAATATATTGAATCATGTTGTACACATGAATTAACATAATGTTATATGTCAATTATATCTCAATAAAGATAAATAAATTTTTAAAAATTGAGAGGAAGGCATAGAGACTTCTCATATGCCACCTTCTCTCACACATGCTTAGCTTCCCTTATTATCAATACCCCCCTCCCAGAGTGGACATTTGTTGTAATTGATGAATTAAATTGACACATGATAAACATTCAAAGTCCATAGTTTACATTAGAGTGCACTCTTGGGTTTTGGACAAATGTATAATGACATGTTATAGTATCACAGAGTATTTTCAATGCCCTAAAAATACTCTGTGCTCCACCTATTTATCCCTCTGCCAATTCCTGATGTTTAATGACCTTTTTATTTTTTTAAAGAAGGAATTGTGTTAGTCATAGAAACAGTGATGACAGAAATAAGGAGCTTCAAGTATTTTCAGTGTAGCAAGTTCCCATTGATTACAGTGTGGAAACATAACTTGCCCAAGACCTGAATATTTGTCTTTCTCTTTTTTAATATAATAAGTGATTATTTTACTTTATATTTGGGGTATGTACATTTGATCATCAGGAAAGCCAATTCATTTACCAATTCCTCATCTTCCTATATATGTATTTATGTGAAAATAGAGCAAGTGCTGAGCTGGCAAGTCATCTTTTTCACTTGATCCTGTTCTATTATTTTAAACTAGAGACCCAGTGCATGAAATTGATGCATGGGGGGTTCCCTCAGCCCAGCCTGCACCCTCTCCAATCCAGGATCCCTCAAGGGATGTCCGACTGCCAGTTTAGGCCCGATCCCCGGACATCCCTCTCACAATCCAGGTCCGCTGGCTCCTAACTGCTCACCTGCCTGCCTGCCTGATTGCCCCTAACTGCCCCCTACCAGCCTGACCACCCCTAACTGCCCCCCCATGCTGGCCTAGTCACCCCCAACTGCCCCCTTCTGCCGGCCTGGTTGCCCCTAACTGCCCCCACTGCCAGCCTGGTCACCCCCAACTGCCCCCCTGCTGGCCTGGTTGCCCCCCAACTGCCCCCCCTGCTGGTCTGGTCACCCCCAACTGCTCCCCCTTCCAGCCTGGTCACACCACCCTGCTGTTCAGTTGTTTGGTTGTTCCTCACTAACCCCCCTGCTGGTCTGGTCACCCCATGCAGCCTGCTGTTTAGTCGTTTGGTCATCCCTCACTAACCCCCCTGCCAGCCTGGTCACCCCACACAGTCTGCTGTTCAGTCATTGGTCGTCCCTCACTAACCCCCCTGCTGGCCTGGTCACCCCATGCCGTCTGTGTTTGGTTGTCCATTCAGATGTTTCCGTCATGACGGCCCCTGGCTTTTTATATATTAGGATATGTCTCTGCTATGGTAGCATATTATGGAAATGTAAGCCTAGGAAAATACATCCTATCATTCTCTTTTCCCACTCATTTCCACTCTCCTAAGGCTAACAATTCCATGTTATAAGCAGGTATTATTACTTAGCCTTAAATAAGGCAAGAAAAATGCTCAAACCAATTTGAATCATTACATGTGGTAACATCTAATTTATCTGGTGTCATTATTCAATTAGATGATGAATATAAATGAACGTTTTAGATAATAGGTATTTCCTCCTAAGCCTTTTCATTATAGTATGTTTTCTTCAACACATCTTTCTAAAATGCATTTATATTTCTATGAATTCTTGAAATATATTTTTCCAATTACTGGTAAACATTTTAAAAATATATATATTACATATATATATTACATATATATGTATATGTATATGTAATATATATATGTGTATATATATATGCATATATATATATACACATATATATATATATTGATTTCAGAGAGGAAGGAGAGGGAGAGAGAGATAGAAACATCAATGATGAGAGAGAATCGTTGATCATCTGCCTCCTGCACGCCCCCTACTGGGGATCGAGCCTGCAACCTGGGCATGTGCCCTGACTGGGAATCAAACCAGGACCTCCTGGTTCATAGGTCGATACTCAACTACTGAACCACACCAGCTGGATACCGGTAAACATTTTTATGATGATTCAAGAACATTCTAAGGAATAATTTTTGTTGTTTTATTTTTTTTCTGTATTGTAATACCTCAGAAGCTTTTCAGAGTGTACATTTTTTTGGGATCTTTATAAATAGACTTGTGCTAGTCTTTCTGTTTTCTTTTTACTTTTTCACCTTGGAGATTGTATTCTAGTATTTTCCTCCTTCTGAATATAAAATGTACATTTTTATCAATTAAATAGCCCTACTGCCTACTCCTCATATTTACCTGTCTTTAATCTAACCAAATAACTAATTGTGTTAAATCAAGTAATGTAGTTTTGCTACAACTGGAGTTTTCTATAGTGTAAGGATGTTTTATAGTCCTCTTAACATTATTTATTTTAGCTCTATGATACCCTTAGAGAGGCCCTTTCTCCACTGACTTCTACATTTATGATTATGTTTCAGATAGTTGAAATTGCTGAAAATTTACTCTCTTCAACAAGTCTGTTTCTTATAACAGACTTTTAAATAGAAAATGTAAATATGTTGTTAATCAAATAGTGACATGGATATGTAATATGTAAAGCAGCCTTAAAAAATCATGAGCAGGTTAAAAGGAGTCAACTCACTGTCAGAAAATTTGTCTGTAATTATGATTTGTAAATCAGAGCATTTTCTATCTTGGTTGATATGAAGTTATTTTATTAATAAAAGAAAACTAATTTTTAATAGATTTCATTAAGCATCAAGGGACCTACAGGAAAAAAAATGCTGCCTTCAAGGGGTGTTAAAATTTTTCTTAACAGTTGTTTCAATTTGCAAATGTGCAAAGTGTATTCAGTTGTAGAGCCTTGACTTAAATTTCCAGTATCTTATCTATTTGGGACAGTGGATGGGTTGAAAATTGCTTGCTGAATTGCTGTTAGAGGAATCTGCATCGCCTGACCATGCCTGTTGGACCTCTTCTCCTCTATTTAGAGAACTGGGTTTCTGTGCTTTATTTGTGTGTGTGTAATTACA
This sequence comes from Eptesicus fuscus, assembly GCF_027574615.1. Lineage (NCBI taxonomy): Eukaryota > Metazoa > Chordata > Mammalia > Chiroptera > Vespertilionidae > Eptesicus > Eptesicus fuscus. Next base: position 71,874,466 of record NC_072478.1, read on the forward strand.
TACATTTCTCCCGTGGGGGTGGGGTGTGTAGGCAGACGCATAAATGCCACGTGGAGCTCTGTAAATTGGTATCCAGGAAGTCCTGATGACAGGGAAGTGAAAGCTTATTATTGCCAGCATGTGTTCAGATAGCACCTGTGGCTAACAAGGCTGTTCATGCAGTATTTACACTTCAATGTGAAAATGCAGTTGTAACCGATTTATTGAACTGGCTGAACACAGTAAGGGGCATTCTTTCATACCACTCTTTCCCTCATGCCCGGGGCTAGAATCCTTCACAGTTCCCATGGCTTTTGCATTTAGTATAGGTACTAAGAATTTGTGTGTGTGTGGTTTTTTTTGTTTGTTTGTTTGTTTTCAGGCAATAAAAAGTCCACTCCAGCCTAACATCAAAGCTTCAATCTTTTATTAAATTGAAAATTCCTGTCCTCCCCTGCTCACAGCTGCCTCTGCTTTAGAGAGTGGGGAAGGAGAAGGAGGAAGGGTACGGAGTCGGTGCCTTCTGAGAGAGTTGGCTATCCAGATTATTTTACTTTACAGTTGCTTTCGTGGGTTCCTCTGAGGGCCCCCACTGGAGTCTTCCAATTCCCTGGCCTGAAGAAGCCCCCACCAGTCCGCCCTACACCTAACTCCTTCTCAGTGCCTGGCCACCAGTGCCTCCCTTCTGGTCACTTCTCCCATCTACCAATTCACCAGGGGGCGTGGCCTTCAGGAAAACCCAAGGTGGGCTCCCTCTCTGATGGGCCCACCTCTGGTCTCTCCCCCCTCTCACCACTGTTGCTCTCTCTGAACTCTGAAGGCTCGAGGTCTATTGAGCATTGAAACATGTTCAGCTGTGAGCTTTACCAATCCCTGCATCCTCCAAACTCTGGAGAACAGGTATCCCATTGCAGAGCCTGCACGTTCTCTCCCCAACGGTTACATTCATTGTCCATGGACTTCCACGCGCATATTTATGTACTGAGGGTGCACACGGGTAACATTGAGTTGTCTCCATTTAAGAGTGCCAGGCTTGTGATATCACCTGCAGGAGAGAAGGGAGCAATTACTTCATGAGACGTGCCTCCTGTCACACTGATACTTCCCAACATGGGCACTTCATAAATCCTTTATACTTCGCTTTTGTCTATGAAACGAGCGAATGAACATGCTGTTTGAAGCACGTTGTTAGTACAGCCTGCTAGAAGCTGACTCCTGGGTGCGTTCTTGCCTTTCAGATCTGTTTTTCCATTGGGGATGTTCTGTTTATGAAGTATTTATGATTTCTGTTTTCCACAAATGAATTGGAACCATTGCCAAAAGCGCCACATCTGCTGTTTCTGAACTTTTTTGAGAGAGAAAAAGACTTTGCTTTTGTTCAGTTTAATTATGTAGGCTTTTGCTTTCCTCTTATCGGGGCTGTGATTCAGTCCTTTCAGCGTGCAATTATCCCAGTGTCCTCGATTTGCTAAAGTGCAAATCTCTATTTTTGTCAGAAAGCAGTGCTGTTCAGCTTTGGAAATCTTTTGAAGCTTTTTGTTTTCCCTTGTGCCATTGTGATCCTGAATGTAATCACGTGGATTGGAATCCCTACTTGGTAAAGAGAATTCATCTTGAAACATAACCCCAAAAAAGAAGGGGGAAATTCTGAGCACCCACTGCTTTATCTGCAAAACAGCTGCAAGTAGCTGAAATGTTTGCTGGCAGGACTAGGCCAAAAGGTCTTCTGAAGATCCTTCTAGGTCTTAGTCCTATAATGTGGCTAAGAACATACATCACTGAAAAAAATTTTTTGAATTTCTTTAACTTCCAGGTTCTTTATCTGTAAGATTAAAGTAATTATATTTCATAAAGTTCATAAGAATATTATGTCATATAACAGTGCCTAAAAAAGATATGAAATACATGCTTTTTTCTCTATAATTTATATTTAGATTTTTTTTATAATAGTGATTTTAAAACTGGACTTGAGAAAAGGGTATGTCAGGAAATTTTCTTAAAATTCCAATATTACTGTCCTCTTTGCAAAGTTAACTGATATTTCTAGGTACCCCATCGTAAAATAGCATTAACCAGCCTAGGATTTAAAATAGGATTCCAAGTCAGGTCACCAGCAGTTGTATTTGGAAATCCCCAGAGAGGGAATCTGCTCTCATTTATTCTCGTGAGTAAACCCCGTCAGTGGCTGTCTGGGGTCTGTCATTTTCTTCCTCTCTGTTCCTGCTGCTTTAAGTGAGGTCTGGTACTGAGTGGTGTGGAAGGCCTCTGCTGGTGTGGACCTCAACGCTGCTGCCGCTGCGGACCTCTCCAGGCGGCAGGCGGACCCATAATCTTTGGAGCCCTCAAAACACTGACTGGTTCCTTGCATAAGCTATGGGAGAATGCTTTTCTCCCCATCCTGCTCCATTTGTCACACTCTGGCAAAGAGGTTAGTTTGGGGGACAAATCTGAGTTACAAATGTCATAATATAGACAGTGTGCTGGCAGGCCTACTCTACGAATAAGCCAGACTTGAATAAATTGGCCAAAAAGCCCACTGTGATTTTGGCATAGTCTTGAGCTAGGACCTCTACTCTGTGTGAAATACTTAGAGCATACTTTACTGTAAAGTATAAACCCAAAGGGACTATATACTCTCTATTCCAAAGACAGAGTGTTCTTTAGATTCCTTAAAGTTCTAAAATTTAGACTTTTAAAAAAGTTATTTATTGATTTGAGAGAGAGAGAGAGAAAGTAATTGATTTGTTGTTCCACTTATTTATGCATTCACTGGTTGATTCTTATATGTACCCTGATTGGGGATCGTACCTGTAACCTTGGCATCTGGCGAACAACACTCTAACTGGGCTACCCAGCCAGAGCCAAATATAGACATTTTTAATGTACCCAAGACATTCCTAACCATCTTTCATTTTATATATTAGCTATTGCTATAAGACATTTATTATTCAGTTTGAATTTAGAGTGTTTTCTTATATCTACTGTTGGAAGGCCCTGGAGATACAAATATGGAAAAGGCCTGGTTTAGCCTCCTGGAACTCCACTCTGTAAGAGAGTCAGACACAGACAGACATTTAGATGTATCAGTGCATGCTATCTTGTCATTTTTTAAAAACATGTACTATTTAGTTTATTTGAATGATCTAACCACATAAAAGTTCTTTGTAATCATGGTTATTTAAAAGTGTTTAATATTATTTGTAAAACTAGAGGCCCAGTGCACGAAATCCATGTCCTGGCAGGGTCCCTAGCAGCTGCTGGCAGCCGGCCGGGTACTCCCTCCCTTCCCTGGCCAGCCCCAGACTTCCCTGGTCAAACTCCCGGACAACTCCCGGTCAAGGGGATAATTTGCATTCTTTGCTTTTATTATATAGGATATTAAACACTGCTTGCTATTCCCATATAATTAGATTTCCCTATCACCTAAGAAAATATACACACACACTAGTATTAATATTTGCTGTTATTATTATTGCATACTTAGTTGTACTAGGTGCTACATATGCTTGAACTTGCTTACTTATTACAATAACCTTGGTAGTTATATATTATGTGACATACTTTGCATAGAAGGAAACTTATGGGAAGTGTAGTGGGTTGTCCAGAATCACACAGCCGCTGGCCCAGGGTAACGGCAAAGTTCATGCTTTGGATATGACCTTCTCTGCTTGTTTATGCCTCAAGGAGATAGCATCTTCTCAAAGAATGGTGTGTTTTTTCCATCCTTGTTATCTTTTTGTAGCCTAAAGTAGTAACCACCAGGAAGCACACTTTGAGAAAATTGCAATTTAGGCATAGGAAAAGACCACACAATGATAATCAGAAGTGGTTTGGAAACTTTTTTTCTGTTAACTAAAAAATATTACGTATCTCTTTTATTTCCTTCTCTTACACCCTGCCAATTATTTGTTTTCCTTTCCTTTACCATCATCCGCTGCTACCCACAATAATAATAAAATAATATAATACATACACAAATGCACTAGCACAGTCTACATGAGCCGTTTGGTGTTAGCACACTCTCCAGAGGCTGGGAGGGGTAGGCCTGGCAGCCCTTCTGGTAGTCTTTGACTGCTTTCCAGAAACAAGGTCTGCCACCACGTGGAGTAGAGAGTTTCCCTTCCTTTTCCGCAGGCACTCCTGCTGAACCATGGACTGCTCTGAAGATTTAAAACGTAAACAGTCAAAGCGGGAAAAATTAACAACAAAATCCATGGTGTAAAATTTTGAGCTGTTTAGCCCAATTAAAGGCCAAATAGAAGCACTAATATAGTTTAGAACAACAGCATCTTGTAGCTTTACAGATTAGGCTTTTTTTTTACTATACTGACTTTCAGATACATCATCATCATCATCACCATCATTATGTGGTTAAAATGCTCTACTTAATTCTAGTTAATTCCAGACCATATACCAGGATAACTGAAGCAAAAGCTTGCTTTGGTTGGGGTTTGGGGGAAGGGTAGCATGGATAAATTTTGGGGGTGATGAAACTGTCCTATAGGACTAGACTGTGGAGGTGGACACACAATTCCATGCATTTGTCAAAATCCATAGAACTGTACACCACAAAAAGTAGGTTTTACTCTAATTTTTTAAAAACTCAGTTAGGAGATGGGGCAAAAGATAGAATGCAGCCTGTGACAAATGAGTCTAACTATATTATACACAAACCGCATAACCGCATTGAAAGGGATGGGGAAGAAAGGGGCTGACCTTAAGCAACTTTGGAAAACAGTGCTTTGGCTGGATACCATCTGGTAAAGACCAAAGAACTGTGCATAAGGACTGTCACCTAGTTTGTGAATGTGTTTCTCATAGGCCTACTAGTAAGGCATTTTAAAACTAATTTACATGTATACCGGAGTAGAACAAATAAGTAAATATGTCATAGATAATGAAGGCCAGGTTTCCTACTGGATTAGAGGCAGAACTATTAATTTGGATGCATTAAATACAAATATCCAGAGAGGAAATATAGATGCTTGTGTATGCATGAGTTAATATACATTAATGTATTTCCTAACTTTCTTCACTGAAGAGACTAGGTTAGGGTTAGGGCTAGGGTTAGAATTGTAGACTTGAAACCTATATAATCTTATAAGCAGTGTCAATCCTATACATTTAATTTAAAAAATAAATATCCTATCTAATAAAGAGGGAATATGCTAGTTGACCCTCATGCCATTGCAAAGATGGTGGCGCCCATAGCCAATAAGGAGGGAATATGCTATTGACTGCCCCACCCTCAAAGATGGTGGCTCCCACAGCCAATAAGGAGGGAATATGCTAATTGACTGTCACGCCCTAAAAGATGGCGGCACCCACAGCCACAAGATGGTGGTGCCCAGTCCCCTCAGCCCCACTGGGGCAGCATGCACGTGGCAAGGCCGGGCCTGCCCCCAGGTGGGCCCGGTCTTGCTGCACGCCTGCCTCTGGAGTCCCCCAGTCCCCTCAGCCCCCAAGCTGCCCAGGGCCGGCCCGAGGTGCAGGCAAGCCTCAGATGGTGGCTGCCCAGCCGCCCAGGGCCACCTGAGGCCAGGTAACCAGGGCCAGCTGAGGCTTGTGCTGCTGGCAGTGGCAGCAGCAGAGATGTGATGGGAGGTGTCGGTTTCCCCTGATTGCCAGGTTGCCTCCCACTCTTGAGGGCTCCTGGACTGTGAGAGGGGGTAGGCTGGGCTGAAGGCCGCCCCCCCCCATTCCAGTGCATGAATTTTCATGCATTGGGCCTCTAGTAAATTATAAATAGAAAATCTCTATTAGAATACCACAGTAATAATTGCTGTAGGCAATATCCAAAATTTAAAAATGTAAGCAAAAATGGGAGGTTTGTATCGTCTCAAAGTATCTCCTGCAAAACAGTTAATAATTACAAAAGGAAAAATAGTACCTTTACATTGGACAATTCATAGAGGTTGGTTTGCCTGCTTCCCAATGAAAGGCAGTCTTTCTCCTGTAACTCAGAAGGTAGGTGCTGCCACATTTAAAGACTTTAGTCTGCCAAGTTGGGTGTTTGTGAGAGTCGGTGCACTCACAGTTCAGTGGTCAATTCATAGGTCTCAGCACCAACCTATCAAGGGATCAAATATCCACTCTGTCTCTTACTGGCTGTGTGACATTGGACAAATGACTTCTCTGAAATAAAATTTTATCACCAGGGTAGGGGAGGACAATGACAATAAAGATGTCTACCTTAAAGTGTGGAGAGAGAACTACATGAAATGATATAAGTTAATGACTCAGAACAGCAATAGTACTTACTAATTTTTTTTGGAACTATTACTTGATGGAGGTGACTCCAGAAGAGTTCAGAAAGTGAGGGAAAGGCAAGTTACAACAGAAAACCCAAATTCCTAGCTCTACTTTCTCAAACCCAGGAGTAAAAAAAAAAAAATCAGATTTATATAAGGTTATTCACCAAAAGGAATCATCAAGATATTTGAAAATATGAAATTAGAATTAAAATTGGAAAGGATCCTTGACCAAAAATTGGAAAGGATCCTTGACCAACTTTGAATAACAGTGAGTAGTCATATTTGCTTTTCATTTTCTATAATCAGAACCTATCAGTGTCCTTGAGATTTTTTTAACTGTATTAGAATTTCCCATTAAAAGTGACTTATTTTTAAATGTGGGCTTGACTTGACTTCACAGCTCAGCTCTAAATGTGCGCCTAGACAGATTTAAATCTATTTTCTACTAAGCATGCAGGTCTCAAGAGAAGTTGGGCAGAGCAGTGTCTGTAATTGATATAACATATTGGTAAATCAACACATTTATTCCCCCCTGGTGAGTCATGCAGCTATATACACCTAAAAATAAACCTTAATTCTACCTCCTATAAACCGGTTTGAAGACTATCTGCTATTGCTTGTTTGGCAGTTGGTAAAAATGGAATAATCATATTGAATTTGTTTTTATTTCTGGCATCTCCAATGCCCCTTTCCAAACAGGTCTCTTTGGGCAAATATTTGCAAAGTAATGCTTTCCATTGTCCACACCTTCTTTGGCTGCTAGCAATATGGAAGCAAGGAGATGTGTTCATTGTTAGTCATATCTTCTTTCACCAAAACTGGACCACATTGTACCACACATGCCAGGGATTTAGTGGTTGTGTGACATCTCACAGAATTTTCAAAACTCACGTGGTTGAACAATGGCAATGAAATAGGAACTATCCTTGCCTTTATAAGTGAATTAACATATTGGTTCACATATGAATGTGTAAGACTGATTTTAAATGTAATTTATTCCTTTAAATATGCACGTCAGTGCCTATAAAAGTGAGGTTGAGCAATTGATCTTTTCACTTCTTTTATGTGAGGAGGTGTTTATTATTATAAATTGCATTTGTGAGCCTAGAATTGGGTCAGAAGCAAATGGGGAAGCATTTACAGGGGGTCTTCCTTCCAGAGATTCTCAGGCTAACATCATGTGGTAAGCCATGGCACCTAAGAACCATGTCAATCTCTTGACGCCAGACTCTGCCAAGCTGTCAGAGCTGCCTGGTGAGTATGGCAGGAACACTGGCCCAGCTAAAATCAGGCTTTGTCATAGGTGGGCAGAGTCATCTGTAATGAGTCCCTGGGCATCTGACATTTACTCTTCACTTTATTTGAAATGATCACAAGATACGGAGACAGTGTTGCAGGGAGAAACTTAGGAAGTACATACTGTACTTGGGAAAACATCAGGATTCATGGGAGAATGTTTTTGTGAGCACAGGGACACTATAAAAAGGGGGCTTTCAGTATCTGCTATTTGAAGACTTTCACTTCTAATTTATTTATATGTTTTATGCTTCATGTATCAAAGTGTCTGTCAGTTGATAATTGATTTTTATCTAGATTTCACCTAAAGCTTGAATACAAGAGCCAAATTTAGGTCACCTAGTGATAATCTATAATAATAAAAGGGTAATATGCTAATTAGACCGGACATCCTTCCCGACGTCCTTCCTTCCGTACAAAACCACAGCAGGTGGGGGCCGAGGCAGAGGCGGCAGAGGCCCCCCAGCCACAGTGGCAGCGAGTAGGGGCTGGGGCCAAGGCCCTTGCATGAATTTCGTGCATCGGGCCTCTAGTAGTTAAATAAACAGCTGCTGTTAATTGAGTACTTATTATGCTCCAAGCACTGTGTTAAGTAGTTTGCATGAACTGTAGCATTTAATCCTCAAACTAACTGTATGAAGCTGATATTTCCTGATAATAATACAGTAAACTGAGGCTTGAAGAAGATAAATAACTTAACCCAGGTTGTAAATATATTGATTTAATCAAACATCAGCTATACCAGTAATGAAAAAGCTCACTTCGACTTTGCTTTGAAATATAAATGTTTCACTTATCTTATCTGGTCTAAATTTCTCTAGTTGAGGTGCCCCAAAGAGATAAACTACCCTTTTGAATCTAAACACATTAAACAGTCTCTAAAGTGCTCTTTAATTGAAAACTAGGGCTGCTGGCAATTGTCTGACAGCTGGAGTATCTCTGAGGAGCTGGCATTCAGCAGACTGTTTCTTCATACCCCCACTTTCTCACCAGTGATCACAATGCTGCAAAATCTGGAAAAACTCATCCATGGTTTTGCTTTTCTATTTAACATTGTCAAAGAGTAATTCCAACCAGATTAATCACCAAATAAATGCCACCTTTTTCTTTCTCACTTTCCACATCGAAAAACAGAGTATGTACTATTATTCTTCATTACCATCGACAGAGCAATTATTACAGACTTCTGAGAAACACTGCACAGCACAAAAGCTTTTCCTGGAGAATAAATCACCAAAATGACATGACCATATCAATCAAATCTGTAAGATATTTTTCAAATTATATCAGTCTTGAAGGTTAAAGTATCCCAAGTAAGATAGCTCAAGTAAGTCATTATATTTAGAAATTCACATATAGGTACATAATTCTGTCATTATATAATAAAAAGATGGTGGAAAATCACTTAATTGCAATTACTTTCAGTATTTTGACTTAAGAAGTATTTGAACTCTGCCAATGGCTGAAAATTAAGCCATATTAACCCTCTATCATTCTTCAATTTTTTATGAGCCTTGTCATGATTCAGTTGCTCCCTCTGCCTTAGTTTGAAAGGATGAGAATATTTAATTTTTGCATTGCAGCTTGTAAGGGATGTTGAAAATGAGACTGCAGTAAGAAAAACATCGTTGTTTGTAGCATTATGACATTGAAGTGCTTCCTTATTACCTTGAAGATGACAGCTATATTTTTTTTCACCAAGATATGGTCAAAGTGTTTCACTTCCAGTGATAATATGAATAAGTTCTGGGTATATGAAATCATTACACTGTATACCTTACACTTACAAAATATTATGCCAATGATATTACAATAAAGCTGGAAAACCAAAAAAAAAAGTGATCACCTACATACACACAGAACTGAGCTCAGTATCTATCACAAGATTGAATTTTATCTAAGTTAAAATATAACTCCTTATATCTTAATGTATTAATACATTGGACTTTAAAATCTTTCAAAGGTTATCTTTTTGATCATCAATTGTGAATACTGTTTTAATTAAAACAACAGTAAAATGTTTACTATTTAATAAGTCAAAGTAATTTGAAATTGTTTAATAAATTAATGTAATTCAAAAACTTTACTGGGAGTTAACTACTGAGCTCGATTCTCTTTTTGTTTTCTAGCCACTCTCCTCCTATCAAAACATGAAATAAAATTCTACCTTGTGAGCAGTAATATTTTCAATCATTTTATCAGAAATCACATTTGCTTTATGGTCTACGAAGAGCAAGACAATGATTCCACTTGCAGCTGGGGCTTGTTACCTTGCTGGTATTTAAGCACATACCTGATATTTTACCTGCTAGATATGAGATGATAATGAATGGGATAATGCTGTGACCGTGAATAATCCTTGACTCTAGAGCTGAAGCATAAGTTATGAATATGGATTAGCTGGAATTTAGGAGTCTACATATTGGCCTGGTTGTGGAGAAGGAATCTGAGAGCGGGCTACCAAGAATCTTCTGCTCCCTTTCTCATGGACCTTCTTCCTACATGTTTTCCTAGCAGCTTGTTCCCTGAGAAGACTATATAATGACTAGCAAACTATTCCGGTTGAGGCTGAACTCAAAGGGCAACAAAGGGGTTATTTGCCTCACAAAAACTTGAATGACATGCCCTCCCAGAAAAATAGGGCTGCTTAGCTTCCTTTTGCCTAGAAACAACTATGAATTCAGCCAGCTGAACATAAGGCAGAGACTAATTAAGAGACTCCCACTGGGAGCAAGCCACGCACTTTCAGAGTCATTGCTAGAATACTGACATTTTCTAGCAACAGCATCTTCTGTGGTCTTGTTTAACCTTCTGGCCACATTTGCAAGTTGTGTGACAAACCTACTTATGAAGGAGATGGGTTGTACACAATCCAGAAGTGAAGGGGTTTGTGGAATTCTGAAATTAAGATATTGTGACGATTATGTTAAAACTCCTTCAGTGAGTTTTTTGGCTTCTATGGTATTGTACCACATCGAGAGCAGAAAGTAAGGTAAATATGTAAAGGCTAAGTATGTCTTATAAGGCATGCATAAATGTTCCCTTTATGAGCTGCAGTTTCATTATTATTATAATCATCTTCTTTGTATATGTTGATCCATTTGAGTTCTACCCTTTTGCTGAGCATTCTCTAGACCAGTGGTCGGCAAACTGCAGCTCGCAAGCCACATGTGGCTCTTTGGCCTCTTGAGTGTGGCTCTTCCACAAAATACCACATGCGGGCACGCAGGTACAGTGCGATTGAAACTTTGTGGCCCACACGCAGAAGTCGGTTTTCGGCTCTCAAAAGAAATTTCAATCGTTGTACTGTTGATATTTGGCTCTGTTGACTAATGAGTTTGCCGACCACTGCTCTAGACCTAGGAAATTGTGTTATCACCTGTGTTAAAAGAGGAAACTCGCACAGTTGGAAGGAAAAAATAGAAATATGTATGTGTATGTGTGTATAAAATGTGGTGGGACTTTTTGTTTTGTTTTGTTTTACTGAAAATTAAATCTTTTTTGTGTGAACAGTCTAGTACGAATAGGGGATTCTCAGTGTTATGCATAAGCTTACCTGAGGACATTGGGTTCTCATGTAGAGGCAAGCCTTACTTTTATGTATTAGCATTTCACTCTGTTCATAAAATATCACCCTAATTCTGGCTCTCCCTTGCTTTGTACATGCCACGTTTCTTGAGCTTGTGAAGATCCATTGTTTGCTCTGTGAGAATTCATTAATAATGGGGTTGCCAGGAGTCCCTGATATCTTTAAAATGTCTTATATCTTAAAAGTAGCAGTTGTTCTAGGCAGAGACTAAATGTGTGCTGATGGACTTTAAGCACTCCTTTTTCATAAATGGCTAAATGCATTTGCTCTTTTGGTAGTTAAACTTGAAAGCACATTTTTATGTTAATTTTATTTTAGGTTGGTTTTTTTTTACGTTGATTTTGCCTTGGGAGGCTTACCTTTTACTACTTATATCACCAGCCCATAAAGCTCAGCAGAAGCATAGAGAGCTTGATTATTCACATTAATAAGAAAAATGCTTCCACGATTTTCGCCAGCAGATTAAAATGGAAGCTGTTGATTAAACACATATTTCAGCACGTCTTCGCTGTGATGTTTTCTTATGGGAATTCTTTCTCACTAAAGAGCTCTCACACATACATGTGTGGCTTTGGGAATGAATTAACACTCTTCATCAAATTAACTAAATGTGTTTTCAAATACCACCTTCCGTCACTAATGTGCTTTGTTGATGAAACATAATGAGACTCAAAAAAGAAAAATTGGGGGTTCGGGGGCTGGGGGAGAAATTGCCTTGTTTCAGGAGAGACTTCGCAGCAAAAGTCATAGCTGTCAGGTTACCAGAGAGAAGGAAGAGAGCACTGTGGGAGCAAAAACGTGGGGTGGGGTGGTTAGGGTTGGATTTTCCAGGACATTTTTTTTTTTAAGGTGCTATCACAGGTGCTAATGTGAGATAAATAGGGTAAGGTTTCAGTTGATAGGGGAATTTGGGTTAGACTCAGGTCAAAGAAGCCATTCTTGCTGTTTGAGCAGAGTGGCCTAAGTAGTTTCTAGGGATGATTAATGTGACCACAACATGGTGATCAATTGGCAGTGGAAAGTATGAATATGAGATTAAGGGCTAAGTGTGAGCTCTTTCAGCAATACAGCCCTAGACACTCTCTCCCTCTCCCTCTCTCTCTCTCTCTCTCTCTGCCCCTCTTCTCTCTTTTCTTAAAATAATTTGAGCCCGACTGGTGTGGTTCAGTGGTTAAGCATTGATTCATGTACCAAGAGGTCACTGGTTCAATTCCTGGTCAGGGCACATGCCTGGGTTCCGGGGTCGATCTCCAGTGGGAGGCGTGCAGGAGGCAGCCTATCGACATTTCTCTCTCATCAATGTTTCCATCTCTCTCTCCCTTTCCCTCTCTAAAAAATCAGTAAAAACATTAAAATAAAAAAACATTTAAAAGTAATAATAATTTGAACACAAAAATTTCAGAACTGCAAAGTACTGTTTTATTTAAGATATCTAAGGTTTAGACAAAATAATTGTCTCGCTACCAGAGTCATTCATTGAGACAGAAATGGTTCCTTGGTAAGTAAAGTTTGCAGTTCATTTCATGCTTCACGTTGACATTTGCACTGTGACATAGTTTATAGTTAGTTATCTGAGTTGATCCAGATCCAGCTACATATAGTTGATCCTTGAACACAGATTTAAACTGCTTGCTTCTACCTATACGAGGATTTCTTTTCAATAAATATATTAGAAAAAATTTTGGAGATTTGTGACAATTGGAAAAAACTCACAGACAAGTCATGTAGCCTAGAGATAAAAAAAAAAAAAAGAAAAGAAAAATTTAGGTATGTCATGAATGCATAAAATATATGTAGATACTAGTGTATTTTATCATTTTTCTACCATAAAATATACACAAATCTATTATTAAAATTTATCAAAACTTATGTACTTGATGCCCTTCACAGTCAGGAGAAATATAACCAAATGTAAAGCTGCAATTTTAAACTATAACTGCATAAAAGTACCTGTAGTACATAGAGAACTACTGTAATAATTGTGTACCCACCTCCTGTTGCTGTTGGGGTGAGCTCGTGTTCCTAATACCCACTTAAAACACAGGTGACGCTAATCATCTCCACGTGAGCAGTTCATCTCGCCAGTAAATTGTGTGTCACAGTCAGAAGTGATCTCTTGCAGTTCTCGCATATTTTTCATCGTGTTTAGTGCAGTGCCATAAACCTTGCATAACACCATGCAGCCCATACGAGGTGCCACTAGTGATGCTGGAAGTGCTCCCAAGAGGCAGAGAAAAGTCATGACATTACAAGAACAAGCTGAATTGCTGGCTGTGTACCGTAGATTGAAGTTTGCTGCTGCAGTCTCCCAACATTCAAGGTAAATGAGTCCAAAGGACCATTGTAAAAAAAAGAAAAGGAAATGTGTGAACTTTTTACAATATACCTTTTTATCCTGCATTGAAAATGCAGCTTTTATGTGGGTGCAGGGTTGCTATAAGAAAGGTATACCTCAAGACTCTAATATGATTTGAGAAAAAGCAGTCACTTCATATGACAACTTAAAGCAAAAGGAAGGTGAAGGATTTAAAGCTGGAGAACTTAATGCCACATAAAAGTGGTCATAATTTTAGAAAAAGGTGGCTTAAAAGATGTCAAGATAACAAGAAAAGCAGCTTCTGCCAAGCCAGAAGCAGCAGGCAAGTTCAACATCATGAGGGCCTGGAGGGATCACACCACGGAAGATGCCATCGTTGTTACAGAAAAAGCTGTGAAAGCCATCACGCTTGAAACAATGAATGCCTGCTGGAGAAAACTGTGTCCAGATGTGCATGACTTCACAGGATGTACTACCGAGCCAGTCAAGAAGATCATGAGATTGGGAATATGGCAAAAAGGGGGAGGATGGGTGAAGGGTTTCAAGATATGGCACTTGGAGAAATTCAAGAGCTAATAGCACCACACCAAAGGAATTAATAGAAGGCCACTGGATGGATGCTGCTGAACCCAGTGCCCGACGATGAGGGAGAAGACGTAGAAGAAGCAGTGCCAGAAAACACACTGACATTAGGCAATCTGGAGATAGCGTTCTGGTTATTCAAGACTGCTTTTGACTGCTTTTATGACATAGACCTTCTCCGATACAGACATGAAACTAAAGCAAATGGTAGAAGAAGACTTGGTACCAAATGGAAACACTTTTAGAGAGATGAAAAAGCAAAAATGCCAGACAGAAATGATGACGTATGCCTGCCTCTCCTACCACTTCTTCAACCTCTTCCTCTTCCTCCTCCTCCCCCTCCTCCTCCCCCTCCTCCTCCTCCTCCTCCTCCGCTCCTAAGATGGCAAGATGAACCCCTCCTTCCTTCTCCGCCTACTCAATGTGAGATGACGAGGCTGAAGACTTTTGTGGCCATCCACTTCCACTTAATGAATAGGGAATAATCATCATGCTGCATAGTTAATAAACTTATCCGTGTGTGAATGTCTTTATGTGAACAATTAATAACTATGCAGCAAGAACTGTATGAAACGTTTTTGTGTCATCATCACCATCATCACCATCACTTAAGTTTTCATCATGAAGAACATTATGTGTAAGACGTGTATGGAAGTAGATGGCCTGTTCTTGCATATGCGTAATGTGAGTGTTATTTAATATGAAATTTAAAATGTGTTAGTTTTCTTACTGTTTTATAACTGCTTTCAAAGAATTACATTACCATACAGTATGCTTCACTCTCTTGTAATTGGAGAAACTACCTAGAAGTCTATCATCACAGATTAGTGGGGTTTTTTAATGTAACGGTATTTCCAATATTATACTATGAATATAATTGTAATCCTGTATGCTTTTTCACATTATCTTTTCATTGATGTCTAGTGTTAATAATATGTATAGATCTACAGTGTTTTGTATCATATTGAATTATATTGATGTAGGTACTGACAAACAATTCATCTTATAAATAGACAATGTAAACTTATGATATCAATAAATACAGTATAGTACTATAAAATATATTTTCTCCCTTATAATTCTCAATATTACGGTATATAATACATATAACATAGAAAATATGTTATTGGACTGCTATCACTAAGACTTTGGTCAACAGTAGGCTATTAGTAGTTAAGTTTGGGGGGAGTCAGAAGAAATATGTGGATATTTGTCTGTGTGTGTGTGTGTGGGGGGTGGTCAGCACCCCTAACCCCTGCATTGTTCAAAGGTCAGATGTATAAAGGTGACAGACAGAGATTTGTTACTAACTCAAGAAAGGCCTGCATGATGGAACAGAACTCTATTCAATATTGATTTTGTAAACATTAAGCTAAATTATATAGGCATTCATTATATTCAGTATGTACTATGAAGGTTTAAAATAAATGTATGTTGAGAATTTTTTTAAAGGCCTGCATGAAGTAACACATTGTTAGAATGAAGTGTCATAGAATTAAGCATAACTTTTAATCACATGCTGTTTTGTTCTGAAAATAGCTTATGGATATGCTGTCATATTCACATTCCTGTACAGTAGCTACTAGCTAGATTTTAAAAATTGCATTCACATTTATAGCCTCTTGACTCTGGTTAAATTCTGGCAGAGTTCACTAAAGTATTCCATCTTTAATCAGTACTTCTCAGTTGTGTTTATGTCATTGTTATGACCATTGAATCATGTCCAGATTATCTTACCAAAACATCAAATGTAAAGCAAGGTTATGAAAACAAAGGTGGAGATCGAGTTATTCTTGAAAAGGTGGTATGTAACAATTCAAGTATTCTGTCCTCAAAGTCCCAGTAATTGGTTTACTTATGTCCAGTTATAATTACATCAAAATGCCTTTCCCTAGCATTCCCCAAAGAACTAGGATGTTACTGTTTTTCTTTCTAGTGAATAGTTTTGTGTTTGTATATATTTTTCATTGTGAATATGTGGAAGTGTTTCACTCTGATTGAGGATCTTATGTAGCCTCTCAAAGCAAACAAGTCTAAGCGGATTTAGATATGAGAATAAGAGTCTCAGGCTCCTTTCAGAAAAATAGTAAATTTATTTTATTTTATTTTACTGTACCATAGGATGCATTTAATCAGCCATATTAATTTTAAGAGAATTTTCTTAGTTGTATGAAGAAACAACATGGCTTGAGTGGGTGTATTAAACTACCGTGCACTTATGCTTTTTCATTAATCACTAATTCACATAACTTCAGAATATGCTTTTGAATAGTGTAAATGATCCACCTTGTCACAAAATCCTTTACTTCATGTTTAGGTCATATTGCCCCCTGCTGTACAGGAGGACAGTTCACACCCCATGAGCACACCAGTTACATAGAACCACCCCTTGTATGTGCCAGGGGATACAGCAGAGAATAAAATAGATCAAGTCCTCCTTCAAGCAGCTTTTATTCTACTGCAGGGACACAGCCAGTAAACCCAGGCAGTGATGAAGTTCCCTGAAGGAAATAAAGTGGGATAGGAGTGAGAAGGGGTGGTTGGCAGGAAGGCATTAAACACAGCTTCACCTGCCCTGGATATGACCAGACATCATCTATTATGAATATTCATAATCATATGACACATTGTTATAGTTATGCTTGTCTGTCCCCAGATTTATAACCTCAGGTGGTTACTGTTCTTGAAGTCATGATACCTACCTCTAGGTAACATGATGTGCCACTTACTACATTTATTTCTTGCATGGGCAATAAAACCTGGACGTTAGCCTGGTAAGAAAAATGACACTAAGTAAGAATCAAGTCAGCTCTGCATGAATGTTAAGGAGGGTTGATCCTTTTGGTCAAAGCAGTTTTTATGTGACATATACTTTAGATTCTCAATGACCTGTTTTGGCTATGCTTTGAAGAGTTGAGATTGAATGACATTATTAATTATTAGAGGCCCGGTGCACGAGATTTGTGCACTGGAGGGTGTGGGGGGTTCCTCAGCCCGGCCTACACCCTCTCGCAGTCCAGAAGCCCTCTCTCCTTACCACCCACCTGCTCGCTGCTCCTTACCACTCGGCTCGCTGCTCCTTAGCACTGCCACGGAGACAGGAGAGGCTCCCACCACCACTACTGTGCTCACCAGCATGAGCCCTATCTTCCTGTGCAGTTGTCTATGGGTCAACTGCTCTCTTCCTTCTCATTTAGGGCGAGCAGCATGTGAGGGCAGAATGCGCTGTTGTGGAACGCAGAGGGCTGCCTGGAGCTGAGTGGAGTGGCCGGGCCCACGGGGTGAGAGGTGGACACAGAGGATGCTATCTCACCCAATTGTGGGGTGGGCTGGCCGGCCTTCATCTGCCTGACCCCACCCAGGGAGGGACCGAACAGGGTGTCCGTCTCTCCATTCTCCATCCTTCCATCTGTGACACCTGTCACCCTTGCCAGGCCTCCTCCAAAGTGAGTTCAGCTCAATCCCTGAATGTAAAAGGACACAGGGGGAGGGGGGCCTCCACTCCAGTGCCCCCTGATTCTCAGCAATAGGACCTGGTCGATAGGACCTGATCTCAGGATGGTGGCCACAGCTGCAGAACATAATCTGTTTCAAGAAAAGTTGGGAATGCAGACTTTCGTATGAGCCCCTATTCCAAAAGGTGGCAGTTTATTCACAATGTGGCAAAGACACCTTCAAGGGTAACATAAGTGGGTAAAGTCAGGGCCAAACCGGGCCATTTCCTCATCCAGTCTCTCTCTGAGGCACATGGACAGAACCAAGTCTCAGCTCTTCGCAGGACACTTCTGGGTTTTTTTTAAGCCTAAAAGACAATAGTTTGTCTTCATTCTTGTTCTTTGGGATTTTTTTCATCGACAAATAAAAGGATATGTACATTGGAGCAATCCTCTTGAGATACGATATTCCAGTTGCACCCATGTGACGAGGACAGCACCCCTCAGAGGGAGGGAGCCGACAGATGGGGAGCAGGGAATTCTGAAAACCAAAGCGATGACAGAGATGCTAAGCCTTTCCTTCACGCATCTGACACCCCTCCTCAGGCGGCCTGCAGGCCGGGCGTCTGCTGGACCTTTACCACTTGATGTCCTGGCAGGCTGCCCCTAGGCCCTGCTAGGCGGTGTGCAGGGCTGCCAGGGCCCGGGGGGAGTCCCCCCCCCCCAGCCACTCCTGGTACAGCTGCTGCACATGGGCGCTGGTCTCTGGGGCCACACCGGGATGGCAGCGTAGATGCCTTCCATCTGCTACAGCAGTGCCCTGTCTGCACGCCTGTCCTCACCTGGCCTGGCCCCTGCCACCTAGGCATCCCCGGCGCAGGCCAGGACCTCCACGAAGTGGCAGGGGAACTTGCCCCTCTACAGCTCCAGCTTCAGGACCAATTCTGGATGTTCCGAAAGCCGTAAGCAGCCTCAAAGCGTAGCAGAGCCTCTCCGTCCCCTTCCTGACCTCCTGGAAGTCTTTGTTCCTCAGGGTGCGGTAGGTGAGCACCCCCACGTCCTCGATGAACAGCTCCTTGGCCATGTGCCTGAAGATGTGCGCCAGGTACCCGTCGGGGCTGGCACCCTCATGGAGCCTCACCTCCGTCTCCTTCATGTCTCCAAACAGAGTGTCCACGGCGGCATCATTCGAGGCGAGGTCACTTTGCTCCGTTATCTGGACAATTTCACCTGAGGTTAACACGCAGTCAGCACCCTGGGAACTATGCAAAGCTGTGGGAACATCCTCTCAAAGGGCCTCCAGCTTCTTGTCATAACACGGGGCCACAATGATGTGGAAAACCTTGTCTGGGGACAGGTTCTGCCATCTGGCGAAGTAACCCTTCACCAGGGAGCCCATGATCTGCTGGGGAGACTTGGCCGTGCAGAGGTGGGGGTGAGGGGGTGACACAGCATGCACTCTGCATATCAGACCCAGCCGGGGCAGGCAGAGGTCAGCATGGGTAGCCGGGGCTCTTCCTCACGGTGCTGGCAGTACTGATGCACAGATTCCTTCTGACTCTCCAGGATGCTGAAGTCCGCAGCTATCTTCATGTCAAAGACAGTGCACCCCAAGGCTTTTGAGGAAGCCGCAGAGCCTTCTGGATGCATCAGTGACCCTGAGGCTGAATTTAGCAGCAAAATAAGGCAGAGACTGAGGACACACGGACACTGCCAGCACCTTGTGCTGTGAGGTATCACATTTCTTATTAAGGTTCAGAACACGGAAGAGGTCCTTGGTGTTCTGTTGAGAAACTTGGACTCCTCCCTCTGCGGTCACACAACTGTCACACACCAGGCAGTCACTCAGAAATATCTTGGCATTGGCCAATTTATGGAATTCTCCCTTCTCTCCATTCTCCTGAGCCAGACTCCAGACATTGACTGCAGCATTCTCTTGGTCATCGGTTTTGTTTTTTTACTACATTCCTTCCATGTGCAGTGCTCACACTTCATCTGGAGCAGGGCGGGTGGGGGCCCAGCTCGAGTGACCTGGCGGAAGCACAGGGAGAGCAGTTACCGCTGGTCACTCCTGGCACTGCTGGCGGTATCCTTTCTTCCTTGTGGAGTGTCTAGGGAGGGGAAGCGGCTGCAGTGCTCGAGGCCGAGTTCCAGGAGGCCGGCAGCATTGTCAGGATCGTGCCAGTGGTGCTGGTCCATTGGTGCCTGGCCTGTCCTCTGGAGATTGAACCTGCAGGACTACTAAGGGAGCCAGTCCCCAGTTCCACCCCGCCTCCGCCACTGATTGATTGGAGTCTGAGGGCTGGGAGGAGGGACCAAGAAGTCTGCCTTCTTCCCGCCTGCTCACTGGTCACTGCTGCCATGGATTCATCAGAGCCTGAGGGACCCCAGTTCCCCTGTTAGACATCCCCTGATGAATGGGAGCCTGCAGGCTGGGGGAGGGACCAAGCGGTCTGCCTTCCGCCAGCTCACCAGTCGCTGCTGCCATGGATTCATCAGAGCCTGAGGGACCCAGTTCCCTCATTAGCCATCCCCTGATCGATGGAGCCTGCTTGTTCAGTTATCCATCCGGTTGTTTAGGTCATAACGGCCTCTGGCTTTTTATATATTAGGATTGTCAATTTGTCACCATAAGGTTCCAATTCTGGCTTTACCATTGAATGATCTTAGATTGTTTACTAAAATATGAGTAACTAAGTTTATTAATATGCTTTAAATAGCTAACATTGATCAAAGTTATTCAGTTAATGTTGTGTTTTTCAAAGCAAAACGATTTGTACTTGCATAATTTGTATTATTTGGATCAGATCCTTAATTCTTTACTCTTCATCTGAATTGCAGTTCTGCCATCCAAGTATTATATAAAGGATAAATTTCCCTGACCTTCTTCACAATGTTCTGATAGCTAATGTTAATATAGTAATGTAGAGTTTCCACCAGCTCAGCAAAACAAGTAATATATATTTTTAAATGAAGGTGACTTACTTGAAGTCCCTCTTCCTAAATAATTAAGCATTCCTTATAGGTATATTGTATGTCTATATAAAGGAAATGGTACTAATATTAAAATAAATTTGAAATTTTTTTCTTTCTGCTTTATATATACACTAGAGGCCCAGTGCACGAATTCGTGCACGGGTAGGGTCCCTTGGGCTGGCTGGGCCAGCGGGCAGGAGTGGGGGGGGCGGGGGAGTGGGACCACAGGTGATTGGCCAGCCGAGGGAGTTTGGCTGTAGGAGCGCACTGACCACCAGGGGGCAGCTCCTGCATTGAGCGCCTGCCCCCTGGTGGTCAGTGTGGGTCATAGTAACCAGTCATAATGGTCGCTTAGGCTTTTATATATAGAGATTTTATAGGGCAACCCAAGTCTATGTAAAGTACCTTAATACAATTAAGTAAGTTTCTTTGGCTAATTTATTTTAAGTGATAATATCTCATTTACCTAAGATTGAAGTTTTAGTCTTTCAGGAATGATATTTTTAACCAATATACCATATAATGACGTATTGATTAAACCATGTAAAACTAACAATTAATCCAGGTTGTAGTGCATTGTCAAACTTGTATTATTATATCTATGTGAGGCTGTGATGCGTTAATGTGAGGTTTGATCAAAGGTGAGATTGAATTTATTGGTCTTGCTATATAAATATAAGATTTTAACACATTTAAAAGAACAACTTCATTGATACTTAGGTTTTTCACTAGAATATTCAAATGTTATATTATCATCTCAGAGTGGATCCACAAATAGAGACAATAACTAAGCATTTTTACCCAGAAGTATTTTAAAGGTTTATTCATGGATTAACATATCTCAAGCCCACAGAATGGTCCTGGTATATGGCATTTAATCAATATAAGGTCAATATTAATATTTCATATTTTGTGAAAAATTTGTTATACAAAGGAGCCTAAATAATCTAAAGCATGGGCATTACTCATTTGAGTATGTCTTAGCCCTCAGATTTCTTGGGAAGACAGAATATTGCAATCTATTACAGTTATATATTATAAATTACCTTAGCAGTCATAGAGTTCTCTAAAAATAAGATAAATGTTTAATGGAAATAAGCATTAATTGTTAACTGGGAAACAAGTCCAAGAAACTTTAAATCTATTAATCTGTTCTTATGCAATTGGGGACTCACTACAATTTAGAAACCTACATTGCTTACCAAAAAGACTCTTTTCAGTCTTTGCTTAGGAGTATAAACATCATTTTAAGTGTCATGGATGTCCTTTAAATTCTCACCAGTGAAGCACAGAAATATGATGTGCCCTACTACATTTCCACTAGGGGGTGATCTCCCATTGAAAGTAGTAAGAAGAGAAGGTTTGGAAACACTGTGGCCCTTCCTCCCAGTGCAAAATGGAAATTCTTGGTAGAAAGCTCTCAAATAAAATGTCTTAAGTAAAAGTAAGAAAAAAAAAATTAATACCTTTGGAGTTGTCTCCAACAAGAACTTTAAAATATTTATTACATTTTTTTTCAACTTCCAAATTTCAGGAGGTCAAGCTGTTTTTCTCATCAGTGTAGAATATAAGGAGCATTTCAGTTAAAGAGGACTTCACCTTTGCATCTTTTTAAATTACAAAATTTCCTATTCTGAAGAAAGTAATTTTCAAAGCAAAATTTTGCATATGTAATACTTTGTAAAAAAGTGTGCAGATGAATATTGAAAATACTGGGTGGAGACTTGAGAGGTTAGAATCTGAAAATAATCTAGCGCCTCCTCAGAATCAGGCACTGTGGTGGGCGGGTTTCATACATCGTCTCATTTAGTCTTCACAGTTTTCTTGTGTAGCCTATAAAGACTCCAAGACTACAGAACTCCAAAGGGGAGGTTGGCTAGAGATTGGGTATTAGGCAGTTATGATATGGGATAGAGAATTGGAGCTTCAAAATCACGTTGAAAACCGCCGACACCGGTTTGGCTCAGTGGATAGGGCGTCGGCCTGCGGACTGAAAGGTCCCAGGTTTGATTCCGGTCAAGGGCATGTACCTTGGTTGCAGGCACATCCCCAGTGGGGGTTGTGTAGGAGGCAGCTGATCGATGTTTCTCTATCATTGATGTTTCTGGCTCTCTGTCCCTCTGTCTTCCTCTCTGTGAAAAATCAATAAAATATTTTTTTTTTTAAAAATCACGTTGAAAACCATCACTAATCATTTACTAAAGTAAAAGGCTTTGAAGTACAGAAGTGGGAAATAAAACAACCTGTGATTTCCCTGATAAAGAGAAACATTGAGAGATCATGGGCATCAAGAGCAAAGCTGGCTGCTTCTGATTATTTCCCCCTGGGTTTTGTCTAAAAGAAATGCTTTACAACCTTGTTTTTATAGTGACTTTGAAAATTAGCTTTGGCTTCTGGTGAGCATCAGTTTCATATAGTCACCATTGTTTCTCATTTAATTTCCTGATAAAAATTTGACTCAAGTTTTGCCTTTAGTCAGAACTTTCACCATAAAAAGTTGTGTTTTAAATGCAATGGATACCTAAATTTAGGATTGAGAAAATAATACTTCTGATCTGATTTTCTTCAGCTTGCTACCATGCCTATAAAAACACACAGAGAAGGAGCAGCTATTGAGAGTTATTGCTTCTTTAGTTTTTGTAATTCATAAGAAATATGTTCTAATCTTTCTCAAGGGAGAACTCAGATAAACCACAATCTAATCTGTGGCTTTCCTTCTGCCCAGAGGGTTTTATGCTGACAGTGTGTGAAGCTCAGACCTCATGTGATCTGTCTTGGGGTTTAGGGAGATAATCTTCAGAGTGGATGGACACTTTCTTGCAGTATTTTTGGATTTTAAAAAAATGATTCCAACTTATTTTTATTTCATGTAAGAAGCATTGCTTCTTTATATTTTATTAACTTGGGGATTAATTAGACCTAAATAAAATATGTAGCATTTGAGATCTTTAAAGTCTATGTACAGCATATTCTTGATATCTTCCAAAGAAGAATGTTTATAAGATCTTTAGAAATTTCCAGGCTTGGGAACTAAAAATGTTTGGATAGTCCTCTGCTTTTGTTAAGTATTGAAATTTTGCTGGGAGTAGCTTTTTACAGCTACTTTTTCAACTTTTGCCGACATTGTATTTCTGGCATGTTCCTATTACCCACCCACAAACCTGCACGTTTTTATCTTTGAGGTGATGAATGTGGGAAAAGTCTGCTGCCCGATGGGCTAGGCTCACTACTAGTTCAGCAACTTGAATCCAATTCACCAGGCCCATGGCGTGAATTCTTCAAACCTATGTTTCAATAAAGTACAAATCACCATAGCTGTGCACCCTCAGGATGAAAACTAGCAATGTTAAATGCTCAAAGGACAAGAATCTGCTAGGCTGTGTTTTCGCTAGTATTGCCAGGATTGAAGGAACACCTCTTCAATCAGTCAGGGGTTTAAAATTCTGTACACACTGCAATAGATTGCCTGAAAGTATACATTTTATAGCCCTGAATATATATGGCTGATTTTATCAAGGCCTCAGATATGTCAAGATCCAAATGTTCAGTTTGTGAGTAAATTATGCAGTCAGCCCAGGTTTCTAAATAGCTCTGTATATGGCAGTAGAGTTCTGCTCTATTCAGTACGAAGTTCTTTACATTGATTAACAAAGGATCCCAAATATGACCTTTGTATTCTAGAAACATACCATGGTAAGGCAATAGTTTCCAATCCTGGCTGAATGTTAGAATTTCCTGGGGAGCATTTAGAGTATTCTAATACCGAAGCTTCACCCTAGATTAAATAAATCAAAATCATGAAATCAATAATTTTTAGAAAGTGTCCCTGGTGATTCTAATAGTCAGTAGCGGTTGGGAACCACTGGGTTAAACTGATTTATTTCAGCCATCTGGAAATAAAATGCTGGAAGAGTATAAGCAGGTAAAATAAGTTGACTGTGCAAGTAAGATATAACAAATGCAACAGATTTCACACAGTTTTATTTTTAAAAACACATATACAGGACGTGCTAGATGTCAGGCAGAGTCTTAAGTGATTGACTCACTTAACCCTTCTGGCAATTTTTTGAGGTGTACACTAAATTACCCCACGTACAGATGAGAAAATGGACCTCTGTTCCTCAAGGCCACTGAGCTGTCAAGGGGGTGAGCCTGACTTCAGAAGCCATGCTCCAATCCCTTGGTTCTCAAAGTGAGAATCAGTATGGCACTTGTTAGAAATGCGAATTCTCAGGCCTCAACCCTGGAGTTTGTTATTCAGTAAATCTCAGTGGGGCCTGTGAATTACCTTTCTAACTTTCACGGTGCTGCTGCTCTGGTCATCACACCTGGAAAACCACTGCAGTGTAGGACAGGGCCTCTCTAAAGTGTCCAGCTAATCTCCACTGTAGTCTCTCTAATTATAAGAATGATGTAAGTGTGAAAGTCCAGGTCTCAATAAACATAAAATATTTTTGTTATCCCTTTGTCAATTTGAAGAGGCATGGGCTGGCATTGTTCAGAGTTGATAACTCAGTGTGTAAATTGCATAGGCTGCCACTGAGTCTTTGAGGAGAGATTGGGGAAGTGAGATTAAATAGACAAAAAGGCAGTGAAAGAGAAGTGAGATTGTAGGTATAGAGTATCCTCACTCACTAGTCCTTTGACCACAATCCAACTATTTCCCCTTTTTGGTACTTTGTTCTATGCCATTCTTACTCCATTATCCTTTGGCTAAATAATTCAGTGGTTAGCAATATAATGCAGAAAATTACTCTTATGGGCTCATTTGTAGATGATATTTAGAGGAAATTAAAAGTCACATTCTAAGCTAGTTGTAGTATTAATATTGAGTCTTGTGTAGCTGTGTTGCAATGAGAGATATATTAGTATATTTGGAATTGTATAACTATAAGTCATGCTGTAAAAATGATTTATTTATATATGATATATATCATATATATTAGAGAGAATTTCTGTTAATAAGTTGGACAGGATATCAAGTAATGTTCATAGGAGGGAAAATAAATTATGAATTCATAGATTATTTTTCTGGCAATATTTCCACTCCAAAACATTAGTATTTCTGTGAATCATGTATAATATCCCAATATATTTTGTCAGAGCTTAGATCTTTCATATGACCTTGTCAAATACTAGTGTGAGTTTCGATCTCTGTAAGAATGTATTTTCAGCACAATTCTGTGTACTTCGTTATCTCATAGTCAATAAATGTCACACTGTGTATTCAAACTCAGAAGCAAAATGGAACTATTCAAAGGGCATTTTAAGTTCATTCTACAAAATTCTGTTTTCCGTTATAGCTAGTAATCCAGAATTTTTTTAAAAAGAGATCTAGCAGTTAGGTAATATGGATACACTTTTTTAAAAATTGATTTTAGAGAGAGGAAGGGAGAGGGAGAAAGAGAAACATTGATGTGAGAGAAATATCAGTGGATACACTTTTATTTCATGACATGGCACTAAGTAGGCATCAGATGTCTCATGAGTTCTGCTCCTGTCACATGATTTCTTTGTCTGAAATATGGCTTTCTCTCTATCTGTATTCATCAGTCTGATGCTTCCCAGGAGTTGCAGGGGAGACCGACTTACAGGAAACACAGACTTACATTTTAAGCTGTTTTACCAACCATATCCATCAGCAAATGGAATCATTTTATAAATTTTTTTATTAATTTCAGAGAGGAAGGAAGAGGGAGAGATAGAAACATCAATGATGAGAGAGAATTACTGATAGGCTGCCTCCTGCATGTCCCTTACTGGGAATAGAACTCACAACCCAAGCACATGCTCTGACCAGGAATCAAAAAATGACCTCCTAGTTCATGGGTTGATGCTCAACCACTGAGCAATACAATTATCTCCTATAAAAGTATGCTGCATCAAAAATAGTGTTGCAGCTCAGCTAGTGTAGCTCAGTTAGTTGAGCATCATCCCATGTACCACGAGGTCGCTGGTTCGATTACAGTCAGGGAATCATACACCATGACCAAGTGAGATTTATTCCAGGGAAGCAAGGTTGGTACAATATTTGCAAATCAATTAACAAGACACATCACAAACATAATGAAGGCTAAAAATCACATGATCATAACAATTAATGCAGAAAAAGCATTTGGTAAAAATCCAACACTCATTTGTGATAAAAACTCTCAGTGAAATGGGAATTGAGGGATCATACCTCAACATAACAATGGTCAACATCATACTCAATGGGCAAAAAATAAAAGTTAATATTTGGAATAATGCAGGGATGTCCACTTTCACCACTCTTACTCAACAAAGTACTTGATGTCATAGCCACACCAGTTAGACAAGAAGAAGAAATAAAAAGTATCTAAATTGGAAAGGAGGAAGTAAAACTGTCACTATTGGTAGATGACATGATATTGTACATAGAAAATGCTAAAGACTTGACCAAAACACTACTAAATCTAATAAACGAACTCGGCAAAGTATCAGGATACAAAATTAATATTCAGAAATAAGTGGCATTTTTATACACCAATAATGAACAAAAAATAAGGAACCTATTTATTGGTAAAATTTAACCAAGGAGGTAAAAGACCTGTACTCAGAAAATTATAACATACTGAAAAACAGAACTTGAGGAAGATACAAATAAGTGGAACAATATACCATGTTCATGGATAGGAAAAATTAGCATCATTACAATGTCCATACTACCCAAAGCAATCTACAGATTCAATGCTATTCCTATTAAAATTCCAATTGCATATCTCACGGATATAGAACAAATATTCCAAAAATTTATATGGAACCACAAAAGAGCCCAAATAACCTTAGCAATCTTGAGAAAGAAAAATGAAGTTGGTGGTATAACACTACCTGATATAAAACTATACTACAAGGCCATATTAATTAAAACAGCATAGTATTGGCACAAGAACAAGCATATATATCAATGGAAAGAAGAGAGCACAGAAATAAACACACGCCTTTATGGTAAATTAAGGAGGCAAGAACATAGAACGGGTTAAAGACAGTCTCTTCAGTAAATGGTGTTGGGAAAATTGGATAGATACATGCAAAAAATGAAACTATATCACCAACTAACACCATACACAGGAATAAACTCAAAATGGATTAATGACTTAAATCTAAGTCGAGAAACCATAAAAATCCTAGAATAAAACATAGGCAGTAAAATTTCAGACATTTTTCATAGCAATATTTTTGCCAATATATCTCCTCAGGGAAGGGAAACAAAGGAAAAAATACACAAATGGGACTACATCAAGCTAAAAAACTTTTGCATAGCAAAGGAAACCATCAACAAAATGAAAAGGGAATAGAAGGAAACCATCAACAAAATGAAAAGGAAACCATCAACAAAGGAAACCATCAACAAAATGAAAAGGGAACCCAATGAATGGGAGAACAAATTTGCCAATGATACATCTGATGAAGGGTTAATATCGCAAATATATAAAGAATTTATACAACCCAACACCAAGAAGACAAACAACCCACTTAAAAATGGGCAAAGAACCTGAAGAGACACTTCTCTAAAGAGGACATGCAGATGGCCAATAGACAAATGAAAAATGTGTAACCTCACTAATCATTAGAGAAATGCAAATTAAAACCATAGTGAGCTATCACCTCACACCTGTCAGAATAGCTATCATAAACCAATCAACAAACAATAAGTGCTGGTGAGGATGTGGAGAAAAGAGGACCCTCGTGCACTATTGGTGGGCATGCAGACTGTGGCAGCCATTACGGAAAACAGTATGGAATTTCCTCAAAAATTTTAAAAATGAAACTGCCTTTTGACCCAGTGGTCCCACTTCTGGGAATGTATCCTAAGACTCCTGAATCACTAATTCGAAATAATATATGCACCCCTATGTTCATTACAGTGTTATTTATAATAGCCAAGATCTGGAAACAGCCCAAGTGTCCATCAGTAAATGAGTGGACAAAAAAGCTGTGATATATTTATACAATGGAATACCACTCTTACCTTTTCTGACAACATGGATAGACCTGGAGAATATTAGGCTAGGTGAAATAAACCAGTCAGGGAAAGACAAGTATATGATCTCACTTATACATGGAATCTAATGAACAAAATAAACTGATGAACAACATAGAAACAGAGTCATGGACACATGGAACAGACTGACAGCTCTCAAAGGGGAGGGATGCAGGGGGACTGGATGAAAGAAGGTGAAGGGATTACGCAAAAGTAAAAATCATATATATATATGGTGTCCCCAAAATGTATACATACTTTGCCATTATTAATTCCAATGGGTTAAAACTGGAAAAGGAAGAAACATCAATTGAACTATGAACTATCAGCTGTTAAAGTGTGTATACATTTTTTTGTGACACCCTATGTATAAAACACATAGACACCAACAGTGTGTTGATAGCCAAAGGGAAAGAGAGATGGGGGTAGGTGGAGCTGGGCAGAGGGGGGTTGATGGGGATGGAAAGAGACTTTGCTTGGGGTGATGGGCGTGTGATGCAGTGTGCAGATGAAGTGTTATTGAGTTGTACACGAGAAACCTGTCTGCTTTTGTGAATGAATGTCACCCCAATAAGTTGAATTTTTAAAAAGCTCCTAAGTTAGATTAGACATGTGAAAGCATGTAATACTTTTTAATCTCTGCACACTCACAGTAATAAGAGTGCCCACCTCATAGAGGTGTCATGAACATGCAGTTCAAGGGGCGTGTTTGATCAGTACAATAATGTATTCACCAGAAACAGATTCCATGAAAGCCTTCTCATGTGTTGTTCCTGAAGCAAAACACTTCATTTTTTAAATCGCCCTTGCCATTTTCAAAATAGCTGCATGTTCTCTTCAGATTGCCTTCCTTTCTCGCTCTGCTTTAGGATATTGTCTAGCAGCTCCAGGCTGAGTGACATGACCCTCCTGCTCCCTTTCCTCGTACCTATTTCTCTTCCTGCTGATTGCCTGCAGGAACATCTGTCCTTGGCGGACTCCTGAAGATACCATTCTAGCGTGGCACAGTTCTCCCTAAATCAGTCCTGGATCTGTCATCTCTCCATGGGGTCTGTAGCTGTCCCTTTGGAATGTGCAATTGACACATGTTAAAACCTGAATAATGTCAACAGCCTTGTATGTGGAGTATGATCGCAACTATGTAAACTCTGTGTGTGTGTGTGTGTGTGTGTGTGTGTGTGTGTGTGTGTGTGCAGGAAAAAAGTAAGCAAATATTGCATAAGTGTTTATTGGACTTAGATGATTCTCTTTTATTTTACAAACCTTTCCCAGTGATATTGAAAGATGATTGCAGAGAAGACCTCTTTTATTTTTCAAATCTCATACCCTGTCCCCACTCTACACTTCAAAAAGAAAGGTTTTCGTTTTCTCTTTTTTTATATATTTTTACTTCCATGAATAAAGAAAACAGAATCATTTTGTGAGCAAATAATCAAGTTTAATTTTTTTATGGAAATAGGTTTATATTCCTAAATTGTAATGTTAGATCTGAAAAGGTCACTGCAAAGCATGAATTTTCCATTTCTAGTAAGTGTTTCTCCATGTTAACATTTTCTAACATTATGTTTTATATCTCCAGCTTACCGTAGTTTAAAACACCAAATTCTTTACTATTTATGAGGCCCCTTGTACACAATAGCCCTGATCATTCTGCACAAGCCAGAATCTGATACTTTATTGCCCCCTTTCTCTTTGTTCCTATAGCTACTTATACTTACACAAGATCTTCTGCCCCAATCTGTGACACTATTAATTTAGAGCCCACTTACCCTTTTATCACCTGGGGTATTGGAGCATTGTCTCTGCTGACTTATTGTCTGTGCCCAGCTGTATTTGTGAAATTCAAGCAAGTAGGAACAAAGTGCATGTCATCATTAGTGCTAACTAACGTTTGATCTCAGCACAGTCAGGTTGCATGATGATACTCAAGGCAGAGCTGCTCTTTGGAATGAAACTGTCCTGGGTTCTTCTTCCAAACTAGCTTCCTAGGGAAGCCCAGCATGGGTCTTCCGAGCCTCAGGGCAGATTCCTCTTATAATGGCTCAAAGATTCCTTCTCCTCCTATTCCCAAGTTGTCTCCCCTCACTGACCACACAAGAGGTTCTCATTTCTTGTCTAGAGGAGGCTTTTTTTTTTTTATCCCCAGTTCATTGTCTAGCCCAAAGTGACACAGCTTATGTGCATCAGTGCCTCCTTTCTCCTCCAGAATCTCCCTGGCGATTCCCTCATTTCCCTCCCAGAATTATTTCTGAAAATCCTTTCTGGGAAGTTTTAAGATAGCTGACCCAAATAGCAACAATAGCATTTCCAGCAGTAAAAAGAGGAGGGTTATACTCCTACAGCCTTAAGCAATCATACTAATTATCTCACAAGAGTTCACAAAAATGTGACAAGAACACATTATTAATTGTAATGTTCACTCTCTGATACAATCAGGCTATAAATACTGTCTTCTAGGTCCAGGTCAGCACCATGCTTTTAAATATATTCTAGAAATAAGTTTGTCACTTTTTATAGCCAATATTTAATTCTTCTGGCATGTCTGTTCCTATGGTCTAAACAAGAGTTCCCCTGAATCAAAGAGAAGGAAGATTCATGGGCAGTATTAATCTTATAACTTTAATATTCTGGGCAAGAAGCTTAATTGGCACATGCTTTTCTTCCTGATGTTGCCGTAGTTGGCTGTGATGAATTATTCCACCTCTATGGGCAGTTGGCTGGTTCCAAGTAGAATGAATGATCCTTTCTGATTTCATTAGCCCATTGCTCCTCCTGAAATGCAGAGTTCGCTACCTATACAGATTGCCTGAGATACGCAGAGTCCATCTGTGTGACACTGGTTGGAATGCCAGCCTGAAAGCCTTGCCAGCATAGGTCAGATACTCAAAGATTTGACTAACTCATCGTAAGTGGAAATCATCTTTCAGCTTTAGCTTAAATCATTTGACTTTTAAAGAAATTATTGTAGTAAAAACAGAATTGTAGACTGAGTAGTGTTATATTTTGCAACATATATAGACAATTTGGCATCATTTCAGGGGAGACAGACTACCTTTTGGAGGCTGGATAAAAAAGTTGAGATGGGAATGGAGAGCATCCTATTTCCTACAGTGTGAGTGTGGCAACCTCTCAGCACTCAGGCAGAGCTGAATGGGGGCATGTCAAGGAGAACACAGAAACCTGTCACTTGGTGTGATGAGGAACAAATAGGAGGTCCGTCTGGTGGAGAACAAGGAAGTGGTGGGAGTGAAGGAGTGATGGAGTTGATGTGCCTCCAGGATGCAGAGGAGCCCAGAAGATGTGTCTCATGTTAGTAATTTCTACTAAGGAGCCATGCAGTAATGAGACTTTGGTGATGGAATGTTGGGAATAAGGCTTCCAAACCATTTAGTTTATAGCCAATGAAATGTAAGTCCAAAGAAGTCCCTTTGGGATCTCATTCCTCAATACTGACAGGCAGGAATAAATAACACATCTAGTATCAAACATACCATATATCTATTACAAATTACCATCAGTTTTCTTTCTGCACATATAACCTTAAAATGAACAGTTGTGCCTAGTCTTTTCATGGAAGTGAAATTTCCTTTTCTAAATTACCCTGGATAAAGCACTTTGCCAAGCGATCCCTTAGCCAAGGGTCCATGCAATAGGAGGGCTCCAACACTTTGTATTCCGGGTGTGTCATTGGGCGAGGCTGCGGGAATGAAGATCCTGCCAAGTCTCCCTCTTCTTTCATGTACAGAGAGGAGGATGGAGAAAGACGACCAGAAGTCCAGTTTGCTTTCATACTGGACACATCTTAGAACAAATGACAGCACTGTTGATAATTACTCAGATAACAGGTAAACAAAGACTATCCTGGGGACACCAAGAGGGTATCCATCTCATCTTTGACCCCCCAGACAAGGGCATCGGACCCTCCCATTGTACAGGTAGGAACACTGAGATTTAGAGAGAAATAATTTGCCCAAGGTCATATTTAAAAAGTGGAATGTGCAGGATTTCAACTCTGAACTGGCCGACCCCAGAGCAGATTCTCTGTATTTTCTTTCTGCACAGTTCAGCATTTCCCAGATTGTTTGCACAAACATGCCATTTTGTGGCTGCGATTGCAGGGGTAAGGGTTGAATGTTTGAGGACAATGGAACTGTGCTAAATACCCCAGCTAGTTCTCTGTGTGGTTGATTCATTATGTTGGTGTTTAGTGTGTGAAATGCCTGTGAAGGACCTCAGACCTCAGGGAGGAGCCCCTCATGGCCACTCATCTGCCCTCTCCCACCTGGAGCAGCATGGGCTCTGAGTTTCCATCTGAATTCCAAGCTTCTGTTTGAATGTTCAGTCTTTACTCCCAACTGCAGGGGTTTCTTTCCCCTGGTAGAGGTTCGTTGCTTGTATTCTTGACTCATCATCCATGTTGTTTTCTAAATTAGAAACCTCTGCTTTGTGCCCTGGCAACCCCCATCCTCTCATTTATATGGAGAGGCTTCCATTCTTGCTCCTTGGTGTCCTTCACCTCCTCCAGGGCCTCATTACCTCTTGTTTAGGTAATTTTAGGGGCTTCCCTCAAGTCACTCTGCTATGTTTTTTTTCTTACATTGCTATTAAGGTCTCTTCCTGAAAAACAAACCTGATCAGAGCACAACTTGGACTGATTCTATGGTATTCTCTGCTGCCTGCAGATGACATTGTCTTCCCAGAATAAAATAAAATGAGAGAGAGAGAGAGAGAGAGAGAGAGAGAGAGAGAGAGAGAGAGAGAGGAGGGAAGGAAGGAAGGGAGAAAGAAGAAAGAACGTGACTGTCTCAGGGACACATTGGGTAACACTGCTGGTTGCACAAGTCAACCAGTTGCTCCAATCTGGTGTGCATGCTGCTTTCTGTAGCCCCGAGTCCAAGCATGTGGCTGGGACTGCCTGGAAGGAGAGACTCCTTTTTCTAATTTGCACAAAAATTTCTCCACTTGCCAAGCCATGTGCCCATAGGGCTTCATCCATCTGGGGATCAGCACCTTATAAAAATGTGCCCAGCTGCTCTGCAAATCTCAAGGGTGGGGACTGTCTTTATAGTGCTTCCCTAATTTGAATTCAAATATGAATCGTTTGGGGGGGGTCTTATAATATGCAGATTTTGATTCACTGGTTCTGGGAGCTGGTGCTGCTGAGCCACGCTTTGAATAGCAAGGTTGTCAGATCTAGAAGTGTTCTTCGGATATAGCAGGGGCTAGATGGCTACATGGAAGGAAAGGAGGGATGGAGGGATAAAGCCATATGTCATACACACCAGAGACCTAAAGATCTATTTTTCTAATGTATTGAGAGTAAAAATGCAAAGTAAAGATAAAATGACAGAGGAGAATGGTGAATTTTTTTTCACAATTCAGGACCAGACTGTGAATCCATTAGAGGAGTTCTCTGTGCTCCCTGGATTTTCTCTGCAGGCCTAAGCATAAAGTCACGTCCACAGAGCCTAGACATACCTATATACATAGGGTACATCTCGTGTTCAATAACTACTGTGAAATGTTTGTGTGCTGTGATGTTTATGTAATTTTTGAGGAATTTAGGGCAATAATCTTGTTGAATAGACTTGAACCCATTCATTTAAATATTTACTTGTTTTCCACTAAGCAATAACAAAAAGTGCATACTTTGTCATTGGTGATGGATAAGCAATAAGGGAAAACACATTTATTTTATCGCCAAATTGCTTATCTCATTTTGGAAGTGAAGAAAGTGAGGCTGAGAAGGATGAGGCTGGGTGTAATGGAGCTGGCAATGGGCTGAAAGCAAGAGCTGCCCTGGCGGTTCATGGCCAAGTGACCCTAGACGAGTGTCTCTGGGCCTCACTGCGCTCCCTGCACAGCTCATCAATCCGGCAGGCATGTATTTATGGAGCGCTTACTCTGTGTAAAGATCCTGGACCCAAGGTGGGATGCGTAAGCACAGTGTGTTGGGTGACCGCAGGACCCTTTTTCAGTCGTAAAGTCGCTAATATCAAAGTAGGCATGAATACATGAACAAATAAGTAAATAAGTAAATGAATACACACAAACATGAAATCAATCTGTGATAACAGCAGATTTAGGTACTCTTCGGTGTATTGTTTCTTTTGTTATTTCCCCTCTATCATTATGAGACCATATTTCTTCTTGGAGTTGAATTAAATCTCTTTTCAGATTTTAAGATTTGGGCAAAGCAAAAGATGGGTCTTATCTAGGCAGACTTTTGTTTTGTGTGGCTGTCTATGTCTTAATGAGGAATGATTCCCCACTTAGGCTTGTTCTTGAAGCCTTACTGGAAAGGAAGAAAAAAATAGACATTGTTGTTCTCTAAGAGCCTGTGGCAAGTAGCACCAATTCTAACAACGCTGTCTGGAAGGCAGTATCTGTGTCCGTTTTCAAAGAGAGGTGCTCCTTCCACAGTGTGGCTACACAACAGCTAGGGTTGGCTGTTAGGTTGAGGGTCATGTTGCTTATGGCAGTTTCCAAACTGAACAGAGATTTCCAGGAAACTTATAAATATTTTGGCCTACCTAAATAGTTCACAATCAAAGAAAAGAGACTATTGTCAGCCAGGAGTAAGTTTATTAAGGTACTAGAGGCCTGGGATCCCTCGGCCTGGCCTGCAGGATCGGGCCAAAACCTGCTCTCTGACAGCCCCCAAGGGGTCCCAGATTGTGAGAGGGTGCAGGCCAGGCTGAGGGACCCCACCAGTGCAGGATGGGGGCCAGGGAGGGATGCGGGAGGTTGGCCAGCCGGGGAGGGACCGCGGGAGGGCTCCAGGGCATGTCCGGCCATCTCGCTCAGTCCCAATTGGCCAGACCCCAACAGCAAGGTCACCTACTGGTTGGAGCATCTTCCCCCTGGTGGTCAGTGCATGTCATAGCGACTGGTCGACCAGTCAACTGTCTGCCCCCTGGTGGTCAGTGCACGTTATAGCAAGCAGTTGAGCAGCCTTAGCACTATCATTAGCGTATTATGCTTTGATTCGTTGAACAGCTGGCCAGACACTTAGCATAGTAGGCTTTTATTATATAGGATAGTGTGTTTTCCTTTCATGTCACTTCTAAATGTTATACCAACACATATTAGAAGCAGCATATAACATGAGAGAATTGCCTACATAGGCGTGTTCCTCTTGTCCATTTGCTCTCACATTAGTGGTCCAGAGAAGTGATGTTGACTGACCACCTGGCAATTTTTCTGTGGTGTGAGATGCTGTCTAGCCATTAGATTTCATGCACTTGGAACAAATATGCTAGCATCCATCCCACTGGCCTTTTCTTGAATTGGTAGGTGTGACCCCCATCCTCAGAAAGTGGAGAAAAAATAAGGTTAGTTAAAGGCCCAATAGCCAAGATAGCCATAAACTAAAAACATTTCCACCTAATATTCATAAAGTAAAAGAGTCATTTTAAAGAGTTGCCAGAGTGTTAAAAATAAAATTAGAGATATTTGAAACCATATATATTGAGTCCCAAATAGGGAGGCCGTTTTCAGAAAAAGAGTAGGTTTTAAATTCACCATACTCAATCTAATGTATATGGTGATTTTACAAATAAGTCTGCTAAGACACATCAGTTACTGCTTTTTCTCTCAAGTTCCCAAGTGTCAACACACACACACACACACACACACACACACACACACAGAGTTAGTGCCATAAAATAGCTTGTAACACAGTGGTGACAAAATTAAGATAAACAAATTAAGATAAACAGTTCTAAGAGCAATGGGGGGAAAGCAGAGAATGGATTAAACCATTTAAGTTTCACAAAAGTCAGATCATAAAGTAGAGGATGGGATTTGCTGGGTGGTTTATAAGTGATGTCTACAGGATGGGCACCCTGGTGGCAAAGCAGTGTCTCCAAGCACTGAAATCACTGCTAAGCCGACCAACCTCGGCCTGCGAAGTTCGGCTTCCATATCCCTCGTTCTCTGCCCCCAAATCCCTCTGTGGAAACACCCTACTGAGAAGGAGCCGGCAGCAGTAATCTTCATACCATGACTACAAAACGGGAGACAGTGTTTGCATCTTACAAGTTTATCCATGCTTCAATTTGCTAAAAAGTACTTTTGGTAAGAATATTAAAAACATGCACTTTGAACTTGTACTGTTCAGAAATGTAGCTCTTTAAATTTGGCTCTAAGTGTGATTTCTCTCTCCTTATTCTTAGAACATCTCTCACATTTTGCTCTCAATGTCAGTAAAAATTCTAGCCGAGAGAATGCTTGTTTAAAAAATAAATGGATTGAGTGTCCCTCATGCTGCATTTTTCTGCTTTTTCACTTCATCCCTAGAGAACGAGAGGAAGGGTTAGAAAGGAAATGCTGAGCTATGAATAATGAAATTTCAATGTAGAGATAGCGATGAACTCCAAATAAGTATCTATTTACGAAATGAATAAGAGGGTTCAAATTTAGCCTCCTGATCCCCATTCTGATCCCAAACCTGTGCACGAATGTGACTGTTGCTGGGGAACAGGTGTGTTTGCCTTTGAATGTCTTGAATCGATGGTGGCAAAACAGATAAGTGGTCCCAGAGAGCTGCTCTTGGAAGGATGTGCTACTCTCCAAGATTTCCTTATGGAGGGGGCCTGACTTTTATATTTTTTGAATTTATCTCTTATGATTGTGCACACTAGTCCCAGGAATGTCATCCCTCCTGCTTTGTAGCTAATAAAAGGTGCACAATTAATCCAAGCTTTTAAGCTGGGCTATAACCTCCCAGCTCTCAAGGTGCCTCCGTCCCACACTTCTTTGATATATTTGATATTGTTCATTGTGCTAATACGTGGGCTTTAGCTTTTGCCTACCTTTTTATGCACTTATTTCCTCATTCTCCTTTGACAATTGCTATTCCAATTAATAATCACGTGTGAGGTTGCCTGAGAACTGATTTCATGTCTGTCCCCAGTAGAGTCCCTAACACATTGTGGGTACCCGGTAAATATGTGTGTATTGATTTCCTGCTGAATGGCCTCTGCTGGGCTCATTAACCTTACCTGAGGAGGAAAGACCAGGGTTGCTGGTTATATGGCTCTCGTGAGCGTCTGAGGCTGTAACATGCAATCTTGCTGCTCTGCGTCCAAATCCTTTTGCGACATGTTGGGCCGTGTTTATAGTCATGAAGGAACCAATTCTGAATCAGTGGAGACATGATTTGCCTGTGGCATTAAGCAGCGCTTCCTAGTAAGAATGCTGTCTAGCTGTCCTTTTGTTCCTGCAGTGATCAGATTGGCTTGTAATTGTGTTATAGGAGACAGTGAGAGAGCGCGAGAATGAGAGGACGAGAGAGACCCTGCTCTGTCTGGAAGCTGAGGCGTGCATGTTGATCTTATGAATTTATGATTTCATGTTTTTGCCCTGGTAAGCCAGAATGTGAATGGTCAGGTCATTCACATTTCATTTCTTGGCATTTATTTTCCCCCCTATAATTTAAGAGTGGCATGACCGTATTAGATCATACAAACCAGGGCAGTTTGAGATAAAAGAGGCACTTGAATAATTATCTAGGAATGAAAAGTGCCCTCAGGAACTGTGGGGTCACCTGGTCATTGTTGTCTTTTTTCCTTTACGCTCTTACTTCACTTGCCAGCCACCTCTATCTGACTTCAGCAGATGCACCAAAGGGCCTTGCTGTGTGCTGCTGCTCAGGGCTGCATGGCTCTGCTAGCACTTCCTGGCTTTGCCCCATCTTTTAAAGGACAAGGAAGACGCCGGCATCGCCCAGCAAAGGCTGCATCTGTTTTTCTCTGACACATCAGCAGACACGATCGGGGCATCTAACCTGAGTCTAGCAGCAGCTTTGTTTTCCAAGCAGATATTATCAAACATCCTGCGCTAGGCAAAAGTGCTGTAGCAAGAGTCAGTGTGACTCGGACCAGATTTCTCTCTTGAGCTAATCATCATGGACCTTGCCTTTTTCTAAATTTCAACCTGTGGGGAATTATGTCAATAATATTAACGTTTCCAAAGTAGACCTCTGTTTTATGCCATATACCATGCCACTTTCCTGCATTATCTCATCATTAAAACAACCTACCCTGCAAGCTAAGTGTCATATCCCCATGTGAAATCTGAAGAAGAAGAGCAGAGAGATTGGAGACTTGCTTACTCAATAAACTGTAGATTCTGGGTTGCATCCTAGATCTGTCTGACTCAAAGGCTGTGTTCTTTCTACTAAGCACTGATGCCTCTTTAATTAATAACAACCACCAACTCTACAACATAATTATGTCTTGTTCTCAGTTATTATCTGGTAGTCATTTTCTATAATGCTATGAGTAAAAATATTTTATTTTATTTTCATGTTACTTATGACTACTGTTAAGTCATAAATTAGGAACACTAGACCAGTGGTCGCCAACCTTTCGGACCTCACGGGCCACCAGTGGTCCGCGGACCACCAGTTGGCGACCGCACCACTAGAGTCACAAAATTCTCAAGTACTCAATTTAGGTAAATAAAGGAACTTGCCAATGCTGGAATTCCGAACCTAGCAGCAGCTGCTTAAGGGTTAACCTGTTTTTTGTGCTTTTTCTCCATGAAGATGCACTAACAAGGTTTTGTTCTATTCTAAAGATTATTTCAGAGCGTAGGATGCTTTATTATGATTATACACTATTGGTGTTCTCAATTCCATAAATATATGCTTTGAAATATAGCAATGAGGTACAATTTCCGCACCTTATCAACTAAGAAAGGAAAGTATGTACCTAAATTGTCACCACCACATTAACAATTTGCAACTTTAAATTGTTCACAGAGTTTGAAAGAAGTATATCCCAACTTTATCGTTATGGAGAATCTAATATAAAATGGAATGTGTTTAGTTTGTTCCAAGAAAATGTTTTCAGTTCTAAAAATGAACATCTACTGAGGAATGAAAACAGCTAAATCCCATGGAGTATTAACAAATTTTTTTTTGAAATTAAAAGATATTTCCTAACACCTTTGTTTCTCATTAAAGGAAGGGCAGAGGCTTGTGTGTACTGATAAAACTGTGGGATTCCCTCCGCGCCCCTGCGCCCCCAAAGTCCTCTGCCTAGAGAATGCTCAAGCAAAGTTATGGCTCTTCTAGTTGGCCGATACTTTAGGGAAATGTCCTCAGGAAAACACTTATCTCCTCACTTCTAGGGATGCACATCTAAACTGGGTAGACACAGAAAGTCCCCTGTGCCCGATTTCCTCATGATAATCCATGCCAGTTATGTGGGTGGTCTGCAGCACTGTGTATTCTCCACTATATAGTATGCCTGAAATAAAACATTCATAAAAGATATCATCAATTTAGCTCAGACCTTTCCTTGACTGATGGGCCCATGGAAGAGTGTTTGGGTTAGTGTTTGACCAACCTGAAATGTGGGCTCGTTCAAAAGGGTCGGTTAAACAAGGGCTTCCAAGCTCATTACTCATGCTGTGCCACTTGTTGTATGTGGTTAAGGGTCCCAGACTTTTCGGTAAACAATGGAATCCCTTGGCTTTGTCAAGGGATTTTTGTGCTTTTTCTCCATGAAGATGCACTAACAAGGGTTTGTTCTATTCTAAAGATTATTTCAGAGCATAGGGATTCAATTTCAAGGGATTATTGAATCCCTTGGCTTTGTCAGAAGTCCTCCCTGTTCACAGGGCCTAGACATCCATGCTATTGTAAACTCGGTGTCCCTATAGTAGGAATTCAGAAAGGATCTATTGAATGAATCAACTTTCCATTTCAACTTTAAGCTGTCCAAGCCCAGAGACAACCTCAAACAAGCATATTTATTCCTGCTAGTCATAAATTCATCAGACTTAAGCCATCTATCATGAGGCTAATTCTGTACTAGGAACTGGAGCTGCCACAGTGAGTAAGTTAAATAGGGTCCTGAACCTCAGAGAGCTCACAGTCTAGAACAAGGAAAAATATTTAAAACAATACTAGTAAATGATTATAATATAATATAAAATAACCCATTATTCCTTTTTTAAATATATATTTTTATTAATGCCAGAGAGGAAGAGAGAGGGAGAGAGAGAGAGAAACATCAATGATGAGACAGAATCATTGATTGGTTGCCTCCTGCACACCCCACACTAGGGATCAAACCCACAACTCGGGTATGTGCCCTGACCAGGAATCAAACCATGACCTCCTGGTTCTTAGGTTGACACTCAACCACTGAGCCACGCCAACTGGGCTAACCCATTATTCTTGGTGTTTAAGCCACAGTGCCAAAATACAAGGTGGTATAAATAGCTAGACCTTTTATTTTGCAATGGTCTGTCTGGAGATACTTATGATAGTCAGAGCTGGGGGTACATCTAGTCAATAGAAGCCAAATGGCTGCCAAATTTCCTATATCCTACAATGTGCAGGATACCCCCTTCACACACACACACACACACACACACACACACACACACACACATTTTCTAGCCCCAAATGTCAATAGCACCAAGGTTTGAAAAGTCTGAGACAACCTAATACAGGCCTCAGAATCAGACTTCTATAATCTTTCCCCAAAGACATAAAAGTCACAGTTAATACTTTCTAAGTCCTTTGCTAGGTATAATTTACTCAGAAAATCTTTATTGGAAATTACTATGAGACTATAAGGTATGGCACTTCTTGACTCATTCTGTATTTTAATTGTACCTGTTGGAGAGATGGTTATTAGCACTGAGTCCTGGGATTTTTATGTAAAAGACTATATAGTCATTTACCAAATTACCAAAAGCTCCTCTTGGTAGACATAAGAAGGACTCATAGTCTCAGCACTATGACAAAGGCAGAATTAGACACTTTTAATAGTTTTGCGTTCATTAAACTCTCAATCGTCTATGAAATAATTGTGCATATTACTTGTAATATGTTTTTTCTTCTCCGAGTCAGTCTTGGAATTGACCCCTTGTGGTTATAGACATGTGTGACTTTTGGGTGGCCTTGGGTGCTATCTGGGACACATAATTTATACTTTTAATTGTCAAGAACTTGGAATTAATGACTATTATGATTTTCACTGTACCCCAAAAAGTAGATTTCAGAAGTTAAGCACAGAGATAAGTTCATAAGATGAAAAAGACAGTGAAAGGGTCACTAAGAATAGCCACCAACCTGAGCGAGAGCAGCAG
The DNA here is from genome assembly GCF_027574615.1 of Eptesicus fuscus. Taxonomy (NCBI): domain Eukaryota; kingdom Metazoa; phylum Chordata; class Mammalia; order Chiroptera; family Vespertilionidae; genus Eptesicus; species Eptesicus fuscus. Next base: position 71,916,008 of record NC_072478.1, read on the forward strand.
TGGAAAAAGCTGGGTTTACCCCCAAGCTATACTCTTTATTTTGATCACCTACTTCCACCCTATGCTTACTTCTAATTCTTAATTTCAGTTTTTTTATGAAAATAATACTGGAGTATTATGATTAATAACTATTAGTGTTATGTTAAAACATTTGCGCATCTACTAAATGCCATTTACGTAATTATTTATGTACATTTTTCTACCAATCCTTTGAACAGCCTAGCGCGATCTATTCCTTTTGTTATTAAAGGGGACAATGAGGTTGAGAGAAGCTCTGTTGCTTTCCTGGGGTCACACAGTTTGTAAGTGACAGATCTGGATTCAAACCCAGGTTTTTCTGCTTCTGAACATGGGGTATGGTCCTGATCACCAAGTTATAACTGTTCGGGTGCACATGGTGATTTATTCTAATCTTTAAACGATTTACTTTGTTGTATTTTTTTTCCATTAGAAAAGTCATAAGTTTTATGACACCTTTAGAAGGGAAGCCTTATAAATCAAAATATAATATACAGGTTATATATTTTGATAAGGCACAAAAAGGATTGGGATCATTACGTTGACAATGGCAGGTACTGGTCAAGAACATGGAGCATTGTTCTGAATCCTAATCTCTAATTATGGGTTTATGTGGCATCTGATTTACATGTTGAAGACATTGACTCTCTTAAAGAGAGCCTTCACCTGTTGAGAGGGAAAGCTTAATCGAGTTTAAAAATGCTATTCCAAATATTATTGAAATTGAAAGTTATGGTACATCTACACAATGAAATACTACACTGCTATAAAAAAGAAGGAATTCTTACCATTTGCAACATCATGGATGGAACTGGAGAGCATTATGCTAAGCAAAATAAGCCAGTCAGAGAAAGATAAACACATGATCTCATCATTTGTGGAATATAATGAACATCATAAACTGATGAACAAAAATAGATACAGAGAAAAAGAGCATCGAACAGGCTGTCAAACTTCAGCGGGAAGGCAGGAGAGGGTTGTGGGGGGCGCGGGTAAGAGATCAACCAAATGACTCAAATGCATGGACAGAAGCATAACCAATGGACACAGACACTAGGGGGGTGAGGGCATGTGCAGGAGGTGGGTAGGCCAGGGGGAGGTCAATAGGGGGAAAAGGAGATATATGTTCTATTATTTGTAATACTTTAAACAATAAATAAATAAGTAAATAAATAAATAAATAAATACAAAAGAAAGAAATTGCTGATAACTATTAATACTATTACTTTGATTTATTTAAGAGCTTATGATGGAAGGTTTGAACTAAACAAATGTCATATTTTTTGCTCTATGCACAGTGTCATATTTCAGTGGTAAGAACAACATAGTTTTCTTAAAGCAAAGCGAATAATTAAATTGCACAATCTTCTCTGGTTTTATTTACTTAAGTGTTCTTTCACACTTTGTGTTTTTTCTGCTGATTGTTATGTGGCTAGTCACAAGCTACACAAGGGTAAACAATGAAAAGTGTTTCTCTCCAATATCAGACTCTAAAGCCCATTCCTTGGACTCACCACGGTCACCCATTTATGAATCTTATTTTTCCAGAAATATTCTGTAGGGGGGAGACATAGATAGCTATAGATATACACACATATACACTTATATACATATACATACATATACGTACACATGTATATAAATGGGCTCTTCCTTTGGCTATAAAAGTGAATATATTATATGAGTACGCTTCTGTACTTTAATTTTCTTTCACTTCGTAGTATCTCTTAAAACATTTCATGCTAACAAATACAGATTTACTTCATTCCTTTTAAGAACTGCAAAGTGAATTGCTGAATAGATGTTGAGATTTGTCTTTGGAGAATGAGCCTCAGAAGCATCTCAATTTTGTATAATAAACTTTTAATTCCTCTTCACATATTTTCGTTTGTTTAATTTAGCTTTGGAGCTCATGCCAATCATGTTCTTTCACGAATTTTCACAGCTTCAAATGTAATAGTATTTGTTTTGTTGCCATTATTTTTCTCCCCCTCCTCACATCACAATGAATTGGTTTCCCTGGATGTCAAAACTGTCACTGAAATACTATGCAGAAAGCTCTCAGGCTTTGCAAATAGTACTGAACTCACTACTCGTTGCCCTGGAAATAAGCTAGTGTTCTATCATGTGAGTAATTATGTGTTTCCTAATGAAGGTAAGAGAGACAGAAGATTATTTTGTTACTCTTGCTAATCTTCAGACTCAGAAGAAATCAGAAAAAGCCACTATCATTCTGTTTATATAGTTATTTACAGCCTTTACCTTACCAATAGACCAAACGTAAGAATGTTAATTTTGCTTTTGCCCTTCCAAACATATATTTATTTATTTTTACTATATTACCCTCTTCATAATTCACTTTAGTGTATTTATTGTAAACCATTCAATGCATTATAGTTAAACATCTCCCATGGGCTAAGCATTGTTCTGGGAATTGGGGATACAGCAGTGAACAAAATGAGCCAAATTCTCACTCTCATGGAGCATCCATTTTAGTGATGGAGAGAGACAAATTATATTATGCATTCAAAAAGTGTCATAAAGAAAAAAGTAAAGCGGATAAAGATGAAGAGAAAGGATCTATTTCAGATAGAGTGCTCAGACCAGTAGGAGACAGATGGGAGATGATGGTGGCTTGGACTGGGTGATAGTGGTGAAGATTTGAGGAGTTATGTTTTCCAACTGTTTATTGAAGGCCCTGTGTTGCCTAAACATTATGCCAGTTGTTCAAATTTCACTAAGAAACGTTCCACGCCCCTGCTTCAATAAAGCTAGCAAAGGAGACAAGCAAGTGGGTGAAAAATAATGTAACCAAGGTGTGCATTGGATACAGTGGGAATTGGAAGGTCACCAGGTAGGGGTCAGAGGAAGGCTTCACCAAGAAGATAATGCTTGATTTGAATTTTAATGGCCGAGAAGATTAAGCCAGATGGAGAAAGGAGTGGGGGAGTAACATTGCAAGAGGTAGAGAAATGGAGACAGGTTCAAGCAGATGGAATTAACTCGATCCAAGGCAAGAGGCAGCATCTTGTATTTGGGAAACTGTAAGTAGTTTGACATAAGTGGAGTGCACTGCGTGTGTGATGGCTGCAAAGAAATCCCAGGGACTGTCATAGGTCCTCATGCCAGGAAGCTTTGAGCAGCTGGAGTGTCCAGGCAGGGAGCAATGTGAATGGATTTTAGCTCTGGCATCTGTTTGGCAGATGGTGTTGAGAAAGATGACAGTGGACCATTTCAGAAGCTACTGAAATAACCCAGGCAAGAGCTGATGAAACACAGGCCTAAGCATTGGCAGGGGTGAAGGAAAGAAAATAATAGTTTGAGATTTATCTAGAAATGAAACAGGCAAGAGCTTAATTCACTCCTGATTCATCCAATAGGAAGCTACCCAGGACCTCCTGACTAGCAGACTCTGTCCTAAATACTAAGGATCCAAGGGGCATATGAAGAAGAGGCAAATTATCCACTAGGAGCAATGATACTCTTCATTGCAAGTTTATATGCAGTGCAATGAGTAATCATTTCTATGGGGGGAACTGTGGTCTCAATCCTGCTAGAGCATTGCATGTGAATGGCAGAAAAATGAGTCAGGGAATAGATCCCAGAGGCCTTACATGCCTCATTAAGATTTGGATTTTGCCTGGCCGGTGTGGCTCAGTTGATTAAGCATCATACCATGAACCAGGAAGTTGCTGGTTCAATTCCCAGTCAGGGCACATGCCCAGGTTGCAGGCTCGATCCCCAGTAGGGGTCATGCAGGAAGCAGTCTATCAATGTTTCTGAGTCATTTATGTTTCTATCTCTCTCTCCTTTTTCCTTCCTCTCTCTGAAATCAATTATTCTTGTGTTTTTTTTAAAAAAGAATTTGGACTTTGTCCTCTAGACAAGGAAAGCAGTTGGCCTTTTAGAAGTCTACTGTGAAAATTGTGTGGAAGACAGATTGGAGCTGGGGCAAGACCTGAAGCAGAAAGAACAGTAAAAAGGCTAGTTTAATAATCTAGGTGAGATGAGAAGTACTAAAGTCATGGTAGGAATGAAGGGGAGGACACAAGACAGCTGTTATGAGTTAAAATTAAGAGTATGTAGTCATGAAGTAGAGAGGTGAGTAGAACAAGATAATCGAAGATGACTCCAATTTCTGAATGGCCACTGAGTGAACAGGACAGGAACACCACACAGGGGACTGCATTCATGGGAGATGCAATGTGTTAGCTTTGGGTTCTGTTGAGCTTTAGGAACCTGTGAAAACACAAAGTGAAGACCAGTTGGTGGCTGAATATATGGGACTGAACATCAGCAATGTTGTCTGGCAAAAGATGCAAAAACAATCTGAGAATTTTTGTGTGGCGTGAAGATGTACCTGAATGTTCAGGAAAAGTGTGTTGACTGAACTCAAAGGAAGTTGATAAACAAACTTCTGAGAAACTCTTCCCCATGATGGGCAAGGGCCACATGACCTCCCCTGGAAAACTCCAAGTTCATGGCTTCAGTCTTACAGATCTTTTTACTATTCTTTTAATACTTCAACCCTGTTCCCATGTAGGGCCATGGAAGGAGCAGGTTTTTTTTTCTGCAGAAAATGTTTTGCTTAATGGCTACTTCTTCATAGAGGACATCTCTGACAACTCTGTATAAGAAACCCCCACCCCCCCTTCACATCCCTGTCATGTCTATCACAGCCCCCATGTTTTATTATCTTTATCCCGATGATTTTGGATGATCACTTATTTAGTATCCCACTGCGTCTCCTAATTCCCTCCATCTTGAAGTGCCATGAAGTGGAATCTTCACTACTGATTTGCACTGTACTTCCATCCCTGGGTTTATGCCCGAGGTGTTATAGGTACCTGAGAAATATTTGAACTCTGAAAGAACACCAAATTCCTAACACCAGTTGTGATTTTCTTTGTATATGTGATATATAATTGTCAGCTTTATTTGTATTTTCAACTATATGTGGATTTACAGAAAGACCATGACAGTTTCATATGTTCATATATCTTATATGTTTTTGTCTTAACAGCATATACTGGTATTACTACAGTACCCAACTTCAAATATTTGTATAGATTTCATAATCTAAGTTTTTAATTATCCTGAGATTTTAGTCAGAATCTCTTTACTTGTAACCTTGAACTACTAAATTTTTTACAGTTCTTTTCTAAAAGAGATTAAATTTTATTTAGAACATGGTTTTGAAATTTTTTATGTAATTTTGTACACCAAAAATATCTATAACATTCATTTAAAATATAAAGCCCAGCAATAACAGAAACATTTTTAAACTCATCATCTAACTCAAGAGCCAGATCATCATCAATAAATGGATCTGTCTATAGTATTTCTTTTCCCCCACCTAATCCCCCTGCCTCAGCATTGTATCCATTGTATTTGGGTTAAAGTTCATCATTTTTCTGCTTTAAAAAAACAGTTCTATCATGTGAGTATGTATGCCTAAAAGCTATGTTAATTAATTTGTTAATCAACCAATTAGTTATTAATGAATTAGTTATGTTATTGAGTTTTATAAAATGGTGTCACACTCTATAGACCCTTTTGGTAGTTGCTTTCATGACTCAACATTACTTTTCTAGGATTCATTCATATTATTTTGCATTGTTATAGTTTTAGAATATTAGGCATTAATTTTTACCATAATATGGGTATACCATAAATTACTTACCTAGTCTCCTTTTAATGAACTTTTTTCTTCTTGTAGGTTTATTTCAATTTTGGTGTTAAGGTTCGTGTTGTTGTTTTGCTATTACAAACAATATTGAGATGAATATGCTTGACAGCTTCCTGCGCAAGAGTTTTCTAGAGTGGTGCTTCTCAAACTGTCTTTGTTGAATGATCTGTTTCATTTTTTTATTTGCTTTATCATCAGTACTTCAAAGATTTAAAATATTTTGTAGAAAACAGCGGTCTTGTGTGGAGGTCTCTCCATAGCCCAAATCATCACTAACACTTATCTTCTGACTTTTTACCATTTGCCAGTTGGATAAATAGAAATAATTTCTCATTGGGATTTAAGTGCATTTCCCTGATTGCTTATAAGGTTAGGCATCTTTTTATAATTTATCAACTATTCATATTCCTTTGGTTTGAAATGTCTGCATCTTTTGCCTCTTTTTCCATTGATTTGTTCTACTTCTGTGTATAAGGTTGACTTGTGTCAACTGTATGTGTTGCACATATTCTTTTTTCACCTTTAAAGGCAAGTTTCACTGCATCAAAATATATTCATTCCTATACTTCCAATAAATCCTCACTTTTTATGAGAAATCACAAGATATAGATGGAATTGTAGCTATATCTATGTAAACATATGGAAATTTTGGACATATTTAAAGAATATTCAGGTAAGCAAGCAAGAAAGAACAAAAGCCAAATGTGGGGTGTGCAGGAGGCAACTGATCAATGATTCTCTTTCATCATTGATGTTTCTCTCTCTCTCTCTCTCCCTCTCCCTTCCTCTCTGAAATCAATATATATTTTTTAATTTCTTTATTAATCAAGGTATTACACATGTGTCCTTATTCCTCCATTACACCCCCCATTCATGCCCTCACCCCCTGTTGTCTGTGTCCATTGGTTAGGCTTATATGCATGCATATAAGTCCTTTGCTTGATCTCTCCTCCTTACCCCCACCGTCCCCTACCTTCCCTGAGATTTGACATTCTGATCGATGTTTCTCTGTCTCTGGATCTTTTTTTGTTCATCAGTTTATGTTGTTCATTATATTCCATAAATGAGTGAGATCATATTCAATGTTTTTTTAAAAGAAAGAAAATCTATGTGTTTCAATACATACTTGCCAAACAAAATATATCTGTATGCCAGATATGGCAGATTTCTAACTCCTGCTTACCAGTCACTACTACAGATGTTGTTTTTAGGATTGAAGCTTATTTGGCAGAAGTGTGAAGCCAAAGAGGCACAGATGGGCTGAAGAGGCTGTGCGAGGGCTGAGCATACCAGGTGCCAGGGCATACCTCAATTAGCCAAGGGCAGCATCTCCTTAGGAGTCTGGCAGCAGGCTGTGGCCAGAGGTAGCCATAGGCTGTCAGCAGCAGTGAGGACTCACCCCCACAGAACAGGTAGTCAGGCTTTATCTGAAAAGCTGGTGAAGCCAACGAGGAAGGACACTGTGCCCACAGGGGCACTGCAAGAGGGCATGGCTTTGGAGGCAGGGAATTCGGAGGCAGTTTTCATGGCCGAAGGTGGGCTATAGGGAAATACGGCAAGACAGATAGCAGATACTAGAATAAGAGCAGATAGCAACTTTGACTTGATGCTGAACGATTAGCCCAGAGGCCATTATATCCTCTGTCCAGAAACAGAATTGGTGCCAGAGCTGAGAATGATGCTGTAGTGGATAAAAGGTGCTTGATAGAGTGGGAGGGAGGGAAGTGGATAAAAGGTGCTTGATAGAGTGGGAGGGAGGGAAGCAAGAATATGATAAAAAACAAAATTAAAAAAAAACAACAACAAGCAAACAAAAATCAGGCACTTTATCACAGAGGCAATTTTATTCTTTACCTAAAAACTCTAGGGACTAAAGATTATTTTAAATGTACAAATAGGTGTGTGTGTGTGTGTGTGTGTGTATTCCCTTTGCTAAAATAGAATAATGCCGAAACCGGTTTGGCTCAATGGATAGAGCGTCGGCCTGCGGACTGAAAGGTCCCAGGTTCGATTCCGGTCAAGGGCATGTACATTGGCTGCGGGCACATCCCTGGTAGGGGGTGTGCAGGAGGCAGCTGGTCGATGATTCTCTCTCATCGATGTTTCTAGCTCTCTATCCCTCTCCCTTCCTCTCTGTAAAAAATCAATAAAATATATTAAAAAAAAAAATAGAATAATGATGAAACTATATCAAAGGAAAACATCAAAAAAATTGATTCAGCCAAAGCTAGAGATTATCTATAATAATAAAAGCATAATATGCTGATTAGACCAGACGTCCTTCTGGACGACCTTCCAGGTGAAGCCAGGGCTGTGAGGGAAGCCCGGGTCCCAGTGCCAGCAGCCAGAGGGAAGCCTGGGTCCTAGGTGCCAGAGGGAAGCCTGGGTCCCAGGTGTCAGAGGGAAGCTGGTGATTATCAAGAAATTCTCCTTTAGAAACAATATATAGATTAGAGGCACAGTGCACGAAATTGCAGGAGGTAATGACTTTTTGAAGTTCAGAAACTCCAGGCAAGCTGTGTGGACACCCAAGTCTTACTTAGCCTGAGCTCCAGGTTACAATGAAATGATAACTTTACCTCTTGAAACTGAAGCCGAGTAGCTGGTGAGGCAAAAAGCTGTCAACCAGAATAGATGGGAGCAATGCTTTGTAAGAAAATCTAAAAGCAGTGTTTTATAATAGGAGCTGCTTCATTTTAAGTTCAAGAGGTTTTCTTCTGTCCTGCTCATGGGGACATGTGGCTGCCTTCTGAGTTGTTACAAGAAAATATCAAAACGCTACACTTCTATGCTGAGTATTCAATATTTAAAATATGGCAAAGAATAGTCACAATAATCATAATAGGTGTTGATTACTGCGGAAGAATTGGAAGAAACATATTTCTAGGGGTTGTGTGTTGCTAGATCACTTACTGTATGATTTTAAAACAAATTTCTAGCCAATAATTGTGCCTACAATAGGCTTTATTCAAAATGTGATTACTTATCACAAAATTTAGCTATCAAGTCAGGTGCAGTTACAGGGTTTTGAAACTCCTTTTTAAAAATTCCAGTAGTAATGTGATTTTCACATCATTAGACCAGCAATCAGTATTTCCTGAACTTTATTGAGACTCTTGCTCATATGGCCAACCCTGAAAGGCACAAACTGAGGAGATGGGTAGCTGTGAAACTTACAAATCATAAATATATATATATGTGTGTGTGTGTGTGTGTGTGTGTGTGTGTGTGTGTGTGTGTGATTTCATATATTTAAAATAATTCATGATGTCATGTGGTAGCTATGATTTCATTTGGTGACTCAAACATTTATTCTCTAATGGGAGAATCTTGGCCTTTTTGAAACCTCACTTTTCTGAAATGTTACTTTTAGCTAAAGAAGAAATAAATATTCCAATGTGATTATGTTTGAGGAAAATATTTTGAAGTAAGGCCTCAAAATCTTTCTTTTTAAAGGGGTTTTGTTGTTGTTGTAATTAATTATATAACATCAAACGATAAATGAGAGCATAAACTCAAGATCATCAAAACCTTACTTTTGAGCTATTTCTGAGCAAAGATTTTCCTGGAAGTTGCTGCTATTAAATGTGTAGGGAGATCCTAGGTCATCTGGTCAAGACCCCAATCTCCAGTTTCTAAGGATGGAGAATCCGTGGCCTTATGAACTGCTTTGATGAGTTTCAAGTTGTTCTTGGAAGGACCGACCTCCAGGAAATAGGGCAGAATCAGATGAACCTATATGAGTGGAGTGGAAAATTTCCCATTAATCAGAACACAGGAGATGGTGGGAAGGGGTGTGGGAGAGGGGCAGAAAGAGGGAAAAAGCCACATTTAAAAAGACAGAAACAGTGTACCCAGAACTGGCTGTGCAATCTAACTCCTATAGAAGTATGGAAATATATCAAGGCCTAACACTCAATCTTTCCCTTATTAATGCTCTTTTATCCCTAAAGTGCATTGCTATGCTTTTCATATGTCTACTTGCAAAAAATAAATCCTTAATTACAACAGAATATTTTTGTAGATAAATGTATACTGATTGCTTAGCATAAAGAGCTAGCTAGTTCTTCCTTCAGACTATCTCTCTCCTTCGATCATTGTCACAGCTAGTCTGATGACACTAATTTGAGTTCACCAGTTGAAATAGAAAGGGAACACTCCTCCAGAGTTAGGTAAGTATGAGAATGGTTATAATCACAAGATGATACTTATTTACTAGGAAAAATAAGCTTTCATGAAAAAGCTTTCATGAAACAGAGGGCTCTTTAAAAGACACATTAAGATCACCAGAGTTCTAAAACAGGCATTTCCCTGCTGATTAATAATATTGAGCGTCTTGCCCTAGCTGGTTTGGTTCAGTGGATAGTGTTGGCCTGCGGACTGAAAGGTCCAAGGTTCGATTCCAGTCAAGGTCACATGCCTGAGTTGTGGGCTCGGTCCCCAGTGGAGGGCGATCCCCAGTGGGGGGCATGCAAGAGGCAGCCAATCAATGATTCTCTCTCATCATTGATGTTTCTATCTCTCTCTCCCTCTTCCATCCTCTCTGAAATCAATACAAATATATTTTTAAAAATATTGAGCATCTTTTCATATACCGGTTTGTCTTCCATGTCTTCTTTGGAAAAATGTGTATTTAGATCTTCTGCCTATTTTTTTAAATCACATGGTTTGGTTTTATTGCTATTGAGTTGTATAAGTTTATTGTATATTTTCAGTATTGGCCCCTTATCAGATATGATTTATAATTTTCTACCATTCAGCAGGTTGCCTTTTCATTTTGTTGATGGTTTTCTTTGCTATGCAGAAGCTTTTTAGTTTGATATAGTGCCACTTGGTTATTTTTGCTTTCATTGTTTTTGCTTTGGTGTTAGGTAAAAAATATCATTGCCAAAACCTCTGACAAGGAGCTTACCCCCTCTGTTTTCTTCTAGGAATGTTACTAGTTTCAGATCTTACATTCAAATGTTTAATCCATTTTAGTTCGTTTTTGTGTGGATTGTAAGATGGTAGTTGTTTGGCATATCACTGTCCAATTTTCCAGCACCATTTACTGAAGAGATTGCCTTTCCCCCTTTTATATTGTTGTTTCCCTTGTCATTAATTAATTGACCATATACACATGGGTTTATTTCTGGGATCTCTTTTCTGTTCCATTGATCTAAGTGTCTGTATTTATGCCAATATCATACAGTTTAAGTTCCTATAGTTTATAATATAGTTTTAAATCAGGGAGCATGTGCCTCCAGCTTTATTCTTTTTTTCTCAATATTGCTTTAGCTATTTAAGATTTTTTTGTGTGTTTCCATATTAATTTTAGAATTGTTTGTTCTATTTCTGTGAAAAATACCATAGAAATTTTGATACGGATTGCAGTGAATCTGTATATTGCTTTGGGTAGTATCGACATTTTAACAATATTAATTCTTCCAACTCATGGATGTTTATTTATTAGTGTCTGCTTTAATTTCTTAAATATTTTAATAAGTAAATGCCCATGGATTGGAAGAATTAATATTTTAATTAAAAATTAACATCCTATGGTTTACAATATACAGGTTTTAAATTATTGGTTAAACTTATTCCTATGTATTTTAATTTTTTTATGTAAAATGGATTGCTTTCTTAATTTCTCTTTCTGATAGTTGACAATTAGTGTAAAGAACTAAAACATATTTTTTATATTGATTTTATATCCTGCAACTTTACTGAATTTATTTATTAGTTCTAACAGTTTTTTTGGTGTGGAATCTTTAGGGTTTTCTAAATGTAATTGCCATATGCAAATAGTGAGATTTACTTCTTCCTTTCTTATTTGGATGCCTTTTATTTATTTTCCTTGCCTAATTCCTCTGGCTCGGACTTCCAATACTATGTTGAACAAAAGTGGAAAAAAATATTTTTCTCTTATTTCTGATCTTAATTAAAGAAAAAGCTTTCAGCATTTCACCGTTCAGTATGATGTTAGTTGTAAGCTTGTCATATATGGCCTTTATTATGACTATGTTCCTTCTATACCCATTTTCTTGAGAGTTTTTGTAATCATGAATGGATGTTGAATTTTGTCAAATGCTTTTTCTGCAGCTATTGGGATGTTCATATGATTTTTATCCTTCATTTTTTAATGTGGTGTATCACATTTACTGATTTGTGGCTGTTGAACCATCTTGCATTCTTAGAATGAATCCTGTTTGATCATGGTGTATAATTTTTTAATGTATTGTTGAATTTGTTTTGCTAATATTTCTTAAAGAGTTTTATATCTATGTTCATCCGGGATATTGTCCTATAGTTTTCTTTTTTTCTGGCATCTTGTCTGGTTTTGGTATCAGCATAATACTGGTCCCATAAAATGTATTTGGAAGAGTTCCCCTCTCCTATTTTCTGGGAGATTTTGAGAAGTATTTGTATTAGTTCTTTGAATGTTGATAGAATTCACAATGTTGATAGTGAAGCAGTGTGGTCCTTCGCTTTTGTTTGTTGGGAGGTTTTGATTACTGGTTCAATCTCCTTGTTAGTAATTAATCTGTTCAGATTTTCTATTCCATCATGCTTGAGTCTTCTTAGGTTGTATGTTTCTAAAAGTTTATCCATTTATTATAGGTTGTCCAAGTTGTTAGTGTATAATTGTTCATAGTAGTCTCTTATTATCCTTTGTCTTTCTGTGGTATCAGTTTTAACATCTTTTCTTTCATGTTTTTTTATTTTGTTTTTAGTCCTCCCTTTTTTGTGTGTGTGTGAGTCTAGCTGAAGGTTTTTATCTTTTCAAAGAACAGCTTTTAGTTCATTGATTTTATTTCTATTGTCTTTTTAGTCTCTATTTCATTTATTGCCACTCTAATCTTTCTTATTTCCTTCCTTCTTCTACTAACTTGGGGCTTTGTTTGTTCTTTTTCTAGTTTTTTGAGGTGTAAAGTGAGGTTTCTTATTTGAGACATTTCTCGTTTCTTGAGGAAGGCATTTGTTGCTATGAACTTCCCTCTTAGAACTGCTTTTGCTGCAGCTCATAAATTTTGGTATGTCACATTTGCATTTTGTTAATATTGTTAATCTCCACATATTTGTGAATTTTCCAGTTTTCTTCATGTAATTAAGTTCTCATATCATACCACTGTGGTCAGAAATGATGCTTGGTATGACTTCAATCATCAATTTTAAAAATATATATGTTTTTATTGATTTTAGAAAGAGAGGAAGGGAGAGGGATAGAGAGATAGAAACATCAATGAGAGAGAAACATTGATTGGCTGCCTCCTTCACAACCCTACTAGAGATTGAGTCCACAACCCGGGCATGTTCCCTGACCAGTAATTGAACCAGTGACCTCTTAGTTCATGGGTCGCTCAACCACTGGGCCACACCAGCTGGGAAATCATCACATTTTTAAGACTTGTGTAGTGGACTAATATATGATCTATCTTAGAAAATGTTCCATGTGCACTTGAGTGGAATATGCTTTATATTCTTTTGGATGAATTGTTCTGTAAATATCGATGTCCATTTGTTCTAACACATTGTTAAGACCAGTGCTTCCTTATAGATTTTCTGTCTGGATGATCTACCATTTGATATAAGTGGGGTATTAAAGTTCCCTACTATTACTGTACTACTGTCTACTTCTCCCTTTAGGTCTGTTAATATTTGCTTTATTAGGTGCACCTATTTATATTTAGTGCTCCTATGTTAGGTGCATAAATATTGTTAAATGTTATATTCTCTTGTTGAATTGACCTGTCTATCATTATTCAATGCCCTTCTTTGTCTCTTATTACAGTCTTTATTTTAAGTCTATTTTGTCTAATATAACTATAGCTATTTTGGCTTTCTTTTGGTTTAAGTATTTATTACTTTAATATGAAAAAAGTAGAAATAATATTTGCTAGAGAACCATTGAAAATTCTATTGATAAGCAGAGCAGTGTTTAGTCAACTAGTATTGATTAACAACAATCAATACTTGAATATATACTGTCAATAGAATTCTAATGCTTGCATGATATTTAGGACTAAAGCAGTGTCAGGAGGATTACTTTTAGCTGTGAACTTTCATTTGCTGAGTGTGCGAACTTACAGGATAAATTAGGACCTCAGTCAGAACTATAAACTGCACTATTGCTTATGTCCTTACTAATGAAAAGCACATTTGAAGGAGCACTGAGTCTGCTTAGTGGTTAATACCATGAGTTATCCATCTCTTCTGAACCTCTTCAGAAGAAAACTTGTAGCTACATTGGTTTCTCACTCCATGTTTTAAATAACTTTAAAGTTTCATAAAAATATTTTCATGTGTCCTTGATAAATACTAAAATATTTCTTAAAAGAAATCATATGTTTATGTGGGTCTGTACCCCATCACCTCTTGATCCAGTTGCAACACCACACCAAATTGGTTTCAGAGCATGACAACTAATACAAAAACACTTCACAAGCTCACACGGTCTGAAAAAAATCAAAAGAATTCTGTAGCTCAGTATCATTCAGAGCCACACAACATTTTGCTAGGACTATAAGTGCCATATTTTGTGTGATGTGTTAGAGAATGCATTTGGAATGTGGAACCTGATTGGTTGTGATCCACCAAGGTGTTGCAACTCTTTCAGGTCCATGCTCAGTTTTGTAGGTGGTCAGAAAAGAAAACTTGAGTCAACATTATAGTTTCAGGACTGCTGATGACTTTGTACTGGTAAAATGTCATCGTTCTGAGCCTGCAAATGCCTCTTTTGATGAGTTGTGACATGAGCCCTTTAACTGACTGAAGATTAGTGTGCTATGGAGAAACAAGTGAAAGGCATGAAGTTCAGAAAGCAAGTGCTCAGTTCATTTTTTCATGTATTCAGTCAACAAATGACTATGAAGTTTCCCTGTGTGCCAGTCTCAATGCTGGGATATGGCTGTGAACAAAACAGGGGAAACCCAGCCCCTCACAGAGCTTGCACTCACTGGCATTATCATTGTGGATACATCTCAGAAGTTCTTAATTTCCTTGAAGACTTGGCTGAGCCAAATACTCAGTGCTTTATCAGCTCAGCATCATTTAAAATATATTTCTGGGACCATTTGCATCAGAATCACTTAGGACACCTTTAAAAAATCAGAATCATATGTTCTGCAGACAAGCCTGGAAATCTGCATTTTAGCAAGCACCACGCCCCCACCAGCTATCTGTTCACACTGAAGTTTAAAATCCACTGATCCAGGAGGATAGATCTTATGTTAAGTGTTCATAACACACACACACACACACACACACACACACACACACACACACACTAAAATAATAATAATGGGGATGGGAGGAAACTTTTGGAGGTGATGGATATGTCTATGGCCTTAATGGTGGTGATCGTTTCATGGGTGTATATTTATCCGCAGATGCATCAAATTGTATATATTAAATATGTATAGCTTTTTACATGTCACACATTACTCAATAAAGTGGTTCAATTTTTTTATTAAAAAATATAAAAACTAATAAAAACCATGGGTCCAGACATTTTTTTTCCTAAAATTATTATGAAGAAATAGTAGCAAAATATTTGAGGCTAGATTAATTTGCAAAACTTGTGACCAAAACCAAAATTGTTGACTTGCCATGAGTACTGTTATCTTCCCTTTCTAACTCTCTGTATTCAGAAAGAAGCTGCTGTAGATTGATTATACTGATGATTTGCAGAACACATATTGAAAAATAAAATATGCATAACAGCATGTTATAATAATCTAATAAATTTCATCAGCTCTCCTCTTCTGGTAATTTTTGAAGATATTTTGTGTTGAGATTTTTCTCCACCAAAGAGCATTTAAAAAATTCCCTATCAGTTCTCTGATGATGGCTAAGAGAGCAGAGAGTTACTGATGCTCTTTCGCTAACATTGGAGGTAAATAAATAACTAAAAATCACAGATGGAATACTTAAAATTAAGACTACAGATATAGCAATAGATATAAAAGTTTCCTTTCCTTTAGAAGCTGCAAATAAAAGAATCACAGATGTTGTTAAAAGCTGTTTTGCAAAGAAATATGAAGTCAGCTTGATTGATAATATTTAGTGCCTTTTGAACATCTGTCGAAAGCCCTCTCTTCGTTTCTGGTAATGTAGGGGAGGAAAATAATTTTTCCTCCACCCTTTTAGGTTATTGGATGAGATCCCCCTGTAATAAAAGACAGATTAGGAGGAGAAAAATATACAGAAGTTTAATAACATGTATACCCCTTCTATACATGGGAGATACCTAGGAAAACTGACTTACCCTCCAAAATGGCCCATGCCACCACCTTAAATACCATCTCCAACTAAAGACAGCAGAAAATGTTCTGGCACGGGAGAGGTTAATTATGGGAGGTTCCTAGGAAAAGCACAGTAAACAAAGTAAGGTTGATGTGCAGATTTAAGTACTTACCTTCTCCAATGAGAAGAGGCTGAGTCATCCTCATCTTCCCGGTACAGAGAAGGAGACACCCTTACAAATGGAGATTTCTCTTATAAATATAAATGTACCTTATAGAAGGGTAACTTCTACACAGTCTTCAGAGCTTCTCCTATGTTTGCTGTTTCTTTAAAAATAGGCACCCCGCTCAAGATAAGCCTTTAACCATAGAGGCATATTTTGGGGTGGCAAAGTCTGCTCCCTAGTAATATCTAAAACCTGAAGGAATTATTACAAACTACCTGCCAGCCTAAGGAATATGAGTTTCTGTCTGGTGAAATAGTATAAAATTCCCTACTTCTATGTGCATTTTCTCTATAGCAGCAGTCGAATCAGAGATATATTACATAACAGCAACTACTGATAAAAGAAAGTTTCCTATTTCTTTTGCCTCAGCCTGGAGAATGGTCATCCTCGAAAGGAAATCATATGATATTATTCCCCAACTCTTTAAAATTAAGCAAGTTTGTTGCTTTCGTGTACTCTCCTCCTGGCCCTTCTGAAACTCTCATGTTTCATCAGAAAGTTATTCTCTCTCAAGTCTTTACATTTTGCAAGTTCAGTTTTCTCACCTGGAATACTTTCTCCCATTATCTCTCTTCCTTTATACTTTGCATCTTTTGATCTGGAAACCACAGCTCATCATCCCCGGTCTGGGAAGCCTTCCTCATTGCTCTGGGAAGTTAGTCCCTTTTCAGTCACAGCCTTCTGCGTACAGGATTCTACTTCAGCACATGTCACAGTGTGCTTCCTTGCTCTGGCTGTCCCTGGAAATGTCACAGCCTCACATGTAAACCCCATTGGATGGCTGCTGCCAAGCCTCTGTAGAGTCAAAATACCCCGAGTTTCAAAGTTCAGCCCACGGAGGTATTTTGTTTGGTCCATTCATTGTTAGGTTTTGTTGTTGTTTGTGTATGTGTTTGTTGTGGCCAGTACTTACATATCAGGAGATTGCACATAACATAAACTCTGGATTTCTGGCTAGTTTTAAAAATCAGAAGATACAGCAATACTGGGCTCCTGATCCTTATAGGTATTAGAATTTGATTTAAATTCCAAATGCCTTAGGATTGTCAACGTAAGAAACATTCAATCCTGTGAAGAATTCTTGTGAGTTTATTTGAGTCAAACTATTGACAACTGCTGGGAAGGAAAATCTCAACAGATTGAGATAATGCGCCAGAGAATGGCAGTTTTGCACCTTATTTTATACATTACCATAAAAAGAAAAGACATAAGTGGGTTACATGAAATTCACTGGTGATAGAGTAGGGATGCAGAAGAAAGCAAAAGAGGGGAGGGAACCTCAGGGATGGGATAAAAAGTAAAATAATAGATATGCACATCTTTTACATAGATGAGTATAGGATAGTTAATAGTCAACAATTAATATGGTAAAAATAACAATGAGGATTTATAGTCTCTGCTCTGGCACAATGGTTGTGCCCTGAGGGGTCCGGAAAACAAGAAGCTACTCCAAAGGTATGTTATCATAGATGCAAAAGACAGTAGACAGGCTCAGTTAAGGTAAAGATTGAATTTTGTCAGGGAAGGCTCTAGCCTAGGGCAAGACTACCTGCCATAAACTGCTTTCAGTTAGGAAATTTTAATTTCAAACCATCCTTGGTGGTTAGTTTAGGTCTCTGAGTTTGCAAGGCCACGTGTGGTGGCCTTCCCTGAGCTTGTCAGGTGAGCATGCGGCCCCTTTTTGTGGCCAAAATGGAGTCTCAAACATCACCACATCTAATCCAGGATTCTCTTCGTCCATATCTTAGTTTTGCCCATTCAGACGGTCAGTGCCGTGCTTCTCCGCATCTGTCCACCCAGCATTGTGATTATTCATGTGTGTCTAGATATTCTTAGCTCTTTGGGTTGACAGTGTATCTTTTTATTTCCGAAAGTTATGAAGCACATACCTGGTAGACGTTCAATAAATAGTAGTGTGTTAATGAATTAGCTTTGACATGCGGTGTCTGTGATATTGCCGTGTATCCCTCAGATTAAATTATTTTCTATTCAGTGTTGCAGCAGAGGAATTAAAGTTATTGTCAGGAGTTGGGAGGTAATAAAACTGAGGAAGTTAGAGTCTTCCTATGGAGATAGAGAATTGGATAGGAACTGACTAGCATCCGGATCACTTAGGGATCTTGGTAAATTGCTGCTTCTGATACAGTCATCCCAGGGTGGGGCCTGAGAGTCTGCATTTCTAGCAAGCTCCAAGGTCATGCCCTGCCAGCACCTTGAGTGACAAGTCCATTATATTCAGTTCTTTAGTAGAGAATTTAGAAGTTGGCTAAGGGGTAGACCCGCTCTCTGGGACACATTGGAGTCTGAAGACAAGGGCTGTGGGAGGCATTTCCCTGAGTTTGCCTCACGGTGGTTTCCATCATTCGGTGTGCCACGGTAACGGAGTACTGGACTTGGGGAGACAGTTTGTAATGGGCCAGCAGGTTCCCTTTGCAAAGTCAGCACGGACCTCTCCTATTTAGGAAGCCCTCACTTTGCGGGGGAAAAAAAAGTTCCCATAAAAGAAGGCCCTTTGATTTCAGTTCAAGGGCGAGCCATCTGGCCCTCTCCTTGCGCAGCAATCAGGCTAATAGTGCCGGTGGCTTCGTTGGAGAAAGCGGAGACTGGCACTTCAAAATCTGTTCAAGGGCCTATTTTTAGACTCTGGCAGCCCAGGAAGTAGCGTTTATTTCATGTTTAATGCAACCTTCCACTTCACACTCAGAACGTTTCTTTTCCTCCGCGGAGTTGCTATCAAGTCTCCCAGAAACACTGCCGGCTTTGCACATCCCTGTCCTCCGAGATGATGAAACTGTTTAAAATGGAAAAGCCCCGAAAATGCAAATCCTGCCGCAGGCCCCTGGTGGGGTAAAAAGACAACTCAAATAAAACGTTTCCAGATGGTTTAGGCATTTTGTTTTTTATGTCCTGGAAGCAAGGGAGGGAGTTAGTGAAAAGTCATTTTGGGGAATATTTAGCAGCTTCCTTTTCAGAAGCCGGTGGCAGCCGCCGCCGAGTCCCGGTCCCACATGGGTGAGATCCGCGAGGCAGCTGTTCGCTGGGGCGGAGCTGCCAGAGCCGGAGGCTGGGGTGGCCTGTGCATCTCTTGTGTTTCAGCCATGCACACCCCTAATCTACCTTGCAATCTCAACATATTTTCTTAACCTGACAGTTTAGAAGGTGAGAGGAAGCTGTATCTGTTCATCCAAATCAATGGGTCTTATGGTCTGAGAGGAGAGCAGTTATCCCTTTATCAGATGTATTGAGTTTTTACAGAAAAAAAAAGTCTTGAACTGTCAGCTTTCTTACCATGCCATACCCTCCCCGGAATCATTTTTTTCCTCTGAGCAATTTAGGCACTTATCCTTCTGACAGTCCCTTAAGGTACCTCTGCCTTTTAAAAAGAGAGACATGTGAGTTACTGCATATTGCTGGCTCTGGGTCACAAAATCCATAAAAATTGTGTTGCTTCAAAACAGTGAGAGGAAGAGTATGGATTTGGAGCAGCTGTCAGGTTGTTTATTTGGCTTCCCACATTCAGCAAGGCAAAGCCATTTCAGCATCTAGGACATGTTAATCCCCAGGTACATTTGTCCTCTGTTGAGTACACACATATTTGGCATTTAAATAGCAATTTTCGTTTTCAAAGTATTCAGTCAACATTAATTAGCATCGCTTCACAGCCTGCTTGTGAGATGGGTCAGTGTCATCATACAGATCAGAAAAGTGGGATGACAGACGTGGAGATGAGTGAGGAAATACTAGTATACCAAGTCAGAGGCAGCCTGGGAGGCCAGACATGCTACACTCTCGCAGCATCAGGGCTCAGCGGGGGCTTATATTAGTAAATGCTAAGATTTACTTATGCAGCAACGGGACACATTATTAACGTGTTTAGTTAATTACTACATGAACTAGGTCAACTATGTGTAAGCAAGTAGATCATATGGGGAGCTACTAACTGAAACTATAGGATCAGGCTCCTTGACACCCAGCTCTGTGACAACATCAAGGACACCTTTCTTTGTGTTTTTTTTTAAACAGCAAGGAAATACTTGTTATTGAATATCCAATCTAAGGAGATCTTAAAATCCACAAACATCATTGCTTATGAGACCTATGCAGAGGTATGACCACTCCCAGTTTGCAGATTTAAGAAACTGAGGTTTATGGGTGAAATTCCTTGTCCACATCACTTGAGTGATTTGGGGTCAGGCTTGGAATCAAACACAAATTCAGGAATAATTTATCTGTGGTCCCCAAACATCCAACCGATAAGGTTAAGTATCAATCTGGAGAGAAGACCTTTATTGGCCAGCTGCCCAGAATTGACTTCCTTCCCACTCATCCTTATCAGTGATGCAGATGAAGTCGTAGATAACAAGCACAGCATATGTAAGAGCCCTGTGAAGAAGAATAGCATAGATGTTGCATAGGAGAATAAGGATACATGAAATCTTCAAAAGGCCAAGACAATGAGCCAAATCAAGTCCTGTGCTGATCAGGCCACACTTGGAACACTACTGAGTGTTTAGTTTGGTTATTATACTTTAAGGGAACTAAAGTCCAGCAGAAAACTACGGCCCGCGGGCCACATGCGGGTGTTTTTGTCGTTTTGTTTTTTTACTTCAAAATAAGATATGTGCAGTGTGCATAGGAATTTGTTCATAGTTTTTTTTTTTAAACTATAGTCCGGCCCTGCAACGGTCTGAGGGACAGTGAACTGGCCCCCTGTTTAAAAAGTTTGAGGACCCCTGGCTTATAGGAACTCTTAGGCTGCTGGAAGCAGACCTAAATGATCACAGCCATCTTTCACATGGAGGGACGTCCTGTGGAAGAAGGAATAGAACCTCCTTAGGCACCAGAACACTAGATGTTAGAATTAACACCAGTGGTTTAGAGTTAGAGGGCCAAAGGCTTGTTTAGTAGGGAGTATTGTTGAGAGTCAAATCTATCCAAGCAATAAATCCGTTAACCAGGGAGGTACTGACTCCCAATCATCAGAGTCATTTGACTGCGATAGTGAGTGGCGTGGCTGGAGTATGCCTTTTGAGCCTGGCATGCCAGAGTGTGAATCCCAACTCTGCTATTTGCTCTGATGCTATCTTGTTCTTAAGGAATCAGGTAACAATAGGGCCTGCCCTCTGTTATATTGCCAACAAGAGCACCTAGTAAGTCTTTAATGTCAGTTTCTTAGCTTAGAGGAACCTAGTAGAAAGCATTTAACATCAAATGGGCCTTATACAACATGTACTTTAAAGGCTTAGCATTGTGCCCTGGAGGGCTTTTGATTTCTAAATCAGGGCAGCTATTGACAGGGGAATGGATTTTGTCAATGGGGATATTTAATAAAGGAAAATCCAGATGAGTTGTAAGTTTGTTCCAAAGTTTTTGCAGCAGGTCTCTGAAAAGTGTTCCTAAGTGTAAAAAGAGAAAGAGAAAATTGTAGTCAGATAGATTTTTAGCATATTATAAAAAATTTTATTTCTTAACTAGAGGCCCAGTGCGTGAAAATCCGTGCAACGGGGGGTTCCCCCCGCCCCGCCTGCACCCTCTCACAGTCCAGGAATCCTCAGGGAATGTTCTACTGTTGGCTTAGGCCTGCTTCCCGGAGAATCGGGCCTAAGCTGGCTGTCAGACATCCCTCTTGCAGCCCGGGAGCCCTCAGGGGATGACTCACGGCTTAGGCCCGCTTCCCATGGGGAGTGGGCCTAAGCCATTAGTCAGACATCCTTAGCACGGCAGCAGAGCGGGAGAGGCTCCCGCCACCGCAGCTGCGCTGGCCAGCCAGAGCCGGCTTCTGGCCGAGCAGTACTCCCCCTGTGGAAGCACATTGACCACCAGGGGGCAGCTCCTGCATTGAGCATTTGCCCCATGGTGGTCAGTGCGCATCATAGCAACCAGTCGTCCCCCATTGTTCTGTTAGGGTCAATTTGCATATTATCCTTTTATTATATAGGATTCTGTATTAAGATAATTCAAAGTATGTTTCACTCACAAGTTGTACTTGAGATGACTTCAAATTCAGTTATAAATACTTTTCTTTTACATTTTGTATCTCTTCCCCTTTATCCTTTTCAACCATTTCAATGGAGGCATCAGAAGTACATGAAATAAAAGCTTAAGTGCAATATCTTAATTACGTAATAGGAATGTCCTCTGTAAGAATGCAAATAAATCTAATTACTTTAAACAACTGAATTAGCATATATCAATTATACTTATCATAACAATTTTGTACACATGATTAGAGGTGTGAATGGAACTTAGTATATTGGTAGTAATTGAAAAGGCCACTAAGAGCAGAGATGGGCATCACTGGTCACTGTAAATGAGCCAAGAAATGCATCCAAGGTAAACGGTTACTGGCAATACTTACCTTGGAACAGCTTCGAGGTTGAAGTGCCTACCTACTGTGACATGAAGCATTTCCTATAAAAATCCCTAATAGTACTTTTCTTAAAAGAAGGTCCAAGGCAGCACAGTGGGTGGAAAAAAGTTTGAAGGTTTCACCCTGGCTACAGAAAAAAGAGGCGTATGTTTTTAGAGGTACGTTATTTTGAGATTTGTTAGCACCATTTAAAGACAATTCCATCTTAGAAGATGATTTCTGTCAAATCTTGCATTGCAGTTTGGGTCTAAATCTGGAGCAGATTGAGTTTTTACATCCTATTTTTATTCATGGAAAGATTATGTAAATTAGAATCACAGATTTACTCATTTCAACCAAGCAGAGTTAAATTGAGAACAAGCAAGTTCCTGGACTATCCTACTCCCAATACTTGCTGGAATTGAAAGTAGCTACTCAAAAGCCCTACTATAGGCAGCCCCTCATCTGCCCGCCACCAAATCCTCAGTCCTCCTGCCTCTGTGCCCCCCTCTCCTCATTCCCTCTTATGTAGCACAAGAAATGTCTTTGCTCCTGTCAAAGGCCTGTCCATCTCTGATGCTTTGGGCCTCTTTCTTTTCAAACACCTGTCTTTCTCCCTTTGTAAGTCCCTCCTTTTGCCTCTTGCTTTCTTTCAAAATCCATTAAACTATTTTCTGAGGACCTACTCTGTGCTATTCTGGTATCTCCCTTCATGTTTCCTGCCTCTGAGCTAGATAAAGTTTTGATTCCTTTATTCTCACAGAGGAGGAAATTCATGGAAACCTTCCTTCTTTCTCTCTCATTAAATGCAATATTCTAACAGTAGCTAGAAGAAACCTACACTGGTTTCAACTCTATGCCTCCAGAAAGGACTCTTCAGTTGTTAGGAAGTTTCTGATCTGGGGATGGTGTCAATCACAGAGGTGGAGGATGAAGGGATGGCCAATAGTAGAGGTAATTTCAGCTCCAGAAAGTGGAGCAAAATTCTAGTCTTTCTTATTACTTTCCAGTAAGCATAGGCTATGGGCTTTCAGTGTTACTCAATTACTATTTCTATTCATGGTGAAATGCTTATTTATTGAGTTGTTACTGTATGGCAGACAGTCTTCAAAATGTGTTGTCACTATTTAATATAATCTTCATGATCACCACAATACTCTTTACATTGTTTTGGTAAGAACACCAGGATAAGGAAATAGTAAATGATTTGTGCTGGATCATATTTGGTAGAGCAGGATTCAAGCCTTATCTGACCCCAGCCAGTCCTCTCACCCCTGCCCCAAGATTCTTTGTAATGTACGTAGGAAGACCATCTAAAAAAGGCTCAACAAAAAGTTTCCTGTGTTCTCTCAGGTAAATTTACTCAGTGACTTTGGTATACTTTACTTAAAAGAACAAAGAGTAAAATCTATTAATCTTGAGTCTTTTCCTATGAAATTAAAGTGGCAGAAACAGATAATTCTTGGGATCCATATGGGGATTTTTCCTGTGTATACCCCATAACATGTGCACTCCTTTCTTTTATGAAAATGCTTCCTCTCATTATTCAAAGTAGCCTCTAACATATTTTATCTTTAAAAAAAAGAGAGAGAAAAAAAAAGGTAATTCTCCAATACTTCTATACGTATATAAATTAATTATCTAAATTGTATATTGTGTGTGTGTTCTAAATTGGGAATCCATTGTATTTTTCTATATTATAGACAATTATGCTAACAGCATTTGTTGAATAATTTATCCTTTACTCACCTATTAGAAATACTACCCTTTAATTTATTAAATTTCTGTTTCTGTGTGGGACTTTTTCTGGATTGTTCATTCTATTCTATTGATCTATTTCTCTATTCTTGTGCTATTATCACATTATTTAAATTACTCAAAGATATTCTCCTTTGCAAGACTTTTTGACTAGTTTTATTCAACCACCATAGATATTTTATGATAAACATATCAAGTTACACTTTTAAAAATATATTTTTATTGATTTCAGAGAGGAATGGAGAGGGAGAGAGAGAGAGAGAAACATAAATGATGAGAGAGAATCACTGATTGGCTGCCTCCTGCACGCCCTCTTCTGGGGATCAAGCCCGAAATCCCGGGCATATGCCCTTGAGCAGAATCAAACCCGCTAAGCTTCAGTTCACTGGCCAATGCTCTATCCACTGAGCAAAACTGGCTAGGGCTCAAGTTACATATTTAAAAGATGATAAAATTTTCTATAATTGTATTGTATTTAAAAGGCATTTTAATAAATTCTAATTAATTAACTTAATTTTGATTTTTTTAGAAATTAATTTTTAAAGAATTGTTCTCACTAAGGATTATGGTAAAATTTTCAATGTAGTCAGAGTTTACTCTTATATTCTTAATTTTATTTAGCAGCTGTTATCCATTTCTTAATTAGGATTTTTGAAGGTACAATATAAGGTATATTATAAAGTTGGCATGGCTATTTTGCAGAGGGTATCAACCAATGACAACCATTACAATAGAAGATTTATAGTAGTCTCTCACCACTTTGAACTTCACATAATGTTTCTGATTTAGAATTGAGTGATTTTAATTCCTTAAAATGTAGTTTGATTACTTTGTCTTATAAAATGACTCAAACATTATTTAAGTAACTCGGAAATAAAACCATCCTTAATTTGAAACCATCCTTAATTTTCCTGATAAGGAACTATAAGGAATCTTAAGTTACAAAGTAAACTATTAAAAACTGAGTTTCCTGGTCTCTTTTAACTTACTAATCTAATGTCCTTCTTTGCTATTATTTAAAACTTTAAATTGGACTAGGAGAACATGGTAAGAATAAATGAGAGTAATGATCATTTTAGAATATGTTTTGTTTATGTTATCTATATATCCTGCCCCAGATTTTGATGCACCATCACCCCACTGAGAATCGTTAATCTCAATAGAAGTACATTTTATTTTTTACTTGAAAAATAGTTGAAAAATTAAATATACTTAGATACTGTTTCAAGTTTATACTAGAAATAATTTTTATTTAATTATTGTTTTCATCCTCAATAGATCTTTATTTATGAACAGTTTTATGTGTAATAAATGTCATTTCTTGGTTTGTTGGGACATTTGTAAAAAGTTTATATTTAACCAGAGATACATTTTTTTTCATTTATTCCTTTAATCTGCTCATTTAAATAATGTATCACATGTATAACTATATCTTAATGCTTTCACATAACTGTTTTCCTTTGACCTTCACACCAGTATTATATATTTGAAAGGGCGATGATTTATTCTCCCCCCTCGATGGGTGAGAAGATTGACACAGACAATGTGGTTAGCTCACTGTCACATTGTTAATCTATAGATCCCAGCCCAATGGTCTTCCTTGTACAATCAACTCTTTCCCAACATTCCATTTTAAAAAAACATAAAACCAACTCTCCAGATTTCTATCCTAGTTTTTTTTTTAGTGCGCATGTTATTTCTCATTGCACTCTCTACAAATGGCAGTTTTGGAGCAGAGCTCTGAGGACACCCTCTGAAGGGAATCTCGAGGGGAGACAGAAAAGCTACACACCAGTTGTAGCATGGATCTTACAGTAATACAGAGGGAATAAATTACACAGCCACAACCAACTCAGATCTAAACTCAGATAACGTGAATGTATCAATATTGTGCCTTCTGTATGTAACTGCAGTTACTTTCAAGTTTATTTTGTCATCAACAAGCAATTTTTCAATCAGTGGAGTTTGTGCAGAACAGCACTCTGCCATGTGAATTATTTAATTCATTTATTATGCACTTCTTAAGGCCCAGCCCCACCCTCCTAGAAAAAACACACCAAGAAGTTTAAAGAAAGATTATATGGAAAGCAAACATGTGGAAGACAAAGGTAATATCTGAGTTGGTTCTTATTATTTAAAAAAGTTATATGTGAGAAGAATAGAATAAAGCTATTACAGTGATACATGATTTTACTTAATAGAAAAACAAAGTATTTGTCATCAAGTGTATTTTATGCTTGGTTAATTTTTCCTTCTTTTTATATAACTTACGTAAACATACATGGGAACTATTTGTTTGGACAAAAGCTATTGAAGCAGAAAGAGGGTGCCCTGACATCTCCTTGCCTTGCACAAATGACAAATGCCAGGCCCATGGGACTTACTCCCAACTGATCATGGTGCTCTTTCCCTTCAACTTCTGATCTTTCTCAACTTTGGGTCCCAAAAGAGCTGCTCCCATTTGTTCTAAATTCCACTCTAAGAAAAATTACTTGCTTTTCCTAGGACAACATATTTCTTCCTCGTTAAAATCATGATCATTTAATCAGATTTTGCCATCCTTAATTATCCCAACACCAATCATTGTGAGCTAAATGAAGAATCTGTTAGGTCGTATCTTTGCCAAAATAAACTTAAAAATCTAACTGTGGATAGGGGAGGAGTGAAAATAATTAAATAACTAAACAAACAACCCCATAATTGGTAAAATAATAAAGTAGAAAGCCAAGTATTACAGTAATCATCAAACTGTGTGATATAGTGAGCTCTGCAATATCTTGCAAAGAAGAGTCAGACTCTCCTGGAAATGGTAGAAGGTGCCTCAGCGTGGTAGGAATTTCGCTGGATTTAGAAGGGTCAGGAGCATTTGAATTGTCATGACGGTGCAGAAAGGGCAACCTCAGTTAATTGAAAACAGTTATTTTCAAGCATTTTTTCCCTCTTGCAGAAATTTTTCTTGAACTATTACTTTGAAACCTAATACATAACAGCTTAAAGTAGAGCTGCTCTCATAGAAGGGAAATGGACTTCTGTTAATACGCCTTCCTGTTTTCCTCCTGCACCTCTGATTCAGCAGGCCCCCAATCATCCATTTGTATTTCATTTGTGTCTACACCTTCTGTGGCTTCTTTGAGCACTAATATTTGAATCCTGTGATGGAGGCTTTTGCAATAATCCAGACTTGAATCGGGGTGCAAAAGTGCAGTAAGAGGGGAAGAAAACAAAAGGATAATTAGAGAGCATTTTTAAAAACACACAATTTGTTGACAGGAACACTGGGAAAAGGAAGTAAGGAGGAGTCTGAGTCAAGCTTCTATATCAGGAATAAAAACAGCTGTACTAGTTAGAGAACTAGGAAGAAGAAAGTATACTTGTTTCTTTGTTTTAGTATGTGTATGCGTTAGTCAATCCCCTCCCCTTTCAATATGACACTGTGCTGATAGAAACTTGAAAGCAAGAACATAAGGACCAGATTTATTCAAGTGGATCTTTAATTATCTGTCTTTTATGAAAATCTGGAATCTGCTCATTGGTGTGTGATGTGCATCAAGGCTCCCATCACCAGACAGCCCTGGCCCTGCCTCACTTTCAACATGTCTGGCCTTGGAGATAGAGTGAAAAGAAGACCAGCCTTCAGAAAACTCCCAAGTTTGTTGGGGAGACAGATGTATTTAGATGAATAAATAAATGTAAAGTTAAAACTGGGTTAAGTAGTGGAGAAGAATGGTATTTAGAGGCAGGAGAACATATACCAGTCCTGATCTAGTCAGAGAAAGTATCCATGAGACAGTGGCATAGAAGCTGAGTAGTAAATAAATAGCAGAAGAAATGGGAGAAATTTCCAAGTAAAGGAGAAGGCATATGCAAAGGCACTAAGGAGAGAGGATACCAATATGGCTGGGAGATGGAGCGAGAGAGGTTAGAGAGAAAGCTGGAGAGGAAGGCTTTATTCTAAAAGCATTATTATTCTGACAGCATTGGATGTCGCATTACCTATTTGGGTTTTGGAAAGATGACTCTTGTATCATGAGAAACTGCAGAGTAGCTAACTGAGACATGGTCAGACAGCTGACTATAGCAGAAATGCAGAGAAGGTTCTTGGTAGCTTGGACGGGACCAGAGTGGCTACCCTAAAGATATAAAGAAGAGAGTCAAGATTCAAGAGATAGGAGGTAAAATAGATTGGAATTGATGATGAGGGTTAAGGGAGAGCAATAATAGATTAATGATATATTAAGGATAACAACTCTTGACATGGCATCATTCATTATTGCAAATATCACTTTCCCAATTTAATGTTTGCTTTTTAATTTTATTTATGGTGCTTTTGATGTGGAAATTTTGTAATGTTAATGTACTATAAAATCTATTATTTTTTTCATTTGTAATTTTTGTTAATTATTTGTTTTTGCTTAAAACGGACATCGCCACATGTTTAGAAGATGGAAATATTTACATATAGTTTCTTCCCATGCTCTTATGGTATCATTTTCTTTTTGTAGGGGGTGGTTACAGTAAGATTTAAGTCTTTAATACATCTGAGATACACACATATGTTCTCAAACGCAAAATTTAATATATGGGTTATAGGACAATTAGCTAAATTTTTTGTAAATAGCTAATTGTCCTATAACCCATATATTAAATTTTAATTCCAAGTCATTTGTCTTTTTGTGAAATATTTTCACAATGAATATGCCACTGACATTAGCCCTATGAAATATCCTATCTAATAAAAGGGTAATATGCAAATTGACCATCACTCCAACACACAAGATGGCTGCCCCCATGTGGTCAAAGATGGCTGCCCCATGTGGACACAAGATGGCCAGCAGGGGAGGGCAGTTAGGAGGGACCAGGCCTGCAAGGGTGGGCAGTTGGGGGTGATCAAGCCTACAGGGGAGGGCAGTTAGGGGTGACTAGGCCTTCAGGGGAGGGCAGTTAGGGGTGACCAGGCCTTCAGGGAAGGGCAGTTGGGGGGGACCCAGGCCTTCAGGGAGAGCAGTTGGGGGAGACCCAGGCCTGCAGGAGAGGGCAGTTAGGCATCAATCAGGCTGGCAGGAGAGTGGTTAGGGGGTGATCAGGCTGGCAGGCAGAAGTGGTTAGGGGCAATCAGGAAGGCAGGCAGGTGAGCAGTTGGGAGCCCACGGTCCTGGATTGTGAGAGGGATGTCCAACTGCCTGTTTAGGCCTGATCATACCAGGATAGGGCCTAAACAGGCAGTCGGACATCCCTCGAGGGGTCCCAGATTGGACAGGGTGCAGGCTGGGCTTAGGGACACCCCCCTCCCCCCGCCCCTGTGCACGAATTTTGTGCACCGGGCCTCTAGTAATGAAACATAATATTCATGTGAAGATTTTAAGTGATGTGTCTAAAAAAAATAACCTTGTAAACATTATGTAAGATAAGTTTAAAATGCCCTTTAATATTGGGAGCAGTAGTGTTGAAAATAAAGCCATGAAAACAAATCCCAAAGCTAGTGGGATTTGGAATGTATAGTTTTGTTTGTTTATAATATAGTTTTTTAACCCATTGATTATACTAATCATAATTGTAGCCCTCAGATGTCATCCATTTTCTTCTTTGAATTCTGTCTTTGCTTTTAGGATTAACCCTTTGCACTCGCTTGCTTTTTCTCGATTCCTGCTACTGATGCTAACCGTGTCGAGTCACACTCGACATCCGAGTGCAAAAGGTAAAACAAAAGTCATTTATTTCATTTTTTTCTGCTAGGACAGAATTAAAAAAAAACACACACAAAACTTCTTTTAACCCATTTTGAAAGATAACCATGCAAACTTGAAACCCATTATCCTTTACTCTTTTACAAAGCTAATGAGTGCACTGTGAAACTTACTGAGTCTCATTAAATGATTGGGGTGGGCAAAAGTAGGTCTACATTTGTTCAGTATGGGAAGAGGCACTCAGGTTATGACTATAAAAATAGCTTTATTAACTGTTTTATGTACTCACAACTGTAAGCCTACTTTTGCCCACTGCTATATAAATTATCTTTTTCTGTTGTGCAAATTTATATGTGAGAAACAAAGTCTCCAGTACGGAAATCTAAGTATAATTATAAAGTTAAAATGACTTAAGTAATTGTGTTTGCATTCCCAGAACACTTGACTTTTAAAGAGTGGGCTTCACGTATTTTTAGTTTAGCACCATCTTGGAAACACCTACCTCTTAATTAGAGCTGTGATTCCCATCCATCCCCACGGCAGTGCTGTGCCATGCAGAAGTCTACAGCACTATAATTAGGATTTTTCTTCCAAGAAAAACATTATAATAGACATCTTGCCATGCTTATGTTATTTTAATTGGGTGTTTAGCTCTAGGGACCTTCATAATTTATCATAAAACTTTAATGTTAATAAAATCAGCTGGAAGGAAGCACTACTTATTTCCTTGATTACACCGTAAGGGGTAGGATCTTAATTTGGGCCTTCATTTCCTTTTCTTTTCTTTTCTCTTTCCTTTTCTCTTCTTTTCTTTATTAAGATAATGAGAGCAAAGAGTGGATTGACTCATGTGACGCACGTGAAAGAAAAATGACACAGGACAGAGTGAAACAGGGAAGGAAGATTTTATTCAAGACTATTGCGATAGGGGAGAGAGATTGAACTCCACTACTGCTCCACTACTGCTGAAACAAAAGGCAGAGTGCTTTTAAGTACTCTTAGGGGTGAGCTAGTAAAAAAGGACTTGAGGACTTCTGCAGGAACTTTAGTCAATGTGATTAGACCCTCTGTGTTTGCTAATCTCTGTCTGTGGAAGTTAGACTCCTACCCTCTCAGAGAGACTGGGAGACAAGGCCTCTATCTTGAGGATTACATTTGAAGGAGATGGCCCCAGGGTCTTTGAGAAAGACATTCCTATGTTGTAATGCTGAAAAGAGGCTGGAAGAAGATTTATATCTCAAAGAGGCAGAGGGTGAATTTACAATTACAAGCTTTCTAAAGTAAATGCTATTTAAAAAGGGAGGTCAGGGCCTATAGTCAGGAAGAATTCTGTCTGAAGTTTAGTCAAGTTGAAGGCAATATTAAGGACATCTTGGCCACCAATTGGTAGATCACTAGATTTTACCTGGTGTGATCTAAAAATACAAGTTCTTCCTCATGGGCAAATGATTTATAATCTTAAAATCTTTAAACTTTAAAGGTTACTTACTAGTAGCCTTCTATATTAGATATTAGCATATAACAGGGATGTCTCTGCAAGAAATTTCACCATCTAAAGCTTACTAAATAATAATAGAGATACCTATTGAGTGCTTAATCTATGCCAGGCATTGTTTTAAGCATGTTTCATAGAGTGCAGAGGGCAGTCCATGAGTTCTTTTCCCAGAAGTCATAACTTGCCCGAGGTCAGACCGGGAATGGAAGAACAGATCCCCAAACCAAGCCTGTAACTCCAGAGCCAAGATTTGACCCAAAATAGACATGCATGAGCACAAGCTGGAAGAATGACAGAGGCTCATGCAGGAGAGGTTCATTTCTCTCTGTTTCCTTAAGTAATTGAAATGTCCCCAGAAGCCAGGCCTACCTCCACACCACTTTAACAATTCCTACATAAGCCTTCATTATGTCCTGTTCCTTGAATGGGAGAAGCAGGTGGCAAAGGCCTTCTATCATTCTTATTTACTGTGACCTCTCAGCAACACTTTGTTTATTTGTGCAGAAATATTATTAAGGTGACACAGTCTAGCCATAAGGCTAGAGAACCCTTTTAGACTCCTACAGTCATTTCACATTCCTGTCTCCCTGCTAAAGAGATGTCCGGCAACCTTCACTCACGGCACAACAGTACTGGACTGTGAGGCGCTACAGGCTCTGCTTCAGGAAGGTGTACAAGCTTCAAGATCTGTGCCAATTCGTGTGTAATGCAGATGTATGAAGTCCTTGATTACATTTTACTTTTTGATCTAAAGAAGCATTTAGAAACCTGGGAAATAATGTGGAATGCTGAGAATTTTTCATGGGAGAATTAAAATTCTTTCAGTACATGTTTGGACCTCTTTTTAAAAATATATACATTTTATTGATTTTTTTACAGAGAGGGAGGGAGAAGGATAGAGAGTTTGAAACATCAATGAGAGGGAAACATCGATTAGCTGCCTCCTGCACATCCCCCTGCTGGGGATGTGCCCGCAACCAAGGTACATGCCCTTGACCGGAATCGAACCTGGGACCCCTCAGTCTGCAGGCCGACGCTCTATCCACTGAGCCAAACCAGTCAGGCTGGACCACTTTTTGATTAACAACTAGTTTTGGGGGGCATGTATTCATTAAAAATTAAGCATAAATATTTTATTAGGTATCAGGCCCAGGCTACCCTCTGGAATCAGGCCATCTAGAAAGGCATGTAGTCAAATAAAGCAGCAAGTACAATATGGTACAATTAGTGCAATGAGCATTTGTCCAAGTTACACAGCTGTTTATGAGTTTGTGTAATTAGTGCTTGTCTCCCCCATCCAGCCAGTTAGCTCCAGGAGGGCAGGGACTGTGTTTCTTTTAAAAATTGCTCTATCTCTAGCAACTGACACATTTTAGAAACTCAATGTATATTTTTAAATGAGTGAATCAGGTAGCCCAAATGTTTGGGAGGATTAGAGCAGTGATGGTTTGGTCAGAATATATTTGAACATAGACCTACTGACATAAGAAACTGAACATAAGCCAGTTAACATTGAATACTATGCCATGGCCCTTCTTCTTTTTGTTGGAAGGTCATCAAACATTAGCTTCTTACACACAGCATTCCAAATTGCCCTGAAGGTTACTATAGAAACATTCATGAGGATCACTAAAAACTGTGATGTAGTCAAAGTCCATAATCACAGAAGTATCTGTCATTCTTTGTAGAAAATATCATGTTTTTCCTCGTCCTTATCTGCGCCATTCTTAGACCTGCTAGTGAATGACATGATGTTTATGCAGAATTAGATAAGCTTGTAAGTTTTCATGAGGTAAAATGGCTGGTTGCTGGAATTGTGGGAGAATAGAAATAAATAATCAGCTGCAACAACAACCAAGAAAATCTTTCACTTTAGCTTTAGCACCTTTAGTTACATAGGAATCCACTTGGGATTTGAAATGTTTCATAACTGGAATAAAACCCTTGAATTAAAAAACAAATTGTTTTCTCCTTTCTTCATTTGGAAAGTGAGGTGTAATTTTATGCATGATCAGTGCCATCATACAGCCCATACATTCCCTCCAATTGATACAACGTGTTCATTAAGTCTTACCAACTTGTATGGCAACCTTTACATTTTGTTTTGCAAACATCTCGAAAGCCTAGTTTGGAAGTGATACCTCTCTCCCTCCCATTGTTTGTTATTAGTTATGGTGTGATAAATCAAACCACCAGTGAGGGGTCAATTACACTGAGTGGCCAGATTATTATGATCTCTGAACGCATAATAATCTGGCCACTCAGTGTATATCCTATATAATAAAAGGCTAATATGAAAATTGTTCCCTCGACCAGGAGTTCGACCAGCAGGCAGGCCAGCCAACCGCCCATGTCCCCTCCCCCTGGCCAGACCCCACCCATGCACAAATTCATGCACCGGGCCTCCAATATATATATATATATATATATATATATATATATATATATATACACACACACACACACACATATATATACACACACACACATATATATGTGTGTGTATATATATATAGATATATATATACACATATATACATACACACACACACACACACACACACATACACACACTGAGTGGCCAGATTATTATGCGTTCAGAGATCATAATAATCTGGCCACTCAGTGTGTATCAGTATTACATGAAAAAAAGATGTGTGCTGCTTGCAAAGTGGCACCTTGACAAGCTCTTTAAATTCTTCTTTACCTCTTCCCTGCAATAAATTATGAGTAGAAAAAAAGTTGAAGGAAACAGTGAATGCAAAAATTTACTGAAGTTTACCAAAAATTTTTAAATATCTACAAGGGATGTGAATTGAGTAGGTTTTGACAATCATCCACTATTATCCTAACTATAGATCAGGATGCATCTATGTGACCATTGCCTGAATGTCCTTATATCAGGCAAATTGATGAGCAGTCACGTTCAATTATCATTAGGAGTTTTTTATAAGGGTTTTGTTTTTTAAAAAATTCTCACAGGATAATTTAAATTAAGGTATATGGGTTTATTTAACTAAAAGTGATTATGTACTATGTGCTATATAGCATTATAAACTGAAATCTGATAAGCTTAGTAATTTCTTCCTGACTTTAAATCTCTTTGATATTTGCTCTAGATAGCATATGTCCAAAACATACCTGCTGGGAAACCTGTGTCACATGATTATTTTATGTTACCTGAAAGTATTTTTAAACTGTAGAGAGTATACTGTTGAGAACACTTGATCATATACTATAAAATCTGGGAGCTATTTTCTGTGTTGTCTGACAGATTTTTTTTTTCTTAACTAAAATAACTATCAAAATGCAATGTAGTAGGAAGAAAAGTACCAGTTTTAATGGTACAGAGTGCCTATGTGAAACTGGATTCCAACCAAGACTGAACTAGCTACTCAAACAGCGGCACTAATGAATCATAAAGATCATTAATGGACAACTGAAATTAAAGCATATCCGTTTATCAGCTCGTTTTCAACAGGATTCTTTTGGTCTCACGTGACAGAGCCACAACTAATCTACCTGGAACAGAAGAGGACCTCCTTTCCTAGGACACCAGAAAGTCCGAGCTCAGCGCTCTCCACAGCACTGTCTTTCTCGTGTCACTCCTCTGCCTGGTTTGGGTGGCAGGGTTTGCTTTTCTGTCTGTGGGCTCACAGTGTGCAACATGTGAACCAGCAAAGGGAACCCTTTATTGCTACCATGAGAGAGATCTTGCCCATGAATAAAGCTAACCTGGATTAAACTTTATAACCAAGTATATTAATTGGCCAGACTGTGATTTGTATTCCTGTTTAGGTGAGGATCATGTGAAATAAAAAGAAAGTGATTTTTTTCACCATCTTAATAATTTTTAAGTATACAGTTCAGTATTGTCAACTATATTCACAATGTTGTGCAACAGATCTCTAGAACTTTTTCTTCATCTTGCAAAACTAAAGTCTACGCCCATTAAACAAGTCTCCATTCCCCTATCCCCCAGCCCTTGGAAACTACCATTCTGCTTTCTGTTTATATGAGTTTCCATACTTTGTTTATTTACATATTTTTAAAATGTTTTATTTATTTCCGAGAGGAAGGAAGAGAGACTTAAAAACATCAATGATGAGAGAGTATCATTGATCAGCGGCCTCCTGCATGCCCCCCACTGGGGATCAAGCTCACAACCCGGGCATGTGCCCTGACCAGGAATCAAACCATGACCTCCTGGTTCATAGTTTGACTCTCAACCTCTGAGCCATGCCAGCCGGGCTGAGTTTCCCTACTTCAGAGAAGTGGAATCATACAGTAGCTGTCTTTTTGTGACAGGCTTATTTCACTTAGTATAATGTCTTCAGGGTTCATCTCTGTTGTAGCACATGGCAGGATTTCAAAAGGAAGACATTTAAAAAGATTTTTTATTTACTTTAAAGAGATATCCAAGAACATAAATGTCCCCACGCAACTAAAATTCATAAAACAAACATGAAGTTTATGGGACTGAAACTAACTGGACAATACACTCCTCACTTTTCATTTTTCAAACTCAAATTAATTCAAATCCCTGTGGTTACAAAAAAAAAAAAATTAAAATCACACCTACAGTCTTTGGACTACAAGTTTTCAATACCTGATGCTTTTAAGTATACTTTGGGGTGATTTCTTTAAAAAAAAAAAAAAGACGAAGTACTTTATTTTTAAATTTTCTGCATATAGTTTTAATTCAACCTTTATTTTTAGATAATTATTAATCCACATGAAGTTGTAAAAAAGTAATGCAAAAAAATTCCATGTACGCCTTAGCTAGTTTCCCCCAATGGCAAAATCTTGCAAAACAGTACTTAAATATCACAGTCAGGATATTGACACTGATATATTCACCTGGTCTCATTCAGATTTCCCCAGTTTTACTTGTACGTATATGTGCCTATATGCACACATACATGTATTTAGCTCCATATAATTTTATTACATGCTGTACAGTAAATTTTTAAAGTACAGTTTCTGTATTAGATCTGGCTATTTCCAGGGTGCTATTATACTTATAAATCTCAGTAGCAAAATAATGCTTTTAATTTTATGTGACAAATTATCTAAGCTATACCCTTTGACATTTTTATTCTCTCTATAATTGTGGAATGATATAAGTGTATTTCCCTTTAATATTTAAATTAGGTACTGTTTTAATTGTGTCATTATCACCAGACACACCGTAAGAACTTTACTATTAATATTTGAAGACAAGAATTGAGGAAGACTAATAGTTTTAATTTTAAAATTCACTATTTTGCTTAGAACCATTCTATAAATACTGATTTTAAAGAAAAAAGATCATTAGGCATTTGCATTAAGGGCAATAAAACTCTTCATGTGGTTATGTAATAATGCATAACTAAATCATAGAGAATAAAATTAGATTAAATATTTGTAAGGCAAATTAACTAACCCTGAGGTACAAATGCACCATTATATTTTATACCTCTCTAATGATTTACTTCCTTATTTAACTTCATTAATTATTCACATTTACAGTCTGTACTTCCTAGAACAAGAATCCTTCCTTTTCTTTGAATCTCATACACAGGAAGAGATTCAAAGAGAATTTTTTAAGTTAGGGGGGTTCTTTCTTTTGAGGAAAAATGAGTGGCATAATGGGAACAAAATAACTTGCACTAAATTGAAAAAGCTCCTTTACACAATTAAATGAAGAAAATATTCTACTTAATAGAAAAAAATAATAATGCAATTATGAAAGATGTTTTCAAACAGCTTTCCAATCATGGCTTGGCCTCTTATTTTCTCTTCATTTGAGCAGAGATCTCAATAATGTCAATTCAGTGTTTTAGTCTTTAATTGATGATCTGACGTCAAAAGATGGCTATCCTGAGTATATTCCAATTATTTTCTGAGGAAAACTTAATCACGATCATTTTTATTTACACATTCAGTCAATACCTACACTAATAATAATAGTAAAAACAAATAACAACTACAATAATAATAGCCAACTCTTACAACTCAAATAGCAGTTACTACATACCAAATGCTCCTCAAAGTCCTGAATTGTTTCTCTAATCCATTGTACTATTTTCTTTAAATCTACACTTTGCATGTTTTTCCTTTAAAATATGTTTGTTTCAGTATACCATGTAGTGTTTCCCAAAGTTATCTATGTTGCGTGCATGAAGCTCTATAGTCCATATTTAAGGATTACTTTCATCCTATACTCTTTATTTCTATTACATTTTTTAGTTTTCCTAATTTTCATTTTTTTTTTTCTATCTGAGCTTTCCACAGTGTCTATTTTTTTCTTCTGTTTTTTTTTTTTTCATATCTGTGGTAATTTATTTTTTATTCTTTCTTTACTTCTTAGTTCTGTGAGTTAGCATTACATCTTACCATCACATCCTTGAGGTCTTACATTTCTTTTCTGTTGTTTTCAAAGGTAGAGGAAAATGCTTCTTATCTATATATATAAAAGTCTAAGCGACCAAACGACCGGTCGACCAGTTGCTATGACACGCACTGACCACCAGGGGGAAGATATTCAATGCAGGAGATGCCCCCTGGTGGTCAGTGCGCTCCCACAGCCAACCTCCTACAGTCCCTCCCCCCGCACCAGCCAACTGCCCACAGTCCCTACCCCAGCCAGCCCCCTCGATGGGCCCCGATGGGGGGGGAGGTGGCTAGTCAGTCAACCTCCCTCAGCCCCTCCCCACAGCTGGCTGTCCCTCCCCCCATTGGCCCCAATTGCTGGCCAGGCTGAGGGACCCCACCCATGCACTAATTCGTGCACCGAGCCTCTAGTGTATTATAAAACAGTTGCTTAATGTTTTCCTCAGTTCCACAGCTACAGGTTTTTGTGTGTGTGGGGGGGGGGGTGGGGGGGGCGCGGGGTGAAGGCTAGTTTTTCATCTCGTTTTTGTTTTTTTAAATAGAAATTGTGTGTTAGTGCTATACTCTTTCCCTCTTCTTAGGAAACATACTTATCTCTGGAAACATTACTTTCCCCTGGAAAGAGAGCCCTTCACCATAGGTTTGTTTTTTAATTACATCTATTGGGGTGACATTGGTTAATAAGATTATGTAGGGTTCAAGTATACATTTCTGTGATACATTACCTGTACATTGCATTGTGTGCCCACCACCCAAAGTCACATCTCTTTCTATCACCAGGGATTTATTTGGGCAGAGATGTTACAGTTCTGGGCTTGCTAATCTGCACAACGAAAAGGCATTGGTCCTCTCTGCTGTCTCCGATTAAACCTGCCTCATGAAAACATGGCTTAGCTGTTTAGTTCTTTGCTTTCGGTGGCTCTGTCACTTCTACTTCCCTTCTACTTCTCTGAAGCAAAACATTTCCACCAGGGGCTTATACACCAGCCCTGGTCAGCTTAGTTCCTGCTCCCACAGTTACATACATAGAGCCATTGCCAGGCAGTGTATTTTTCCCGGTTACTTTGAGATCTGCTGTTCTTGAACCCTTTTGCCACTGACATTGCTCCGCTTGGCCTTTTGTCTCCACTTGCTTCCAGATGATCCTGCTCAATCTCATCGACTTCTGGAAATTCTACACATATTTTAGTGACTACGTATTGTTCCATTCTCTTCCATTTTAAAGCTGGAGGTTGCTGTATTTTATTTTTAACATTTCCTATGTCTTTTTAAAACTAGCCTTTTTTGAGGTATAATTTACATTCTGCAAATTCTCCCCAGTTTAATAATACTAAGTAAAATTATACAGTGTGCAACCATTACCACAGTCTAGTTTTTTGAACTTTGCATTGCTCCAAAAGTTGCCTTATGCCTCGTAACAGTCAACCCCCCTTACTGTTTCTTTTAAGATTTTAATTGCTGAAGTTCAAGGTCCTTAATTTGCATGGCTGTGATCATTCCAGAAATTACCTCTGCTATGTTTTCATTAGTAATAAATGTAAGCGGGAAATGGAAGTTTAATCTAGTAGAAGATTAATAACATACAACTATATTTTGGCATTTATTCTTCCACTCTGGATTTTTCTAATAAGTTGTTTATAGCTTCTCAGATAATTTCCTTCCCAGAGGGTGAGATTTTGAGTGATGGACGCACTTACAGCTCTGGGGTCAGTCCGGACACATTGATGTTAATTGCTGCTGTGATTTTGTTACTGTGACATGATTTCCCCTTTCAGGCTAAGGCTCTGGAGGCACCATGACATCACTTGAAAATTCTGTAAAGGAGAGGAAGCCAAGTTAAATTAGCGGTCCTGAATTATTTCACATAAGTAATATACTTTTAAAAGTAAATTTTACACTTTAAAACAATATGCTGCATGCAAAATTTAGCAGCAAAACTGGCTGCTTATTCTAGCTTTAGTCATAATGTCATTCTTCTCATTAGACCTTTGGTTAAATCACTGAGCCCTCTTGAGCCTCGGTTTTCTGAAATCTCTACATTAAGTTACCTTTCTTTTAGCAAAATGTTGGGGACTTTTGTTAGCAGAAGGTGCCTTGATGGCAAGTTAGATACACTGAATCACTGAGTGTGTGCGCTCAAATGATCACTTCCCAGACATTTCTAGAAGTGAACAACGATGAAGCGAGCCAATCAAAGGGTGCCACTCGCATTCTCTGAACACTCCCAGCTAAAAAGAGCAATCTCAGGAGCAGGTTGGCACATCCCTGAACGATTTATTGTTCATACAGCTATCACTTATGAAGTGTTTTCTATGAACCACACACAATGCTAAGCATTGTATATATTGTTTTCTTTTTGAGAAACATTTTAATATACATTGGAGTAGTTGGCATTTTCCCTTTTGTAAATCAGGAGACTGAGATTTAGACCGACTGGCTAAGAAGTGGGTTAGAAGCTGTGGAGCCAGTGCTCAAATCCAAATCTGGCTAACTTTATAGCCAGACCCTTAAACATTCTCATCTGTAACATCTTCATATCTATCATGGATAGCTTGGAGCCCCATATGTACTATAAAAGTAGAAGATTTGTGTATGCTGTATGCTTCCCAATGGAAAATGTAACATAAATTCAAGATGTTCTCATTATTACTGTACTACCTGAAGTATGTAGTAATGTGCTATTTTTTTAATATACATTTTTATTGATTTCAGAGAGGAAGGGAGAGGGAGAGAGAGAAACATCAATGATGAGAGAGAATCATTGGTCAGTTGCCTCCTGCACGCCCACTATTGGGGGATGGAGCCCACAACCTGGGCATGTGCCCTTGACCGGAATCAAACCCAGGACCCTTCAGTCCGCAGGCTGACACTCTATCCACTGAGCCAAACTGGCTAGGGCTGTAATGTATTATTTTTAAGGATTGCCCCCATCCCTGTCTTGGTCTGTTTGCAGTATTTCTGCAAAGGAATACATTAGAAAGATAAGCACTATAGAGACAGCTTGGGTTATAAATGATGAGTGATGCAAGTTAGTTAAACATTTCAGTACTAAGACATTATTTGTTCTATTACAAAATGTCATCTTTATCAAATTGTCCAGCATTAATCATGTCAGTATCACTAAAAAGAGCCGGATAAGTCTGCAGTTTAACAGTTTATCTCTGAGCAATGTTTCCTTTTTCTTAGTAATATAAAGCATGCCTTAAGAAAGCATAGTTTCAGATAGTCAATACTTTTTAGAGGTGGTATAAATAGTAGACTATATGTGATCAGAAGGGTTTTTTCTTTTAACCTTTTTGCATAGAAAGAAAAAAAATGTATACGGAAAATTACATAAAGTAAAATGTTTTAAAATGCAGGTAAAAATAATAATACTACAAAAATGGAGATATAACAGCCCACTGCAAGTTATAGATTTAATTTGATTTAACCTAGTTCATAGTTTCAAATAGCAATTGGCATGTGTTTTCAGAAAAAAAAAAATTGGATGAAACTGAATCAAATCAAAGTCTTGAATCAAACCCCAAATCCTTCTCAAAATATCTACAGTTCTCGTCTTCAAGCCAAAGGATGTTGATTTGGAAAATCTGAGTATGGAAAAGCAACCAGATGAAACACTGATGATAAAGAACCTGCTGTGGTCTCGGCCTTATTCCTTTTAGGTCGCCTTTTTTAGGAAAACATTTTTTTTTTGTTGTTCTCTCCCTCCACCCACATATTCACACACACATTTATGTACCTACATATCGGAACATCTACCTAATTCTACACTCACGTATATGTATACTTTTAAAATAAAGTATTTTATTAAGTGGCGTATAACCAACAAACATCTTAAGTAACAGTTCAATGAATGTTCACAAATTGAATGCATGCCTGTGACAATGACCTAGATCAGCATTAACAGTACTCTATAGCTCCCCGCTCCCTCTCTTGATCTTTGATCACTATTCTGATAGCTAACTGCATAGGTTAGCTTTACCTGTTTCTGACTGTCCTATAAATAGAATCAAGCAAATGTATTTCTTTGTATATGGCTTCTTTCACTTGTTTGTGAGATCTGCCCACATTGTTGTGAATCATAGCGTTTCATTTTTTTAATTTATGTATTGTTTTCTATTAAATGAATATATTATATTTATTTATCTAGTCTACTTTTGATGTACATTTGGGTTACTTTCCGTTTGAGGGTATTTTGAATAATGCTGCTATGAAAATTCTTATATATGTTTAGGTGTATGAATGTATGCATTTTTATCAGACATATATCTAGAGTAGAATAACTGAGTTTCAGGAATGTATATGGTCATTTTAGTTGATACAGTTTTCCATAGTGGTTGAACCAAGTTCCATTCTCACCAACCACATTTGAAAGTTCCAAATCTTGATAGTGCATTATCAGTATGTTCAGTTTTAGGCATTCTTTTAAGTCCATAATGTTATCTCATTGTGACTTTAAATAGCATTACTCTAATGATGAATGAACTAGAGAATGTATTTGTATGTTTATTGGATATTTGTATATTATCTTTTGTGAAATGCTCATTCAGATTTTTTTCTCATTTTTAATTGGGTTTGTCCTTTCTTACTAATTTGTATGGGTTCTTTACATATTCTGGGTTTTAGTCCTTTTTGGTAAGATCTATTAAAAATGTTTTTGCCACTGTCTAGTTTTCCTTTTATGATCTCTCTTTTTTAAAAAATATTTTTATTTTTTTCAGAGAAGAAGGGGAGAGAGAGAGAGAGACATCAATGATGAGAGTGAATCATCAATTGGCTTCCTCCTGCACACCCCTCAATGGCAAATGAGCCCGCAACCTGGGCATGTACCCTCACCTGGAATGTACCCTCACCTGGGACCGTGACCTCCAGGTTCATAGGTCGATGCTCTACCACTGAGCCATGCCAGTTGGGCTCCTTTTATGATCTCTTAATGTTGTTTTTGAGGAACAGAGTTTTTAATTTTAATGCAGCCTAAGCCTAATTTATCAATCTATTTTTATGATTAGCACCTTGTGTCATATATAAGGAATCTTCACCTAACCAAAAGTCATACAGATATTTTCTCATGTTAACTTTTAGAAATTGAATTTTTTTGCCTTTAAAATATAAAATTGTGGAATGTAGGGGCTCAGTTTTTATCAGCTTCTATATGAATATGTACTGTTTACTGAAAAGTGACCTTATACTGTTTACTGAAAAGACCACCCTTCATTCTTCAGTGTCATATTTGTTATAAGTCAAATGATAAGTCCTACGTCATGTGTACATTTGTTTATGGATTATTTTGGTCCTTTGTTCTATTTATCCTTATACCAATATCATACTGTCTAAATAACTTTTTATTTGTAGTATATCTTTTTTAAGATTGTTCTGAGTATCCTTGACTTTTCATTTCTATATAAATTTCAGAATCAACTTGTTAATATTAACATCAACTTTTTATGATGA
Organism: Eptesicus fuscus; assembly: GCF_027574615.1. NCBI lineage: Eukaryota > Metazoa > Chordata > Mammalia > Chiroptera > Vespertilionidae > Eptesicus > Eptesicus fuscus. Next base: position 71,959,277 of record NC_072478.1, read on the forward strand.
GATTTATACCAGAACTACACTGAATCTCTATACCAATTAGGGAGAGTTGATATCTCACAGTATATACTAAACAAACATTGGTAAATATATTCCAGCCATATGTAAACATGATAATATATTGGGATCATGATGAGTTTAGTCAAGGAATAAAAAAATCAACCAATGCAAATCACCATAACAGAAAAAAGAAAAATCCCAAAATCTTCTTAATGGGTAGAGAAAAAAACATTTGCTCAACATTAAAATTCATTCATGATAAAAACTCTATGCAAACTAGAACTGGAAAGGAACTTTAATGTGTTAAAAAGAGATACTTCTTCTCTGATTGGAACAAGGATTCTGCTATAGCACATTTTACTGAAGGACCTCGCCAGCAACAAGGAAACTAACTCAGACTTTTTACTTAGCAGCTGGCTCCTGCAGAGTGACAGTGCCAAAAGACAGAAGTCGCTAATCTGGAAACTGGCACGGTGTCTCTTCTACTGTAGTCTGCTAGTTAAAGTAGTCACAGAGTCACCCAGATTTAAGAGAAGGGGACACAGACCCCACCTTTCTATGGGAGGAATGTCAAAGAATTTACCACCACCAATCTGGCACAAGTTCTTACATGTCAGGAACTATTTACTTTTGCAATAAAATTTGAACTCTCACTTGGTTGGGATAATTTGAGCTCCAGTTTGATTGAATATAAAATTATGAGTCATTAATTTGCTTCGTTGGGGTCTACTGTTTTTCAACATTGAATGTTGTTGTGGAGAATGCTGTGACAAGATTCATTATTTTACTACTTAGAGCCAAAGTGGGTTCTATTTGTTTATTTTGTTTTTCTCTTGGCCTAATTGTACACATATATCTGCTTTTATTTTAAGGATAGTATGTCCCTCAGACATATTTTACATACATATTTTTATCTCCTTTAGCATATATTTAATACTATTAAGTAGGTATCCACACTTTTAAATCTATATTAAATATATGTATATATGGAGATATATGTTGTGTATATATATGTATATGTATATGATGTGTATGTATATACACAGAGATATATATTTCCAAACTTTTAACCTCTCTTTTATATTTCTGTTATTTTGATAATTTTCTCAAGTCTCTTCTTCCTGTGTTTGCCATAAATCTCTTTCTATGCTTCTTGTAATGTAACTATCAGTGGTTTTATTATCTTCTTTAAGCTCATTTCTCCATTCCTTGAGTTCTTTTTTATGGAAATTAAATTGTCTATTTCAGTGGTCGGCAAATCGCGGCTCCCGAGCCACATGCGGCTCGTGAGCTGTGGTTTGCTGCTCTGTTGACTAATGAGTTTGCCCACCACTGGTCTCTTTGATTGATTGATAACTTTTCTTGCTTTGGATATGTATTCTTAAGTTTGCAGTATTTCTTTTCTCCTTATTCATGAATGAAGTCACAGATTCCTCCTTCTCTTCCTTCACCTCCTTCTTTAGTACTTATCTTAATTGGGTGTGATAGAGAACTCTTTACTGATTGGTATAGGAGGACTAAGTAGCTGGCAGTTTGAAGTGTGATCTCGTAATTCTACCTTTCCCTCATTTTTGTTTCTACCTGAAGTAGTGAGTTTGTTCTAGACTAACAGAGAGACTTTCTGGTACATAATGATGTCAAGCATGTCTAATTTTGGATATGATCCTTTAAATCAGTAGCATAGATCGATGTAGTTTCTGTCCCACCTTACTTTACCAAGAACTGATTTTATAAAAATGGTATATCAGGATACTAAATAAAAATTTACTTCTGCTTTGGCAGGGTGATATTGTCATTCCAAGCAACAGGACACTGGGTTCACACTTCAGTTGAAAACCCACCCCCCCCCCCCACCACCACCACCATATTTTGGAAAATCCATTCTCTACCACTGTGCCTCTCCCTCAGAGTGATCCATTATAGGGTTATGGATATATTCAATTCTTGTTTTATTTGATACTTTAAGGTGATTTCAGAATGGGTAGAGGGACAAAGATTCTTTACTTCAAAATATATAGCTGGAGGTTAGTTGGAAGTATGCATATGAATTGAAAGGTTAGTTTGCAGTATTTGAGCATATGAATTTGACATTAAAAGCTACTTTCATTTCTTTTATATATAAATTTGACAAGCCATTTTGTTCCAAAATACCATATAACTAATTTTATTAAATATTTTAATTGACGTTTTAGTTTATTGCTTTATTTCTTTTAAAATTTAACGTACTGATTTCCTTTTGCTTTTCAGATGCAGCAACTGTTCCATGAAAATTATGAACACAATCGAAAGGGTTATATTCAAGACCTTCACAATAGCAAAATCCACGCAGCCATAACACTTCATCCCAACAAAAGGCCTGCCTACCAATACAGGCTTCATAATTACATGCTGAGCCGCAAAATTTCTGAACTTCGCTACCGCACCATCCAGCTCCACCGCGAGAGGGCGCTAATGAGCAAGCTCAGCGACAGTGAAGTGAGCAAAGAGGATCAGCAGCTGGGAGTGATGCCTTCTTTCAACCACTTCCAGCCTCGGGAGAGGGATGAAGTGATAGAATGGGAATTCCTGACAGGAAAGCTCCTTTACTCAGCATCTGAGAACCAGCCTCCTCGACAGAGCATCAGCAGCATCCTCAGAACAGCACTGGATGACACCGTCCTTCAGGTGATGGAGATGATCAATGAGAATGCCAAGAGTAGGGGTCGGGTCATTGACTTCAAGGAAATCCAGTATGGCTACCGAAGGGTTGATCCTATGCATGGCGTGGAGTACATTTTGGATTTGCTCCTCTTATACAAAAGGCACAAGGGGAGAAAACTGACCGTGCCAGTGAGACGGCATGCCTATCTTCAGCAGCTGTTCAGCAAGCCTTTCTTCAGAGAAACTGAAGAGCTGGATGTCAACAGTCTCGTGGAGAGTATTAACAGTGACACTCAGTCATTTTCCTTTATATCTAACTCTTTAAAGATATTATCCTCTTTTCAAGGAGGCAAAGAAATGGGAGGGCACAGTGAAAAGAAGATACACATTCTTGTTCCTCTCATTGGAAGGTACGACATTTTCTTGAGGTTCATGGAGAGCTTTGAAAATACTTGTCTTATCCCAAAGCAGAACGTAAAACTGGTCATCATCCTTTTCAGTGGGGATTCTGGCCAAGATTCCAGCAAGCATATTGAGCTGATAAAAGACTACCAGAACAAGTATCCTAAAGCAGAAATGACCCTGATCCCCATGAAGGGAGAGTTTTCCAGAGGTCTTGGTCTTGAAATGGCTTCTTCCCAGTTTGACAATGATACTTTGCTGCTATTTTGTGATGTTGACTTGATCTTCAGAGGAGACTTCCTCCAACGATGTAGAGACAATACAATTCAGGGACACCAGGTGTACTACCCCATCATCTTTAGCCAGTATGACCCAAAGGTAACCAATGGGGGACAGCCTCCCAGTGATGATGACTTTGTCTTCTCAAAGAAGACTGGGTTTTGGAGAGACTATGGATATGGAATTACCTGTATTTATAAAAGCGATCTTCTGGGTGCAGGTGGATTTGATACCTCAATACAGGGCTGGGGACTGGAAGATGTAGATCTCTACAATAAAGTTATTCTATCTGGCTTAAGGCCCTTCAGAAGTCAAGAAGTAGGAGTGGTACATATTTTCCACCCAGTTCATTGTGACCCTAACTTGGACCCGAAGCAGTATAAGATGTGCTTAGGATCCAAGGCAAGCACTTTTGCCTCAACCATGCAACTGGCTGAACTCTGGTTGGAAAAACATTTGGGTGTCAGGTACAATCGAACTCTCTCCTGACAGTCCAGGCAACACATGTTGCCTTTTTAAAGGGGAGTTTACCTCATTGTTGGTGGTGTTATTTTTATTTTTATTATTGTTATTTTTATTATTATAATTATTATTGTCATAATTTTATTTTGTCGTCCTGGTCTTAAACAACTCTTGGTTGTCTTCCAAAGGGTGTTTGTTGACCTCAAGCAAGAAGAGTCTGCAATTCACTGATTTTTCAGATTTCTACTGAAGTCAATATATATGTATTACTTTTATATATCTTTATCTGAGACTGAGTTAAATTGTGGCAATCAAATGACTTTTGAAGTTCATTCATCATGAGAGACAGCTTAGAAGAATGTTCACCTGGGGCTTACAGATGCAATATCAACTTTTATTTTGTTTGTCAAATTCAATGTGATACAAATATTTACTGGTGAAAGGTACCACAAAAGTGCTTTATGCTTCCTATGGGGAAGGGACTCTGTAACATAAACTTGAGTTTTGTAATTTATACAAGGACTTAAATATATATACAATAATTTTCTTCATCTTTAGAATTTTTAAAGTAAATGAACACTTATGATTGTATGTTTATTTTTTAAAAAGAAGTTTTAAAAATTGAGGAGTTTTGTTCCACAAGCAACCGGTACTGGCTACCCTGGTCTTAAGAAAATTATATACTCCTCACAACCGTCTGCTATAAATGCGAATGAACTTTATTTTCTCAAGGAAATATGATTTAATTAAATATTCATGTACATTTTAGAAGCTTTATGAAACAATGTCTTTCATTTGCTGGCAAGAAGATAAAAATGACAGAACCTGGTTATTTATAATAAAACACAGGTATAACAGTATTCTTTTTCAAAAACACTGAAAAAGTTGTGTTGTTTTCTTTCAGTCATAGTCAGTGTATTTCTTATAGTGGTTATAGTCACCAAGATGTGCTTGCTACACAGTCTGGAAAAGTTAATAAGAAATTATGGGCATGCTATTTGTATGATTACGCTTTAAATCTGGCCATCATAAGTGATCAAAATGAGCGGCTTCTTTGTTCAATAATTTTCAGTCCGGGAGAAGCATTCCTTCCCCAACCTCTTCAGCTTTGTAATCAACCTGAAACCACAGAAAGCAAAGCTGCAAATAAAGGGGTGCCTATTGTAAGAGCAGCCCCCTTTTAGAGGCATTCCCTTACCCAGAAGTTTTGACTTCAGGTTAAAGACATTAGTACATTATTAAAATGTTTTTTAAGTGTTTTTCCCTAAGGCAGTGGTCGGCAAACTCATTAGTCAACAGAGCGGCAAACTGCCCTAGGGTAAGGCACACTGGGTTCCTATAACTTGGAGGACAAAGAAGCAGTGGCTCAGAAAGCAGCAGGTGGTAGGGAAAGAAAGGTAGCCTGGCTCCGTAATGTAAGGTGTACTGATGCCTTCATTCTCCCATGTAAAGCTCATCACCGTGGCCAAGATAGGGCTACAGATATCCTCCTGGTTGAGACTCATATTGATATATTTTCCCTGCTTAAACAGATCTTCTCTTGGGTGGGGAGAGGTAAAGAGGAGAGACACAAAGTTTTTCTAGGTCCAAGTCTAGCCTGGGCTATTTCTTCCAGGACAAGGCAGTCCTAGGCGAGGGCTCCCTGGGGCTGGCGGCACCAGAGCCTCTCACCCAGGCAATCCCAGCAGTTAGAAAATGCTTCATCTTCTGGCTTCCTCCTGGAAGAAGGAACTGCCCAGGGCCAATCTGAAAATGCAACTGTGTGGCTGCTGACCAGAGATGGGCTCCAGCTTTCTTATGTGAAAAACAGAGGAACTTTGCAATTTACCTTTCCAGTGAACATTTGTTCTCTTGGTTGGACTGCCAGTCCACATGTGGGTATTTCATTTCTGTAGCTCCCCATCTATTAACTAGGCAAAATGGTCTCCACTTTTAGATTTGAACTATCTCGGCTCAGACAAAGTTGCTTTAGCCAAGTCTGTATGGGTGAAGTGACATAAATAGTCAAGCAGTTGCGTGGTGATGTTCATTGTGGACAGCTTGTGCTGTCGGCTGGCTGAGACCATGTAGAAGGGCTGCTATTGGCATCAGGAATTCTGAGCACTTTTTTTTTTTTTTTTACCTGCTGACTGAGGTCCAGAAAATAATATCAATATTCTGATATCTGTCGTAAGGATAAATTTAAAAGGACAATGCAAGTAAAATGGATAGTGTGGTGTTGAGTGGGCAGCAGGTGATCAATAAAGATGATGTTGAAGGTTGATGAAATTGTTATTGGGGAACATTTAAACAGAATTTCCATAGCTGACTAAATAAGGTAATGTCAATAACGTACATATGTTGTGCTTCAGGTTGCATTCACATTATGCTGCTTTTCAACCTTAGAGGAATTTTGAGCAATAGATACTAAACAGATTTTTTAAAATACTCTTAATTTTACCAGTATAATTCTAATAAAATTTCAGTCAGGAAATATTGCAGTGCAAGTGCTTGAAAAGTCACAGGGAATCATAGTGCAAAATTATAAACTAGAATTCAAATACACCTGTATTAACTTCAGTACAGTGTGTATGTTCAAAGGAGATCGCTGAATTCCCTGTTTCATCAGGATAATTTCACCAGTATAACAGGAGGATGCCATGTCATCCCGGGGCAGCTGCCTCATGACTAAGACTTGGGGTGTTTTAAGGGAGGCCTTTATATTTAATCCTCTGTAGAACTCTGTTATTTCAGTTGTCTAAGTTAAAGAAAAGAGCAGACCCTGATTTATTTTCTTCATTAATAAAATCACTAATAATTGCTATTTTGTAATAGTTCTTCCCAAATAACTATCTTTACTGCATGTTAACATATATACTGTTCAGCAAAATAAAACCTGCAACAGAGCTAAGTCACGCTATGTAAAAAAAATAAGCTATTAAAGGAAGGGTTTGTGAAGACCAGAGCAGAGGTCAATTCTGAATTATTGAACCTGTCAAGTTTTTTAACATCAAAAAGTGCCATTAATTCCTTTCTAATGAATATGACATTATGAAGATTATATGTTACAGTTAAGGGAGTGTTATCGTGTCTGTTGTAATATTAAACAATGTAATTTGGGGGGACCCCCAAAATGTCTTCACTAAAAGAGATTACCACCCCTAAGGCAAATGCTGCATGGCCTCCTGTCAATCAGTTCCCAATAATGGTAACAATTTATAACAATCACTTTCAAATCTATTTCAGTGCAAATTTTAGTCTTATTGTGTGAAGAAAGAAAATCAAAGGTCAGAACAGTATGTGCTACATTTTGTCTATACAAAGGGGGGGGGGAAGCATTTGTCTTTTCTGCTTAAGAAACTCAGTCTGAAAATATTAAATGGAAAATTCCAGAAATAAGCAATTCATAAGTGTTAAATTGCACACTGTCCTGAGCAGTGATGAAATCTCGCGAGTCCCGCTCTGCCCAGCCCCATCCCGCTCATGGAGCCCCATCTGGCCCAGCACGGGACTCACCCATTTGCCCAGCGTCTCCATGCTGTAGACCTCTGGCCTGTTCCTTTCCTGGTAGCCGTCTTGGTTACCAGATCTGCTGTCACAGTATTGTGGTGCTAGTGCTCAAGTCACCTTTATTTTACTTCGCACTGACGCCAAAGCACAAGAGGAGTGATGCTGGCGGTTCAGAGAGGCCACAGAGAAGTCGAAAGGGGCTTCCTTCAGGTGAAAGTTCTCCATTTAGTAAGGAAAGAGTTGCCTGCTGAGGTTGCTGAGCTCTAAGGTAAGAAGGAATCTCCTACCCTTGAAACTGTGAAGAAGGAAAAAGAACCCCCTGCCAGTCTACAGAGAGAGAGAGAGACTGCACTGGTTAAGCGGCGCATGCCTGAGTCACAGGGCTACCTCATTCACCTCTGCATCTCATCACGTGGGCACTGTATCATCTCCCATCATCACAAGGAGCAAAAGGGTGAGTACAGTACAATAGCCTATTTTGAGAGACCACATTTACATAAGTCTTATAACACATTTACATAAGTCTTATCCAATTACCATAATTGTTCTATTGTATTATTAATTATTGTTATCTGTTATTGTGTCTAATTTGTAAATTAAATTTTATCATAGGTATGTATTGATGGGAAAAACACATAGTTTATATATGGTTCTGTACTATTTATGGTTTCAGGCATCCACTGGGGGTCTTGGACGTATCCCCACAGGTAAGCGGGTACGAGGGGAATCGTTCAAGACGTCTCTCTTTCGGAAGCAGCCTGTGATCATGGCAGTTATGGGACGAGTGGGACACTCAAGGGACATGTTACCAGTTCTAGGTGCTGCTGACTTGCCTGCCTTCCCCATCTCCACTTTTATTAGCATCCGAGTCATTGTCAATCATACAGTAAAGGGTGTCTGTCTGTGTCCAGAAGCCTCCTAGAATGTCCATTTGTGAGCAGTAGCAACAGGAGCGGTAGGACGGCGTCGTGGAATATGCCAGTGCGGCTCTGCCTCTACCGCAGCCTCGCTAGGGCACCTGCCACGCTGCCAAGGTTGCCCTGACAGAGGGTGGGCATGATGGTGCCCCCAGGTGGTAATACAGCCGTATCTGAAGCAAGCAGCAAACCACCTGGCACTGGCACAAAGATGCCAGCATATTCCTGTATTGCAGCCACTTTGACATGCACCCATTTCCCTCTTCTTCTCTTAGGTCCGAAGATGCAAGGTCTGCACCTATATGACATTCCACTCCACTCAGGATTTTATTTCAATCGAATTCAATCCAATGGTGTTAGTGTACAGGTTGGTATAAAAGCTGAGATTTTTGAGTTTTGTTCCATTTCCACCCAACTTCAGTCTTTATTCATGGGATTAATTCTGAAGGAATTCGTGAGTATGAGATTAGAAGGACAAAAATTTATTTTTAATGGACCTATAAAAAGAATGACTTCAACAGAAAAAAGAGAGGAGCATTTTTTCCTGCAGAATACTTGTTCTTATCTGCAATATTAATCAATGAACGAATATTTACTTACAAGGTGTTTAGGAATGATACTCTCAAGCAGAAACTCTAAGACTGAAATATGCGTCACCCGAAAGCACCACTCTCACCACTCTCCGGCCTCCTTCTCTGGGTGTTCTCCATCTCTTTCTGAGTTCTGTCCTGACTCCTGTTCCCTAAGTTCCCACAAATATCACATTTTATTACTTTACCCAAGTGGGGGAAAGTTTATGTACATGCAAAATAAAACCTAAGATCTGTAGGTGAATTTCAAATTTAGAAGTATGAACCTATCTTGATTCTGGAATTATCAGTTAAAAATGACTCAGAGCCAGAGGTTCATATAAAAATGAAAATAAATACCACAACCTCAGGGTGAGTCACTTTCTGTATCTAATCTTGTAAATATTCAGTCACCACAATCAGCTGCAAGTGTTATTTCCCTTTCCCTCTTATACCCACCAAAGTGGCTCCAATACCTATTTCTAAAAGGACAATCTTTAATAAGTAATGAATAAAATGTTAAAGGCATAACACTAAGATAATGAGGGGGGGAAGGCATTGCATTATGTGTCTGCTTTTTTAAAAATCTTTTCATTTTCTCTGCTAGTGGATTCTTCTCTCCTTTCCACACCTAGGAACTTGCTAAGAGATATATAAGTTTTAGACTGTAAGTTTCTAGTATTGGTTTTGAGAAGTTGCCACTGTATAAATCATGAACTTGAAGGCTGAAGTTAACCTACATTTTTCAACTCTTTTTTGTTAGCAACCCTGGTCTATTTAAAGCATGCTGGAATTTATTTCTCCTTGTTAGCCAACTGGAATCCCAGGGGCAGGGCAGGGATCTTACACAGCCTCTTGAGTATTTCGTTTAGAAACAGAAGGAAGAGAATTTTGAAACCCTTTGAAACCCTTCAAGTACTTCCCATTTCTCAATTAGTCTGTTTAACAATAAACGCAGGTTTGTACTTTCATAAAAACAACAACACATTGCATCAAAATATTTACTGAATTAATTATTCACTCACTTAAAGGAAAAGAGATTTCATGAATAAATCTTAATGTATATTCTTAGAAGCTATTTTGCTTTCAGAAACTAAATTTATAATGAAAGGTATTTTATAATTTATTTGGTAAGCCATTATTATATGCAACTTCAGGATACAGAATAATTATGTATATGACTTATATAATTATCACTGTTTTCCCTATATCCATAATGTTCATATTTTCATAGTCTATGCAAGACAAGCAGAATTCTTCAAAGAAGACGAAGAGCTCCGAAAGGGCTCAGAAGGGAAAGAAACCATCATTGCTCCTTTGCTTTTACACTTGCCCCTTAGACAGTGGACAGTTAATTCAGGAAAGGGTCCTTTTGTCTTCAAACACTTCTCCCATTTGTCAGTTCATGTAAACACACACACACACACACACACACACACACACACACACACACATTTTAATAAGGAAGGGGAAAAGGCAAAGTGATTTTTTTTGTTATTTAAATCATCATTATAACAGCAAATCAGCTATTGTTCACTAAGTGCTTACTTACTCTGCACTGTTCCTGGGGAAACATTGTCTCCTTTGAGCTTCGACTCTAAAGTAGGTACCATTATCCCCATTTTACAGATGAGCAAAATGGATGACAGATACATTTTGTTCTCCAAAATGAAAATGTCTGGGTTTGAGCTGGGACGCAAACACAGATCCATCTTAGTCCAGACACAGGCTTTCTTCAGAAACAGTAAGTGAGGCAGGATGGATTGTGTATCTATCTGTTTCCCACCTCAAAGGTCACGTAAGGTATCTTTGAACAAGATTGAGATGCATTTGCACGGGTCTCATGTCAGTGATGGCAGAATGGTTCTGGCGGAAACATTTTCTTCCGTCCTTTTTCCCTCACGCTCTTGCTCCCTCCTTAGTTCCTTCACTTAACAAACGTACTCTAATGCCTTATGTGAGACAATATGCCAGGATAACAACTCATTTTGTTCAAACCCTGCCTTGGTAGCATCAATCCACACCAAGTGACTGGGTTGTCCATAATGCCACATTTCATAATTTGGTCACATCAAAACATCTTAATGGAGAGAAGTAGGATATTATGAAATAGAGACGGATAGTAGGACAAATATCTAAAAGGAAGACTTTAATACCACAGAATGCATATATTGGTGTGGGCAAAAGTAGGTTTACAGTTGTTTGTATGGGAAATATAATAATTAATAAATAATAATACAAAAATAAAATCTGTTTCACGTACTTATAGCTATAAACCTACTTTTGCCAATCCCTGCATTTTGGAGTAAAATTACTTGCACTTATATATGCTTTTAAATTGCATAATTCTCTGAACATACTTCTTAAATAAATATAAATAAGTGTATCAAATTAGTTGATGCTTCTAAAATATATGCTTTATTGTTTTCAAATAGCTCCTAGATGTTTTAATTTTATTATTATTACTAGAGGCCCAGTGCATGAAATTCTTGTACTTGGGAGGTCCCTCAGCCTGGCCTGCACCCTCTCGCAATCCGGGAGCCCTCGGGGGATATCCAACTGATGGCAGTCGGACATTCTTAGTGCTGCTGCTGAGGTGGGAGAGGCTCCCGCCACCACCACTGCGCTCGCCAGCCATGAGCCCAGCTCAGGCTTCTGGCTGAGGGGTGCTCCTCCTGTGGGAGCGCACTGACCACCAGGGGGCAGCTCCTGCATTGAGTGTCTGCCCCCTGGTGGTCAGTGCACATCATAGCGACCAGTCGTTCCACAGTTCAGTCAATTTGCATATTAGCCTTTTATTATATAGGATTGTTTAATGAAATAACTTTTGACTATGAAGCATATAGGAAAATGTCAGTCATTTTTTTAAAGAAGAGATATTTTGGGACAATTATAACTACATTTTTGGCTTTAAAAAACCCAGTAGTGCCCTGAATGGTTTGACTCAGTTGAAGAATTGTCCTATGCACCAAAATGGTGGCGGGTTTGATTCCCAATCAGGGCACATACCCGGGTTACTGGTTCCATTCCTGGTCAGGGTGCGTACAGGAGGCAACTGATCAATGTTTCTCTCTCTTTTTTCTCTCTCTCTCTCTCTCTCTCTCTCTCTCTCTCTCTCTCTCTCTAGATAGATAGATAGATAAATAGATAAATAAATAAATAAAATAAAGTGAGATCCCTGCTAGTAATATATTTTTTTAAATCCAGTAGTGAGTCAGTTACAGGTATTATTTATCTGGGCATTCTCAGAAAGGAAATTTCAGCTTTAATTTTTTTTTTTTTGCAGAAAATGGACTGCAAGGAAATTGCAGTCTTTTGGAGAAAAGTCCATGGAAATGAGTCTCTTCCTCCTTCTGTGCTTTTATAGATATTTTTGAATTCTCTTTATTCCTTGACCTTTGTGATACTAGTACCTCTTTCTTTCAGTGGGAACTTGTTTCTAAACCAGGAACCGCAACCTGCGGCCCTTTGTTTCTCTTGTCCTCCGTGGTGGTTAGCCAAATCATTTCTCATCCTAATTGATTTCTTCAGCATCTTCAGAAAGTGTAACCTTGTATGCCTACTTTAAAATTCTTTCAGTGGATAGTTAATAAATAAAATTTTAAGTATTTCTTGAAAAATACATTTCATCTCAAAATAGATAAAAGATGCATAGTACTAACCTCTTTTCGCTTTCCATGGAACCAAATGTAGTTTTGGTGTTGTTTTGATGTGGTAAAAAAACAAAAAGCAAAAACAGGATATTGCTTTAGAAATTAACAGGACATCACTTATATGGGCTGTTCAGGCTCAGCTCATCTTTCCTCCTCTACATATTTGTCTTCTCCATCGACTACCCTCCTTAATCTCTCTTCTTTCTTAGTTCACCTTTTTTCATGTATTTTAGCTTTGTGGATTTCTAGATTAATCATATTCAGGGTCCTGAATCATTTTATATCTTTTAGTCCTCTACCCATTCATCAGCAAGTTCTCCATCTTTTAGTATAAGCGGAATATTTGTTAAATACTAGGCAATGTAGTGGGGGGGGGGGGGAAATACACCCCTCCCTATAATAATAACAAAACAAGAAACCGAACCCTAAAATAAAAGTCTCTTTCAGGCCCAGCCAGTGTAGTTCAGCAGTTGAGTGTCAACCCAGGAACCAAGAGATTACTGGTTCCATTTCCAGTCAGGGCGCATGCCCAAGTTTCAGGCTCAATCTCCAATAGGGGGCATGCAGGAGGCAGCAGATCGATGATGTTTCTCATCGATGTTATTCCTCTTCCTTCCTCTTTCTCTAAAATGCTCAATAAAAACATTTTTAAAATATCTCCTTCAGGATATCAACAAGGATACTAAGGATACTAATGCTTCTCTCTTTCTTCTGCCTACTCTGCACAATTCTGGCAGGGATTCCCTTTAAAAGTTGTTATTTTTTTCTTCAAAAATTTGAAAGTAAACCATGTCTCTGGTGTCACTGTACTATCACCTAATTCATGCTCTCAAAATCTCTCCTGTGTTTGAAGTTGCAGATCAAAGACTATGACTGAAGAGAGTCTACACTTCTGTTGAATCTGAACAGCTCTGGGATCTATCAGTGACCCTTGCAGGCTCAGGATTCCCTTATCTAGGGGTTTTGAGCAGATTTTGGAGTGATTGATCTGTATCAAAAAATCTTACAAAGCACAGAATTCCAGTTGGGTCCTCAATACAAAGATAACAGCTGCTCATTAATTCACAAAGGCATATTGGGTGGCCTTATATAATTATCTCTTCAATATCCAAAGCCTTCTTAAAAGCAAACTTTAGGGGAAAGGGTTGTCTGGTAAGCACAGGTTTGGAGTTCATGAAAATGGATGATGACTTTAAGCCATACTGCCATCAAGCTCTGGGGGCTGAGAGTCAGAGGAGCCTTTGCCTGAGAGTCAGAAGGAGCAGAGATGACTATTTTCCAAGGGAAGGGCCTCCCTGGTCCATGTGCCTTTATCCTAGAAGGCAAACTCACCCTTCCATTACTATAGGAAATTGTAGGCCACTCTGTATTATGTTACTATAGTCTGCTTCAGTCATGAGTGCTGTTTGAATAAACTGTCTATTGTTAGTGTGCATTAATTCACTAGTTTATAGAAAGGAAAATCTTGTGGCCTATTTCACCTTCAGAATTTATTAAACTACATTTTGTAAAATATTAACCAGGGCAAATTAAAAACTTGCATTCTATGCAAGAGCAATTGTTTAAAAAACTATCCTATATAATAAAAGGCTAATGTGCAAATTGTCCCCTTGAGAGTTCAACCGACTGGGAGTTTGACCGCTCACTATGATGTGCAGGGGTGGCACAGAACAAAGGAAGGCCCTGGCCGGCAGCAAGGGGAAAGAAGGTCCCGATTGGCCCTGATCTCCAGCCAGGCCTAGGGACCCTACCCATGCACAAATTTCATGCACTGGGCCTCTAGTATTCTTATAAATGCAAATCTAATGATTATGCTAAAAAGATAAAAGAGAATAAAAATAATCAGAAGTCTGCCATGTCATGATCTCACTCCAGTTACATAGGTGTATGTTTTTTTTAAGTCAACTATTTGAACTTTGCAACTATGTGTACTTTGCAACTAAACTGGAAAAGTAGTACATGAAGGCAGTGTCTTTTAAGTAATCAATTGAAAAAGTGACTGACCACAGCGAATGACAAATGGCTAATTGATATGTTACATCCATCACACGTGTATGTATGAATGAGAAATAATTGGGTTATAAAAAAACAAATTGTTTGATGCATGACTTTCACCTTGGCTTTCGCTAACTCCATACCAGCTCTGGCTTCCTTACTAGCAGCGGGTATCCCAGAAAACTCTAGTGTGCCAGTCTCCCTAAAATGATGGAGGTACTGCTAGAATGAATGCCTTTTCTCCTTCTTCCTATTGTAGCTTCCAGGCAAACCATTATTCTGCTATCATGACAGCATGCCTTCATGATGGACATATTAAATATGGTCAGATTATAGAGTATAGGTTATTTATATTAGTTTCATTATTACACTGAATATATGTGATTTGAGGGTGGGTCTCTGGTCCCAGAAGCCACACAACACACAAACTGAGTCTTAGAACAAACTACTCCTATGTTCACCTCCACTAAAGTGTCCTCAGAACAAGCTAATACAAGGCACTGTGCCAAGATTAGAGATGTAAAGTTGGCAAAACCTGCACCCTATCCCCAACAATCTCATTTATCCTCCTATATAATAAAAGGCTAATATGCAAATTGTCTCCTCAACCAGTTCAACCAGGGGGCTCAATCGGCCCTCTCCAGCCTGATCAGGGTTGGGGCTGGCCCACCAACCACCCACAGCCCCTTCCCCCAGCCGGTCCCACCCCAAAATGCCCCCAACCCCAATAGGGGGTAGGGCCAGCCGACCAACCTCACATGTCCCCTCCCCCCGGCTGACTGGACCCCACCTGTGAACGAATTCGTGCACTGGACCTCTAGTTTTATATAAGTGAGAAAAATAATTTTCCTGCCCTTGCACTCAAATTCTAGTATTGCTCAGAGTTTTGGGTCTATCTAAAATTCTTATGCAATTCTATTTTTTAAAAATGCTTAATTTTTATCTTTAATAATATTTCTCAACAAATAGCACTGCCTTTATTAAAATATTATATCTTTCAGAGATTATAGAAAAAGAGTAAGAATAAAAAGCTGATTAAGCAGACTGGTGAAGTCTAAACCCCAAACAACACAGCTTTTACCACAGGGATGGGGGATTTTACCCCATAGACCACAGTCCTGTTAGGTTTTTATATCTATATCAATGTTGCCCTGATAGAAGACATGAAGTTTATGGCTTAGCAACAGACTCATTGTTTACTTACAGACCATCCTGAGTTGGTTTCCCATGCCCCAGGCCCCTATAGAGTGATGCATTGAAATCCAGATGTACCTGGAGTATGTAAGGGGTTGGGGGCAGTATCACAGGAGAGAAACTCTGAAATTATGAATCTCAGAGCTTTCTTATGATGCCTGGCATAGCTGTCTCCTCAGGGGAAGGGAAGACCTTATCTTTCTAATATGAACAGATAGTAGAGAGGAGAGAGCAAGGTCTCTAGAACCATTACCGCTGTAATCTAAACAAATGGTTGCAGGGGAGATAAATCTGTAAATCTCTCACTGGGGAATCTGCACTTAACTTCCAAGGTGTGCTTGCTGCTCATTCATCTTTGAATCCAGGTTGTTAGCTCAGAAAGCTCTGACCATGAAGAAATGTGAAAATATTCATGGAACACTGTCTCCTGAAACTCCAGTGGACTTGCTCTTAAGACCACCTCTTAGTGACTTGACAGTACATATAGGACATGTTGTGGCAGTGTCTGCAGCATGAAACCGGCTTTCCATAGAGGTTGGGAATTAACTATATTTTCTCTTTGTCTCCATTTAAAAATGTCTTATTTTCCCCTTGGCTGGTGTGCTCCATGGTTAGAGGTCGTAGGTTCAATTCCCAGTCAAGGGCCCATACCTGGGTTACAGATTCAATCCCCAGGCCAGTTGGGCAAGTGCAGGAGGCAACCAACTGATATTTCTCTCTCTCTCTCTCTCTCTCTCTCTCTCTCTCTCTCTCTCTCTCTCTCTCTCCTTTCCCTCTCTCCCTCCCTTCCACTCTTTCTTTAAAAAAAAAAAATCAATGTAGAAAAACAGTATCCTTGGGTGAGGATAAAAAAAAAAGTCTTGTTTTCTGTTAATCCCTGGTTTTCAGGGTGAGTGTACTTCTCCTTTCCTCACAGTTCTCTTCCCTGTCAGTAACTCATGAAATTAGGTTTTCGAAGGCCCACTTCTATATTGATTCAGAAAACTAAAAGAAGCAATATAATACTGTTTTAAAAAGGCATGAAATTCAAGTCTGACTCAATGGTTCTATCTAGAAAACTCATAGAAACTTTCTCCTGAAAAAAAAAAATGTTCACTTGTACATAAAGGTATTCCTTCTCTCATGTTTCACTTTGCAATCTGTAGCTATTCATTAGAATTTTATTGTTTAGGCAGAAATGTGATGTTTTGTATGTTAAGTGTCTACACTTATAAGTAAAAAAAACAACCAAATAAAACTACTTCATCTCAAATGAAAGTTTAGATTATTAAAGGCTTATTTTCCATTGAAATGGAATTTCAGCATTCTAATTTTCTTTAACTTATCCCTGAAATGAAAGGTTTCCTCCTGACAGATTGGGGCATCCACTAATGCAGAAGCACTTGTTTTTATCAACTTAACGTTCTCTTCTCTCATCAAGGCTCAACCAGGTCAAAAGACACACACTGTTCTCCAGACATTTTTAGGTAGCTGGAAATGCTGACACTTTATTAATGTTCAGAGGGAAATTAAGGATGAGTGTGAGATATATCAGTTTTCTGTTATTACTATTATTTTGATAATAAAAATAAAAGTTATGTTTTAGTTGAACCTTTTCTGAGTGACCTTCTTACATGCAAATTGAATAACTTATCTTGCCTTTATAACTTAGTAAATTATGTTATTATGTATCCAAAGGTTCTACTGAAGCTGAGGTAGAAATAGAAAGCAAGGTTGATCTTACAAATGTATTTTAAATTTTCAATAGATTCCCATTTGTTCTGGCTAACTATTGCTGCATAACCAGCTAACCCAAAAATGTAGCAGCTTAAAACAAACATTTTTATTGTTCATGATTTTGTGGGTCAGGAACATGGGAAGGGCTCAGCCGATTCCCATGGCATCTGGTGGGATGGCTGGGGCTGGAGGATCCACTTCCAAGGTGGTGTCTGCACTCACACATCTGGAGCTGTGGGCTCCTGGTCCTCACTCTCCGCCTGCTGTCTCATCCTCCAGAGCCCTCTTCCTGTGACTTGGGCTTCTCAATGTGTGGTTGCCCCAGGACAGTCGAGCATTTTACAAAGCAGCTCAGGGCTCCAAGAACAAAAATTCTGAGACCAAGACAGAACCTGGAAGCAGCCTCCTTATATAACCCAGCTTCAGAACTCTGACAAATTCCATTTATCAAGCAAGTCACTCTGCCTCTCAATGGGAATATTTTAAAATAATTTGTGGCTTTTTAAAATCTATTATGCATTCAATATGCTTAGAAAATTGCTTCATCTCTTCCTCTCTTGAAAACTGGGAATTGAAGTTAGGGAAAGAAACATTAATTATCTTCAAAGCTGGAAATGTCAATCTCAATATTAGACAAATTGAAACGAACAAAATTATGTACTTAACCATAAAAAAAGAACAGAGTTGCCTTTTTTTTATTATTATTTTCCTCAAGAAGAAGGCAGGTGTACTCATGGAAAGTAGGTTTAAACGGCACTTTGCTAAACACTTCGATAAAGTTGCCTGTCGGTCTTACAAAGGGTTTGTTGTGGGCTGCAAATGTCATGCCTTGAAGACATGTCAATCAAGAGTTTTGATTAAATAAAAATGTTAAATCAACACAGGAAACTTAAATCGCATAAGAGTATGTTTAATTGGTTGCTTTACTTCTCCAGCAATTTTCAAGTGCTCTGAAGAGCTTAGCACTTCACCCAGCATTTTTGTATAAAATAACCTAAAAAATAAAAAAAGAAACTATATATGTAAAAGAATGATATATATATAATAATGTTTAACATTTTCCTACAACCCAACAAGATCATTGACACTCCAATAGACAATGTATACATATTTTTTAATGAACCTCGCAATTTTTCACCTTGTCTTTATTTCCTTGTCATCTATGTGACCCTCTTCTCTTCCTTGTTTTTCGGTTTTTGTTTGTTTTTTATGATTCAAAACAGTCTGATTTATATGCATTTTCAATATTTATGTTATCCAACAATTTTAATTTTCAAGAATGGGATGTTAGAAAAAAAATTTTTTTTCCTTTCTCCTTTCCATTGCAGTAAATAATAATAATAATTTTTAACCTAAAGGTCATCACATTTCATCATCATCATCTTTTTTTTTTTCTTAAGTAACCTTTGGTGAATGGCTCTAAATAGCAACTTACTGCTCTAAAAGTAATAAACAAAAAGCTATTTGCTATATCTTTACTTCTCAGCAGTCTTCCCTTAGGCAGATGCTGACTCTCCTGCTCTTCATGTTAGGCATTGATGTAAAGAATGAATGTTTCTGATGATTTCAGACAGCTGTGTTTTCTCTTTTTCCCCACTTTCTCTTATTAATTAAATAGCTATTCATTCAGTAAATGGCTTTGGTGTGCCTATGGTATTTCTCCCATCATGGCACTAATTTCTGGTCATTCAATGTTGATTAGTATAGGGCTGTGGCCATTAAGAAAGTCCTAGTCTAGCAAAAGAGGGAGAAGAGCAAAGAACAATTGCAAGACACATGAAATGCCTCAAAGAGGAATTCATTGGAGGTATAGCAGAGTCTGCCAAAATTATTTTTGTGCACAGAAGAGAGCAGGCAAGGGATCATCTTCTCCAAAAAAAGGCCAAATGAAGACCTTTACTGTCATACTAAGGACTTTGGAATGTATTCTGTAAACAAGGGCTAGATGGAGAATGACAAGACATTCTCCATCTAGCCCTTTTTACAAATAAGAACACAAAAACAGATTAAGTTACCAGGAGGTAGAGCATGAAGGATTCTAATAAAGGCACCAGGATTCTAAAGTACTTAAAGCATTTTTAAATAAGAGACCCCCAAATTACAGTACCAGAAGCCATTTAATAAATATTACCCTGTATCCTCATAATTTCTAAGCACATCATATTTACTATTTTGTTATTGGTTTTATTTTTTTTCCACTTATCTATGTAATCCTGAAAATTCCCATTCTATTTTGCTTGAATGGCCCATGCTAAAGTGTGCCCTCCTTTTAGCTCTGGCAATGTAACTTGAATTCAGTAAAATGCACATATCTTAGTATACCGCTTGATGAATTTTTATATATGTGTACACATATTAACTCCACCCAAATCAAGACATATCCTTTTCCACAAGTAGTTTTTCTATGACACTTTCTAGCAAATAACCAACTATGCACCCAGAGGTAATCACCATCCTAAACTTCATCACCATAAATTAATTTCATTCTCTTTCTTATAAACAGAATCATATAGTAGGTACATTTCATTCAACATAATGTTTTTGTGATTTATCCATGTAGCTACATGTAGCAATGATCCTTTTTCTCTGCTATATAGTATGCTATTGTCTGAATATATCACAATTTTTAAATCTGTTATACCATGGGTGGACATTTGAATTGTTTCTGATTTGGAGCTATTGTTAAATCTTATGCATTATTTTTGTGTTTACATGACCTTATTTATCCTGGCCATTTAACCCAAGGAGTAGAATTGCTAGAACACAGAGTAGATGTATGTTTAATTTTATTAGTATGTGCAAAGGGTTGTTCAGAATCGTTTACTATTTTATTTACACTTCTACCAGCAATGTATGAGAGTGATTTTTCATTACAATGTCTTTGGTACATATTAAGTCTTGCTCATTTTAGTTTTTCTGATATTTCATTTGGGTTTAATTTCCATTTCCCTGAGCTATCACTGGATCATGATATAAAGAGCAAATTGAGGGGGGAAAATCCATTGTAATTTTGATTTCAGTTATTGAATTTTTATGACCTAATTTTTCTATTTAGTTTTTTTTTAGAATTTCTATTTTTCCTTAGTGTTTCATCTCATCACTTTATATCCATCCTTTCCTTTAAATTATTTAACATACACTGTATTAAAGTTCATGCTAGTTTCAATAGCTTGCCTATCGGCAAGTCTGCTTCTATTGACTGTTTCTCATAATTCTGAGTCACAGCATCTTCCTTCTTCATATGTTTGCATTCTATTGTATTCTGAGAATCGTGAATAAAAGGATATTGGGGCGTGAATATATGTTTTGTTTACTTCTCAGAGAATGCCAGTACTTTTCTCTATCAACTCTGTTAAGAACTGATCATTCAGATTCCTCTCAAGATATGTTGAGCTAGAATTAGGTTGAAGTTGTAAATAGATTATGTTCACTTGTGATTAACTCAAGCTCCAATTCCCTGAGGTGCCATCTCTTTGACATGTTCATTATTTTCATAGAGACAGGATTGTAGATATTTTTAGTCAACTCTGGATGGACTGCAGAATCCAATTTTTATACATATTTCTTCATGCATCTCTAAGAAGATTCTTAAAATTTAAATGACAATAGTTAACATTTATTTCACTCTTCATGAGCTACATATTGTTCTAAGAGTTTTTATATGTTATGTCATTTAATCTTCAGCACAACCCTCTGAGAAATATATCATGAGTATTCCCATTTTTTAATTAACAAATATGAGGCTCAAAGAGGTAACAGACCCAATCACTGAGTTATTAAGTGGTTGCTCTGGGAGTCTGTTAACTCACGATCTTAACCACTATGTGACAGTACCTCCTATATTTTCTTAACACTCTGGAGACACATGTAGTCAGATGGACCAATATCATCACCCTGGGTATTTTCTTCCAACTTTTACAGCCCTTACTGTTGTTTCTTGTGTAGGCTTCTTGTACCTACTTTATTTTATATCTTCCTGTGTAGTTTGCTAGTTTGCAAAAAGGTTCCAATAGGGACTAGGGACTGACCATCGCCACCTTTGCAGCCCTAGTTTCAGATCATACTGGCGGGGAGGCAGCCCTCCACGCAGGACAATATGCAAGGGGTTGGATCCACCTTGGCCCCATAGGCCTGGAGTGCCCTTTAGTCCGAGAGGTGTGTATTGAGCATGCGTGTGCTTTAAGGTTCGGGAAAGCCAGAGATCTGGAAGAGGTCAGGGTACACGGAACAGACTGACAGAGGTCAGAGGGAGGCGGAGGGAAGGCTGGATGAAAGAAGGGGAAGAGATTAGCCAAAGAACAAATAGGCATAGCCACACAGACAACCGTGTGGTGATGGCCGGGGGCGGGGGGGGGGGCTGGGTGGAAGTGGATGGGGGGGAGGAGAGGGACATCTGTGACAGTGTCAACAGTAAATAAAAAAATTAATAATTAAAATGAAAGCACACACACACAGGGTCCCAGTCACTGGCGTAGGTTCATGGATCGCACGAAGCATCCAATCCCTGCCCCACCTAATGCTGCCTGTTCCCCATAAAGGCAGGGCTGGGGAAATCCAAAGCCTTGCCGGGGCCGGTGGAGAGGGGCTGGCGGGGCCTCTCCCCAATGAGAGACACCTGGGAACCTGGCTGATGGGGTAATCTCGGCGCGAGAGAGCGAGTGCGCATGCGGTCCGTGCAGCTCTCCGGGGCGAGAGGAACGGGGACCCCCGCCAGGTCCAGTCAGGCCAGACCCGGTTCGAAAGAGGCCAGTTTACTCTCCGGGGCTCTTGTGGGAAAAGAGGCGTCTGCCAGTGTCCAGGCCAGCACCGGCGAGGCTCCTACTCATCCTGAAGCCAGATATGGCGCCCACACTGAAGCCTAGACTGGCGGGACTGACTCCTCAGCAAGAGGCAGCCTGAGTCCTGGTTCCTGGAGAGGCCGCGAGGCAGCAACAGCACGACCAAACGGGGACTGCCTGTCCAAACGGGGACTGCCTGTCCGTCCGTCACCTTTGCAGCCTCAGGATCAGACTGTATTGCGAGGGAGCCCCTCCACCCAGGACAACATCCAGCTGCCTGGACAGGCCGCGGCCCCTCAGGCCTGGGGCGCCCCAGAGGCCTCTAGGCCCTAGGCCGCCGAGCTAGCGTGCACTGCGCATGCGTGCGCCCAGCGGTGAGCGGTCTGCGCGCGCATCTCCTCCGATGGCACTGCCACCTCTTCCTCAGCGCACGTCCCTGCCCACCCGTCAAGGTCCCTGAGCTGAGCAAGGAAATCGTGAGCCTGGTCCGCGGGTAAGTAAGCACAATGTGATGGCACCAGTGAGGGATGATCGGTGGCGGTCTTTCAGGGGTATCCTTGGGCGACCGTGGGGACGCATTGCCTCCTGTTGTCTCTGTCTGTAGATGACATAGCCTGCATGGCCTGGGAAAAGAAATGGCAAGGAGTGTGAACGTATACTGGTTCAGGAATAGTGGCTAAAGTTTGGGTGGAGTGGTCAGATGATTGGGAGGAACAGGATTTGAGGACTAGGAACAAGCTGGGAGCCCGTCTTCAGCATGGTCTCTTCAGAATGGGCTCAGGGTATAAGAATGTGTGACCTTCGGGAACACGCCTCAAGGGCACCCACTGCAGGCCTGGCTGGCAGTGATCAGGTGGCCAGAATGACACATTCTGCGGCTCTCTGTGCGACGTTTCCCCTTACCTCAGTGCTTGTTTGCTCAGTGGGCTAATGAGAAGAGTGGCCACAGGAGCAAAAATGGACATCACAGGTATTCTCAACAACGTTGGCTTTTCTTCACCGAAGATCATCTAAATCTGGTCCTCTTTCCTCAGGTTAAAGAGGTTTTATAAGCCAACGTGTCAGAATGGATGGGGCAGAAATGTACCCCTAGCAGAATAAACGTTTATTCTAGATATCGATTTGTCTTCCTTAGACCATCCTGATTACCTTATCTCCCATATCTTTTACATTGCTTTTAACAAAGAAACTATTTTATGGTGAAAAAATGGGCTGATGCTTAAATAATTTATTATAAAATGGTGCAGTGGTCAATAAATTACTTCAATATGACACCAGCTGGGTGACAACCACTTGCGAATTTGAGGTGTTATCCTACACAATGCTCTATGCTCTGAACCAGTAAGCAGTATACTTTTCTTTTCTTTTCTTTTTTTTCCCCCCTAGTCAGAATATAGGCACCAAGGGCATGGTACTTTTCATTATTTCTCTTAATGACCCTCCTTTAAAGATTTTGCTTTCATTCTCTCTAGCTGTGTTTTTGGCTAATTTAGAATTTTTGGTTTTCAAGGCAGAAATGCTTTCACAAGGGCACAACATAATGGTTCAATTGACCTTGATGCTGAGCCTGCCAGTTGACTATTGGGCTCCTCCTGCCCTTAAAGCAATGAATAAAGAAGGGAGTTGATAGACTATCTGTGGTGACTGATCCCAGAGTGAATATGATTGATGTTATTACACAATAGAGGAAGGGAGAAGTATGTCTGAAACTCAGGAGTTTCTCTGGGATGCTTCTTAGCACTTCTGCATCCAGTTGAAAATGGTAATGGGAGTTTCAAACAAACCAATTTTTAAAAAATCTCAAGGCTCACCCCCACCAGGAGAAAGGTTTGTATCACTCAACCCTATCAGCTAAGGAACATGGAAGTTATAAATACCATCTATGATCTAAAGGCCAGTTGAAGAAATAAATATAACAACAGACCCATGGTATTTTTGTTTGTTTGCTTGTTTTTGCTATTTGTATATTTATGTATTTAATCAATTTCCCTTTTTTTTCTTTACTATTTCATCCAAAATGTGTTTGTAGTGGTTAAATTTATAATTTAGTTCTGAGTTTTCAGTATATTAGAGTAGCACTAGTACTAAATATAGAAGATTAAAAATATCCAGATATAGAAATAGTTACTAATGGAATGAAGGATTTATTTGGATTTTTAGCAAAGTAATAGACTTGGTGATGAGTTTTACTCAAGGCAAAATGTTATATAAGAAAATTAGGGCATCTTTAAAGGATGAAATCATGCAATCCACAATAAGGATATAACATCTTTATTCACTAACTAGCACACCACAGAAACAGATAAAGCAAAAATGCTAGTAGAAATTTGCTAGATAGGACAAGAATATCAAGGTGTGGACAGTTCTTGCTAAATACTATTCTTGCTAAATACTAAAATGTACATAGTGCAACCAGATGAGCTTGAGTTTGACAGGATAAACTTAGCCAACTACAAAGAAGAATTCAAATAGTGTATATAAGCAATGGCTAAGCCTCCCTTTCCGGAGACAGAGCTTTGGATGTGAATACCCTGTCTCCTTTACTTATTACAACTAACTGATGACAACTACCTAATGACAACCACAACTTGTTCTTGAATAGAACACCCCAAGCAGTGAACCCCTTGAGTGCAGTAACAAAGTCGCAATAGTTGTAGGTGAATTTATATAAGCTCTGTCAGTTCATGATTGATGAAGTAGACGAAAATATGTAAGAGTATATGTAATATAATAAACCATATGCTTGACCTAAACAATATATCTCAAACACAGTACCCTGATGATAGAGAATACTTTTTTTGTGTGTATTCCCATGAAACTCTTTCAACTGATTATATATTAGGCCACCAAGAAAACCTCAGTGACTTTTTAAAAAGTAGAAATCATGTAGCTCATACTAATTTACTTTCTAACCCAAATAACCTAAATATTCTCTTTTCTTTTATATTCATGTAACTCTCCTGTTTCTTTTAGTGAATATTTTTCTGTTAAAATACTTAATAGAGGACTTGGAGAAAAAGAATGGAAATGCTTATGAGGAAATTACTTCTGGCCTCCGCAGTGGAAAGATTAGAATCAAGTTGCTGCATATTTTCTCTCTAGGGAATAAAAATGATACATTCCTACTCTTACTTAAAACAAACAGAACCATTTACAAATCTTACATTTTCTCTTAATAAGCCTTCAGATCAACTCAGGCTAGTACTAACAACCAGAACTTCCCTGGAGAAAAATATTTGGAAAAAAATATTACTTTCTCCTATAATTTATTGCTTCTAAATTATATTATTCATTATATACCAGGTGTCAGAGTATCCTAGACTAACTCAAATAGGCATCCTAGCTACTGAGTAAGATGAATCACATAAGAAAAAGAAGAGTGCTCAGGTCCCCAAATTTTCAATATATTTCCAAAGTTATTGGTCACAACAGTGTTGATGAACTAAATAGAGATGATGTCTCTGTATATTTGATTTCTTCACAGAATGTATATCCTTTATTCTGCTAAGCATACTCTTTCTTATCTAGAAATGTATCTTGTTTCTATGTAAAAATTAAGCATTTGTTTATCCATTCAATTCTTATTTACTAGGTTTTGCATAATCTCATTACTCAAAGATCTAGCAATGTAATACAAAGAACAAATCAGGTGTGAATGTGGATTGCAGTGCAAATCTTAGCATATTGAGCAGAACAGGAATAGTATGAAATAGCTTAGAAATTCAGTCTTTCAGCATATGTTTAACAAGGACCTACTAAGTGTTGGGTAACATTCCAAGTACTGGAGATAAACAGTGGACAAAGCAATGTACCATTCCTAGCTTCTACTGGAAGAAACAGAAAACAAAACAGGCAAATATGCAACATGTCTGAGTATATTATATGCTATGAAGAAAGTAAAGCAGGGTAAGGAAACTAGGTAGTGCCAGAGTGAGCAGAGGTTGCTATTTTATACATGGTAGCCTGGCAAGGCCTCTTTAAGGTGGCAATTAAGCAAAGACTTGAATTAACTGAGAGACTGATATCTGAGATAAGAGTGTTCTCATAAAAGGAAATAGCCAAGTTCATGGTCTTAAGGTGGGACTGTACTTGATGTTAGAGGAACAGCAAAGAGACATGCGTGATTATAAAGCAGCAGTAGGGGTGAAAGGTGGTAAGAGATGAGGCCTCAGAGGTAGTGAGAAGCCAGATTATATAGGGCATTGTAAGATGTAATGACTTTGGCTTTAACCCTTTGCACTCGCTTGCTTTTTTCTCGATTCCTTTATTCTAATGCTAACCGTGTCGAGTCACACTTGACATCCGAGTGCAAAAGGTTAACTCTTAGTGAAATGGGAAGCCTTGGAGATTGTAAGCAGAAAAGTGATGTGATCTGACTTAGGTTGTGAAATATATCTGGGGAGCTCAAATATATGGGGAGGGGGCTGAATGGATACTCAAAATTTGCTTGAAAGCTGTCACAGTGAAAGGAAACATCTACAATGGACAGAAAAAGCAATGGCTTCAGTGAAAATAATCTGTGGTCAATAGCTGTTGGAATAAACCAATAAGAAAGAATAAAAAGTGGGGGGAGTAATCAGAGTCCTAGTTTTATGGCTAATAATCATAACTGCACAAATGGAGTTTGTGATTGTTGTAGGCAGCTCTAGCATGGGCCCCCAGAGTGGCATGAGCCAATATCCTCCTATCTAATAAAGAGGGAATATGCAAATTAAGTGTCATACTGTCACAAAGATGGCCACGCCCACAGCAGAGGTGGGGTTTCTGTAACACAAGATAGCTGCACCTACTGTGGAGGCCGAATTCCCGTACGAGTCTTAACGGGCAATCAGCAGGGACCTGAGGCTGTGTGGCGCTGGGCCAGGGCAGGAGACCTGAGGCTGCACCCCCAACCCAGTGGGGCTTGACAGGGGACCTCAGGCCATGCCCCCCACCCGGCAGGGATTGACGGGGGACCTCAGGCCGCACCCCTTACCCCAGCACCAGGCCAGGGGACTTCAGGCCATGCCCCCCACCTGGTGGGGATTGACGGGGGACCTCAGGCCGCACCCCTTGCCCCAGTGCCAGGCCAGGGGAACTCAGGCCGCGCCCCCTGCCTGGGGGTCTTGACGGCGGACCTCAAGGTGTGCCCCCCACCCTAGTGCTGGCCTGGGGAATCTCAGGCTGCTCCACCTGCCCCGGCCCAGGGGACCTCAGGCTGTAACCCCCGCTCCCAGTGGGGCTTGACAGGGGACCTGAGGCTGTGCCCCCCACCAGGCGGGACTTGACGGGGGACCTGAGGCTGCACCCCCCTCCTGGCTCCAGGCGGGGGGACCTCAGCAGGGCTTGATGGGGGATCTCAGACCATACCCAGCAGGGCTTTATGGGGGATCTCAGGCCATGCCCCCACACCCGGCAGGGCTTGATGGGGGACTTCAAGGCGCGCCTTCTGCCTCGACCCGGGCTGGGGGACCTCAGACCATGCCCCCTGCCCAGCGGGGCTTGACAGGGACCTCAGGCTGTGCTGCCCACCCTGGCGCTGGGCCAAGGGACCTCAGGCCGTGCCCTCAGCCTCAGGACTGAGCCAGGGGACCTAAGGGTGTGCTGGGGGACCTGAGGCTGTGCCCCCCGCCAGCGGGGCTTGACTGGGGACCTGAGGCTGCACCCCCCCACCCAGCAGGGCTTGACAGGGGACCTGAGGCTGTGCCCCCCACCTGGCAGGGCTTGACAAAGGTGGGGACAGCCAGGTCTGGATCTTACCCAATGGGGATGGGGCCAGCTGGGTCTGGGTCTCGCACGATTTTGAGGTGCCGCGGGTGGGTGGGGACTTGACACTGGATCCTGCAGTGTGCCCCAGACTATGACAGGAAGAAAATTGTCATATACATTTTACTAATTTTCTTTCATCTCTGACACTTCTATTATAGAGAAAGGGCAAATAGCAATGTACACTAATAAAAGAGAAACATGCAAATTGACCACCCCTCTGCTACACCCACCAGCCAATTAGGAGCAAGTATGCAAATTAACCCAACAAATATGGCAGCGGCCACAGAGCTGGAGTGAGCAGGAGGCTTGGGTTGCCCCCTGCGACAGAAGAAGCCAAGCTTCCCACCCACCCTGGCTGCCGCTGAAGGAGTGGCTGGGGGCTTGGGTTGCCAGGGGCAATCTAAGGAGGCGCTAGGGAAAAAAAAAAGGAGGGTCTTGGATCCTGGGTCACCGGGGGGCGTAGCCAGCCTGAAAATGGCCCTCAGCCCCTTACCCAGGCTGGCCTCACCCCCATGGGGTGAGGATCCCCCTAGGGGGTTTGGCCAGCCTGCAAACAGCCATCAGCCCCTCACCCAGACTGGCCAGGCACCCCAGTGGGGACCCCCACACTGAAGGGTGTGTGGCCAGCCTGAAAACGGCCCTCAGCCCCTCACCCAGACTGGCCATGCCCCTCCAGCAGGGACCCTCACCCTATAGGTGCATGGCTAGCCTGCAAACCACCACAAGCACCTTGCCCAGGCCACCCCATGCCCCAAGGGAACCCCTACCCTGATCCAGGACACCCTTCAGGGCAAACCAGCTGGCCCCCACCCATGCACCAAGCCTCTATCTATACTAATAAAAGGGTAATATGCTAATTAGACTGGGAGACCTTCCAGGAGACCTTCCGGACGTTCTTCTGGACAAAGTCATGGTGGCGGGGCTGAGGTAGAGGCGGTTAGAGGCCAAGAGGGGAGGGCAGTTGTGGATGATCAGGCCAGGATGGGACGGCAGTTGTGGGTGATCAGGCTGGTGGTGGTGGGGGCATTGGGGATGATCAGGCTGGCAGGGGGAGCAGTTGGGGGTGAGCAGACCAGCAGTAGGGGCAGTTGGGGGCAAGCAGGCCATCAGTGGGGGTCAGTTGGGGTTGATCAGGACAGTGGAGGGGGGCAGTGTGGAGTGAGCAGGCCAGCAGAGGGACAGTTGGGGGCGAGCAGGCTAGTGTGGAAGGAAGGTGGGGGCGTGCAGGCCAGCAGGAGGGGCAGTTGGGGGCGAGCACACTGGCACAGGGGGCAGTTGGGGTGAGCAGGCCAGCAGGCAGAATGGTTAGGGGCAATCAGGCAGGCAGGCAGGTAAGCGGTTAGAAGCCAGCAGTCCCGGATTGCAAGAGGGATGTCCGACTGCCGGTTTAGGCCCGATCCCTGTAAACTGGCACTAGGACATCCTTCGAGGGGTCCCAGATTGGAGAGGGTGGAGGTCGGGCTGAGGAACACCCCCCCATGCATGAATTTCATGCAACAGGCCACTAGTATTAAAATATTTCCTCTAATCCCCTTTTAATGTGCACGAATTTCATGCACCGGGCCACTAGTCTTCTAATAAGTCTCTTTTTACACATACCTCTCTCTCACTCTCTCCATATACAATGTTGAGGTTAAGGGTGCTAATCCCTGTATAGTAAAAAATATAGAAATAGGACAAACAGAAAAAATTAAGGTAATACAAGTAAGTTTCAATAGACTAGCAACCACAATAAAAATGAATTAAAATAAATCAGAAAAAGGGAAGAGTAGATATTAGAATTTATAAATATAATTGGGAAAAACACTATTTATCATAGGTGATAATAAAATAAAACTATTAATATCCATAGGGGTAAGACTTGTCTGAAGACATATATTGTGTGTTTGAATATTTACATTTCTTAACAATCCAGGCATACACCATAAAGAATGGGCACCACTAAACCTTTACAAGAATGTTCACAGTAGCACTGTTTATATTAGCAACAAACCAGAAATACCCTGAATGCATGTTGGGAAGAGAATGGATAAATAAATTGTAGTATATGTATACAATGAATACTATTCAAAGAAGGGCTACATGATATTATATGCTGACATAATTTTGCACTAGGAAAGTAAGTCCTTAAGGAGATTCCATATATATAAATAAATCTTAGGAACAAACAAAAAAGCCTATTTTTAGGAATACATATATACATGATAAAGAAAAAGCAGGAGATTAATAAATTCAGGATCTGTTGAGGGGATGGAGGAATGAGATAAACTAGGAAAGGAACACAGATACATTCAAGGCACTGGTCATGTTCTAGATCTTAAATTGGTAAGTGGGATAATAGGTGTCCTTTTTATTTTATGCTTTCTAATTTACATATATGTTACATGTATTGTTTTATCTCTGAAGTATTACATTTTAAAAATATGTAGTAAAAGAGGGAGATAAATTACATATGTAGATTTCATTGTATTTCAAATTCTAGATAGAAAAATATTAAGCATAATCATTAATTGAGAGCTTACTAATTTACAGGTCAGGATAATACAACTTTCAGCAGACCAAAGTTCACATTTTAGTTATGAAATAGTGTGTTCAGCTATAGCACAATATATAGCAGATAGGGGAACTTAAAAATTTAAGTCAATTCTTTTAGGAACTTTAACAGAATTGTTTCCAAATTTAACAATGCTTTGAACTCAGAAGAATCTAAAGGTATCCTAGCAAGTAGTCAAGACCCTAATGCTGGTGAAGGGGTGATAGCAATCTCAGATATTGAAGTAGCATCTTGAAGTATCAAGCACCTGGGATGGAGTGAGTGAATGGATTCTGAGAAGGAACTTTTAAAACAAAGGGGAAGGATCACATTAAACATTTTTGCTTTGTGCTATTCCCCCTTAACACACCAGGAAGAGAAGATATGCCATCTGTCAGGGTGGATCAGTGCTGAGGCCGAAGATCCAGTAGATCTCTCTGCCAAAGAACCTGTCATGCCTATGAGCCAAAAGAAATAGGACTGGACTCCCTGTGTCAGAGGAGACATTTTAGGAACATGGGGGC
Organism: Eptesicus fuscus; assembly: GCF_027574615.1. Taxonomy (NCBI): domain Eukaryota; kingdom Metazoa; phylum Chordata; class Mammalia; order Chiroptera; family Vespertilionidae; genus Eptesicus; species Eptesicus fuscus. The sequence continues at coordinate 71,990,173 of NC_072478.1, forward strand.
AGCCATTGTAGAGCTCATGCCAAAAAATAGCTGGAAGATCAGATGACGTCTCACAGAAAAAACATGCTGTAAAGATTGACCATGATTGTCCCTAGACACTTTTCCAAATTCCTTTCTAATTAACCATGATTGATTTATTATGAGCTTCTTTCTTAATTTAAACTTTAGTATTTGTACTCTTCTACCTGATCCACAATAGGTCTACCAGTGACATTTTGACTTTGCACCCTGAAGAACCATACAATCTTGAGCATATGCTAACTATTTTATTTAAAGAGGTAGAAATTGATACATTTTTCTGAAAGCAAGCAAGGCTCCTATTCTCATTTTGTACTTGGTATGCAGATGTTCTTGCCCGTTATTGTCTTGTGTCAGGAAATAGTGATGGATGTATTAGGAAATAGCTTTGACAGCAGCCTAGAGTGAGGCATGTGAAATTGAATTGCCTCTGTGGTTTTCTTTTCTTATTCCTGTGTTATGTAATTTCCAGGAGATGGTGAGGGTAAAAACATTATCAATGTCTACTTTACAATGATTAATGAAAATTAAAGTGAATCAGTTGTAATGAGTCAAAATTAAAGTACCTTCAAGGTTTAGGTTAATATGATAACATTTTGAGCTTTAATATAAAAATAAAACAAACTATATAAATATTTCTATTTCATTCTAACCATATGTACTCTTCACATAGTATATTTGCAAAAAGCATGTTTCTATTTCAAAAGAAGTGTTAATTCTAGTGCACTCTAGTTTGATGTACAAACTTATAAACAGACAAACACAAAAATCATTTAGCTAAGCTAAAACTACTTTTCCATGAATTTTATTCCACCCATGGTTTTGAATGGAGGTTGGCCAGAAGAGATTATGAGATTTAGAGGATAGCAATGGGTCAGCTGCCATAGCTCCTAAGGCAATTGTAGGGATGGTACTGAGTGCCACTGTAGGTAGCACATGTTGCTGTTGATCTGCTTATCTTGTTGGGATGAGGCAGCAACTAGTGTAGTTGACTACCAAATTTTGCAAAACTTCCTTTGCCAGTAGGCACAGTTCTTTCTCTTTTTTCAGAGGAGGTCAGGCTCTGCTTACCTTCTCTCCTTTCAAGAGACTATTGATCCAAATAAGGACTTAACTTCTACACCTTTATGTCTGCTAGAGCTATAACAAGGCTCAAGTCCCAGAAGATAAGATAAAAAGTGTAACCTGTGAGGAGTCTCAAACCACATCAAAAGGTCCAAAAGGTCCATGTTATTTCATAATGATACAATATGAAATTATATCATATTTCATATATGGACACATATGTGGGAGTATATCCCAAGGAATATTGAATCAGTGTGAAAGGAATATAAAGCTGGACTGGACTGAATTTGTTAATGAATGCACTGAGCTGATATTCTGGATTCAATGTGTTAACTTGGGCAACTTGGAGTCCCTCTAGCAATTTCCTTAGTTTGTTAACTCAGACTTGGTCCACACTGAAAAAAATTGATCTGTCAAAACTCCTTTGGTGTACTGTGGAGGAAAGTATCTAAATGTTTAAGGATAGAAGAGTTCTAAAGTGGATTTGCTATGTAAATAATGTACCCAACTCCTATTTCTTCCAGAGGGTCAGAGAACAGTCTCTTCACCAGGGTTGTGAGAAATAAAACATCAGCATCATCGAAGGGCTCTGTGAGTGTAGTGGTTTGAACCACAAGGATTTGTTGGTGTTAGCTAATTGATTCAGACCAGTCTTTAGTTTGGTAAACAGAAGTAAGAACTGAATCCCTTCAACAAATCCCCAAACTTGGGCCAATTCAACTAAACAGAGGCCTTTGAAAGAGACTGGGTTCTCTTAAAAAAAAAAAAAAAAAAAGTCCTGCTATATCACCAAGCATGTACACTATTAACATTTATACTGTTAAAAATGCAGGATCTGACCCTACCCTGGCATGATTCCACCTCACTAGCCTTACCCCTATTAGTTACTAAATGTCCTTATTTAAAACTTTGATATTCTATAAATCACAGATTTTTGCACTAATTTTGACTTTTAAAACACTGCGTTAAATATATTGCATTAAAATATCATTTATATTGATTACTTCATTTTTGACACTCATAAAATTTGGTGCCAGGAAATAGTTGAGGGACTAGTGTCTCACTCAGCTCCCAGCTGTGTGTCCAACTCCTGCCAGATTTTCTCCGGCCTCTCTGATTATGGGATGTCCGTGTATTGCTCAGTGATGAAGGGCAGCAGCTTCTGAAGATCTCCCATATGGCTGAGGTTAGAGGTAATGAGAGGTAGACATGGGTTAAATTTTGACCTTGTGATTTTAGTTTGTTACTATGGGTTTCAAGTTTTAGTTTATCCTCATGCTCCCCTGTTTCACATTTCATGTTGTATTTTCCATTCTACCTTCTGATTCTGCCGGCCTACAATAAATTCCAACCCACCACCAGACATGGAAGCAACAGTTTTCCATAGATTTCTTCACCAGATCTCATAGTTGTCTTAGGTCTCATCCCCATAGCAATCCCTTGCTCCATATTGCTCATAGCAGTTCTACTTCTCTGCTTGAACCTTAACGAATGTACCCTCAGAGTGCCTGATGCTTTTTCTTTTAGTTTTTTTTTTTTTCTTGGAAGTTCTTCAGTACTCTCCTAACACAGACTCTTTTGGTTCCACCCTGAGAGCTGGCCAGAAATGTACAGAGGTGTTTGAACTTCAGCAACATACTGTTGAGTTCTTTGCCAGCAGAATTCTAAGCTCCCATTTACATCTCTGACTGTTCACCAGATGTGGCCAGACATACAGGCTTTCTCTTTCTCAAGCTGTAAACCCAGACTATCTAATATTTTACAATTCTGAATATGACCAGTTAATATATAACCCAGGTTATGTCCACCAGAGTGGTGGAGGACATGAAGAGGTGACATGAAAAGGTGTCAGAAAGACAATCATAGCCTAGGAGACATGGGTGTGGATTTTATTCCACAGGTGAATTTAAATGAAGGGTTTCAAGCATCTGAGTCACATAATATATTTGAAAGGATTATTCTGGCTGCTTTATTGAGAATAGTTCGTTAATAACAATAGAGAAAATAGAGATACCTATTTTGGAGTATCTCTGGTGAGAGGTATGGTAACATGGACTAATGTGACATAGTGGTGACAAAGAAGTCGGATTTGGGATGTATTTTGAAAATATAGGCATTCAGGATTTGCTGCTAGGTTGAAGAGCAAGTAAGGGGAAAGATGAGTGTTAGATAAACCTCAAATACTTAGAGGTTTAGAAGAAAAAGTGAATTCCATAAAGTATATTAAGAAGAAATAACCTGTGAGGCAGAAGAAAAACCAAAAGGGAGGTCAGAAAGCCAGATAAAGTATATTCAGGAGAGTGTGTTCATATTTACAAATGCTACTGATAAGTCAGGTAGCTTAAGGACAGAGACTTGACCACTGGAGGTCATTGGTGGCATGGAGAGTCTCAGTGGAATTTCAAAAGAAAATGTGAGCTGAGGTAAAATTGTGAATGGAGACAACTCTTACCAAGATCACTATTGCAAACCAAACTATTATTGAAACATACCCACCAGTGTCATTTCATAAGTTAGCTCCTTTAAAATCATCTCATCAGCTGTTTCCAAAGCTTTCCCGATGACTAGTGCCATATATTCAGGTCAAATTTTAATATTCTAGATTATCCAGAAAGAACTTATGAAAGCATGCCACATAGGCCAGCAATATAGACACTTGTGAATTATTATCTTTAGCTAGATTTTTAATACCATTTCATGGTTAAAAGACATTATGCTTATCAACATACTTTGACAGAATTAAAACATTACACTGAGTGGCCAGATTATTATGATCTCTGAACGCATAATAATCTGGCCACTCAGTGTATATCCTATATAATAAAAGGCTAATATGCAAATTGTCCCTTCGACCAGAAATTCGACCAGCAGTCAGGCCGCCCAACTGCCCATGTCCCCTCCCCCTGGCCAGGCTGGCCGGACCCCACCCATGCACCAGACCTCTAATATGTGTGTGTGTGTGTGTGTGTGTGTGTGTGTGTGTATGTATATATATATATACACTAAGTGGTCAGATTATTATGCATTTAGAGATCACAATAATCTGGCCACTCAGTGTATATCAGTGTTCAAGAGGGAGCAATTAGTCATAATGAAATAAAACACATTTTCCAAAGTTAAGGACATTATGCCTTACATTGAATTGTCCTACAAGTATATGTATAAATACCATTCAATTGTTAATAATGTATTATATGTGTGATTTACAATAGAATCCACAACATTCAGGTTAAGCTAATCTACATCTAATATGCATTCAGTTTGAATGAGTAAAGCAGCAGCAAAATGTTTGACAAGTAACAATGAGCAGAAAATTTTCATTTGAATGAAAAACTAGAAGGGATTTATAGCTTTCAATAAATCTCTTGGCAAACTTTAATGAAACTATATTTGAATGAGTCTGAAATGATGTTCAGGAATATTTCAAGCATGAACTAGAATCTTTTATAAGTTTTTTGAATATGTAACATTGATCTGTCAAAAATAACAGTAGGATTTTTTACTTTTTCATGCTTAATATTATACAAAAATGGAAGACATTCATGTGTGAGTTTTTCCCAAGCATCCTAATAAAAGAGTAATATGCAAATTAACCATCACTCTGTTACACCCACAAGCCACACCCACCAGCCAATCAGGCGAGTATGCAAATTAACCCAACCAAGATGGCTACGGCCACGGAGAGAGCAGGAGGGAGGCTTAGGTTTCCCTGGCGATGGAGGAAGCCAAGCTTTCTGCACACCCTGGCTGGCCCAGGCCTCCGCTTAAGGCTACAAAGTTTCAATTGTAGAAGATAAATAAATCCCAGATACCAGGGTCTCTGCTTGGGTTGCGGGGGGGCATGGCCAGCCTACAAACCACCACAGGCCCCTCACCCAGGCTGCCCCACACCTCAAGGGAACCCCCACGCTGATCCGGGACACTCTTGAGGGCAAACCAGCTGGACCCCACCCATGCACCAAGCCTCTATCCTATCTAATAAAAGAGTAATATGCAAATTGACCATCACTCCAACACACAAGATGGCTGTCCCCATTTGGTCAAAGATCCTTCCCCCATGTGGACACAAGATGGCTACCACAAGATGGCCAGAAGGGGAGGGAAGTTGGGAGGGACCAGGCCTGCAAGGGAGGGCAGTTGGAGGCAATCAACCCTGCAGGGGAGGGCAGTTAGGGGTGACCAGGCTTGCAGAGGAGGGAAGTTGGGGGCAAACAGGCTGGCAGGGGAGCAGTTTGACATCAATCAGTCTGGCATGGGAGTGGTTAGGGGTGATCAGGCTGGCAGGCAGAAGCAGTTAAGGCAATCAGGAAGGCAGGCAGGCGAGCAGTTGGGAGCCAGCAGTAGAATCGGGCCTAAATGGGCAGTCGGACATCCCTCAAGGGGTCCCAGATTGGAGAGGGTGAAGGTTGGGCTGAGGGACACCCCCCACCCCCCGTGCACAAATTTTATGCACTGGGCCTCTATTTTTCTTAATAAAACTGCAGAGAGGTCATGCTTCTCAGAGATTGGGTATTTGCTCCCTATTTATACAAGTCTTGGAAAATCTCATGCTAAATGGGTGAACAAGGTAAACAACCTTGCCATGGATTTGTCACCAGGAGAAAATAAGTTTTGCTGTCATCCATATTTCTTTCTTATTCTCTCTCAGGAGTGATATATTTTTAGGAAGTCTAATAAGAGAAGCAACAAAGTCTTGATATGAGAATTGTTATCATTCCCTCTGCCCCACTTCACAATACATTGAAATTTAGAACATCCCACACAGGCCAAAATGCCCTGATTTTCCACCATGGGACCTTAAAAATAGGTGCTTTCTCAAGCACATTAGTTTTATGAAAACAAATTTAGTGAATTAAGGATTTCAAAATAAATCCCTTAATACTTACCAGTTGTTTATATACTTTCAAAGTCTAAATATTCTGCCAGAAGTACACAAATCAGGTTTGCAGACAACTATTCTAGCTATAGTGTATATTTGTGGTTTATGAGCATGGCCATCTCTTTCCCACAGCTATATAAAAGCACAGCTGCTTTCTGCTTTATAAACCAGTCACTTCACATTTCTTCTCTGTGTGGAACAGTCTCTTACCCTGAGGCAAGAGTGGTGGGAGTGTTAGTCAGTTTTATCTTCCTCAGTGGGTTCAATATGTGGTTACCATTACTATACTATTATCATTTGTGTATATGTCTCTAAATTAGATTCTGAATTCAATTCCACTGGAGGGGAGGTGTTTCCCACACACACCACCAAGCTGTTCTCCAGACATAGTATATCCTACTTCATATGCAGGCATTTATGAAAATATAGATACTGACACTACAGCATGGTGCATATACAATGTTCTAAGACTATAGTGGAGAGATTGTTTCTAGCTAGGAGGGCAAAAAAGATCATAGAGTATCCAAAGTGAGTTTTACTCATGATTAAGAATATATATGTACATATACATATATATATACACACATATCTATATCTATATACATATTCATATATATATATATACACACACATACACACACACACACACATATATATATACTTGGTGCATTAGATTTTCTGTTTCAAATTCATATATATATATGTATATATAAATATATATATATGAATTTGAAACAGAAAATCTAATGCACCAAGTTACCTGATACATTAGATTTTTCTATACAAACTCAGACTCAGTTTCAGATATCCTTTTATGGCAGGCTGTTTTTAAAGTACCTAACATATTATGTGTGTCTATCAAACTTGTTTATTTTTTTTATCCCCTTCCTGTGATACTTGCTATTCATAAAGGCCAGACAGAGGCCTTGGAAAATGCAGGGAAAAGCTCTTAAAAGCAAAGCATGACAATTTACATTTGAAATTAATAAACACCAAAACCACCAGTCTGCTCATTCATTTCTGTTCAATGCAGGAAAATATAGCCACTTACCTTAACCTTTTGTACAAAGAAGAAACAATTGGAATATTACCCCTAAATGTTTAAATTTGAAATGCATTCTGTGGGGAAAATAGTCTGTCAGCATACTGGCAAGGGCAGGCCCTCCATGAATGCGAACTGTCAATACTCTGCCCTCAGTGACACCACTGGGTATAACATCTGAAATAAATATAGTAAAAGAAAAATAATGACAGGGTGTTCAAAGAGGCTTTGTACTGTATGTCTAAAAGGCTTTCAAGAACACTGAACAATTATAGCCTTTTTATAATGTACATTATCAAATACACTATCCTAAAATATTATTAGTATACCAGTTATTGCTCAAAGATGGTAAAGGAGTGCACGACTATTTATGTGCACATTTAGGGCCAAAAAGCTTTCAAGTTTTATCAAACATCCACAGATTTATTTACATCAAAAGTAAAAAAAAAATGATAAATATAAAATGGCAACATTGAGAAATAGATACTTGTAATTCCTGTGCAAGAAAGGAGAAGTAATAGTCTTTCAAAACATTCTGCTTTGCCCTAACCAGTTTGGCTTAGTGGATAGAGTGGCGGCCTGTGGACTCAAGGGTCCCAGGTTTTATTCTGGTCAAGGGCATGTACCCTGGTTGCGGGCTCATCCCCAGTAGCGGGTGTGCAAGAGGCAACTGATTGATGTTTCTCTCTCATCGATGTTTCTTTCTCTCTCTCTCCCTTCCTCTCTGTAAAAAAATCAATTATATATATATTATATTATATATATATTATTCTGCTTTATTTTATATATATATATATATATATATATATATATATATATATATTCTGCTTTATTCAGGTCATACTTAAATATTAGGTTTTGGCTTTAGGTCATTATGAGAAAAAAAGATAAAAGGGATTGTCATTCAGTCTATTCTCAGTTTCCTAAAAGCACTCACCCCTACCTTCAAACCATAGGTGAATCTCTGTTGTCAAGTGAATGACTGAGTCAGTAGGCATCAATCCATAGCCTAGGCTAAGATAACTATATGTTCCTGGGAATTTAGTATTAGGATTCAAAGAAGTGATAGAGAACATGCTGGTCAACCATTTTGGTCCATGAACAAAAGGAGCAGAGAAACCAGTTCTTCAAAGAGAAAGAAGACCAAATCCAGTCCACTGAGAGAATCAGAGGTGAAAAAAATCCTGGGAGTAAGAAGACACACAGAGAGCATCGATAGCTCTATTCCTGGTGGCTTTTATTCCTTGTTACAATCGAGTGGAGAACTTATTTGCCCTTCCCCGAAGTCCTTGATGTACCCTTGTAACTTTCTGAAAAGTCTCCCTTTAAAAAATCAGTTTTGGCCATTCCTGGAAGTTGCTCAATGATGTTCCATATGAAATATTATGATACTGTAAAAATGAGAAATCTATCTTCAGTTCAAACTACAAGAAAAGATTCTTCCCTCCAAAAGCACACCTCCCATTGTAACTATGCAGAGAAAATACATTCATTGTAACAAAGATTGCTCATAATTGAAATACTGAGGTAAGAGAGCCAGAGCTTAAACATGGTGTATTCATTTCTTAATTAAACATGTAAATCTTTAGTTCTACAAATATGACCATAAGCAAATCCTAAGAATTATCTGATACAGTAATAACCATGAAGAATGCAGTACCTATTTCAGTCAAGTCTAGAGTCTTTTTAAATCAGTGTCACTGTGGAACCCCCTGTACTTTCCAAGAAGAGAATCCAGAGACTCTTCACCTAGCCACTTATATTAAGGATTGTCATGGATGCGTTGGTGTTGAATGCCTGGATACTCATATCAGAATCCATTGGGTATTGTTTGTAACTTGGGTTCATTGGTATATATAGTAAACTGTGTATATCTCTTCTTTTATAAAATGGGTTTGTCTATCTAATTAAGTCTTCATAGAGCCCTAAATGAATGAGTTACTATAAGCTTTGTAAAAAATACTAACAATTCTGCTCATTCCAATGTGTATTGGGGTCTTTTTCCATACCACCAAGCAATTCTACAACACCAACTGGGTGTCCTAAAATTCATCTCAATTCTGACACTATCCCACAGGTTAAGACCTCTGTCCTATGAGACTGTCCCCCTTCACCTTTGGCCCATAATCACAAGTCCAGGTATTACCTATGCTTCTGTCTAATTGGCTATAGATTTGAGATTCCTTTGATCTCCTCCTTGGGTTAAATTAATTTGCTAGAGTGCTCATAGGACTGAAAGAAACATTTTACTAACTAGGTTACCAGTTTATTATAAAAGGATATAATTCAGGAACATCCAGATGGAAGAGATGCATGGGGCAAGGTAAGTAGGAAGGGGCACTAAGCGTCCATGCCCTCTGAGTGTGCCACTCTCCCTCTCATCTCCACAAGTTCACCAACTGACATGCTTCTGAGCCTGTCCTTTGGGGTTTTTATGGAGACTTCATTGCATATACATGATTGATTAAATAACTGGCTATTGGCATTGGATTCAACCTCCATTTCCTCTTTCTTTCTTGAGGTGGGGGGGGGAGGGCTGGGAGACAAGGTGGGTGGTGGTGCAAAATCACATGGCTGGGACACCTGGTAACCAGTCCCCATCCTTAGGTTACCTATGTGCTTCCTGACAGTCACTTCATGAACATAGCAAAAGATAAATTTATGGCTGTCACCACTGAGGAAATTCCAAGGGTTTTAGGAGCTTTGTGCCAGAAAGGGAGGAAGACCAAATACATATTTCTTATCAGACATCACAATATTATAAATACTGTTGTTAAGAAAACAATATTTAACCTAGAAATTTGAAGATCTAATGGACTTTATTAAGTGATTCATGAATCAGGCAGTATCCCCATCTAGTGACAAAATGGAAGGTTTTTATCAGGGAAAAAGGGTGTGGCAAGGGAGCTATTAAAAGAAAAGGATTACTAGTATTTGGGGGCCAGGCCATCTTTTTTAGGGGGCAGGAAGAAACAGGGAAGAATTTTTTAATGAAGATTGCCTCTTCTTTCTGTGGAGAATAGAGAGGGTCTAACCTGACAGATTACCTCATTGGTGTTGATGAGTAAATTCCAGACTGGTTAAGATATTTCTGGGAGAGGTTAAAACTGCAGGTATTAAATTTAGGATTGGTATTGTTACTGGGGGAAATAGGATTCTTCCATAGTATGGCATGGAATACATTTCAAGGATACATGTGAGGATGAAGTGCAGTGGCAAGATGCACTGGAGTGAAAACTAAAGACTGCCCCAGGTGTCCAATGCCTTATCCATGACCAGGTGGCTCAGCTTTGTCTCCCTTTAGAAGAAGTCCAGCCTCTGGGGCCACACCAAGCCCGAGAGGAGGGCCAGGGCCCAGAGCTGTGTGACATTGGCTTGGCCTCTGAAGCTCCAGTAGTCAAGCACAGTGTCTGTCCCTGTTTTTAGAGGAAATAGTTTTAGTTTTTTGCCCATTAAATGTGATGTTGGCTGTAGGTTTGTAATATATGGCCTTTATTATGTTGAGATATGATCCTTCTATTCCCCTTTATCAAAAAAGGTTGCTCAATTTTGTTGAATGCTTTTTCTGTGTCTATTGATATGATAATGTGATTTTTATCTTTCATTTTGTTATGTGATGTGTCACATTTTATTATGAATATTGTACCAGCCTTGCATCCCCAGAATATATCCCACTTGATCATGACATATGATCTTCTTAATGTATTGCTGGATCCAATTTGCTAATATTTTGTTGAGGATTTTAGCATCTGTGTTCATCGGGGATATTATTGGCCTGTAATTTCCTTTCTTTGTAGTGTCTTTATCTGGTTTTGGAATTAGACTGATGCTGGCTTTGTAAAAATAGCTTGGAAGTGTTTCTTCCTCTTGAAATTTTTTTGAATAGTTTGAGGAGAATTAATTGATGTTAGAGAGAGAGGAAGGGAGAGAAACATCAATCAGCTGCCTCCTGAAGGCCCCCTATTGAGGATCTAACCTGCAACCCAGTTATGTGCATGTCTGGGAATCAAACCTGTGACCTCTTGGTGCATGGGTCAATACTCAACCATTGGGTCACACTGGCTGGGCTCTATAATAGTACTGACCCTTACTGGAAAATAAATTTTAATGCCACATTAAAAAAAATCAGTTTAAAATACTTAATAAAGGTATTTAATATATGGAACACTTAGGCTTTAGTAAATTGAATTTTTGAGAACAAAGCTTGCAAACAGAGAGACATTAAAATTTATCTCTGCAAAAGCAAGGGAGGAAAAAAGAAATTAAATGAGAATTAAAATGATGTAGAAGATAAATTTTGAAATCTTATGACTGTGCTTTGGAATATCTTTAGTTATGAGAAGAACATTTGATTGAACTTCTATTGGTAACTTACAGATTGGTATTCTTTTTTAAATTAAATTTATTGGGGTGACTTTGGTTAATGAAATTATATAGGTTTCAAGTGTATCATTATATGAAACATCATCTGTATATTGTATTGTGTTGATCACCCAAAGTCAAATCTCCTGTCACCATATATTTGACCCCCTTTACCCTTTACAATGCCCTGACACTTGTTCTAGAATAGAGTGAAATTTAAAAGGCCTATGATTTTTTTAGCATCTAAATGTGAAACCTTAAAAAATAGATTTTTGGGAGGAATTTTTTTAACCATAATTTCATAAAACTAACATATTGGGCAATAAAAATACTTTTTAAATTATATAAAGTTATTTTAGTGCCTTTCATTTTCAATACTGTCCTGATGTAGATAATAAACTATATGGTCACCCCATTCATGAGGTATTAGAGGATTGCCTGGGTGCTTTCGCCAGGGTGATATGCGTGTGCCTGGCAGGCACTGGCCCAAACACAGGGAATAGAACACTGAATAAGAACTCTCTCTTCCTACAAGTAGCTCATAATTCCAGTAGGACAAATAAATATTCATAACTTAATGTTATGGCTTCTATGTTGGAGACATACATAAAACTGATGAGAGAAAAGGGTATAATGGAGGGAGTGGATATTACTAATATTTTGGCAGTTTGATTATAGAGTAGAGCTTTTAGAAAGTTGCTCATCTAACAGTGTATTTCTGAAAGAAGTTGTTCTGTTCTGTTCTGTTCTGTTCTGTTCTGTTCTGTTCTAGTCTCAGACAGAAGTTAAATAACTCACCCATGGTAACATAAACTGGCAAAGCCAGAAAGAAAAATTACACTGGACAGAGTTAAACAGGTAAGGAAAACATTGTCCAAGACTATTTCAAGAGGGGAGAGATATTGAATTCAACTCATGCTGAAACAGTCTCGTTAGAATTTGCTTGGCCATTTAAAGCCTGGTAGAAGGACTTCAAGATTCAGTTTGAAAATAAATACTTTTTGTGGTAAATAGTCAACTTGGGAATAGCCTATTCCCCTTGAACAGATGGCCTCCAGGGTTTCTCTATTAGAAAGATCTTACTTTTTCACACATTAAAGGCAATAAAATTGTACCTTTCTGCAAATATGATGATAATGACAGGAGCTCCACACTTGAATCTACCCACTAAATCTTAGCTGTGTTCCTGAAGAAGCATGATTAAAACTACTGCCTTAGTTGTTCCCAAAGAATGGGCTGTCCAATAAAGATGCCAAAAATAACCGAGTATGTTTTTATCTTTGACATTTGAAAACAAACCACATTTACTGGTCATATTTTGTTATTAACATCTTTCCTAATTGCCTTCACTATGTTAACAATGTAACCTTTTAACAGTTATCTTCCTTTAGATTGTATTTTGCTAATTTAACTACTGAGTAAAGAGTAAAATACACACGAATAAATAGGGTGATGTAATATTCCAATCATACTTCTTCCTTGCTGTATGAGTTTGCTCAAGTTTCTTAACTTCTATGAAGTTCTGTTTTCTCCATGATAAAATTGAAATAATGGCAATTTCCCTTCAGGGTTGTTACGATGAGTGTCGATTATATATGTTAAGTTTTTGAAACATGGTATGTGCCCTGTTATTGATATGGAAGCTCAATGTGATTATCAGAGGGGATGCTGTTGACTTCATACCTGTAAGGCAATTTTCAGTATATCCACATTTTCTAAGTCCAAAATGTAGGTGATGAGTTTCCTGTATTCATTCTCACTTTCTTAGAAGACAAAAAAAAAAAAAAAAATACTTTGAAGATGCTAATACCAAACAATAATTCTAAGTTCTTTGTTTATAAGTGGTGAGATCAGATCCATGGCCTCTAGACTTCTTTTTCAAGAGCATCTGAAGAGATGATCTTTGTTCCTTGATGCAGGATTAAGTAGCACTAATCTGTGGCTAAATTTTTGGTAGGCAGTGTCAAAGCCTGAATAGTTGTGATGTGATGATACCAGATAAGATATTGGGATAACTCCAGCAGATTTAGTCGTTCATCCACTTATTCATTCATGCATGCATACACGTGTATTTATTTTAAAGATGTGTTTGAGTGCCTACTCTCTGACCAGAAATGTGACAGGTATCATAAATAGATAAAAATAATAATAGCTGATTTTTATTAAATCCAACTGGTACCAGGATATGGTTAAAGTAGTTTTTTTTTCTTCTCACTATTTCTCCTGAAGTAGATATTGTTGTTATCCCCATTTTATAGATATGAAATTTGAGACAGAAGTTAAATAATTCACCCAGGGTAACATAAACTAGCAAAGCCAGAAGCCAGGCAGTCTGGCTCCAGAACTCATTTTGAGCACTTCATACTGTGTTTCAAATAACAGTAAACAAGGTAGACATGGTATTTAACCTCATTAATGATGGATAAATAAATCAGATAATCACAATAAATATGATTATAAAATATTATAATAGGGAAAGTCAAGGAATAGGAACATTATGTAGAGAAATTCTACAAATGAAGAGTCTGAGAAATTGCATGAAGGCGAGAGTGGTTGGGACACAGAGAACTAGGGGAGAAATTGCCAGAGAGGTAAGGCTTTTAGATCCTGTAAGCTTTACCTTTGGTGTCAGGCAGATTTATCTTCTAATCCCAGCTTTGCCACTTTTTGGCTGTGTACTTTTGGCAAGTGACTTAACCTCTCTGAGCTTATTTCTTAATATTTTAGAAATAGAGATAATAATAGAGTCAACTTCATAAAGTTGCTAAATGCAACAAATGAAATATTTCAGGAGTGGCACTTAGCGTAGTGCCTAGTACATATAAAAACTAAATAATTTTATGAGTTAATATAATTTTCTTAAATACTTACAATTTTAATTCCTTATACTAAATCTAATTTTTTTACCTTCAACTGAATTGATGTTGCATAATTTATATACTTATTATCCATATAGCAAGATGTAAGCTAAATTGTTCGGCTTTCTTTAGCAGAATTTGGGCTAGAAAAATACTATTTTAAAAGATAGTTTGAAATAAAAAAAATGTGCTAGTTGTCATGCAAAACCATTTTAACCCAACATCGTTGCCTGTACATGTGTACAGCTGTGTGTGTCTGCCTGTATGTGTGCATGCATGCATGTACTCTCAACTTTTCTATATTCCATTTGGACCAAACCAGTAAATCCTGACATAGTCCAGGTCACCATGTTATTCCCTAGAGCACAATTTTGTTGAAACCCCAAATCACTGGCTTCACTACTCCAGAGTTGCTAAAATAACCCAGGAACTAGAGAAATGGGTAAATTACCCAATTTAACCTCAGTGATTGTTCAGAGCAGCAACTATCATTCTAAGAAATGCTGTGGGTTAGTACAGTGGATTGTCAAAGTAGGTGGCAAAATTCCTCCTTACACAGGCTAAGGTGGTTAGTGAGTACATAAGAATTCAGGAATGCATTTTTTTACTTTGTTCCATGTTGGTAGAAGAAAGGAGAATCTTCTTGTGTGTGTGATCAAGAGGAAGATAGCAATTATAATCAACTCTCAAAAAAGACCAGTGGGCTGAGCTGACCCAGTGGAAGAGGTAGTGCAAGCCTATGCAGCAACACTGAGCAACAGGCTTTTTGCAGTGGATGGAAAATTAGATGACTTTTGTGTAGATTATCACCTTACTGGGTCCACTGGAATGAACACCTTAGGAAGAATTTATTGATAGTTGGTACGAAGCCAACATAGGCAAGAGGCACCAAATAAATGAGTTAGGAGGGAGTCTGTTTTTGGTGTTTCTGATTATTTTGCTTAGCTATTCAAATCATCTATACAATCAAACAATTCAGTCTTTTGCTACAGTTATCAGTAGAATACTAAAAAAAAATTAGATCTTTAGTGATTTTCAATAGCTAATTTCTTTCTAAAACTAATTTTTAAATGAATATAATTTTAACAGAAATATTCTGTAGTTGGCAATACAGGGTGGGGCAAAAGTAGGTTTACAGTTTTAAGTACGGGAACAGAGTATGTTCTTGTATCTTATTTATTATTGTATTATTTTCCATACAAAATACTGTAAACCTACTTTTGCCCCACCCTACATTTGATGTTCCATAAAACTGAAGATAATGGAGAACCTTGTTTTTAAAAGGGGCTGTACATCTAGTGAAGATTTGAACTTCCTTCTTTCTGAAATGTGTGCTTACTGATTAAGTCAATTTTAGTTTGAAGTAATTTATCACTTTTACAAATTAAGTGACTTTCCCTTTTCTCTCACACAATGAAGTTATCTAATTATGCTGCAATGTAATGGTCTCTCTTGAAAGATCACTGGGCAGTTTTATTCTGATTTGCTGTAAAGCTTAGGAAATTGGATTAATTTACAGCATTCACATAAGTGAGCTGTAAAATTATGAGAAAAAAAATCACTCTACTTTGCCAATATGATTGGCTTTTCATTCTGTTCAAAATATTATTAGACTATTATTGATAATATTATAAAATGAAAAACTGTTTATAGACTTCACTCAGTGTCTCTTATGATTTTGTCTGAGATTATTATAAACTAGTGACCCAGTGCATGGATTCATGTACATTGAAAAGAAATTAATTAGAAGGTGGCTGGTGGGGCAGGACTGGGCAAGTCAGGCCAGACAGGCCCTGGAGCCAAACTCCCGCAGTCCTTCCCCAGCATCTGTGCAGTGAGCAGGGTCCCTCCAGTAGGTGGGTCCCTCGGCCTGGCCTGCAGGGATCAGGCTGAAACCGGCTCTCTGACATGCCCCAAGGGGTCCCAGAGTGCAAAAGGGCACTCTGCAAAGTTGCTGTCATACAGGGTGTGGAATGCAAATGAAAGTGTGCAGTAAACCAGATTCAGGGCCAACAGTGCCCCAGCGACAACATAACCCACGGCTGAAGGTGGAATCGCATGGCAGGCCCCCTCCTCTCTGGTTTCAGGGTGCATCACCTGAGAACCGTTGCTGCCAAGTCAACTACAGCTCGGTAGCTCCTGTGTTGAGCGTATGCCCCCTGGTGGTCAGTATGCGTCATAGCGACCAGTTGGATGGAAAGCGGGGCACTTAGCATATTAGCCTTTTATGTATAGAGATGTTATTAATTACAGTGATAGCAACCATTTTTTAGCAATTGCTATATGGCAGATACTATATTTAGTAATTGACATGGAATTAGTATTTAAGTACATTGGCTTTGGATTCACACAAATTCTGCTTTTCATTACAACTTTAGGAAGTACATCTTTATTATAGTACTTAGTCACCAAAATGTAGCTTATTTGTGACTGTTGCATGGAAAGCCTTGTGTAAGCTCTGGGAACTCAGTTTCTTTTTTTTCTTTCTTTCTTTTTTTTTAACATTTTTAAAAATTTTTTTATATATTTAATTGATTTTTACAGAGAGGAAGGGAGAGGGATAGAGAGTTAGAAACATCGATGAGAGAGAAACATCGATCAGCTGCCTCCTGCACACCCCCTACTGGAGTGCCCGCAACCAAGGTACATGCCCTTGACCGGAATTGAACCTGGGACCCTTTAGTCTGCAAGCCAATGCTCTATCCACTGAGCCAAACCGGTTTCGGCTCAGTTTTTTTTATCTGAAAACAAGGAGATGATAATACCTTCTGCATAGGATTGTTACTATGATAGAGAATTTATGTACAGTATTAAGTAGAGTTTTTAGGAAATTAATGAAAAACAGACCAAGTGTCTATTTTTTTAAAAGGTGAAATTAAGTTCAAAAGCCATTACTTGTTAAAGACATAAAAATGCTGTTATGGCTTAAATTGTTCAAATAATGACCTTAATCTTCCATTTCAATCCTTTTTACATATGCATGGCATTTGGCAAACAGGCAATTTTAAAGTGTTAAATTACTTTCTGGAATTCATTTGTGCCTAATGATATGCTAGAAACTCATCCAGTTCAGTAGTTATAAGTTGGTTAATCATATACCTGCTGTCTGGAGTATTTATTATATATTTTGGGCAATAATTTATATGGCTATCTTATATATAGGCATCGTAAAATATCTGAAATAATTATTATAAGCTTCTACATGCTGATATTAAATACTGTAAGAAAACAGGTATAATAAAATGACTGGTAACAATATTACTGTACCTTTTCAATGTGATTGTACCAACATAGTTTCATCGAGACTCAAAACTACTGAGAAGTGAAGAGATACAATTATCACTTTTTTAGATGAAGATCCTGCAATTCAAAGAAATAGCTGGTCCAGGTTACCCAACAACTAAGCAGCAAAGCTGATCACTTAGCTCCATGTTCAAAGGTTTAATCTATTCTGTACCCTATTTTCTGCTTCTTTGTCCTTGGAAGACAACTACATCAAGAGAGTGAAATTGTATGACAAAGAAAACAACAACAAAAAACATGGAGTGGACAACATTTTGTATAAAAGTGTTACTAATAAAACTGTGAGGCACACTACCATCATGATGTATACAGAATTGATATAAGTCCTTTGGTTGTATAATAGGCTCTTAAATAAGAATAGAATTCCTTTCCTATTACCTTCCCATCTCATCCTATATAATAAAAGGCTAATAGGCAAATAGACCAGAACAACCGAACAACCAGTTGCTATGACGTGCGCTGACCACCAGGGGGCATGTGCGGAACATGGCAGGCTTTGGCCACAGCAGGATGGTGGAGCAGGTGAGTGGGTGCACCAGACCAAGGTGGGGCGCCAGTCGCTGTCATCCGGGTGAGCTCCTGGTGGTTACTGAAAATTCATTGCTCCCGCACAACGCAGTGCCTGGCGCTGGTCCTGATCACTTGGTGCCATCAGCGGGTGCGAGCGGTGGCTGCTTGCCCTGATCGCCCCTGAGGGCTTCTTCACCTCCCTCTGCTCCTGAGGGGCGATCGGGGCAGCAGCCACCACTCCCACCTGCTGACAGCACTGACCTCATGGCACCCTTGCTGGCGCCAGCCCCAATTTCTTCACGCCATCAGCAAGTGCAAGTGGGGCCGGCGCTGTCAGTGTGTGGGATCAGTGGGAGTGGGGCTGCCAGCAGACAGGGAACTGGGGGCCTCAGTAGGAGGGGCTGGGCAGGGGCGCAGAGGATGGGCGAGACCCGTCCCTGTGCCTACCGCAGCCACATGGCCCACAGATCCTTTCAAGGTGCACAAATTTGTGCACTGGGCCCTTAGTTGTCTAATAATAAAAGGGCAATATGCTAATTAGAACATACATCTTCCAGATGTCATTCTGGACGTCCTTCCTGATGAAGCCAAGGTTGGAGGGAAGGCAGCCGGGTCCCGGGTGCCTGTGGGCGGCCCGAGGGAAGCCATCCCAGGTCCCGGGTGCCTGCCGGTGGCCCAAGGGAAGCCAGCTTGCGTTCCGGGTGCCGGAGGGAAGCTGGTAGTGGCAGCTGGGGGAAGGAAGGCTTACTCTTGCATGAATTTTTATGCATTGGGCCTCTAGTCTATATATAAAAGGCTAATATGCTAAGTGTCCCTCCACCCATTCAACCAGTCGCTATGACGCACACTGACCACCAAGGGGCAGACACTCAACACAGATGTCGTGACACACACTGGTCATTTACAGAGAAACAGCAGTGCAGACCTGGCACAAACAAAGCAACACTCTGCTTTCCCCAAGTGGGACACCATCACCACCCCTGAATGAAAGCCCATCAAATCGTAGCCAATGCTGCCAAGACCCCATGGCACAAAATGCGGCCCACACCCCAGCCCAGCCTGGAAACGGTGGCTGTGGGTGCTGGGTAATGACATCACATGGCAACACCCAGCTCCTCTCCCTAGCAATGACTAGCCTCCTTACAGTTTCTGTAGCCCAGGAACACAACTTGCTTTATAGCTAGGTGGAAACATTTCACACTTTAACCAAATGTCTATGAAGCATTTTTCTGGGCCTCATCTCATTTGATCCTCACAGAAGTCCTGGAGTAGGTAGATAGGAGACTTGGTAGAATCCTATTTTCTTTTCATTAGCCAGAAAACGGAGATTTAGAAAGTTTAGAAATTTGACCCGACTGTAAAGAAGTAAGAAATGGTGGACCTTGAAAATGACTTCAGGTTTTCTCACTGCGCAGAATATAGTCAAACACTGCTGCAGTTAAATATTTTACCCTTTGTTCTCCCTGCGTGATCTACAATAATAATCTGATTCATGTTGATATTTACTGCTGTGTTGCTGACAATTACCTGAAAGAGAAGTTGTGATGCTTCACTGAGCTGAAAAAGTTTAGCTAAATCAGAAAGCAGGTCTAATTAAGCAAGTTTATTCTATATCTATAAAAGGCTAAGTGCCTGCACGATACATATAAAGCTCTTGCTGGCACCAATTGCATGCATGTGTTTTGATCTGTCATTGTCGATTGTGAATTTGGTTGACACTTCTATTATAGAAAAAAGGCAAATAGTGATATTAAAATATTTCTTCTAATTAATTTCCTTTCAATGTGCATGAATTTGTGCACTAGGCAACTAGCTTGTTCAATAATTATAGATGGCTGAGCTAAAGATCAGGAGCCCTCAATACAAAATCCTAATCATAAGAAATTTCATCATAGCATATTACACATCAATTACAATATACATTCATCTAGCACTTTCAGTTTCCATTTGACTTGATAATTTTGAGTTCCATGATGGCTTCAGATTTTATAAATTGAAATACGTACTATATGTAAATAAAAGTAGGATTGTCAGTAAGCAAATAGAAGCAATTGCACCAGTCACAAATTTTCTCATTACATTTCTTTTTTTCTTTTCATTCACCTGTTGGAATATTTTTATTTGAATTAAGCATAGAAGGACTAAGAAAATTTAGACATAAATTTTAAATCATTAGAATATAGGGATGTACTAAAACTTTGGCCTTTTTGCATCTTAATTAGCATAATTAAAAATAATATAAAATTTGTGACTGTACAAAATATAAGTAATAAAATAAACCTGTGTACTTCAGCTACATTAACTGTGACTAGCCACCTTGTCATTTGTATGCATTTAAAGATAATGGAAAGACTATGAAAATAATTATGTGAGAATTCAAGAAAGCTTTAAAATGAGAGGATATTTACAAAATTAAAAAAGAAAGGAGCAAACTAAATTCCAGGTTTAATGGGATAAATTGTTTTAAGGCTCTTATTGTTGTTGGTAGCCTTAAAATCTAAGTTAGAATGTCCTGAAGTTTTCTGTAAGTCAACACTTCCATGACACTCTTTTTCTTTGTTAATC
Source organism: Eptesicus fuscus (assembly GCF_027574615.1). Lineage (NCBI taxonomy): Eukaryota > Metazoa > Chordata > Mammalia > Chiroptera > Vespertilionidae > Eptesicus > Eptesicus fuscus. The sequence continues at coordinate 72,010,775 of NC_072478.1, forward strand.
TTTATTGTTGAAAGTATTACATATGTCTCCTTTTTTCCTCATTGACCTCTCCCAGCCCATCCCTGTCCCAGGCCTTCACCACCCTGTTGTCTGTGTCCATGTGTTATGCATATATGCATACAAGTTCATTGTTTGATCTCTTCCCACCTGCCCACCCTCCCCTGCCTTCCCTCAGGTTTGATAGTCTGTTGGATGCTTCTATGTCTCTGGATCTATTTTTGTTCATCAGTTTATGTTGTTCATTAGGTTCCATATATGAGTAAGATCATGTGATACTTCTTTCACTGACTGGCTTATTTTGCTTAGCATAATGCTCTCTGGTCCATCCATGCTGTTGCAAATGGTAAGAGTTCTTTCTTTTTTCCATGACACTCTTGCTTCTACTATCATATTTGGTTGTAGTATGCTTACATGAATTGAATCTTGGTTAAAGAGTATATTAAAAAGATAGAGTGTAGATACTGGGGGAAGCAATACAATGTCAAATAGTTTAATTAATTTAAAAATATGATCTGTTAAAAAGTGAAAAGCAAAATGAGTATTCCCTGTCATTAATTATTAATTATGTTTGGTTCATTTAAAGCCAAACTGAAGAGGAAGCTAATGAGATAGAAGCTGATGGGGATATAGAAGAATTTCTACTTCAAGAGTAGAGGTAAGTAAATGCAGTAATGTTAAATAATATCTGGAAAGGGAAATGGACACTTTTGCATAGCCTAAGTGATCCTAAAGAAAATCTTACATCTTATAAATATAAAATGTACTCTAAGACTTATAATTTACAAGATATATAAAACTGAAAGGAAGAGAAACATGTATCATTGATGGTATCTGCTTCTGAATAAAACTTTAGTTACCATTTTGGTTGTTTCTGTGCATAGTCTGTGGTTTACATATTTTTTGTCAAACCCTCTATGCAAATTTTTGTTCTGTGCTTTTAGTTTGTCATTATAAAAGTGAAAGATTTTTATGTTACTGTAAATTTAATAAACATCTTTAATTCTTGTACAGTATTTCCTTGAGGATATCTATTAGGGTAATTGGTTATTCCCTTATTATTTATATTTTTTCTCATTTCACAAAAATAAATAATAATATATAGGTATAGAGTGTGAATTCATTGATATAAATACCAAAAGGTTTCCTGGTACACTTGTTCTTGACACTGTTGTAAGATGTGCACTATAATCACTGGTGAATTAAAGAACCTGAATTGATGTACCATTTAATATTATGACTTCTAATTCTTGCTTATTTGTATAAAAACTGAAGCATCAATGATTAATTTCATCATTAGGCCATTAGGGGCATTTCTCTCATATATTACATTTTTAAATTCATAGTCTAATCTGTGTTTTCTCCATCAACTTATGAAGAAACATTTTTTACTTCCACCTTTATACTTCTCAGTCATCTGTATTCTGAAACTTTTTTTACTTCCACCTTTATACTTCTCAGTCATCTGTATTCTGAGACTTTTCCCTTAGCTTGTCTAATTTAACTAACATCAACTTTCAAGCTCTTCCAGTTGCTAGTAGATTATAACAATACTAGAGGCCCAGTGCATGAATTCGTGCATGGGTGGGATCACTCAGCCTGGCCAACAATCCGGGCAATCAGGGGCCATCTCGCCCAGTCCTGATAGGTGCTGATCAGGGCCAGCCGGCTGGGGGGAGGGACCACAGGAGGTTGACTCTTCATAGGAGGTTGGCTGTGAGAGCGCACTGACCACCAGGGGGAAGCTTCTGCATTGGGTGTCTGCACCCTGGTGGTCAGTGCACATCATAGTGACCAGTCAACTGGTCACTTAGGCATATATATATATATATATATATATATATATATATATATATATATATATATATATTTGGTACTTATTGAGCTTATCATTCTGCCCCATAGCCTATATAGTCCATCCATATAAAATCTTCTTCATCAACATGAACTGGGACTTTTACAGATTTTAGTGTTCATAGTTAGATTTTCCAAATTTTTTCCACCAAGACAGAAAAAAAAAGGAGACTGTCTATTTTGATCTTCAGCTCACTTTTAATTTTATGTTGTTTTATTCAAACTCTTTCTAGAAACCATCTACCTACAATTATTAGTAGAATTAATGCTCCTATTTAAACTTCTTTTCAGAATTTCAACTTCCTCATAGTTACTTTTAGAAACTGTGGTTTGGCTCCCTTATGTGTGTATATTCACTCATGCTCATCATTAGGAGACAGGGAGAAAAAAGGGATCTCTCTGCTTCTGAAAAATCATGTGTTTTTATAAGAACAATTTTTATAGTACCTTTGAAATAAACATTTTGGTGAAGTAGAAGGATCTTCAACAAATAGCAGCAAACAGACCAAATTCAGCAAATAAAACACAGGTCCAAGGCTAATTGCATCTAAATTCAAATTTTACCAGTGGCACCAGTGGCATTCCTTTGACATGTTGTGAAAGGCAGTGGGTGTCTGTTGTGCAGCTTCTTAGTTTAAATTTGTTCAAACATGTTTTCATTGCCAGAGGGTACAGAGGTGGCAAGGAAATCAGTCTCTGGAGGAAGAACAAATGGAGAAAGGCGTCCCTTCCAGGGCAGTCAGTTTGATATCTCTTAGGAAATGTTTCTTGACAATAATTATAAGGAAAATTTATTTCCAAATGTTTGACAAAATGGAAACTCTTGTATTTGCCAGGAAAATGGAACCAGTGGACCCTTTAATCTCAATATTTAATGGAATCTTAAGAAAAAAGGCTTTAAAGGAGAAAAATGTGTAAATTGTGCCCCAAATAGGCTATAAAGTCAATCTAACTAACAGACACTCTGCATTTATCCAGACCTACATTATTGTTTTTCTGAAATTTGGGATGTTTTTGGTGTTGTTTATTTTGTTAGCATTCCTGCCTTTCACTTAACTCATTGAGCTTTCCTTGTTTTGTTTTGTTTTGTTTTTCTCTTTATTCTAGTTGTTTGGAAATTGTGTACTTAAAAAAAAAACTAAAATTACTGTCACTAATTCTTGGAATCTATACTTTATCCAAGTAAATGCTAATGAGAAGAGTGGCTGGAAGAAAAATGATCACAACAAGTAGCAGATCTAGTTATTTTTCTAACTTTTAAAGTTTATTTTAAACATGAAAGTCAAAAATATATGCCAAAAGCAAACACCACCCAACCAATAAAGCACATTTTAAAAAATCTCAGTGACACTATCTTTTATTATTTGATTTTATGCATCTTTGCCCCTGGGTTTTTATTTTACTTCTCTTACATTTGATAACACATGTGACAAGATAAAATTTGCATGTGACAAGATAAAATTTTTTCTGTAAATCAGTAATCATGTAACAGCATTCTGCAAAGTTTCTTTATTTTCTCTATTTAATTAACAGGTGAAAAGGAATTTCCATTTTTACCTTATAAGTCTGATAAATACTTGGAAGTAGTAGAAAACTATTCAATTTGAAATTTCATTGCATCAGAAATTAGCAGTTACCAGATGTTTTATTTACCTCGTCAGTTCATAATTACTTAGTTGATTGCATGCTAGAAATATTATCTGAGTAATCATAAATCCAGGTTCTGCTAGTCCCAACATGTTTGATAAGCCTTTAAGCTTTGCTAGTGAGTTATTCAGAGCTAATCACAGGCACTCTCACAGTTCTCCTTTTTCTTCAGTCATTTGAGATAAAATTCAGCCATGGCCCTCCTTTGCTTTTAGTACCATATTGAGTGATGGTTCTTTGTGGTAAAGAGAGCTCATAAAACCCCCCAGAACATTTCAAGATGCCATTATTAATTCCACATGATGAATATTTACTGCAATTGCTATTTAGATGTGTCAGAGGGTATTCAAATTAATTTGATGTTAACATGGCGAGATTAGCAAACAACATCATTAGGCTTGGAAAAAAACACTGATTAAAATAACTAACATCAAACACAAGCCAAAAAAGGACAAGAAGGGTAACACTTTCTCACAAACTTGTTTTGAGAATTTCTACAAAAACATTTTGACCATTAGTCAGCATAGCAATGTTTTTCATATTTTTTTTGGATCATTATATATTCACCCAGTAAAATCGTGCTTTTGTTTGTTTTTAAAGTTGTTGCATGATGACAGGCTTGTGCTTCTAGTAGGAATAATATTTTTCTGGTGTCCTTAGTCCATCACTTCTTATTACAGTCATTTATAATTATCAGGGAAGTACAAGGTAAATGAATATGACTTAAAAATCATAACTTATGTAGAATCATTCTTAGACATTTTGAAAATATGGATTAATTGTTAGGGCCTCCAAACTGATTTAAATGTTGAGTCAATGCTAAAAAGGCAGATAAAATTTGTCCCCAGCCTTAGTTTTTCCTTAAAAAAATATGTTTTAGAGAGAGGAAGGGGGAGAAAGAGAGAGAGAGAGATCTTTGTGAGAGCAAATCAATTGGCTACTTCCTGCATGCCCCTTACAGGGGATTGAGCTGCAAACCAATCATGTGCCCTGACCAGGAATCAAACCAGCAACCTATCAGTGTGTGGGAGGAAACCCAACCAACTGAGCCACACCTGCCAGTGCACCTAGGTGTTTCTTAATTTAAAAAATATATATTTGCTGAAAGAGTAAGTCTAGGTTGACACCCCTGTACTTTAATAATGATGTTGCTCTTTATCTTTAGTGTTGCATTGTTTCCAGTAAAAAAATATGCTGCCACCTATATTTATTTTCATCTATACATATTATATTTTTTAACATGGTTGGTTTTAAGAGTATTCCTATACCACTAATTTTAAGCAATTTGATTAGGATGTGCCTTGATGTAGTTTTATTTGTTTCTTGTGATTGTAGTTGGTTATTTGAGCTTTTTTGATTTGTAGTTTTCATCATTTTGAAAAATTGTCCACCATATGTTTTTTTTCTTCCTGTTTCTTATTTCTTTGTGAATTTTGGGCACATGTGTATTAGCCACTGTGAAATTGTTCAAGAGCTCACTCAGACACTGTTCATTTATTTTTTTTGTCATTTTTTCCCTGTGTTTATTTTTGTGTAGTATCAGTTGGTTTTCTAATTCAAAAATCTTTTTGGCTTCCATGTCCAATCTGCCATTAATCACAGCCTGTGTATTTCCTGTATATGTGATATTTTCATTTTTAAAAACACTGGGTCTATTTTTATATCCTCTTATCTCTTTTTAACAAGGCAGTATTTCTTACATTTTTTGAAATTATAAAGTTCAGTTACAGAAGTGTTTTAATGTCCTTGTCTGCTACTAGTTCTATCTGTGTTATTTCTCTGTCAGTTTCTTTCAATTTACTTTTTCTCCTTATTGTGGACAATATTCTCCTTTTTCTTTGGCTATCCGGTAATTTCATAGCAGACATTAGAATATTGTGAATTTTATCTTGTATAATGCTGCATATTTTTTGTGTTGTACTTTTATATTTGTGTATTTTTATATATGGGAATTATCATTTTGACTGCAGTGAGCCCTCTACTTTTTTCCAGTAGTTCTTTCTCTGTGTTCAGATAGTTTCCTTACACACATGTGCTTATCAGTCCTCAGCTAAAGCCTTGAGGAGCCTCTGCAGGTCACCATACTCTCTATTGGTGCAGCCCTTTTGTCTCTGAGATTCTGTCTTGAATGCTTAGCTGTCTAGGACTCCCTGGACTTGCAGCTCTGTCTTCTCATCTCAGGGAACTGAGATTTTACTGAAATCCCATTCCTTGTGCATGACCTGGAAAATTCTCTTGGGGAAAAAAAAAAGAAACTCTGGCAGTTTGGGGCCTCAGCTCGTTTATTTCCTGACTCTCAGGAATTATTGTCCTTCATTTCTTAATGTATAATATATTTAAAACAATTTTTATATATTGTGTAATATTTATATATTATTTCACACTATTTGGTGAGTGTAGCTGGAAATGGAAATCAAGTGTGCTTTCCTTTTGATTTATTCTGTCTCAGAAAAGCTTAATTTTTAAAAGATAAACTTTGAAAATCTCACCATTTCTTTTCTAGTCTTATCCCTACCCATCTTCTATCTCTTCTTTCTGCCACTCCAATTACACATACACATATATTGTACTATTTTTTTCTCTATACCATGGTTATTTTACTCTTTTTTTCTGCATTTTTCTTTTGCTTTAAAAAATATCTTTATACTTACTTCAGGAAATTGTCTTTAGACATATCTTCCAGCAAGTGACTAATTATTTTTGTAATATACTGTTAAATCCATATTTAGAGTTCTTACTGTTGAGGTTGTATTTTCAAAAAAAGTTATAGACCTTAGATTATTTTGGTTTTTTCACTTTTCTCCAGTAAGTCTTACTTAGATTTCTTTATAACTCTTCAAACATAGTAAGTATATTTATTGTAATTGTGTGTCTTGCACCCTCATGCTTGTATTCCCTGAGTGCTCATTTTTATTGTGTGTATTTAGCTTGGTTTATATCTATGCTGTTTTATTTCTCATATGCCACTTCAGTTTTGAATGACAGACATCAAGTATGAAAACAAAATGTAGAAATAATTTTAGGCCTTCGATGATGTTCTTTGAAAGAGGAATTTAATTGCCTCTGTCAGATGACTAAGGTTATGAGCAAATCAAAAATCATATAGCCAGTCTGCCTCCAAATTTACTCCTATTTCCAATATATTGTTTTTTTGGGATCCCAGCCCAGAGAAAAAAAGAGATGCCTGGTGCCTCCTTCTCATACGGTCTGACTCCAGTTTTTGTTTTTTTCCATTAGCACAAAGTTGTCAAAAAACAAAGCTCAACTCTAGATTTTCAACTTCCTCTTCTCAATGTAGGAAACATCACTCAGAGAAATGCAGCTTCCAATACTGGAGTCACCTCACTAAGGTTCAGTTTTCTTTTGGATCTTGGCCTTATAATTCTTCACTGTCTTATCAGCTCTCCAGGACCATCAAGTATATATTTTTAATATTTTATCCAGCTACTAATTATTCTCACTAAGACTATTGGTCTGAATTACCTTGCTTATGATTATTGGAAATGGAAGTTCCATTCTCATTTTCTCACCTTTTGTATATCTATCCCTTTGATAATAAAATAAAATTATAATTAAATCCTCTGTAAAATAAAATAAAAATTGACCAGAAGTAAGAAACCACTATAAATTCTAGTTCAAAGTAGAGATAAGAAGAAAATATAAATGGAGAAGTGAACAAAGTTAGAGGTGCTTAAAATGATAATTGGCCATAGATGTCCATAATTTCAAGTCTGGCTAGACTTTTTATAAAAATCTTTGTATCTGTAAACCTAGTTTTTATCTAATAAGAAAAACAAGTAATGTCCCTGTTAATTTCTCACAAAACTTTTGTTATTTTGCTTTTAGCAGAGATATCAGTTTGAGCCTGGGCTAAACCGAATGTAGTGAGAAGTGTGTGTATATGTATGTTCTGTGTAAATTCTAGTAAAAGAGAATTGGGAGAAATTAAAGCTTGTGAGAATGGTGAAAACTAAGAATATGTAATGTAGAAAAGTTACTTAAAATTTTATATTGGAAAAAAACTTTAGTAGTTAGAGTCAATTAGAATTAATTAAGAAATATCTATGTGAGCCCACTATGTTAATAATAAATGGATTCTTCATCACTGCCACCAAAGAGACCCAACAGTGTCAATACCAGCAGTGCATATGGAGGGAAAAATTAATATTCATACCTAGTGCCCACATTTTAGACTCTATTTTGCTCTACATTAATGCATTATGTGAAGAGTAGTTGGTTTCATGCTTTTAGCTAAGAAAACATTACAAAGAAAAAGTGCTTGAGATATTGCCGGAAAACAGAGACTCTTAAAATATCTAGGGTAGTGTTGAAAGAAGCCAGCTTTAAGGCATTTCCATTAGCTAAATTGGTACAAAGTGAGATTAAAAAATGGAGTAATAATTATGGCTAATTTGAACAAACGGAATATGCAAATATATACCACTTCTTAATAATACTCAAAAGGGAAAAGTAAATATGATGCATATAAAAACATAGTTGTAATACAAAATGATTGATTAAATGTTATTAAGAGATGAATTATGATGAATCAGTCAATTGCTAGACAGTAAAATCTTTTAGGGAAACTAATAACAATAGTAATAATAAAAATAATATACTTATTATTACCTGTAATCCTGGCCCCAAAGGTTTTCAAAAGCACTACCCAGCTTCTTATTCTCTTAGATTCTTCTTCTGGAATCATTAGATATCAGCAGGACAAAAGCAGACCCAAATACTGGGATTAATTTATGGGTTTCTGTCTTTTATTGGGTATAGATCTCATAATTTAGTACTTGCAGGAACTGATTTCAGCTTCCAAAAATCTCAATCCTTGGGAAATAATTGGGAAGTCTTTGATTGATTGTGCTTCTGTCTACCCATTAAAAACACGAAATCATTGTAATGTGCTAATAACTAATCCATAGGTTTCCAGTACTGCTGACTAATGAGGTAAATATATAATAATACTGTTGATGTAATAAGTGCTATATAATTTTTTTTAATTGTAGGGATGAAAATCCTGCACTATTTAATTTGAAATCATGGTGTTAGTAACACTGAACATCACTAAAGTCACTGTTAATGTGACCTTATTTGAAAATAAACGCTCTTGATATTTGGGGTAATTTGTATTTCACACTGGATAATGAAATAAATTCTAAAGACATAAAATTGTAGCACCATTGTTCTAGGGAAAATTTTGTTTGTATTTAAAAATAATCTTTTAATGTTGAATTTTTAAAACGGCAGTGTATAAATATTTCTTCTATAGTAAATATATAATACAAAAATAGACCCGGTCTAATTAGCATATTACCCTTTTATTAGTATAGATTTGATCATTTTCTCACTTGCTCTTGTAGGAATAACTTTCAATATCTTATGCTTTGTAATTTTTTTATCCTCACCTAAGAATATGTTATTGGTTTTTAATTTATTTTAGAAAGAGAGGAAAGGGGGGGGAGAGAGAGAGAGAGAGAGAGAGAGAGAGAGAGAGAGAGAGAAAGAGAGAGAAAGAGAAAGGAAGAAAGGAAGAAAGGAAGAAAGGAAGAAAGGAAGAAAGGAAGAAAGGGAGAAAGAAAGAAAGAAAGAAAGAAAGAAAGAAAGAAAGAAAGAAAGAAAGAGAGAAAGAAAGAGAGAAAGAAAGAGAGAAAGAAAGAGAGAAAGAAAGAAAGAAAGAAAGAAAGAGAAAGAAAGAAAGAAAGAAAGAAAGAAAGAAAGAAAGAAAGAAAGAAAGAAAGAAAGGAAGGAAGAAGGAAGGAAGGAAGGAAGGAAGGAAGGAAGGAAAAAGAAAAGAAAGAAATATCTATTGGTTACCTCCTATGCTTATGTGCCTGACCAGGGATTGAACCAGGGAAGTGCCCTGACCAGGAATTGAAACTACAGGACAATAGTGCACAAGACAATACTCCAAGCAACTGAACAATAGTGCACAAGACAATACTCCAAGCAACTGAACCAGGGCTTCTAATTTATAAATTTTATCTGCAAATTGTTGATAGAAATCAAAATAGTGGTGGAAAATTGACCAAAGAAGTCAAAAGGAAATTTCCTGGAGTGATGGAATTATCCTATATTTCATTAGGGTAATGGTTATATACAAACTAGAGGCCCAGTCCACAAATTTGTGCGTGGGTGGGGTCCCAAGGGGAATGGGGGAGGCCTAGGATGTGATCAGCTCTCTGGGCTGGCGGTGGGATGCCCTTGAGGGCCTGGGATCGGTTGTCGGGAGCCACCTAGCGGCCACTTTTATATTGTTTCTTCCTTGCGGAGTGTCTAGGGAGGGGAAGTGGCCTCGGTGCCTGAGGCCGACTTCTAGGAGGCTGGCGGTGCTTCAGGATCGTGCTGGCGGCGCCAGTCCATCGGTGTCTGGCCTGTTCTCTGGTGATTGGAACCTGCAGGACTACTGAGGGAGTGAGTGGCTGCTGCTGGGCTGGTGGGCTGCCGGGTCGGGTTCGTCAGCTGAGCGGCACTCCTGCTGTGGGAGCACACTAACCACCAGGGGACAGCTCCTGTGTTGAGCATCTGCCCCCTGGTGGTCAATGCGTGTCATAGCAACTAGTTGACCAGTCATTATAGTCATTCTGGTCATTACAGTCGTAAGGGTCGTTTAGGCTTTAATACATATAGATGAATGCTTTACCAAAACTCATCAAAATGTGTACTCAAGATCTGTGAATGTCACTGCATATAAATTTTACCATGATAAAAAATTCAACCAAAAAAGCAAAGTAAGGAACTAAGTGCTTATGTGAGAAAAGTTAAAAAACAAATCAGAATAAGCGATATAGCCCAATATCAATTACATAAATTAAAAATACATGCACACACAAAAAAATAATACATGTTTTGTAAAATACATACTGAACATAAAAAAACAACACTCAACAGTATTGAATGTAATTTTGGTTGTGGGGTGTGATGGGGAAGGGAGTAGTATATAGGGGGAAAGGAGAATAAATGATTAAAATGTGAGTTGCATGAACTTTTCAAGTACATTTTACTTTCAGGTATAACCTTCTGTACTAAAGTCCAAAATTAAAAGAAAATTTGTTACTAGAATTGTATGAACAGTCTTTTTTAAAGGAAATTTTACAAATATATTTAAATTAGGAATCTGTCTCTTAGTTTTTCCAATCTACTTAAGAGTAAAATTTATCTTGGACTACTAAAGTTCTATGAAACTTGGACTCTGAAAATTCTTCTCAATGTATTCAAAAGTAACAATAGATCAATAAAAATACCTCTCTAAAAATTCTAAAATGCACATGACTGATTTTTTTGGTAAGAAACAGAAGGAGAGAAAATAGGTCTGTAGCAAAACAGCTGAACCCCAATTATCTGTTTTTCACACCTATTGAATAAGAGACTCATACCTGCCATTTATAGAAGTGCAATTTTCACAGAATCCTGAGGGTGAATATTCAACACTTTCATGGAGTGCAGTTTTGCAAATAAGATGTATATTTTAAAGTATAGGTTATTCAATTTTTAAGAAGAATATTTGCACAAGCATTGTAATTTGTATGTTAAGACAGAATTACAGTTCTTCATGGCAGAGTTTATACCTAAGACTGTTCTAAGCTTGGATGCTGTTTCATAGGTTTGTTGGTTCCAAATTAGGTATGATTGTGGTTTTTAAATGATAAAATCATTGTCATAGGGTTATAAACATGACACTGCAAAGTGCCAGCATATTAACATGTATTAGTCAAGCACTAATAAAACAAATTTGCAGATATTTTGCTGAAATGTATGAAAAATCTATGCATTCTGTCTTTCTGACACAATCTTTACAGGTTTCATAATATTGGCTTAGTAGTAGTATAAACATTTTTTGTTTGTTTTCATTATTATTTTTCAATGTGTCCTCAAAGTGGCAAACATCATCCTATATAATAAAATTGTAATATGCAAATTGACGGAACAGCGGAACGACCGGTCGGCCAGGGGTAGGGTCTGTGAGCAGGTGGTGCCAGGCCAGCCAGGGTGCATGCCAGCGGGCAGAGGGAAGGGATGGCAATGGGAGAGGGCAGCGGTGATGACCAGTGGTGTTAGAGGGGCAATCGGGAGGGCGGGGCCAGTGCTGTCCCCTGATCGGCCTGCTTGGTCGCCTTCCACAGAGGGAGGCCACCGGCAGCAGCATGGGGGCGATGACAGGAGGGGAGCAGGCCTAAGCCATCAGACATCCCCTGAGGACTCCCAGACTGCAAGAGGGCACAGGCCAGGCTGAGTCCCCCCGCTCCCCACAAGTGCACGAGTTTTCGTGCACTAGGCCTCTAGTTTTAGTATAATTTTAGGTAAGCAAAATATCTATGGAATTAAGTGATAAAGTCAAGGATTAACCTACAGGTTCATCAAACCTTTACATATAGCCTGTGTATATTACTCTTGAGAATGAGTATTGGTGGCATGCAGGTAATTTAGAGGATCATTAATTTAACTTCTGTGATTAATGATGCTTTCTAAAATTAACACAGATTTCCCCCTACAGGAAAATGAAAATATGTAAATAAACAGATTTATATAATTTTGTGTATAATTTTATTTTAAATTTTAATGTAGGTACTATCACTAAATTCTATTGAGAAACTGGCTACTTCAAATATTTCTGTTTTGTTTAATTTGGAAAGTAAATAAATATATATCCTTGTATATATTTTTAAATCTAAGATTACAAAATAACCGTATAATAGAATCTAGACTTTTTATTTGTATAAATAGGTCTTTAGCATTTATCCTTTAGAATATGAAAAGTTCATGCATTTTTTTTTAATTTATTGATTTCAGAGAGGAAGGGAAAGGGAGAGAGAGAGAGAGAAACATCAGTGATGAGAAAAAATCATTGATCGGCTGCCTCCTGTACACTCCACACTGGGGATTGAGCCCACAAATCAAACATGTGCCCTTATGAGGAATTGAACCTTACTTCCTGGTCCGCAGATCGACATTCAACCACTGAGCCATGCCAGCCGGGCTCATGCATGTTCTTTAGGGCAATATCAAGTAAGTTAGTAAAAAGAAAATTAGAATAATGTTACTAAGTAACCTGTGCTTTTAACTCTTCCCCACATGAAATGTGGTTTCCTAGGTTAAAAGGGGAAAGGAGAATGACTTTCTAATCTTATGCCTAACACCACTCTTAATAAACTATTATATTCATTTTTTTAATTTAGAAAATCATTTGGTATCCATTCCTACCCATGGCACAAGTAAAAGGATGATAAAAATTCATTCTTAGAGGTGTTCTGCCTTAATACTATTTAAGTAAAAATATGGACATTGGGGAAAATCAAAAATTTCCCCTCATTTAAAAACGCAAAATCCATAGGGTTAGATAACTTTATAGCTTCTGTAAACCTTGCTGCTCCACTACTGCTGTTCTTATACAGTAAACAATTCTGTCAAGGGTTGTGTTAGTCCTTACTGGTAAGGAGAATTCCTATTGATTTTGTCCTTACACATTAAATGCAAACAAAGGTCTTGGTGACTCAAAATCTGTGAAATTATTAGAAAAATAAGAACTGTATGAAAATATGAAGTATTTATATTACAATTTCATTTAAGCTTTCAGACACTATTGAAGCATATTTCAAATTTAAATGTCGATCCAGTCAGAGGCTTTTGAAGTAAATTGTTTACATTGATTTGCAATCCCATAGCCTTTAGAGTAAGCTATCCTCTTTGAATTTACAACCTTGCTTAATTCAGCAGAAAATTGCTTTCTGCCTGTATCAGACCCACTGAAATGATGAACACAATTAAAGGAATTCAGCCCGTGATGATGATGCAGGAAGGCCTGAGAATCCCTTGAATGACTAGACAAACAGAATTGGCTGCACACAGAACAGCCTTTATTTATGAGCTCCACAACTCTGACCAGTGGTAGTGTTGTAGAAATAGGTAGTCTCAAAAAAATTAAAATAGTGTGTGTCTTATGACCAACAGTTTTATTTATTATTATATACCCAGTTTTAGCATCACACTTATGAACAAGGAACAGTAAACAAAGATTTTCATTGCAATATTACTATTGTAAAAAGATGAAAACAATCTATATTTTCATTAGTAGAAAAATGAACTACAAATAAATCATGGTATATACAAATTATGCAATACTATGTATCAGGTTTAAAAATGACACGGAAAACTCTCCAAGGGAAGAGGAAGAAAGCAATTTCAATTTTCATAATAATATGTGTTATATAACTGTTCTATCAAAAACACATACACATCAACACTATTTCTCTAAATATTTGAGTATATGTGCATTAATACCCATTTAAAGTACAAAAAACTGCAAATATACTCATTAATGTGATAATCTTAAACAGGGTTTACCTGTGGTAATTAATTTTTACCTTAATCCATAATATTTCAAGTTTTAACAGTGAGAATGCATTCTACATTTCTTGTCTAATTGTACAAAAATTCCAAACAAATACTGAAAAAGGAATTACATGTTTGGGAAGAAGTATATATAATGGAGGTTCTGTATGCCTCCTAGGAGGCCGATTATTGGAATATGGTGGGTGTCTGCTGTTTTTGTAGCAGGGCATCCCTTCCTCCTTTCTCAGTTAAGTTCCTTTTTGTTATTTTGTTTTGCTTAAACTAGTTAACACTGGGTTTGTATCACTTGTAACTGAACAAGTCTTACTAGGACATTTCTGTTGTCAATTATGCTTAAAAAACAAATAAAAACAGCACATTACTATATAATCTCCTGCTTCTCTTCAAGAAATGAGTCACCAACTAAGTATGGAGCATGACTTTAACCTCATGGGAGTGGAAGGATGGACTGGGAAAGAATGATGCTTTGGAAATTCGTTTTGAGAAATGTCTCATGATTAAACAGAACAAGGTTTTCATTTGTATATTCTGTCAGTGAGGTTACAGATCTGAGCCATGTGAGATAAAAATAATAGACCAATAAATTAAAAGGCAGGAAATATAGGATTAAGTAAAGTATACAAGATTCTGACAATAGGGATTTTGATAATGGTTGATGTTTCCTAATTCCCTTCTGTCAACAACCAAGCCCCTGGAGCTCCCCCTGGGGGCCTGAGGCCTGGGGAAGCTCCCTTTGACAGACACTGCTCTTTTGCATATTGCTGTGGATTTCAGGTTGTCAAATACCTGGCCACCTTGGCCCAGCTAAGTTGACACTTAAAATTGGCCATCCTTAGTGTTACAGTTCTTTTTTTTTTTTTTAGTATTTGCAAATTGCTTTAAATGTATTGCTAGACCTATAATATACTTCTGTTCAAAACTATAATTTATAATTCTTTTGAAAAATAAGACAATTCATATCTGTATACATTAAAACTTCTTTATATTGATTGTCTGTTCATGAAAAATTCCATTAGCAGAATAACTATTTTTTGTACATATTTGTAATTTTAACCTTTCTTAGTCATATCTCTGATATTAGGTCACTGGAGTTCTGAAGAATGTATTCTTCTGTTATTGTTATGACCTTATTCTTTTCTTTTTCTCATAGCATTTCTTCTAGTCTTATTAAAGTTGCATTTCTATGGGTAATAAATCCCTAATGAGCTCAGAGCAAATTTTACTAAATAAAAAATATAGCCAATTATGATTTTTTTTCATTATTAAACAAAACTATCTTAACCAGAAGTATTGTTGCAGGAACAGACTTTTTGTTTTTATGCAGACTACCAGTTTAGACAATTCTTTTTAGAAAACATCAAATAATTTGCCACAATTTATGATTACTTTTTAATGTTTATCAGATAGAAAGCTAAAGAGCATAGGGCTTCCCAACTTTATTTGTTCCGGTGAAGAATATAAATATGCCAAATAAAATAGGAGCAATATTCTTTCACAAGTCAAGAAATTTAGAGTTGAAATTAAATTTCAGATTTAAGTTTCATATACTGTTTGAGCACTCATTGTTTCATTTATTTAGTTCTTGTGTGGCTTTTTAAAGTAAGCTTTTTTGTATGACATATACTGAAGAATGAATAAATCATAAGTAGTACAGCTTGGCTGTAGGATGGCAGGTGCTTGGAAATCTCATCAAGAGAACAAGAGGAGAGGAAAGAAGTGAAGGTAGTGAGGTGTGGGAAAACCAATACGTCCCAACTTCTTTTTTCATCTTGAACTTAGAACTTGATGAGAAATAAGAGTTGGAAGAGAGACTGACAGAGATCAGATATCAGCTTTAATATTGATAAAGCTAATCAGAGAATGTTGCTTTAGTTTACAGACCAGAGGGCTTGCTAAAACTCACCCAAGGGACTTTGGGTCTGCTGAGTAGATATACTGATCTGGGGAAAATGCCTTGAGTGGATGAAGAAGAAAAAAATAAATAAAACTAATTCCTAGTGCTTAAGGATGTTTAATAAATCAGCTCTGCTAATTAAAAAGCATGGATCAATGCCTGCCAGATCCTTGCCAATTAACAACAGACACTTGACTCCTTCTACATGAGTGGAATAAAGAAGGGATGAGAAAAGAAGACTGGATATTATAGGGTCATTGTCATTCCACAGGGAAAAAAGAAACCAGAGGAATGGAGGTTTCTCCCTAATATTACATACTGGAGGCCCGATGCACGAAAATTGGTGCAAGAGTAGGCCTTCCTTCCCCCAGCTGCTGACACCAGCTTCCCTCCAGCACCCGGGACCCCAGGCTGGCTTCCCTCGGCCCACCTGCAGGCCCCCAGGACCTTGTCTGGCTTCCCTCTGGCCACACCTTTGTCAGGAAGGACATCTGGAATGACGTCCAGAAGACGTCTGGTCTAATTAACATATTACCCTTTTATTATTATAGACTAGAGGCCCAGTGCATGATTAAATCATGCACATGTAGGGGTCCCCTACACGCTTTTGCTTTTGATCACGGGGGAGCTGGTGCCTGTCCGCTGGTGCACCTGGCCTTTCAGAAGCCTCCGGCATGGCAGAGGCTTCTGAAAGGCCTGGTGCCTGAGTGGACAGGCACCCAGCTCCCACGCTTTTGATGGTCCATGGTGGGACGTGAGCTCGCTGCCCCAGAGGCCCCTTCTGTGCCGCAGCACAGCCATGGCACAGACGCTGATCTCGAGCCGTCACTGGTGATGCGAGCTCAGCGTCCCCCTGGCCCAATCAGCCACCCCGAGTCCCGCCCTCCCGCCCTTTTAGACACTCAGTCTGAAAAGATGTTAAATGTGATAACTAATCCTACCTAATAATAGACAAATATGCAAATTGACCGCTCCTTCGCTATGCCCGCGCCTCCTGGCCAATCGCGGGCATAGCGAAGGTATGGTCAATTTGCATATTTGTCTATTATTAGGTAGGATTAGTTATCACATTTAACATCTTTTCAGACTGAGTGTCTAAATGCCGCCTTGTGCTATAATCAAGAAAATTTTAACTTAATGGTTAGGAACCCTATGGTAAATCACATATGCCTATATAAAGAGTGACATAACCATCCTTAGAAAATAGCTCCACTTGTCAGAGTCAGTCTCTATTATACAGTCACAGAAGACTGAGGTGATGTTTAATGCTCTAGTGGGACACAGGAAAGTAGAACCAATGGTCCCTAACCACAGATTTTGAAAGATATAATATGATACTCAAAAGAATATTTAAATATGCAAGGGAGTATGGTGAATGTTAAGCACTATAGAAAATAATTCTTATATGTCCTATATATAAATCACCTCTAAATTCCAATGTTCTGTTTAGCTTTCATTTCCCCCAAATATATAAATTATGAGATAAAGAAGTCACTTTCATTACTCCCAAGTACCTGAATTATGGGAGAGAGAAGTTGCAAAATTTGAGATCTGAAGAAATTCCCAGAACAAGGGGACAGAATTCTTACAAACTCTAACATTTTAGAATACATGAATAAATTAAAATATCTAATTGTAGAGCCATGAGAACCAGAATTTTAATATAAGAATCTACTAAAAGGAGTGAAAAATTCAACTGCAGTGTGTTTCACCTTAGCCAATGTTTAAAATTAAGCAGCAGAAAAACTGGTGTCTTGCTGCAACTACTTTGGGTTTGTCTTTTATTGACTTAATGGTGCAGGTACAACAGAATCAAACAAGTACCATACTTTCTGGCGTATGAGACGACTGAGCATATAAGATTTTCCTGGGTTAAAAAGTCATTTTATACGGTATATTGGACTATATTGATGGGATTATATGTAATGGATTAGATATATTGGACTACCGTATTTTCCGGCATATAAGACGACTTTTTAACCCAGGAAAATCTTATACGCCCAGTTGTCTTATACGCCGGAAAATACGGTAATTGCTGGTGGCTTCTTTCAGCTCCTCTTGTACCTCTAAGCTGTCAGAAGTGGAAATAGTTGCTCTTATGGGTAATGGTATGTATGGGACCATTTGTCTGTTTTGAAAGTTTTATGAATCATTTTCAAATTATTTCCCTTGATATATTATAATATTAGTTATTATAGCCCTCCTCTGTACTCCATGGTCTTAACTCATTTTGGATATAGCTATATATAGCATAGTAAGTCACTTTTCATAATTAACTAGGTTAACAGAATAAAAAAAATTAGTGGCTTTTCTTCTAATTTATTCTCTGAATATTGAGAGAGAAAGATTTGAATGTGCTACAAAATTTTTAGATGCTAAAACTCAAGTGCAGTTGACTCATGCAATTAGGTAAATTTGGGTCCAGGATCTGATATGATATTTTTTATTTTGCACTTACAATATTATTTTCATAACAAAACTTTTTTGTTAAAGTTATGTCTATGCCTTTTATTTTTCTGATGCTGTTGTAAACAAAATTGTTTTCTTATTATTTTTATTATTCTTGGAATCATTCTAGGAGGTCTATCTTAGAGTGAGCTCCTTCATTTCTTTGAGTAATCTTGTAAATTTTTTTTTATATTAAACCTCTTCCTGCTTAAATACCTTGAGTGGTATCTATGCCCTGCAATGAACTCTGAGTCGCAGAGAACTGCATTGTTGGCTTATAGATTAACCTATACTATATAAGGTGTTGGCCTCATGAGTTTGGATTCTATGTCGCATATGACATTAGGAAAATAACAATCCATTAATGTTATACATAAGACTAGAGGCCCGGTGCATGAAATTCATGCACGGGGGTTAGGGGGGAAGGGAGGGAGGAGGGCGGATTGTCCCTCAGCCCAGCCTGAACCCTCTTCAATCTGGGATCCCTCGAGGGATGTTCGACTGCCCATTTAGGCCCAATCCCAGTAGGGAAGCCAGACATCCCTCTCACAGTCCAGGACTGCTAGCTCCCAACTGCTCGCCTGCTTGCCTTCCTGATTGCCCCTAACCACTTCTGCCTGCCAGCCTGATCACCCCCTAACCACTCCCCTGCTAGCCTGATTGATGCCTAACTGCTCCCCTGCTAGCCTGTTTGCCCCTAGCTTCCCTTCCCTGCAGGCCCGGTCGCCCCCAACTTCCCTCCTCTGCTGGCCTGGTCACCCTAAACTGCCCTCCTCTGCTGGTCTGATTGCCCACAACTGCCCTCCCCTGCAGATCTGATCCCTCCCAACTGCTCTCCCCTGCTGGCCATCTTGTGGTGGCCATCTTGTGTCCACATGGGGCAGGCATCTTTGACCACATGGGGGCAGCCATCTTGTGAGTTGGAGTGATGGTCAATTTGCATATTACTCTTTAGATAGGATAGAGGCCTGGTGCATGGGTGGGGTCCAACTGGTTTGCCCTGAAGGGTGTCCTGGATTAGGGGGGGTTCCCTTGAGGTGTGGGGTGGCCTGGGCAAGGGGCTTGTGGTGGTTTGCAGGTTGGCCATGCCCCCTGGGGACCCAATTGGAGGCTCTGATATCTGGGATTTATTTATCTTCTATAATTGAAACTTTGTAGCCTTGAGCAAAGGCCAGGGCCAGCCAGGAAGTTTGGCTTCCTCCATTTCGGGGGAAACCCAAGCCTCCTGCTCGCTCTGTGCCACAGCCATCTTGGTTGGGTTAATTTGCATACTCACTCTTGGTGGGCGTGGCTTGTGGGTGTAGCGGAAGTATGGTCAATTTGCATATTATTCTTTTATTAGATAGGATATAAGTATTGCTTGAGAGATGTGAAGTAAAAATTTATTTTATGATGCAGAAACACACTATATCAAATCAGTGATAAAATTCATTGAAGTGTTGTGTTCTAAAATGTTCTTAAATTGGAAGAGTTTAATCATGTAGCATCTGTTCTTATGTCCTAAGAATATAAGAGATATTTAGGAAGAGACTGGGTGCTGTAAATTGAAGATACTTGATCATAAAAGATTAGGAAAGTTGAACTTACTTGAAGAGGCAGCTATTTGACTATATAGTGGTTTTTAAATCTTCCACTTTACATTGCCTGAAAAAGAAAGAAGATAAAATTGAAGATTAGAAATCCCAAGATAAATTTTATTTTGTTAAAAACAATTCCAGAATAGAAAATTTTAAGCTAATAAGTTGGACCATATTGTTCTAGGAGTCTATATAAGAGATTTGATAAATATAATTTTAAAAAATTCTCAATAAGTGGTATAAGTAGTAGTATTTTATTATTTATCTTGTCTTATTCATTTAAAAAATGTTGATAATAAAGGTGAGGTTACCTTTTAGGTTGCATATAAAGTTTCTATTAAAATACTTTTAAAGTGATAAATAAAGAACACTCAAATATAAATTTTAGAATACTGGGTGTTTTTCAAAGGAAAAGAATATTACATTTTTATTTTTATTTTTAATTTTTATTTATTTATTATTATTATTATTTTTAGTTTTTTTGTGGAGAGCTTTGAAGCCTCTTGTTTTTTGTGGTTTTTTTTTTAAATATATATTTTATTGATTTTTTACAGAGAGGAAGGGAGAGGGATAGAGAGTTAAAAACATAGATGAGAGAAACATCGATCAGCTTCCTCCTGCACACCCCCCACAGGGGACATGCCTGCAACCAAGGTACAGGCATCGAACCCGGGACCTTTCAGTCCGCAGGCCGATGCTCTATCCACTGAGCCAAACCGGTTTCGGCAGAATATTACATTTTTAAACAAAATCTCTTACTATTATAGTATGGATATTAGCTTGATTATTATACCATATATAGTATATCAAAGATTTGAGTAACCTATTTTAACATGAATCAGAAAAATAAAGAGCAGAAACTAAGTTTAAGAAATACATTTTCGGAGGAACCAAGATGGCGGCATGGTTAAACAACTAATCTGCTGCCTCGCACAACAATTTCAAAAACACAACTAAAAGACAAAAGATCTACCACCCAGAACCACGGGAAAGCTGGCTGAGTGGTAGATTTACAACTAAGGAAAGAAAGGAGCACAAACGCTGAAAAGCTGAGGTACGGAGGCGCGCGAATCGGGCTGGCGGCGGGCGACTGGGTGCGCGGTTTTTCTTCAACCCGCAGGGAGACAAGCTCCTGATCACTCTGAAATCCAGTTTCTGGGGACACTCGGGGGACCCAGACACCTACGGGGAGAAGCTGGACTCTTAGCCATCGGGTGGGAAAGTGAGAGTGACTTTTTTGCAGAGGTGCGCCCAGCAATCATTGTTTACTGCGCTGGAGCACGGGGCGCAGGGACTTGGAAAAGTGGAAAGGCAGAGACGGCTGATGGCAGCCATCATCGTTGGCCACGCCCCAGCCTAGTGACACCCTGAGACCCCGCCCCGCCCTGAGACCCCGCCCAGGCTCCACACATCAGCTTTTGCATATAAATGGCCTGTTTTGTGGCAGCTTAACCAAATAAACTACAGCTCCAGTCAGACTGCTCCAAAACCGCCCAAGCAAAGGAGGAGAAAACTAGTTCTTGCTGTAGCTCCTGCTGGGAGACACACAGTACACAAGGGTATACCAAGAGTGTCCACCTCAAGTAACTGGGAGGCTGACCCATTGAACCAATAGGACATCTAGTACACAAAGCTACCCTACCAATTCAGGGAAGCAGTGAAAATGAGAAGGCAAGGAAACAGATCACAAACCAAAGAAATGGAGGAGAACAAGCAACTGGACATAGAATTCAAAACCACGGTTATAAGATTTTTCAAGAATTTCATGGAAAAAGCCGATAAATTCAATGAGACCCTCGAGGATATGAAAAAGGACCAACTAGAAATTAAACATACACTGACTGAGATAAAAAATATTATACAGAGACCCAACAGCAGACTAGAGGATCGCAAGCATCAACTCAAAGATTTGGAATACAAAGAGGCCAAGGACACTCCTTCAGAGAAGCATGAAGAGAAGAGAATTCAGAAAGTTGAAGATAGTGTAAGAAGCCTCTGGGACAACTTCAAGCGTACCAACATCAGAATTATGGGGGTACCAGAAGAAGAGAGAGAGCAAGATGCTGAAAACCTATTTGAAGAAATAATGAACGAAAACTTCCCCCACCTGATGAAAGAAATAGACTTACAAGTCCAGGAAGCACACAGAACCCCAAACAAAAGGAATCCAAAGAGGACCACACCAAGACACATTATAATTAAAATACCAAGGGCAAAAGACAAAGAGAGAATCTTACAAGCAGCAAGAGAAAAACAGTTAGTTACCTACAAGGGAGCTCCCATACGATTATCAGCTAATTTCTCAACAGAAACCATGCAGGCCAGACTGGAGTGGCAAGAAATATTCAAAGTGATGAATAGCAGGAACCTACAACCAAGACTACTCTACCCAGCAAAGCTATCATTCAGAATTGAAGGGCAGATAAAGAAAAAGCTAAAGGAGTTCATCACCACCAAACCAGTATTATATGAAATGCTGAAAGGTATTCTTTAAGAAGAGGAAAAAGAAGAAGAAAGATAAAAAATTATGAACAACAAATACATATCTATCAACAAGTGATTCTAAAAGTCAAGTGAATTAAAAATCTGAGGAACAGAATAAACTGGTGAACTTAATAGAATCAGAGGCATAGAATGGGAGTGGATTGATAATTCTCAGGGGGAAAGGGGTGTCTGTGTGGGGAGTACGGGAAGAGACTGGATAAAAATCATACACCTATGGATAAGGACAGTGGGGGGAAGGTAAGGAAAGAGGGGGGGTGGGAACTGGGTGGTGGGGAGATATAGGGGGAAAAAGGAGAAACAATTATAATCTGAACAATAAAGATTCATTAAAAAAATTAAAAATAAAAATAAATAAAAAAATACATTTTCTTCTTGCCCTCCCACAAGAAAAATAGAAATTTAAGCTGGAATTTGTTTTTCATGTTAGGACTGCTTTAAATAGATGATTTTATTTTTACCAATTGCTGTGTAGAATTTCTGAATTCTATGTCCATATTTTTTGTTCCATTCATTTACATAACAAAACATTTCTTATTTGAAGAAAAATACCATTAGAGAAAGAAAATCTTTGCATATGTATTAGTTGGCCAGAAATTAGAGAGTTTTAATAAATTCAAATTACTTATATGGAAAGAACCCCAATTTTCTTAAGTCAAACTGTAAATAAGTCTCTAATTATATCTCTGATTCTGCTTGGCCCACATCCATTATATGGATAGAAAGCAGGATTTATTCCCAACCTTATTTTTTTTATTTGTATTCCTTCTCCCTCAGCAACAGATTTCCAAGATATAATCATGTTTAAGTCTGTTTTGCCTTTTCCTAATTTTTTCTTATTCTTTGTTATTTTTTTATTTTTTTACTTCTTATATGCATTTTAAATAGTGTTCTCTTAAGATTTATGTTTACTTCCTACCTTCTCCCTCCTATTTATTAGATCCAAAATATTTAATGGGTATTATTTGTTATGTACTGTTCTGGGTACAGTGGTATCATAGTGGGAAAATAGTACAAAAATTGATTTTTTTACAGACTTTTAAAAAGTTCACTTACAATAATAAAATGAATACAGTATAATCATAGGATTTGGACTAAAAAGTGAGGATTCTCCTTTACCAAACTCCTTTTCAATTTCATCCCAGGGACCCTTAATCACTTAAAAACATTCATTGTGCAACCTTCAGACTTTTTCTGTGCATTTATACAAATATGTAATTTATATAGAAAGAAATAGAAATATCTCCTAAACAGAATCATACTTCATACAGGGTTGGGTAAAAGTAGGCTTACAGTTGTGAGTATATGAAATACAGGGTTTAATCTTGTATTATTCATTAATTATTGCATTATTTTTTATACAAACAACTGTAACCTACTTTTGCCTTACCCTATGTATGCTACTTAATATTCATTGTATTCTTAACAGTGACTTAGCAGTCTTTCCATTTAGAGCATAAAAATCTCACTTAAGTACTGTATGAATTTCTATGGAGGAAACTTAATTTATTTAACCATTCCCCTACTAGTTAACATTGAAGTTATTACTAATTGTTTACTAATATAATTAATGCTGTAATTAATATCTTTATAAATATTTAAAAAGTAGATCTTTAGCACAATAGATACAGATATAAATTGACATGTGCAGATTCTTGTTAAGCAGTTTCCAAAATTGGACTACTGTGTCCAAATAATATATAAATCCATATTTGTTTCAATATATAATTCCAAAAGAAGATTACACCAATGACATTGCTATTACTAATTTTGTTAAGTTCCCATGCCTCTCACATACAATCCCCATAATAGCTGTTTTCATTTTTATGAATCTAAAGGATGAAATACATTGTTGTTTTAGTCTGTATTTCCCTGATTTCTAGTGAGATAGACCATCTTTTATATGAATAGGGCTTCTTTTGTGAATTGTTACTTTAGTCTTTGTCCATTTTTCATGACTTCATGTATCTTTTGCCTACTAATGTGATTATTATTTATATATGATGAATATGAAACCTTTATACATTCTACATGGGGCTTACATTCTTTGATATATAATTAATATGATCAAATCCTTTACATTCCTACTATATTAGTTTGCTAGTGCTGCCTTAGCATTTCTCTCTTCATTTATTTATACACTCTTCTAGGTGCTGGGGATTAAAGCAATGACCAAAAGAAGCAATATTCCTTCCCTTATGAGGCATCACTACTAGTGGGGTGAGTGATACAGACAAATGGCAAAATCTATATATAAAAGCTTACACAACTGTTCGACTGTTCAACCAGTAGCTATGACGCTCACTGATGACCAAGGGGCAGACGCTCAATGCACAGGCATGAAAACATTAATCTCAGAGAGAAGGGCGTGGGGGAAGGGCGGAAAGAGATTAACCAAAGATCTAGAGGCCTGCACCACTGGGGTTCCTTGGCCTGGCCTGTGGGGATTGGGCCAAAACCAGTAGTCCGACATCCCCCAAGGGGACCCTTATTGCGAGAGGGCTCAGGCCAAGCCGAGGGACCCCACCGGTGCACAAATCCGTGCACTGAGCCTCTAGTAAAGAAATAAACATAATGTCATGTTATTAATTAGGGTATAGAGACAATAGAAACAGGGCAAGGGAAAGGGATGGAGAGGCTGCTCTATGATACAGCGTATTCGGGAATGACTTTCTCTGATGTATTGACATTGACCAGAGACTTGAATGAACTATTAGAATATGTTATAGGACATATGTGGTAAGAAAATTGCAGACAGAGGAAAATGTGGGTGCAAAAGTCCTAAAATAGGAGTCTTATTAGTTTTGTTTGATGAAGAAAAGACAGAACAATGCTGGCTAGAGTGCAGAGAGAACACACTGTGGAATGTGTGTTATGGTATTAATTCAAATGATGACTTTTTCATGGGGTCCACAGAGAACCTCATCAGGTGTCATTACCACATGCAAGTGTTATACTCACAGCTCATTTATCCTCTTGGAAAATTCTGTTAGTCAAGATAAAATCTGAATCTAAAATGTTTTCCTTAAGTTCATTTTATGTATTATAATTATTACTATTATATTTTTGTCTGCTATGACTGATATACTTGCTATCTCTTTAACCTTTTTAACATAATTTTAGATTTATTTATATAAATAAGATATGGGTGGCATTAGATTTTATTTTTTATAAATTTGGGAGTTTTAGTCTTCTTATTGATGGTTTTTTTTAAATTCTCATTTATAGTACTTATTGATATTAGATTTATTCCAATTATGTTCTGTTTTTATATACCATGATTTTTTTCTTTTCTTCTTTATCTCCCTGCCTGACTTTAATTGATGGCAATTATTTATTCCATGACTTCCCTATATCATATTTTACTGTTTTCAATTTGTTGTCTTTGTTCCTCTATTTGTCTTCCACTCTTTTCCTGCCTATTGTGGCTTTAATTGAGCATTTTATATGATTCTGTTTTCTCCCCTTTCTTAGCATAATCAGTTATACTTTTTAAAATATTTTTAGTGGTTTCCTGAGAGTTTGCAATTAACTTTTATAAGTAATCCAAGTACATTTTAAAATAATCTTCTAATAATTCATATGTAGTGTGTTTCCTATATTAACAAAATAATTCTAATTTCTACCTTTCATCCATTATATCATTGTTGTCATTCATTATAAATAAGTCTACACAAGCATATGCATGCACATATGTGTATCCTATCTAATAAAAGAGTAATATGCAAATTAACCACCACTCCGCTACACCCACAAGCCATGCCCACAAGCCATGCCCACCAGCCAGTCAGGAGCGAGTATGCAAATTAACCCCAACCAAGATGTCTGCGGCCACGGAGGGAGTAGGAGGGAGGCTAGGGTTGCCCCGACGAAGGAGGAAGCCAAGCTTTCCACACATCTAGGCCTCCGCTTAAGGCTACAAAGTTTCAATTATAGAAGATAAATAAATCTCAACAGAAATGGCTGCCACCATGGAGCGAGCAGGAGGCTTGGCTCCACTCCAGGCTACAAAGTTTTGATTGTAGAAGATAAATATATCCCAGATACCAGGGCCTCTGCTTGGGTCACCAGGGGGCGTGGCCGGCCTGCAAACCACCACAAGCCCCTCGCCCAGGCCGCCCCATGCCCCAAGGGAACCCCCACCCTGCTCTAGGACACCCTTCAGGGCAAACCAGTTGGACCCCACCCATGCACCAGGCTTCTATCCTATCTAATAAAAGAGTAATATGCAGATTGACCATCACTCCAACATACAAGATGGCTGCACTCAT
The DNA here is from genome assembly GCF_027574615.1 of Eptesicus fuscus. NCBI lineage: Eukaryota > Metazoa > Chordata > Mammalia > Chiroptera > Vespertilionidae > Eptesicus > Eptesicus fuscus. Next base: position 72,037,318 of record NC_072478.1, read on the forward strand.
GTGGTCAAAGATCCTGCCCCCATGTGGACGCAAGATGACCACCACAAGATGGCCAGCAGGGGAGGGCAATTGGGAGGAACCAGGCCTGCAAGGAAGGGCAGTTGGGGGTGATCAAGCCTGCAGGGGAGGGCAGTTAGGGATGACCAGACTGGCAGAGGAGGGAAGTTGGGGGTGACTGGGCCTGCAGGGAAGGGCAGTTTGGGGGGACCCAACCTGCAGGGGAGAGCAGTTAGGGGTGACCAGGCCTGTAGGGGAGGGCAGTTAGGGGCAAACAGGCTGGCAGGGGAGTGGTTAGGGGGTTATCAGGCTGGCAGACAGAAGCAGTTAGGGGCAATCAGGAAGGCAGTCAGGCAAGCAGTTGGGAGCCAGCAGTCCTGGATTATGAGAGGGAGGTCCCAGATTGGAGAGGGTACAGACTGGGCTGAGGGACACACACACACCCCTTGCATGAATTTCATGCACCGGGACTCTAGTATATACATATATGATATGTGTGTATGTATGGATATATACATGTTTATATGTACATATGCATATGTACACATATAAGCATATACATAATGTAACATATTGTTGCTATTATTATTTTGAACAGATTTTATCTATAGATCAATGGAGAATAAGAAAAGTATTTTTTTTTACTTTATTCATTTTTTGATATTTTTCGTTATATAGATCTGAGTTGCTGAACTATATTGTTTTCCTTCTCTCTAAAAATTTTAATATTTCTTGCAAGACAGGTTTATGGGCAACAAATTTCCTCAATTTTCATTTGTCTGAGAAAGTCATTATTTCACCTTCACTTTTGAAAGATAATTTTGGTGAGTACAGAATTCTAAGTTGGGTAGGGGGCTTTTTTATCTCTCAACACCTTAAATATTTTATTCCACTCCCTTCTGACTTACATGGTTTCTGAGGAGAAGTCAAATATAATTCTTACCTTTGCTCTTCCATAGGTGTTTTTTTCTCTGTCTTTCAGGATTTTTTTCATTATCTTTGACTTTTTGTAGTTTGAAAATTATATGGTTAGGTGTAATTTTTTGACATTTATTTTGCTTGGTGTTCTCTCAACTTCCTGGATCTTTGGTTTGGTGTCTGCCATAATTCAGGAAAATTCTCAGTCATAAATGTTTCAAATATTTCATCTGTCCTTTCTCTCTTTTATCTCCTTCATTAATCCCATTACACATGTTACACCTTTTGTAGTTGTCCCACAGTTCTTGAATATTTTATTCTGTAGTTTTTTTTAATTTTTGTTTTCTTTATTTTAGTTTTAGAACTTTCTATTAAATTATCTTAAAGTTCAGACATTCTTTTCTCAGCTGTGTCCAATGTACTAATAAACCTATCAAATTCTTTATTTCTGTTATTGTGTTTTTTGTCTATCTTTTTGTTGTCATTGTTTTGGTTCCTTTTTGGGATTTTCATCTTTCTAATTACATTTCCCATCTGTTCTTACATGCTACCTATCTTATCCATTATCAACATATAAATCATAGTTGTTTTAAATTTCAGATCTGATCATTCCAACACCCTTGCATGCCTGGTTTCAATGCTTTCTTTATCCCTTCAAAAAAAAATTTTTTTTGCCTTTTACTATGCCTTGTAATTTTTTCTTGATAGCTATACATGATATACCAGGTAAAAGAAATTGCTGTAAATAGGCCTTTAGTAATGTGGTGGTGGGGAGGGTGGGGAGCATAGGAAGCACTCTATAGTCCTAGGAGTAGGTCTCAGTCTTTAGTAGCCTATACACATGGACTATGAATTGTACATGTTTCCCAGTTTCTTTCTTCCTCCTTAGGTGGGAGAGGATGGCTGGAGAAGAATAGAGTTGAGTATTTCTCTTCTCTCAACCTAGTTAGGCTCTGATAATATCCCAGCAGGTTACACTCTCAATTAATTAACTTCTCCTGAGGTCAGGCCTTGTTATGGACAGAGTGCTCAGGAGTATTACAAAATGGTTCATTTTCCCCTCCACCTGCTGGAAGCACAAGGGCATTATTCCAATATTTACTGTGAAAACTTAAATTTCTGGAAGTATAACTCACAAAAGTGTGGGGGCTCCCAATTACTGAGCCTCCCTGGAGTTTTTAACTCTCAGACCTGTCCACTCTGAGCCTCTAGCAATTTGTCAAATATGATTCTGATTTTCCTACCAGAAACAGGTTCCCACAGCTCATGAGTTTGTCCTGGTAAATTGTAATTCTCTGTATTTGCCTGTCGGTCTCTCCAATTTTGTCTTACTACATTACTTCTCTTATGGCTCTAAGAAGAGCTCTAAATTTTTCATTTTGTTCACCTTTTTACTTGTTTTAGGACAGAGTGGTGATCTCCAATTTCTTTATATGGAGATCATATCATATTTTAAATCCTCAGATTTAATAGCCTATTTTAAAGGGTTGATTAAGAGTTATCTCCTAACAAGGTGGGTTGTTAACCATGAACCTAAGATTCCAGAGAGAACATAGAAAAGTGAAGGACAGAAGTAGTTGACAATTATGTCAAGCAGGAAAGGAGTTGTTAGTTTGTCAAGATGCTGGAAAGGCTTGAAATTTGGGGTTATCTGGGTCATCCCTACATATCTCCATTAAAATTTCCAGGCTATCACTCTTTTTTTACAACCAGTGTTCTAATAGTCCCATAAGAGCCCATGTAATATTTCAAATTAAAATAGTATAGCTTAGCAATTTACAAAATTACATTATTATTGATTTTTTAGTTATTCCAGCACTGTGAAAGCAATATTAAAAAGTATTTTAGGCCCTGACTGGTTTGGCTCAGTGGATAGAGCATCGGCCTGTGGACTCAATGGTCCCGGGTTCTATTTCCATCAAGGGTATGTACCTTGGTTGCGGGCACATACCCAGTAGGGGGTGTGCAGGAAGCAGCTAATCGATGTCTCTCTCTCATCAGTGTTTCTAACTCTCTATCCCTCTCCCTTCCTTTCTGTAAAAAATCAATAAACTATATATTTTTTAAAGTTTTTTAGATCATGTGATATTTATCTTTCTCTGACTGGCTTATTTAGCTTAGCATAATGCTCTCAAGTTCCATCCATGCTGTTGCAAATGGTAAAAGTTCCTTCTTTTTTATAGCGGCATAGTATTCCATTGTGTAGATGTACCACAGTTTTTTAATTCACTCATCTGCTGATGGGCACTTAGGTTGTTTCCAAATCTTAGCTATTGTAAATTGTGCTGCTATGAATATAGGGGTGCATATATCCTTCCTGACTGGTGTTTCTGGTTTCTTGGGATATAGTCTTAGTAGTGGGATAACTGGATCAAAATGGACACTGGGGCAGTGGGAACTTGCCTGGGGTGGGAATGGCTTTGGAGGGGGACTAAGCGGGGAAAAAGGAGACATGTGTAAAACTTTAGACAATAAAAAAAGAGGGCTGAAATAAATGAGTATTTGTTAACATAAAATAATAGAGCATTTTAATGAAAATTAATATTTTTTTCTTGAACATTAACTTACCAGACACTGAATAACTGCACAAATTAATAAGTGTAACCCAAATAAACCTATTTTTCTTGTTCTCCAAAAAAGAGAAAGTTTTTTAGTAAAGTCCCGTAAGTCCCTGGGTTGTTTGTTTGTTTTTAGTCTTTGATTCTTTTTTTTAAAATTTATTTATTGATTAAGGTATCACATATTTGTCCTCATCCCCCCATTCCCATCCCCCACCCCTCCCCACGCATGCCCCCACCCCTCTGTTGTCTTTGACCACTGGTTAGGCTCATATGTATGCACACAAGTCCTTTGGTTGATCTCTCCCCTTTATCCCCACCTCCCCTACACTCCCTCTGAGGTCCAACAGTCTGATCCATGACTCCTTGTCTCTGGGTCTGTTCTTGTTCATCAGACTATGTTGTTCATCAGTTCCCCTAGATGAGTGAGATCATGTCCTACTAGAAATACACTTATAAGAACCAAAAATGAGACAAGCAATAATGGTTATGCTGCAAGGCAAATGAATCAGTCTGTAGTGAGTTTCTTTCTGGGCCAACAGTTCTTTTGAGACCCAATTTCAATGTCAAACAGTTCCTTATGTGTATATGTTGCCGGAATCCACATGGTCTCAGAGTTGTTTTCTGAAAATATAAAAACATATTCTCGACCAAAAGTTAATAAGGAATATTTTCTATAAATTTGACTTGGGATCCTCTTTCATTTTTTAGCCCAAATGATTTTCCTCTGGCTTGTTTTGACACCATGTGTGTTTTTCATGGGTGTCTTGCTGTTAGCATTACAATTAATTTTCTAAAGTGTAAATTTTCTAGATGTAATTTACTTACAGGATATTTTTCCTTACATGATATTCTTCTACTATCCCCCCTTTTTTGATTTAAATATTAGGAGGCTTTTGAAAATTTTATAATGTAGTCTTGATGGCTTTTAAATTTTAATTTTTTGCACTATAATATGACTGCTTTAGGTTGATTACATGTTATGCAATTTTATCATGAGATGAACTACCAATAAAAATTTTAGTTAACACTTTAGGAACTGCTTTTTGTCCAGTATAATTAATTTTTCTAGAATATTCGCTTATTTCAATTAGCCAATTTAAATTAGCCTGAAAACTTGTCTACTCTTTTACTGTCAAATTTATTACTCTAACAACAATCTTATTTTACCCTGTAAATATTAGTGGCAAGGGTTATTTGCCTTCTTGAATAGGCCCTGAGCATTCCTGGTGGTAGGCTGGATTTAGATATCAAAAACCCACTTCCCCACACCATGGGTATAAGACATCTCAAACAAGTCTTGTTGTAGTGAGAGGGTAGCTGCTGTCAGCCAAGTCTCTGTCTGTTACCTGAGTCCCGATTTGAGCTGAGCATGGGAAGTTAAGCAGCCATGGGGGCAGGAGACTTCCCTCAGAAGGGGTGAGGGTTCAGGCCCCTGCAAAGTTGGGGGGGTGAGGGTCTGTGTCCCACCTCTGTTGACCCCCAAGTTCTCTCCTGATGGCTCCTCTTCGACTGTGCCTGTCTTAGGTTGTTCCTTCCCTGAGGAATTTTATCCATCTGAGGAATGGATAACCAGCCATCCTCCGGGGCCAAGCAGGGTGATGTGAGGTTCAGTTCTGTCTCCTTCGTACCCTATGCCCCCGTGGCCTCCAAGCCCAGCTCCTGCCTTGGGATCCCCTCGCCTGCTGGCAGGGCCCCAGTACTGATCACATATCTTGGGGAACCTGGGTTTCTTCTCCAGGGAGGACCCAGCTCGCTCCACTGGGTGAGAGACAGATCCATGGTACCAGTCATCACAAGGCTTCAACCTCAACATTAACAGAAAGCTCAGGCAACAGCTGTGGGCAATTGGATTGTGAGAAGAGGGTCCCTCTTGGCCAAAAGGGCAAGAAGGGCCAATATAGAATGATCAGGTGCTTTCCCAGGAGGCCCTCTACACAATGGAAGGGATTAAATCCTTTCATGTCCTCTTTAAATTGCTGCCAGACATTCTAAGAATTAGTTTGTAAGTTTGCTTGGGATAATTGTATATTATGCTGTTGTAATTCTCAAATATCAAGAGGTGTGTTATCCTTGTCTCCAAGCACCAAAAAGATGATTTTTTATTGATCCCCAAGGGTGTGAGGTACTATTATAAGTAGTGGGGGTAAAACAAATCTGGGAAAAACTTGAATGACATTGTAGAATAATATCATGTAAGGATATTCTTTGCTCTAGGCCAGTGATGGGCAACCTTTTGAGCTTGGTATGTCAAACTTCACCAAAAAACTGAGTGTAATTCGGGTAGTGTGTCACTTTGAGGAAAAAACTAACTCCAAGACTCTAGTCACAAATGTTTCATCCTCAGGAGCAGCAAATGTTTCATCCTCGGCATGCGGCCACGTGTCATCAGAAATGGCTACGTGTGTCAGTGCTGACACACGTGTCATAGGTTCACCATCACTGCTCTAGGCCATGGCAATTCCATTTCAAACTGGCTGTCCATTTCTTTTTGTATAGACAAGGTCTTAGTTACATTTTCTGCACCTCTCTCAGGGGCAAGTAGTGATAGTAGTGACACCCTTTCTTTGGTGTCCACACAAGCCAGAAACCTCTCTTTAATTTTACACACAAAGGGGCAGTGTTTTGATTTTGTGTCATACAAAAGGGAAGCTGGGTGGAGACCCCTGTGTAATTATACTTTCTTGCCCCTCCCATGGATGACCAAGGTGTTTGGTATTGTTGGTGACTACATTAGGCGGGGGATCAGCCCACATAAGAGGTCTTACCCATGAAGGGTCAGGAGCATTAGTCTTTGATTCTTTACTCATGATTTGAGCCAGTAATTTAGAACATTGAGCTTGTCATCTGTTTCTTTAATCTCTCTCCAATATAGAAAGAGTCTTATGTCCCTTATATTGTTCATAGGCAGTGATTACAAATTCTCAGAAGCTTTGTTTTCAGTCTATACTTTATCCTAGGAAATTACACTTGATTTTTTAATTAACTATTTTATTTCTGTCTATTATGGGTTACCAGAGTTACATGCCCAAATATTAGTGAGATTGTTACTGATGTCAAATAACCAATTGTTAAGTCTCATTTCCTTCAAACTCTGCCTCCTGCAACCACTATTGGTACCAATTCCTATATTAGTGATTTTTTTTCATCCCAAATGGCAAAACCTATTATATGTAGCTTAATTAGAAAATTAGTTCATTTACAGACTTTATGACAGACAATGCAGACAGTCATGTTCAGAGGCAATGTAAGGAGCTACTTTGACAAATTATCTTATGGAAAGCAACTCAATGAAGCCCTGCTGCTTCCACCCAAAAACATAGTCACTAAAGTACATCTGTGTATTCTGGGCACTTGAAACTTAAATTTCTATCTCTCTCTCATTGAACACTGTCTCTGCCAACCCCTTGTCTGACCTGTCCACTCAAAGTCTTACAAGAGTATACCTCAATGGGAGAGCCTATATTATGTACACAACTGAAAGGAAGGCTGGAGAAGTAAGTTTGGGATTTCAGGCTTGGGCATACATATTCAGAGACAAAAACTCTCCAAACAGAGAATGGATGTGCAAAAGGTTCAAAGCAGCCAAAAAGCATACTTGTCTCCTATCCATACCACTTTCTAACACAGAAATACTTATTCATGACTTCCCTGTACAACTCCCTATTCTGCATTCCTGGAGTTTGTAGTGACCTTTCTTTTTTCTTGTTGAAAAGAACAAGATAAGAATTCATTTTAGTCCTAAGATTGTTTACCATATTTATCATATTATTTTTTATAGTAAATACACTTTTTTCCTAAGGATCTTGTTGACATTTTAAGACTTCCCTAATTCATTCTGGCTTACTGCTCAGCTGCTTTCCTCAGATTTCTTCCATTTGCTCTTGTGGTTTAGTTGCCCTGTTTCTTGGATTCTGTGTACCTTCTTTCTTGGATTTCTTCTGCTTTTATAGATTGCACTCTTTATTAATTTTCTCAGAAAGAGTACATGAAGGAAAATTTTGAGTTTGTCCATGTCTGAAAATTATTTTATTTTTCTCTTTAACTCTATGAAAAGTTTGGCTATGTATAGAATTCTAGATTCAATATTCTTTTTCGTCAGAGCAGTGAAGACATTGGTCCATTTTCTTCTAGCACATAGTTGATTGTAATTGTATTGATAATGATAATTCTTCTAATTTCTTTGGCAGTACCCTATTTATGTAACTAGGCAGTAACAATATTGGCTATCACACTATAGTTTTAACTGCCAAATAGTATTTTATTGGGTGTGAGAAAAAGAAGTGATGAAAAATTTCCACTATAAAAATATTTTATTAGTAGTAAATATACTGAGTTCATGGAATGATAAAGAGACAAACAGAATGAAAAAGAAATTAGAACAGGAGAGTTTTGTATACTGATTTCACATAACTTTTACCATTCACTATCTCACAGTTCCTTCCCTTCTTTTTCCTTCCTGGATACAGCCATCCCTCCTTCTTCCAGCACAAAATACTACATTTCTCACAGCAAATATAGAGTCCATTCTATATTCTTCTACTAGGGTCAGTGCTTCGTTAGGAATTCTGGGTTCAGCCAGAGAAGCAGATCCAGTAATATTTATTTTATATACATGCATACCTACATATACATACATACCTACATATATATACACACATTTGTTGCAGGTGATTAATTAGCTTACTCTATCACAGGGCTGGCTAAGCAGAATTTTTAAACCATGCCTATCTCAACATCAAATATTGGAGCTTGAAGTTCACAGTCAGGCTAAGAAGGGAAAATCATGAATATGACCTGAAACCCCATGAGAATGAGCTGAAACTCCATGAGGATGAACTGAAACTCTTGTCCATTCTTGTTGAGTGAAAAGGTTATCCTGCAGATGCAGCTTCTTCTTTTTTTTTTTTTTTTGAAGAGTTAAATATACCCTTGGCCCAGGAATCAGAAAAACTGAAGGTGAGTCTAGAGAAGGTAGAGTAATTGCAGGTCCAAATGCTGCTTCAAGCCTTTGAGATGAGTCAGTCAGCAACAAAGTGGGTCAATGACAAAAATGGCTGCTTCCTTTCCTGGTTCTTCCATATCTTGCAAGAATCTCATTGCTCACCCTAATTAGAAATGGGAATTCTGAGTTATGTCATTTTCAAACTAACCAAGTGACACATTTCAAAGCTGTCACAGTTCCCAAAAAATGATAAATTATTTACCCTGAAATCTTATCCACCACAACTAGAAACAAATCATCAGCAAACAGCCCTCAATATGATCTCTCCACAGGCCTAAGAAAATGAGTTAAGTAAAATATGAACCTTAAGGAAACAATGATAGGGTTTTATATATGGGTTTGTTTAATGCTGGCTTTTTCAATAATTACCAGTGGAAATCATTTTTGTTTAATTCTGATATTTATTAGTAACTTCTGAATCATATAGTAAAACCATAATGGTAACATCTGCAATGTTTTTCTCCATTTTATTATCTACTAGAGGCCCAGTGCATGATTGAATCATGCACGTGTAGGGTCCTCTACACGCTTTCACTTTTCACGGTGGAGCTGGGTGCCTGTCCGGCTGGTGCACCAGGCCTTTCAGAAGCCTCCAGCTCAGCGGAGGCTTCTGAAAGGCCTGGTGCCGGAGCAGACAGGCACCCAGATCCCCCACTTTTGATGGTCCGAGGCCGCTGAGGGGGGCTATCCTGCTGTTGAGAGGTGCAGGGGACGGGACTCCCGCCCCCTGCGCCTCTCAATGGCCGCTGGGGGGCTGCCGCGGACACCTGGCTACCCTGCCGTTGAGAGGCGCAGCTGCTTGTCCGTGGCAGGCCCCCTCAGCGGCCGTGGATCTGGCCCTTGAGAGGCACAGGGGGTGGGAGTCCCGCCCCCTGTGCCTCTCAACAGCAGGGTAGTTTCCCTCAGTGGCAGCGGATCCGTGCCTCTCAGTGGCCGGATAGGCCACCCCGAGTCCCGCCCCCCAGCCTCCCGCCGCCCAATCGTGGGCGTAGCGGAGTGATGGTAATTTACATGTTACTCTATTATTAGATAGGATATCAGAATAATCATCATTTGATTGGTCTAAAAGTGGCATCCACTATTACCAGAAATTGAAAATCACTTTAAATTATAATCTGTTAGAATACCAGTCCTGATTTCTCCCGTTTTGATGGTGTCATAAGCACCAAGACTTTATAGAAGCATTAATAATTAAACTCACAGCTGGGTTTTGTCAACACAATCAAAGACTAATGGAAGCCAATTAAAGCTGAAAGCAGTGGTTGGAACAGCTCTGGAATCATTCTGCTGCTGCTCATATAGGCTAGGTCATTATATGGTGCTCCAACTGTATAACCCAAAATGGAAGGAAAATGTAATTCCACTGGTCTCCAAGAAACACATAGGACCTGCTGAAAGCATTGTATACAAGTTAGTGGACTCCATCTATCACAAATGGTAAGCCATTTTTTATTAAAACAAAGGACTTGGCAGATAAAGTGCTAAAATGTTATCTATATAATAAAAGTCTAAGCAACAATTATGGCAGAACAGCTAGAACAGCCGGTCCCTATGATGTGCACTGACCACCAGGGAGAAGACGCTCAACATAGGAGCTGCCCCCTGGGGGTCAGTGCGCTCCCACAAGGGAAGTGCCGCTCAGCCAGAAGCTGGATTCATGGCTGGAGAGTGCAGCAGCGGTAACAGGAGTCTCTCCTGCCTCAGCAGTAGTGCTAAGGAGCAGCGAGCAGGCAGGTGGTAAGGAGCAAGGGATCCCGGACTGCGAGAGGGATGTCCAATTACCACCTTAGACCCAATCCCAAGGGCGGGTAGGCCTAAACCAGCAGGTGAATATCCCCCGAGGGGTCCTGGACTTCAAGAGGATGCAGGCTGGGCTGAGGGACACCTCCCCCCACCCCGCCACCCCGTGAACAAATTTCATGTACTGGGCCTCTAGTTCTTTAATAATGAGATGGAACTGATACTTTGTTCAATTTATAAATCAATTTGTTTAGAAGCTGTTTTTTTGAAGAAAAAAAAAAAGAGTGTTTTAATGCTAATCACTTTATATTTTTGAAAGGTGCCTAAATCTCCAACCAGAATGTATTAACATGTTCTTAATTTGGTAGAGGCTGAATTTACAGCAGTGAGTTTGGAAAACTAAAATATAATCTCCTGTGAATAACGCTGTCATTGAAATAGATACATCCTCATTTTAAGGTCTTGACTTATCACATCTTGCATTGGTTTCCACAGCATGCATTCATACACACACACACACACACACACACACACACACACACACACACAAGGTTTTAGATAAATTTAATTATACAAAAAGTAATGTATGCTTTTACCAAAGTGATGTAATAGAATAATTTCTTGAGAGAGAACTATTTTAGTTGGTATTATGAAGCTAAATTTCTTGGAAAATCTCATTGAATAACCTAAAATAATATATTCAGGTAGGAGAGAATGTGACAGCAAACCAGGTGTTGAGCCTCATTAAAAATATCTGACTAAGAGTGGGAAATAATATATTCTCCCCCATCAGACTAATTAGAAGTTATATATATATTATTTATTTCAGTGCTTTTAATGGATACTCTGTCTTATGAACTAATGACTCAAGTGGATGCTAAATTTCTAGATTGGTTCAGGATTTCATTAAATCTGTTTATACTTTTAAGATGTTATGTAGAATAGCTTAGTATATTAAAGATGACAAATATGCTGATTTTATGTCAGGTTTCTTTATGTTTATTTAGTTTTTAAGGAGAATATCTTTCCTTGCTAATTCTGTCTAAAGAGTAGCCTAAGATTTTAAGATAAATATTTTACCATCCACTTGTCCATGTAAGTGAAGTTTGGATGCACCTATTAGATTTAACCATTGTCCATAACTCCAAATTTTAAATGCCAGTGTTTATCAAAAACAAGCCTTTTCATTTTATATACTTTCTAATAAGTAAATGTCACATTGAATTATATGTAGTTAAATAACATTAATACAATTCTGGTTATTTTTCTCTTGATTTTTGGAATTCCACTTAGTATTTCTTATGAAAAAGAATGAATACTGCTGAAAAACTTTGAAAAATTAAGACCTAAATTTGTTAATGTAAGTGCCTTATTCCTCTTTAATTGAGCTCAAGGGTATAGAAAGCCTCTGCTCTTGATCCTCCTGGCATGCATGAAAGTGGTTAGATCCTCTATAATAGACTATTACCCTGTGTAGCCCTTTGCAATGAGGCCACTAAGCAGGGCTAGCCAATCAGTTTAGAATAACTGAGTGATCCAGTCAGGAGGGGAGGCCATACTAATGTGAAACCTTTTTCCAGAGTGCCCACAAAAGAACAGGAATTTGGAAAATGTTTCCTCCAAGATGCTGGTCTGCAAGTGGTTATCAGCCACCACTTGAGTCAGACACTAAATACTAACTGCTTTTCTGGACCCTAATCTCATAAAAAAATAAAACCATAGGGCTTCAGGAGGATCTACTGAGTGGATTAAAAAACTGTGGTACATCTACACAATGGAATACTATGCTATGGTAAAAAAAGAAGGAATTCCTACCATTTGCAACAGCATGGATGGAACTGGAGAGCATTATGCTAAGTGGAATAAGCCAGTCAGAGAAAGATAAATATCACATGATCTCACTCATTGTAAAATACAATGAACAACATAAACTGATGAACAAAAACAGATCCAGAGACAGAGAAGCATCGATCAGACCATCAAACCTCAGAGGGAAGGCAGGGAAGGGTGGGGGTGTGGGGGAGAGATCAACCAAAGGACTTGTATGCATGCATATAAGCATAACCAATGGACACAGACAATGGGGGGTGAGGGCATGAGTGGGGGGTGGGGGAGTAATGGGGTGATAAGGACATATATGTAATACCTTAATCAATAAAGAAATTAAAATTTAAAAAAAGATCCACTGTTTCTAAGGAAGGGTAGATGCAAATGCATTCTTCCCTGGGGGAGAAGCAGGAAAAGCACTGATCCCAGGCTCTGGCATCAAACCAAATGGAAGTCTGCCCAACTAGAGGAGGAACAGGAAATTCCTTCCTGTCCAAGAACAGGTAGAATTTAGCCATCAAATGGAGGAGGAGCAGGAATGCTTAAAATACCCATATCATAAGAGTACAGCATAGGAACTATAGTCAGTAGTATTGTAATAACTATAACAACTGCAGGGGTGGACAGTTGGGGGTGAGCAGGCTGGCACGGGGGGCAGTTGAGGATGATCAGGCTGGCGGGGGGCTATTTGGGGGCGAGCAGGCTGGCAGCAGGGGACAGTTGGGGGTGAGCAGGCCGGCAGGCAGAGTGGTTAGGGGCAATCAGGCAGGCAGGCAGGTGAGCGGCTGGAGCCAGTAGTCCCGGATTGTGAGAGGGATGTCTGACTGCCAGTTTAGGCCCAATCCCTGTAAACCAGCAATAGGACATCCTTCGAGGGGTCCCAAATTGGATAGGGTGCAGGCTGGGCTGAGAAACACCCCCTCCCCAGCCCCATGCACGAATTTTTTGCACTGGGCCACTAATATATCCTACCTAATAAAATAGTAATATGTAAATTAACCATCACTCCACTACACACAAGCCACTCCCACCAGCCAATCAGAGCGAGTATGCAAATAAACCCAACCAAGATTGCTATAGCCACAGAGACCAGGAGGGAGGCTTGGGTTTCCCAGGCAATGGAGGAAGCCAAGCTTTCTGCCTGCCCTTGTCGGCCTAAGCCTCCACTCAAGGCTACAAAGTTTCAATTATAGAAGGTAAACAAATCCAAACAGATATGGCAGCAGCCACGGAGCTGGAAAGAGTAGGAGGCTAGGGTTGCCCCCGGCAATGGAAGAAGCAAAACTTTCCGCACACCCTGGCTGGCCCAGGCCTCCGCTTAAGGCTACAAAGTTTCAATTATAGAAGATGCACAAACCCCAAAAGAAATGGCTGCCATGGAGCAAGTAGGAGGCTTGACTTCGCTCCAGGCTACAAAGTTTCAATTGTAGAAGGTAAATAAATTCCAGATATCAGGGCCTCTGCTTGGGTTGCCAGGGGGCATGGCTGGCCTGCAAACCACCACAGGCCACTCACTCAGGCCACCCCACACCCCAAGGGAACCCCCACCCTGATCTGGGACACCCTTCAGGGCAAACCAGCTGGCCCCTACCCTTGCACTAGGCCTCTATCCTATCTAATAAAAGAGTAATATGCAGATTGACCATCACTCCAACACACAATATGGCTGCCCCCATGTGGTCAAAGATCCTGCCCCTATGTGGACACAAGATGGCCACCACAAGATGGCCAGCAGGGGAGGGCAGTTGGGAGACACCAGGCCTGCAAGGGAGGGCATTTGGAGGTGATCAACCTTACAGAGGAGAGCAGTTAGGGGTGACCAGGCCGGCAGAGGAGGGAAGTTGGGGGCAAACAGGCTGGCAGGGGAGCAGTTAGACATCAATCAGGCTGGCATGGGAGTGGTTAGGGGGTGATCAGGCTGGCAGGCAGAAGCGGTTAAGGGCAATCAGGAAGGCGGGCAGGCGAGCAGTTGGGAGCCAGCAGTCCTGGATTGTGAGAGGGATGTCTGACTGCCCGAGCAGTCGGACATCCCTCGAGGGGTCCCAGATTGGAGAGGGTGCAGGCTGGGCTGAGGGACAACCCCCCTTCCCCGTGCACAAATTTCGTGCACCTGGCCTCTAGTATATATATAAAAGGCTAATATGCTAAGTGCCGCTCATCCAGAAACTTCCAGTCGATCGGTCACTATGATGTGCACTGACCACCAGGGCGCAGACGCTCAACACAGGAGCTGCTGAGCTGTAGTGACTTGGCAACAGTGGTTCTGAGGTGATGAACCCCAAAACCAGAGAGGAGGGAGCCCAATTCCTCACAGGGTTGTGCGATTCCACCTTCGGCCATGGGTTATGTTGTTGCTGGGGCACTATTGGTCCCGAATCTGGTTTACTGTACACTTGCATTTGTGTTCCACACCCTGTACAGCAACTTTGCATAGTGCCCTTTCACACTCCAGGACCCCTCAGGTGATGTCAGAGAGCCAGTTTCGGCCTGATCCCCGCAGGCCAGGCCAAGGGACCCCAGCTGCCGGAGGGACCCCACTCATTCCACAGATGCTGGGGAGGGACCGCGGGAGGTTATCTCCAGGGCATGTCAGGCCGATCTCACCCAGTCCCACCCCACCGGCCACCTTCTAATTAATTTCCTTTTAATGTACATGAATCCGTGCACTGGGTCACTGGTACAAAATAATATATATTTTTTTATTTAATAAATCTTTATTGTTCAGATTATTACAATTGTTTCTCCTTTTTTCCCCCCCCCCCCATAGCTCCCTTCCACCCAGTTCCCACTCCACCCTCTGGCTTTACATACCCCCACTGTCCTCATCCATAGGTGTACGATTTTTGTCCAGTCTCTTCCCGTACCCCCCACACCCCTTTCCCCCTGAGAATTATCAGTCCACTCCCATTCTATGGCCCTGATTCTATTATATTCACCAGTTTATTCTGTTCCTCAGATTTTTAATTCACTTGATTTTTAGATTCACTTGATAGATATGTATTTGTTGTTTATAATTTTTATCTTTACTTTTTTCTTCTTCTTCCTCTTGTTAAAGAATACCTTTCAGCATTTCATATAATACTGGTTTGGTGGTGATGAACTCCTTTAGCTTTTTCTTATCTGGGAAGCTCTTTATCTGACCTTCAATTCTGAATGATAACTTTGGAGTAGTCTTGGTTGTAGGTTCTTGCAATTCATCACTTTGAATATTTCTTGCCACTCCCATCTGGCCTGCATAGTTTCTGTTGAGAAATCAGCTGACAATCATATGGGTGCTCCCTTGTAGGTAATTAACTGTTTTTCTCTTGCTGCTTTTAATATTCTCTCTTTGTCTTTTGCCCTTGGCATTTTAATTATAATGTGTCTTGGTGTGGTCCTCTTTGGATTCCTTTTGTTTGGGGTTTTGTGTGCTTCCTGGACTTGTAAGTCTTTTTCTTTCACCAGGTGGAGAAAGTTTTCTGTCATTATTTCTTCAAATAGGTTTTCAGTATCTTGCTCTCTCTCTTCTTCTGGCACCCCCATAATTCTGATGTTGATACGCTTGAAGTTGTCCCAGAGGCTCCTTACACTATCTTCAAATTTTTGGATTCTTTTTTCTTTTTGCTTTTCTGGTTGGGTGTTTTTTACTTCTTTGTATTTCAAATCTTTGACTTGATTCTTGTATTCCTCTAGTCTGCTGTTGGGTCTCTGTATAATATTTTTTATTTTAGTCAGTGTGTGTTTAATTTCTAGTTGGTCCTTTTTCATACCCTTGAGGGTCTCGTTAAATTTATCGGCCTTTTCTAGGAAATTCTTGAAAAACCTTATAACCGTGGTTTTGAACTCTATATCCAGTCATTTGTTCTCCTCCATTTCTTTCATTTGTGATCTGTTTCCTTGTCTCCACATTTTCGCTGCTTCCCTGAGTTGGTAGGGTGGCTTTGTGTGCTAGATGTCCTATGTGGTTCAATGGGTCAGCCTCCCAGTTACCCGAGGTGGACACTCTTGGTGCACCCCTTTGTGGACTGTGCGTACAGCCTTGTTGTAGTTAAATCTTGATTGTTGTTGGTGTCACTGGAAGGAATTGACCTCCAGGCCTATTGGCTGTGAGGACCCACTGTGTCTATAATGGAAGAATTGCTGTGCTGGAGACACACCTATAGGGCAGGACTTGTTCCAGTGGGGCTTTGGTGCTCACTGAGTCTGCCTCTTAAATGTGTCCCTTATGAGAGTAGTTGAAATCTGGTGTCATCTCACACAGACGACTAGATACACTAGTGTCTGGGTCTCCAATGGGGTGCAGGTCAGCTACTGTCTGAGGCCACCCTGCAGGAGCTACAGCAAGAACTACAGTTTTTTCCTCTTTGCTTGGGGTTTGGAGGTTTTGGAGCTGTCTGACTGGAGCTGCAGTTTATTTGGTTAAGCTGCGACAGGATAGGCGATTTATATGCAAAAGCCGCTGCGCGGAGCTTGGGTGTGTTTGTAGATTGTGCGAGGCGGGGTCTCGGCATCACTAGGCTAGGGCGTGGCAAACAGCAATGGCTGCCAGTCAGGCTTTTCTGCCTTTCCACGTTTCCAAGTCCCCACGTCCCACACCCCAGCATGGTAAAATGATTGCTGGGCGCACCTCCGCAAGAAAATCCCCCTCACTTTCCGACCCGATGGCCAACAGTCCAGCTTCTCCCCTTAGGAGTTTGGGTCCCCTGCGTATCAGAGTAATTGGGAGCTTGTCTCCCTTCAGGTTGAAAAAAAGCAGCACATCCAATCGCCCGCCACCAGCCCGATTCACGTGCCTCCGTACCTCAGCTTTTCAGCACTTGTGCACGTCTCAATGCTCTTTTCTCTTTCCTTCTAGTTGTAGAACTTCCACTCATCCAGCTTTCCCGTGGTTCTGGATGATAGATGTTTTGTCTTTTAGTTGTAGTTTTGTAGTTGTGCGAGGCAGCAGTTGAGGTGTTTACCTTTGCTGCCATCTTGGTTTCTCTATCACAAAATAATATTGAATGTAAACTGTAATTAGGAAAAAAGAATAATAAAGGCCCTATATTCAAGTCTCCACACAGGCCTGCATAATATTGAAGCTGAGCAAACAGAACTGAGAGCTTCCTTGCTGCACTACCATGAGCCCAGTCTATTAGTGAAGAACAAGAAATGCCCTCTCTGTGGCACAGACATTCAGGGACCACTGAAAACTGAGAGTGGAGTCAAAATGCAGAAAAATACTCTTGCATCTCAGATCATATACAAAGCACAAGGTAACTGAAGCTTGCGACTTGAGAAATGCCTCTGAGGCAAAGACAGCTATGGAACAGTATTGAAGAGTCTAACATAGATATGATTAGCATCCAAAAAGGATAAGCATAGTAGTGGAGTTAATGGCCAAGAATCTCCAAAGTTAGGGAAAGAAAATGGTATGGATCTACATAAAGCATATGAAAGCACTGAAAATGGTAAAATTGGAGATAAGTATAAAATATTTTTTCTTACTTAACCACTCTAAAAGATAGTTGAAAATTTAAATTTTATAGAAAACGGTGTGTTTGAGGGTTTTATAACATTAGTGGGTGGGTTTCTTGTTTACTGGCCAGATTAGTAAGAGGTGAAATGTAATTCTCTAGAATTTCAATCCTGGGCCAGGCTTTGAAATTAAGGTGACTTTATCATATGGATTATAGTCCTTCACTGCTCTTTCTAGAACTTCTTCCCCTAGAAATACATTCACTAAAATACCTTCAATAATGCACACTAATTCTTCATAATTATCAATTCCAAGTTGCTCCATAACTATATATATAAAAGGCTAAGTGACCATCCATCCAACCAGTAGCTATTCCGTGAATGACCACCAGGAGGCAGATGCTCAACACAGGAGCTGTCAGGACATGCACTGAACATTTAAAAATAAATGGCACCACGGACTTGACGCCAACAAACCAACACTGTGTCCCACTTATTTTCCCAAGTGGGACACAGGCCCCACCACAACCCCAGAGTGACACCCACCAAATTGCAGCCAATGCTGCTGAGACTCCATAGTGCAAAATGCAGCCCACAGCCCAGCCCAGCCCAGAAATGGTCACTGTGGGCACTGGGTAATGACATCACATAGCAGCACCCAGCTTCCTCTCCCTAGCAACTAGCCTCCTTGGAGTTTCTTCAGCCCAGGAACACAACTTGCTTTATAGCCAGGTGCAAACACTTTACACTTTAACCAAATGTTTGTGAAGCATTTTTATGTGCCTCTCATTTGTTCCTCACAGAAGTCCTGGAGTAGGTAGATAGGAGACTCAATGGAATCCTATTTCTCTTCATTAGCCAGAAGACAGAGATTTAGAAAGTTTAGAAACTTGACCCAACTGAAAAGAAGTAAGAAATGGTGGACCTTGAAAATGACTTCAGGTTTTCTCGCTGCGCAGAATACAAACACTGCTACAGTTAAATATTTTACCCTTTGTTCTCCCTGTGTGATCTACAATAATAATCTGCTTTGTGTTGATATTTGCTGCTGTGTTGCTGAAAGAGAAGTTGAGGTGCTTCACTGGGCTGGAAAAAGTTTAGCTAAATCAGAAAGCAGGTCTAATTAAGCATGTATATCTACTGTATATATCTTAAAAAGGCTAAGTTGATTCACACATGCGTGATACATATAAAGCTCTCACTGACGACAGTCACATGCATGTGTTTTGATCTGTCATTGTTGATCATGAATTTGGTTGACACTTCTATGATAAAGGGTGAATAGAAATATTAAAATATTTCTTCTAA
The DNA here is from genome assembly GCF_027574615.1 of Eptesicus fuscus. NCBI lineage: Eukaryota > Metazoa > Chordata > Mammalia > Chiroptera > Vespertilionidae > Eptesicus > Eptesicus fuscus. Next base: position 72,056,107 of record NC_072478.1, read on the forward strand.
TTAATTTCCTTTTATTTTTTTAATATATTTTATTGATTTTTTTTACAGAGAGGAAGGGAGAGGGATAGAGAGTTAGAAACATCGAAGAGAGAGAAACATTGATCAGCTGCCTCCTGCACACTCCCCACTGGGTCTGTGCCTGCAACCAAGGTACATGCCCTTGACCAAAATCGAACCTGGGACCCGCAAGCCGACTCTCTATCCACTGAGCCAAACTGGTTAGGGCTTAATTTCCTTTTAATGTGCATGAATCCATGCACCGGGACACTAGTTTGATTATGATAGCACTAGAGGCCCAGTACATGAAAATCATGCACTGGAGGGGTCCCACTGCCCAGCCTGAATGCTCTTTTTCAGTCTGGGAGCCCTCGGGAGATGTCCAACTGCTGGAGGCAGGAGAGGCTCCCGCCACTGCCGCTGCGCTTGCCAGCCATGAGCCTGGCTTCTGGCTGCACAGCATTACCCCTGTGGGAGTGTATTGACCATCAGGAGGCAGCTCCTGCATTGAGCATCTGCCCCCTGGTGGTCAGTGCACATCATAGCAACCAGGTGTTCCTCCGTTCAGTCGATTTGCATATTAGCCTTTTATTATATAGGACTAGAGGCTTGATGCATGAAATTCATGCAAGGGGCTCAGCTCTCACAGCCCTGGCTGCCTTAGCTCTTGTAACCCCAGCTTCACCCAGAAGGTCATCCAAACAGTCATTCTGCTGTTCGGCTGTTCGGTTGATTTGCATATTCTGCTTTTATTATTAAAGAAGATGATGAATTCAATATCCCAGTGGGAAAAACATACATGTATATGGAATGTCATTTCAAAACAATGCATATTGTGTGTGATGTCCCAGATACAAAAATATTGAAGAAGATAATTGCCAAGCCCATTGTAGCACATCAGCCACCTTGCTCTGTTGTGCTTTTTGTACTGTCTTTACCATGTATGTAGGGAGTGGCTATAGGGTCAAGCCTCAGACTGACCTGTGGCTGAGCCACATACAAGTCCCAGCTTGGAGGGCAGAGCCCTCCTAGCACAATTAAGCTTGACCTTATAGTCCTCCCTTGTTCTCTAGGAGGTGCAGAAAGTGCTGCCAAAACAAGGCTTGAATAATGAAATAGATTTGGAACTCGCAAGAACATTGTAAACATGTTGACCAGTCCCCTTGCTTTGATTTGTGTAATCTCACTATAAAATAAAGCTTCAGCTTACGGGCTGGGTCACTGTTTCCTCATCTAAGCACAGTGATCCTACATAGCCCCAACTATATTCTCTTGTCTGTTTTCTTTAATCCTTCACCACCCCTCCTCAGGTTAACCCCTGGCCAGTGCTGGACATAGTTCACATGAGAGTGGGTATAGCTGAAGTAATGAGGGAACCACCATATTTCAGCCCCATAGTCTCCAGAAAATCTGTATTATTACAAACAGTTTTTGGAATCAGTCCTCCACTTTTAACCATTTTCCTAATCCAAATCCATGTTGCTTACAAGGGAATCAGGATAAGGTCATTAGCATGTTTCCAAGGAGATCAGAAGTTCCTGCTTCACTTGCCAGTGTGGAATAATGAATGCACATATCTTTGTTTTATTCTTTCATCCTCCATCTTTCCCTTTCTCTCTTATCCCTCCCATACCCATCATTGCAGTCCAGTGGGTAAACTTTGAGCCATCAGTTTGAAGATCACTGCCAGACACTGGGAAATCTCACCAATTTTCTATATTAAAGTGATGCATATGCATAAAGTTATGTTTTCGTCCTTGAATCTCTTCTTTTCCTCTGTAGGCAGAAAGATTAAAAGAAAGGATGCATTTTCATGTAACAAGGATATGGATTTTTTTTCCTTTTTCTCTACCAAACATACTACATCTTTCATAAATGCTGGTGTAATTTTCTTTGGCAAGTTTAAGCTATTGTATGCACTAATCACACACTTTCAAATGCATTTTTTGTTACGGAAATGTGGTTTTGCTTTAGAGAGATCACCAGTCTCAATGATTCAGGGTTGTGATTAGGACCCTATTTTTTCTACTCCTGGCTCTTTCTGAAACATTTTTCAGCAGTTTTATTCCCTATTTATTATTTGTCATGCATTCTGCCAAGAGCTTTAGAAACTGTTTTCAAAATTTTATTTAAATCTCAGGACACCTTAAAAAGTAGTCATAATTGTGATAACCCTTTTACAATTGAAATTGAGGTTTAGATGGGTTAAGTAAGTTGCCTGAGATCACATAGTTAGAAAATGATTTTAGGGGGAAAATGAACAACTCATTGCACCTCCAGTAATAGCCCTCAGTGTTCAGCTCATGTAGAGTTTTTCAAGCTCTACTCTTCAAGCCTGTGGTCTTCGGGGCTAGAATGTAACCTGAGAGAATGTGGAGCTGTAGCCATTTTCCACCAAATCAATAGTCACAGCATGAAAGAGGAAACCATGCAAGAGCGGACAGAAATTCAGTCCTGATGAAACTATTTCCTCCCTGAATTCAGATCCACTTGAATCCAGATTTCCCTGGAATTCTTTTTCCCCCAGCTTTATTGAGGTATAATTGACAAATAAAAAATGTATATATTTAAGGTGATGTTTTCACATTCATATAGTATATACACTGTGAAATGGTTTCCACAATCAGGCTCATTAACAGTTACTGTTTTTTTATGGTTAGAACATTTAAGATCTCTGCCATTTGCGACGACATGGATGAATCTGGAGAGCATAATGCTAAGTAAAATAAGTCACAGAGAAGGATACATGACATGTGATGTCACTTATACGTATAATTTAAAAAAGTAAAACTCATAGGAGTAGAAATGGAAAGGTTGTTGCTAGGGGTTGAAGATGAGGGATGGAGAAAATGGGAGATGTTAGTTAAAGCCCCTCACCTTCCACCCCTAGCAACAACCTTTATTTATGCTGGAAATGTTTAATTATGTGAACAAATTTCCTTTTATTGCTGTGGTTTTCTGTCACTTGTAATGATGCATTAGTGGAATTAGTTTGAATCTGGCTCTGCATGACTTTAAAGTTTATACTATAATCTATATGCTATAATGTCTCTCAGTGGTATTAAACTGAGGACAAGAAAAAGTCCAAAGGAGTCTTCACCGATGTCTAGTGACTTACAAGTAAAAGCTACTCTATAATTTCCTCCTGTTAATAATTAGAAAACTGTCTTGTACAAAGTCAAATGCATCCAATGTGACAATGTATTGAAGAAGTGCAAAAATATTAGGTAACTTTCTCAGAGGCATGACCTATATTATGAATGAATTTTTCATTATAAATGTTATAAGTTTTCTGTAGACTTGAAGCATATTTTACTTAAAAGTGCCCAGTAAAGAAAGGTCTTAATATCATTCTTTTATTCTTCCAAAACAACCATCTGATGGTAACCATTTTATCCCTAGGTCAGATTACATAAATGCTTCTTAAAGAGAGTTACACATGTGGCCCATTTGTTTTACTTCTTTCCTTTCTAGTGCCAAATCACTATATTCGAGTGATGGGATAAAATGACTTTTCTCTCCTGCACCCACTACTGCTATCCCCAAAAGGCAATCATTTCACCTGATTCAGACATTGGACCTGGCCAGACATTTAAACCATAAGGATGAATTGGAACCAAAGGAAAATGGACTCAAATACATACCCTTAGCAGAGTTGATGAAAGCATTCCTTTTTCACTTGACATATGGATAATTTACTACTCTTTGTGCTACATAAAAACAGTGTGTGTTGATTTTTGCCCGATAGTCATGCTTATTGGCTCTGAAATGAATAAAGTCCCTGTGATTGTTTGTCAAGTGCCCATTTAAAGACGCCCTTGGCACAGAAATACTCAATAGCAAACCTTGTGTCTCATGGTCTATACCTACCTGAGCCACACCGCTAGATACTTCCCATATATGGCTTTCTGAAGTTAATGCCAGCCACTTAGTAAGAAGTGAGTAAACATTCTTACATTTACAACAGCATGGATGGAATTGGAGAGCATTATGCTAAGCGAAATAAGCCAGTCAGAGAAAGATAAATATCGCATGATCTCACTCATTTGTGGAATATAATGAACAACATAAACTGATGAACAGGGACAGATCCAGAGGCAGAGGAGCATCTATCAGACTGCCAGACCTCAGAAGGAAGATAGGGGAGGGTGGGGGAAAGGAAGAGACATCAACCAAAGGACTTGTATGCATGAATATAAGCCTAACCAATGGACATGAACACCAGGGGGGTGAGGGCATGAGTGGGGGGGTGGGTTGGGGGGTTAATGGAGGGGTGAGGACACATATGTAATACCTTAATCAATAAAGACTTTTTTTTTAAGTGAGTAAACAGAAATATTTCTGTCTGAAACAATGTAACGACATAAAGTAGTTGTAGAGAGCCCTCAGAAAAAGCCCCAAGCATGGAACTGCAGACTTAGCAACTAGCTTTGATTTCATTTGTGTTTGTTTTTTTGGGCCACCAGATTTCAGCACATCATTGCTACTTTGAGCACCAGTTCTCCTTCCAAGGAGGCTGAGGGGGTATTAAACAGTATTTTCAAGTTATTTACTCCATTTCACATTGATTTGCCTTAAGCATGATAACAGTTCCCTATTTAGACCAATTTGAGGTATGGCAGTTGGGAGGAGGTAGAGCCAAGCTACAGAGGCTTTACAGAATGCAGTAGAGGCAAGAGGCTAGGACTTGTTTATGCAAAAAAAACATTGGGTGCTTAATTGCCAGAAGTACTGCAATTTTAACTTTGTACCCTTACCTAGGGAAAAGGAGAATAGCATTGAAAAATTGAGTCTCCTATGAATACTCACTATAAGGAAGATGGAGGTTTAGACAGCTACAGTGGAAAAGAAGAAAAATTCAAAACAGCATTAAAACATAGTCTCTATCCTTATGAAATAACAATGAAGTGAGAACATGAACAAATTTTTAAAAAATCAGTTGAGCAGCAAACGGTAAGAATTCATTATTTTTTATGGCCAAGTAATATTCCATTGTTATTTATATCAAAACTTCTTTATCCAATTGCCAAAAACATATAATAACTATTAAGTTTTAACTCTTGAACCTTTTTTTTTTATTTTGGTTTTTGCCTTGACAATTTTTCATTAAGTGTCCTATCTTTGAATCATATCTTTCTGAAAGAGATCATTATGCTAAGAAAATGTTGTATTCTATTAGAGGCCCAGTGAACTAAATTCATGCGGGGGAGGGGGGGTTGTCCCTCAGCCTGGCCTGCACCCTCTCCAATCCAGGATCCCTCTCGCAATCTGAAACCACTGACTCCTAACCACTCACCTGCCTGCCTGTCTGATGCCCCTAACTGCTCCCCTGTCAGCCTGATCCCTCCTAACTGCCTGTCTGCTCTCCCCTCTGGCCAGATCTCCCTAACTGCCTAACTGCCCTCCCCTGCTGGCCTGATTGCCCTAACTGCCTAACTGCTCTCCCCTGCCAGCCTGATCACCCTAACTGCCTATCTGCGCTCCCCTCCTGGCCTGATCCCCCTAACTGCCTATCTGCTCTCCCTTACTCTCTGTGCCCTGTTGACCCTGGCGCAGGAGTGCGGAGAGCTCTCCGCTGTGGCCCTGCCTCTGTCCTGATTGGTCATTATGTTATGGCATCCTGACCAATTTGCATATTCCTTTATTATTAGTATAGATTACTATTATTTCTTAAGGTACTGTTAAGAACATCCTATATAATAAAGAGGTAATGTGCAAATTGACCATCACTCCAACACATTAGATGGCCACCCCCAAGTGGTCAAAGATGGCCGCCACAAAATGGCCGGCAGGGGAGGGCAGTTGGGGAAGTCCAGGCCAGCAGGGGAGAGAAGTTAGGGGCAATCGGGCTGGCAGGGGAGCAGTTAGTGTCAATCAGGCTGGCAGGGGAGTGGTTAGGGGGTGATCAGACTGGCAGGCAAAAGCAGTTAGGGGCAATCAGGCAGGCAGGCAGGCAAGCCATTGGGAGCCAGAAGTCCTGGATTGTGAGAGGGATGTCTGGCTGCCCATTTAGGCCCGATCCCTCTTAAACGGGCAGTCAGACATCCCCCGAGGGGTCCCAGATTGGAGAGGGTACAGGCTGGGCTGGGGAACACCCCCCCCCAGGTGAATTTCATGCACCGGGCCTCTAGTTTTTTATAAATGGATACAATTAGCTCATAGACTGGCAGCTTTCTTTGACATTTTTTTCTTTCCTCCTTTTTGAGCTTAGTCTAATATCTGACTGGAACTTGTAAACATCTGTCTAGAATTAATGAGATGATACCATTTGGGTCCCAGTAAGCTCAACAAAAGAGACTGCCATGCTTAGGAGCTGAGTATCACTGATGTAAAGTAAAAATTAACAAACTAAAGTGTTGTAGAGGGAAAAGCTCATAGACTAATCCCTCTAAAGATTCCCTTTACACAAAGTTGAGACTTTAGGAAGAAATGTTAAAGGAATATAATTACTAGAATAATAACTTATACATGTGATTAAAATACTCAATGTACTGAAAGTGGGGGGCTTTCTTCGAAGATTAATTTGAAACATAATGTGCCAGAGGCTCCCCCTAAGTGTCCTCAAGCCGGCCTGCTCCATCTCTGCCTCCATAAAGATGTGTAATTTGACCCAACATACTACCTCACCCTTTTTACCCATGCAGAATGTCTTCCATCCAGAGGTTTCAGTGGTTTCACAAATGTAAATTTAACAAGACTCAGCATCACTTCTGTCCACAGAGATGGTTCATTTCAGTAATAGAAATTCACCTAAATAGTCTATTCAGGGTCACCTGAGAAGTCCTTCCTGTGATCTGGAAATGGATATTTAAAGTGTAAAAATAAGCCCTGGCTGGGTAGCTCAGTTAGTTTGAGCATCAGCCCAATACACCAAGGTTATGGGTTTGATCCCTGGTCAGAGTACATACAAGAATCAATCAATGAATGCATAAATAAGTGGAACAACATCTCTCTCTCTCTCTCTCTCTCTCTCTCTCTCTCTCTCTCTCTCTCTCTTCCCTGCCCCTTTCCCCTCTCTCTAAAAAAAATTAAATAAAAAATAATAACATGTAAAAATACCTTGCAGCTTCATTGCAGATACAAATTCAAATTCATTGCATTCTTTGGCAAATCCCACCGGAGTGATGAATCATTTTCTATAATATTTACAGCAAGACTCCTACCAGTTGGCCTTTTCTCAGCCTCACCAAGCACCCACATACCTGGAAATCCAGACTTTAGCCCTCCTCTTTCCTATCTTATCTTCCCCAAAAGTTAAGTGAGTACAGAACATAAATTTTAAAAGATTTTTTATGAATCATTTGCTTAAGTAGTTGGCCATATTTTCTTTTGTTCCCCAAAACTCTTCTATTAATCCAGGTAACAAATATTTATTAAACACTTACTGTGTTGCCACTCACTGTGCTAGACACAGGGAATGCTACAGTCATGCTCCTCCCTTCATGGGAAGGAAAGACAGTAAACAAGAATCAGCCACACTGTGGTCAGTGTTATGAAGATGACAAACGTGATGGGCTGGGTGAGGCAGGGAGGAATGGATGGACCAGGGAAGCCTGAGACCCTGAGCATGAGAACAGTCCAACTTTTTATTTTTCAAAATGTATGTTTTGGGGCATCTTATAGATTTTCATTTCTAATAAAGTGAATATTAATACTTAACATCCCATATAAACAAAAACTCTTTAGGATGTTTGTGTGTGTGGTGTGTTTTTTTCAGAGTAAAAAGGTTATGAGACCAAAAAGTGAGAAAACCACTGTGGTTTAGCCCTTGTCATGATTGGTCCATATCTTGCTCTGACCTCATAAGGCGCCATTGTGATGGAGTTGCAAACCACCCCTCTGTAAGGTCCTGGCTGGGCTGAGGTTTTAGTCCATTAGAGCCCAGGAAACTGATTGATGGTGACCTGTTGCAGTTGGACTACTTGGCTTGTTTTCTCAATTTTTTTATTTTTCTTATTTTTATTATTTGTGTTGTGTGTTTTTATTTTTCATTTTGTTACTTTTATTTTGTTTTGTTTTTTTTGTGTGTGTCACTATGTCTAATGACTTTGCAGCCTTCTCTGCCAGCAAAGATCCCCGTATTGGTGATTACATCCTCCTGAACTTCATTGGCAAAGGATCCTTTGCCAATGTGATGCTGGCCCGTCACATTTTGACTGGCACTGAGGTCGCTGTGAAAGTTATGAGGCAGCAGGACTCTTCTAGAGTTTTTCAAGAAGTCCATAGTCTTCAGGGCTTAAATCACCCAAACATCATAAAATTATTTGAGGTGATTGGCACCCAGAACCAATTTTATCTCTTCCTGGAGCATGTGACTGGAAACAACTTACTTGAATACTTGGAGAGTAAGGGCCGTATGAATGAGGGAGAAGCCCGCACCGTGTTCAGGCAAATAATATCAGCCGTCCAGTACTGCCACCAGAGGGGCATCATCCACAGGGACCTGAAGCCGGAGAACATTCTTCTGGATGGGGAGATGAATGTTAAACTAATAGACTTCGGCTTCAGTAAGAAAGTTACGGAGGAGAAACTGAGCACCTTCTGTGGCACCGCCCCCTACATGGCCCCAGAGATCTTGCAGCTCAGACCCTATGAGGGCCCGCAAGCAGACGTCTGGAGCCTGGGAGTAGTGCTCTACCAGATGGTGACGGGGAATCTGCCATTTGAAGGACAGACCTTTGAGGAAGAGAGGCAGCAGATACTCACTGGACACTTCCATGTGCCATACTTTCTGACTCAGGAATGTAAAAAACTTATAAGAAAATTAATGACACTTGACCCCAATGAAAGACCAGCCCTAGAATATATAATGAAGGACCTCTGGCTCAATATGGGCCAGGCAGAAGAACTGTGCCCATATAATGAGCCGCCTTGGGGTGACTTGGACCCCCAGGTAACAGAAATAATGAAGAATCTGGGGTTTGAGCAGGATAAAATACAGGAGTCAGTAAGAGGAAGAAAATATAATAATATCATGGGTACATATCTAATCTTACATGCCATGAAAAGCAAGATTTGGGGAGGAAAGATCAGGGTAAGGCCCCGCCCCTCCACGGACCCCAACTTAAGTCTTTCCCCAACCCGGGCGGTTCAAACATCGAGACAGAAGGGCAGTCCCACAGCCAACATGGAAGCAAGGACAAACATTTCTCCAGCCAGCATGGAAGCGAGGCAGCCCAGTCCCCAAGTCGGTGTGGGAGTAAGGACAACCGTTCCTCCAGCCAGCGTGGAAGCGAGGCATCCCAGTCCCCAAGCCAGCATGGGAGTAAGGACGTTGGTTCCTCCAGCCAGCATGGAAGCCAGGCAGCCCGCTCCCCAAGCCAGCATGGGAGTAAGGACATCCGTTCCTCCAGCCAGCGTGGAAGTGAGGCATCCCAGTCCCCAAGCCAGCATGGGAGTAAGGACATCCGTTCCTCCAGCCAGCGTGGAAGTGAGGCATCCCAGTCCCCAAGCCAGCATGGGAGTAAGGACATCCGTTCCTCCAGCCAGCGTGGAAGTGAGGCATCCCAGTCCCCAAGCCAGCGTGGGAGTAAGGACATCCGTTCCTCCAGCCAGCGTGGAAGTGAGGCATCCCAGTCCCCAAGCCAGCATGGGAGTAAGGACATCGGTTCCTCCAGCCAGCATGGAAGTGAGGCATCCCAGTCCCCAAGCCAGCGTGGGAGTAAGGACATCCGTTCCTCCAGCCAGCATGGAAGTGAGGCATCCCAGTCCCCAAGCCAGCATGGGAGTAAGGACATTGGTTCCTCCAGCCAGCATGGAAGTGAGGCATCCCATTCTCAAAGCCAGTGTGGAAGCCAGGCAGTCCACTCCGAAAGCCAGTGTGGGAGCAAGGTCAACCATTCCTCCAGCCAGTGTGGAAGCGAGGCAGCCCGCTCCCCAAACCGGCATGGGAGCAAGGTCAACCATTCTTCAAGCCAGCGTGGAAGCCAGGCAGCCCGCTCCCCAAACCGGCGTGGGAACAAGGTCAACCATTCCTCCAGCCAGCGTGGAAGCCAGGCAGCCCGCTCCCCAAACCGGCGTGGGAGCAAGGTCAACCATTCCTCCAGCCAGCGTGGAAGCCAGGCAGCCCGCTCCCCAAACCGGCGTGGGAACAAGGTCAACCATTCTTCAAGCCAGCGTGGAAGCCAGGCAGCCCGCTCCCCAAACCAGCGTGGGAACAAGGTCAACCATTCCTCCAGCCAGCGTGGAAGTCAGGCAGCCCACTCCCCAAGCCAGCATGGGAGTAAGGACGTTGGTTCCTCCAGCCAGCATGGAAGCGAGGCATCCCAGTCCCCAAGCCAGCATGGGAGTAAGGACATTGGTTCCTCCAGCCAGCATGGAAGCGAGGCATCCCAGTCCCCAAGCCAGCGTGGGAGTAAGGACGTTGGTTCCTCCAGCCAGCGTGGAAGTGAGGCATCCCAGTCCCCAAGCCAGCATGGGAGTAAGGACATTGGTTCCTCCAGCCAGCATGGAAGTGAGGCATCCCAGTCCCCAAGCCAGCATGGGAGTAAGGACATCGGTTCCTCCAGCCAGCGTGGAAGCGAGGCATCCCAGTCCCCAAGCCAGCATGGGAGTAAGGACATTGGTTCCTCCAGCCAGCATGGAAGTGAGGCAGACCAGTCCCCAAGCCAGCATGGGAGTAAGGACATCCGTTCCTCCAGCCAGTATGGAAGCGAGGCATCCCATTCTCAAAGCCAGCATGGAAGCCAGGCAGTCCACTCCGAAAGCCAGTGTGGGAGCAAGGTCAACCATTCCTCCAGCCAGCGTGGAAGCCAGGCAGCCCGCTCCCCAAACTGGCATGGGAGCAAGGTCAACCATTCTTCAAGCCAGCGTGGAAGCCAGGCAGCCCGCTCCCCAAACAGGCGTGGGAGCAAGGTCAACCATTCCTCCAGCCAGCGTGGAAGCCAGGCAGCCCGCTCCCCAAACCGGCATGGGAGCAAGGTCAACCATTCTTCAAGCCAGCGTGGAAGCCAGGCAGCCCGCTCCCCAAACTGGTGTGGGAACAAGGTCAACCATTCTTCAAGCCAGCGTGGAAGCCAGGCAGCCCGCTCCCCAAACCGGCGTGGAAACAAGGTCAACCATTCTTCAAGCCAGCGTGGAAGCCAGGCAGCCCGCTCCCCAAACTGGCGTGGGAACAAGGTCAACCATTCCTCCAGCCAGCATGGGAGCCAGGCAGCCCGCTCCCCAAACTGGTGTGGGAACAAGGTCAACCATTCTTCAAGCCAGCGTGGAAGCCAGGCAGCCCGCTCCCCAAACTGGCGTGAGAGCAAGGTCAACCATTCTTCAAGCCAGCGTGGAAGCCAGGCAGCCCGCTCCCCCCACCAGCATGGACCCAAGGAAGCCCACTCCCCCAGCCAGTGTGGAAGCCAGGCACCTTTTTCCTCCAGCCAGCATGCACGCAAGGAAGCACACTCTCCCCACCAGTGTGGAAGCAAGGATGGCCATGCCCTTATCCCAACCAGAGTCAAGAATGCCCACCCCCAGTCCAGTCCTCCAGCATGGCCCTTGGGGCTCCCCTACCACCAGCAGAGGTATTGGGACCACAGACCCTTCCTTTGGCCACAGCCAGGGCTGGCAAGGGGTGGCTAGGAGGATCTTCAGTTATCTCTCAAGATTCCTTTGCTGCATACCATCCTCTAAATAAAGGACAAGAATCAAGCCAATCTAATTTCTTAAAATTGTGGTTGGCCAGAAGCTGGATGCATGCAACTGGGGGTTAGAGTGGTACCAGAAATAAATGCCCTTGTATGCAAAGTGAGAGGACCTGGTCCAGGGGATGATGGAGGCATGCAAAATGCTAAGGTGTTCCTTGCTTGAGATTGGCATCAAGAGGATATCGGGCATCTCCGTGACCTTCAGAAGCATCTTATCCATAATACCTGCTGAGCCTGGAAGACTGCCTGGAGCCCCCTGTGGGTCGAGAGGAGAAGCTGCCCTCCCTGTGAGTCCGTCTCTGGGCCCCACCTGAATGAAAGTTCAGATACTAGACTATTTTTCCTGGCCCTTCTTCCTCCCCTGTTCTCCTTTGTGCCCATATTTGTGAGGGTTCTTATTAAAGTATTTAATTCTCTCAAGTTTTGTAATAAACTAGATGTTCTAGAAAGATGTATTGAATACTCTTGTTTTTTTATCCTCTGCACAGAACTGGGGCTGTGCATCCTGTAGTTTGAGAAGCAGGTAGAGATGTAGTACTTGGACTTTATGAGAGGAACTCCAACAGTAACAAATGTGGTTCTGCAGGGGAAAGGCCAGCACCCAGCACGCTGGGTGGGTTTCAGACACCAGGGCACAACAGTGGGTGAAGCAGGCAGAGGTTTCCATTCTCATGCAACTGACGGTCTGGGTCAGTGGTCGGCAAACTCATTAGTCAACAGAGCCAAATAGCAACAGTACAACGATTGAAATTTCTTTTGAAAGCCACATTTTTTAAACTTAAACTCCTTCTAACACCACTTCAAAATAGATTCGCCCAGGCCATGATATTTAGTGGAAGAGCCACACTCACGGGGCCAAAGTACCGCCTGTGGCTCTCAAACCGCAGTTTGCCAACCACGGGTCTGGGTGCTCTGTGACCTCAGCAGGAGTCACCTCTGGCTTTGCTCTCTTTGTGCTGGTGTCATTGTCAGGTGGGCTTTCCCTACGTTTAAGTCAGGCTTTTACATTACTGGGGGAATAGTGCAGAGGGAACAGCAACACTCAAAAAAGACCTCAAGTGGGAAAGAACTTGGTGGCTGTTCTCAAGGCTGCCAAAACATAGTGAGCTAGTGTGAGAACAGCAGGGGTTGTGGCTGCAGACGAAGGGCAGAGCTTGTGGGCCGTGGGAAGGAGTGTGCAGTTTATTCTGAGAACAGTAATCAACCCATGAAGGGTTTTAAGCAAGGAAGCAACATGATCTGATTTTATGTTTTAAAATTAGTAACTTGTAGAGAATATCCTTTCTCTACAAACATTTTTGTCTATGTGTACATATGAGATTCACCAGGCAGGGCAGGTTTTCTTATAACCACTGAAGAAAATATGAGTTGGAAACTGTGTTTTTCCCACTTTAACCTTTTCCACACCTATTTCCTAGACACGGAGAAATGCAAATGAATACATTGTTTTTAAAGGGAAAGACCTCTACCTGCCTCTATGGAGTGATTCGTTGTCTGGCATCATTGATCAGCTGATCTTCTTGCCCTTTTCCCTGAAGAACCTGGTGTTCCTTTGATTCCTCTGTCCTCCTTCCATGTGATCCCCAACAGCATATGGTGTAGCCCTATGTGTGACTCTCATCACTTTGTATTTTCATTAAGTGGTTCCCTTCCCCTCCTTGCCCTGGTCTTCCATTCTGGGTTCTTTGGTGGCTGGGAACTATCCTACTCACCTTTTATTTCCAGTCATCATCACAGAGCCAGGTCCAGAGCAGGTGCTCAGAAAATGATGGACAGGTGAACAATCAGCCTGGTGACTATATAGTGGATTGTCCCAAATCAGGACACACTTGCAGTGTAAAAGAGAGTGTGATTAATGATTATACTGGGCCAACAGTGTAAAATTGGCCTGAAATTTTACTGGGTTGTACAGTCTGTAAAGCCTTACGAACAAAATTGTGAAATCCCAAATTCTGGAGATCTTTTTTTGTTAATCCTCATCTGAGGATATTTTTTTTTTCTATTGATTTTTAGAGAGTAAGGGAGGTAGAGAGGGGGAGAAACATCAATGTGAGAGGGAACATTGGTTGGCTGCCTCCCACACGCACCCCCACAGGGGAGCAGGGAATAAACCTGCAACCCAGGTACTTGCTCATCACTGGAAATCAAGCCCGTGACCCTCGGTATGTTGGCTGATGCTCTAAACATTGAGAACACCATCCAGGACTGGAGGTCTTTTAGAAGGCACTAGTACTCACTCACTTTGCTCCAGCTGGCTTATACCAATGGTTCCCAAAGTATGGGAGACATAACATAAGAAATGTTTGTAACTAACAAGGGCATCAAGTTAAAGTAATACAGATATATACTTTCATAATGTCATTCCCTTTCAATTCTTCATTAGCATTTCTAATTATTACAAAGAGAAACTCTCACTTGGTTCGAGATTATCTTTTACTCCCTCAAATTCCCACTAACTTCCTTTTTAAATGAAAGGTGAACAAACCTCAGGATCAGGCCTTTGAATAAGAAATGGTATTTGGCTGGAATTTAATATTGTTAATTATACTTACTTTATGCTTTCCTTTTCTTCATGGCAAATTATGATTATTGTCCAGGTACAATTGGGATAAAGAATTTCATTTTCAATTAATCTTTTGAAGTAAAAAAAAGACTTAAAATATGTATGATAAAGTTCATACACAGATTTTGACCCCCCAAAAAAGCATGAAGTTGATGTACAAATGAAGTGAGAAACTAAATCTGATGATTCACAACTGTTTCTAAGCCTTAAATTTCCACATTTTGGGGGAAAATATCCATATGAAATTAACTTGAAGTAATTTAGGAAAATAAATATGTCATATATTTATGTTACTTTATTTTATTATATTCTCATTATAAATATTATGCAAGCTTATTGTTAGAATATGCTCCCAGAAAATTCATAACAAAAAGATAGTTTAAAGATTAAAAAAATAAAACAGAATAACACAATTCATGGGGAAAAATTTTAATATGTGAGTTGTGAGCTTTTAATTTAGTAATTATAGAAATATGAGACTGTTGAATCTCAAGATATTAAAGCATATGTAAATCTGAATTTGCATAAAAGAAAGATATATGGTTACATTTATTAAAAACAATTAACAATGTAATGATTATCAAACTTTCCCTTGTGTACTTAAAAGTTTCATTTACTCAAAAATTACACACATGTACTACTTAGCCCCATACTTATCCAGTAATTTAAGAAAAATATTTACTATATAAAATTCATACCATTTCAATTAGTTATGAGTGAAGCTTCCTTTTGGACATTGTGCATTTAAACTCCTGCTTTTCTACTTGTCAGAGACACACACTTTCCAGCTCTTTGCACACTTACCCTTCTGCTATGGAAGAATAAAAACAGCAGATTGAGCTGTGTACTAATAGTCAGTGAGAGGAAACAGCTTTGGCTCTATTGCCCTACCAAGCCAATAGGCGTAGGGAGATGATTATTTACTTATACAAAATGGTACAGTTCTTGAAAATATATTTTTTTTTCCAAAGCAGAATGTCAGTGTGGTATAACCTTAAACAAAAACAGGCTAGACAGTTAGAAAACAACAACTACAAGGACAGCAACAATAACAACCACTCTATACCAAGATAATAACCCGCTGCCCCACAGGCATGTTCCTCTCCCTCCCACCCTAAGGATTTCTCTATTCAGGAGAATGACTACACCATCACTTCATTTTGATGTTACAAGGTGAGAGAGGTTGGGATTATATGATCTCATTAGGGCACTTTGTCAGGATCAGGAAATATAAGAAAACTAAGGGGATAACCCACAATATTGCAACAAACTCCTGTCTATTTTCACTGGCTCCACTCAACCTGAATACCAACAATTTAAGAGACTATAATCTCCACAAACACTAGGATTCCATGAAGTTGGGTGTATTCTCTGTGCCTTAAACAGTGGTCCTTAAAAGACTTTCTAATGTGGAATGAGTAAGCCATTATCATAATAGGTACTATTTCTAAATTATCAAGATGTATTTGGTGCTGTGATTTACTATACCAATTCCAGTAATTAGTATTATCTGAATTATCTCACTGAGGAAACAGGCTCAGAATTGTGTGTCAAGTTCATACAGTGGTGGGACTAGGATTCAAACCTAGATATATGTCTGAGGCTAATGCTTCAGTACTTTTCTCCTACAAAATGAAAAAGTTAATACAACTTCAAAAATGGCTGCATATATGAAAAAGGAAAACTCTAATAGTACATATTAATATTCCTTTATTTAGAATAAATATCTTTATTTTTTATTACAATTTACATTCAATAATAGTATATCCTCCTGATATTTCCTGTTCCAACCTGGAACCATGCATAGTTATTACGATATTATGCTGTACTTTACATCCACATGACTGTTTTGTAACTACCAATTTGTACTTCTTAATTCCTTCTTTTCATCCAGCTCCCCAAACTCCCCACCCTCGGGCAACCATCAGTTTCTTCTCTGTATCTATGAATCTGTATCAGTTTTGTTTATTTTCTTCTTTAGATTGCACATATAAGTGAAATCATATGGTACTTGTCTTTCTCTGACCGGTTTCTTTTACTTAGCATGGTGCCCTCCAGGTCCATCCATACTGTCATTTTTATGACCAACTAGTATTCTATTTTGCAAATGTACCACAGCTTTTTTATCCACTCATCTACTGATAGACACTTGGACTGCTTCCAAATCTTGTCTATTGTACATAACACTACAATGAACATAGAGGTGCATATATTCTTACAAATTGGTGATTTGGGTTTCTTCTGATAAGTTACCAGAAGTGGAATCGCTGGTTCATAAGTTTTTTAGGTAACTACATATTGGTTTCCACAGTGGCTGCACTAATCAGTATTCCCACCTACAATACATTAGGGTTCCCTTTTCTCCACGTCCTTGCCAGCACCTGTTTGTTTGTTTATTTATTGATGATAGCTATTCAGACATTGTAGTTTTAATTTTCATTTCTCTAATGATTAGAAAATTATCATCTTTTCATATGTCTATTGGACATCTGTATGTCCTCTTTGTAGAATTGTCTATTCACATCCTTTACCCATTTCTTAATTGGACTTTCTTGTGTGTTGAGTTTTATAAGTTCTTTTTTTGTGTGTGTGTGTGTGTGTGTGCGTGTGCGTGTGCGTGTGTGCGTGTGCGTGTGTGTAGATTCTATTCTTTTTTTTAATATATATATTTTAATTTATTTCAGAGAGGAAGGAAGAGGGAGAGAGAGATAGAAACATCCACGATGAGAGAGTATCATGGATCGGCTGCCTCCTGCAAGTCCCCAACTGGAGATCGAGCCCACAACCCGGGCATGTGCCCCTGACGGGAATCGAACCTGGGACCTTTCAGTCCGCAGGCCGACGCTCTATCCACTGAGCCAAACCGGCCAGGGCGAGTTTTATAAGTTCTTTATAAATTTTGTATATTAACTCTTTGTTAGATGTATCATTGGATATCTCCCATTTAGTGGGCTGTCTTTTAATTTTATTAATGGTTTACTTTGCTGTGCAAAAACTTTTTAGTTTGATGTCCCATTTGTTTATTTTTTCTTTTGTTTCCCTTTCCCAAGGAGATATATCAGAAAAAATATTGCTTTGAGAAATGTCCAAGGTTTTACTGCCTATGTTTTTTTCTAGGTTGTTTATGGTTTCAAGTCTAACATTTTTAAGTCTTTAATCCATTTTTATTTTATTCTTGTGTATAATGTAAGAAAGTGGTCACACAGGCCTCAACCCCTAATGTGTCCACCACAACTTTGAAGAGGCAGAATGGGTGGGGACAGAAAAAAAGTGTTTATGCAAAGAAAATAAATTTATAGAGATGATTTTTTTAAAGATTCTACCAATGAATACATAGCTATATGGAACAAATCAATGTTTCTCTCTTCCTCTCTCTCTAAAAGGCAATAAATTTAAAAAATAGTGTAAACCATAACATTCTTACTATTTCTTGAAAGTACAAGACCTGAATAAGGATGTGTAGAGAGGAAATAAAACCTTTTGTTGTGAAAGAATGGGGCAGATACATGGGAGAAATAAAACATACAATATCTTGAGGGCAGTGCTATTCTCATATGTATATAATTATATGTTATTTATAAAATATTTAAAAAATTATGCTAGAGATAAAAAATAAACCTCAGCAGAACATAAAATGTTAGTAGAAATAATAATATCAAATTCATGAAAAAATTTAAATGTGTTCAACTTAGCTAAAGGCAAGAAAATTAAAAAAATAAAAAATGGAAAAGAGGCTTAAAATTTGATAACTTTACTCAGTTCATTTTAAAATGCAACTAAAAATATAGATGTAGAAAATTAATAGTCCCCTGAATAGCAAAATAAGAAAAGAATCATTTTGAAGAACAGGGTAATTTTTTTTTTAAGCAATCAAAATTTTTTGCCTGAGGTCTTTGATTCCCTAGATGTAGACATATTTCTTTTATTTTCCATACTGAGTTATTTTTCTTTTTTTATTGAATTTATTGGGTGACATTAATAAAATTATATAGGTTTCAAGTATCCAATTCTATAATACATCTTCTGTATATTAATGTGTATTCACTACCTCAAGTCAAATCTTCCATCACCATTTATTCCTCCTTTAACCTCCTCTACCTCCCCTCATCCTTCTTACCCTCTGACAATCTCCACACAGTTGTCTATGTCTATGAGATTTTTGTTTGTTTTTGCTTAATCCCTTTACCCTTTGTTTGTTTTTGCTTAATCCCTTTACCTTTTACAACCAGCTAGACATATTTCTCATATTCCTTTCCCCCATTGTTCTCCCAGTCTCCAAAGCCATGTTATTTCACTTTCTAAGGATATGAATATTATTTCCTACTAGAGGCCCAGTGCATGAGTTCATGCACCTTGAAAGGAACTGTGGGCCACAAGGCTGCCATGGGCACAGGGGCGGGTCTTGGCCCATCCTCCACAACCCCACTCGGACCCTCCTGCTGTAGCCCCAGGTCTCCTGTCTGCCAGCCGCCCCACTCCTGCTGCTGCTGGTCCCACATGCTGACAGCCCCAGCCCTGCTCTCACCTGCTGATGGCAGGAAGTGATTGGGGCCAGCACCAGCAGCGGGTGCGAGCAGGGCTGGCGTTGTCAGTGGGTGCAAGTAATAGCCTTTGCCCCGATCGCCTCTCAGAAGCAGGGGGAGGTGAAGAAACCCTCAGGGGCTATCGGGGTTGGCAGCTGCCGCTCGCACCCACTGATTGTGCCGAGTAATTGGGAATGGCGCTGGGCGCCAGAAGTGGGTGCGAGCGGTGGCTCTGGTGCCAGCTGTGGATGTGAGCACTGGGCAGGACCATGGCACGTGGAAGCAAAGAAATTTCAGTAACCACCAGAGGCTTGACCTCAGGACAGCGACTGGCACCCCGCCTTGGTCTGGCACCCCCACTCACCTGCACCACCATCCCGCTGTGGCCGACGCCTGCCATGTTCCACACTCTGCCACCTGCTGCTGATGCCCATAATGTTCCATGTGCACCCCCGGTGGTCGGCGCACGTCATTGCAACAAGTTGTTCAGTTGTTCGATTATTCCGCCCTTCAGTCTATTTGCATATTAGTGTTTTATATATATAGATACTGTAATAAAAGTTATGTGAATGTGCTTGCTCTCTCAAGTTATCTTATTGCACTGTATTCACCTTTCTTCTTTTTGTGATGATGTGAAATGTGAAATGGTTATGTGATAAGATAAAGTGAAGTGAATGACTTAGCCATTTTGGTGAAGTATTAGGTTACTATTAACCTTTTGATGATATGTATACAAGTGCTTTATGGCTGCTTTGGGGCCTGATTAAGTAAATAAGGGTGACTTGAACACAAGCATTGCGATACCCCAACAGTCAATCTGGTAACTCAGATGGCTACTAAGTGTCTAACAGACAGGTAGCTCTAATGTGACTCTACACAAAGGGATGACTTTGGTCCTGGGAAGGACAGAGTGGGACATCGTGAAATTTCATCATGCTACTCAGAATGGTGCACAATTTAAAACTTATGAATTGTTTTTTCTGAGATTTTCTATTTAATATTTCCTGACCACAGTTGACTGCAGGTCACTGAAATGGGATAAGGGTGCACTGCTGTATACCTAAAACATGGTTGGAAGTTGAATACAGACTAGGTAAGTTATAATGAGGCGATATCCTCATTATAATATCCTGAGAGGCATTTTCTCCTGGAATGTACTGAAATCTCTGTAATTGCCACTAGAAAAGATCACAAGCAAATTACAGTGTACCTCATTTGAAAATTGCTGGTATACTTATTTATATTTTAGATATTCTATATACTATAATCAGCAAGAGCTTCAAGGCATGCATTATTTCCAATTAGTAAATCTATTTTTATATTTTTAATGGGTCTGAATTTAGAATCTGCTATATTTCTTCTGCCACCATGCCTGAGTGTTTGGGCTATTGTCCTTTAATTATTCATTGTTTAAAGTAGTATATATGTCTCCTTTTTCCTCCATTGACCTCTCCCCAGCCACACTCACCCCCCTCCAGCAAATACCTTCACTCCCCACCCTAATGTCTATGTCTATTGGTTATGCTTATATGCATACATACAAGTCCTTTGGTTGATCTCTTACCCCCCGCCCCTCAACTGCCTTCCCTCTCAGGTTTGACAGTGTGTTCAATGCTTCCCTGTTTCTGTAACTATTTTTGTTCATCAGTTTATCTTGTTCATCTATCCCACAAATGTGCCATGCCAGCACAGCCAAGGGTTCGGTGAGCCTGAGGGAGGGCGGCGAAGAGTGTAGAAAAGACAGACAAACAGAATAAGCTGGGTCTAGGTGGATCTCCTGTTTCTGGGTGAGGCCACAGAGAAAAGATCCAGACAGCAAGCTGAGCCTTTATTTTATTGCCAGAGGTAAACAAGGTAGTGGTCACTATAGTTACAATGTTCTTGTGAGTTACACTTGTTTTGGCAGCACTTGGTAGTGGTCACTATAGTTACAATGTTCTTGTGAGTTACACTTGTTTTGGCAGCACTCCCACAGCCCATTAGCTACCCAGGAAGGATCTAGGGAGTGTCATAAGGTCAAGCTTAATTATACTAAGAGGGCTATGCCCTCTAAGCTGGGACTTGTGGCTTTGCCAACAGGTCAGTCCGAGGCTTAACCCTATAGCCACTCCCTACACACAAATGAGTGAGATAATATGATATTTATCTTTCTCTGACTGGCTTATTTTGCTTAATAGGTATCTTAATTATTTTGTTGCAATGGTGCATGGGGTTGTTCTTTTAGTTTCTCTTTCTGTGAGTTCATTATCTGTATATATAAAAGGTTAATATGCTAAGTGTCCGACCATCTGATCAGTCGCTATGAGGCACACTGACTACCAAGAGGCAGATGCTCAATGCAGAAGCTGCCATGATGCGCACTGGCCATTTACAGAGAAATGGCACCACAAACCTGGAGCTCACAAAGCAACACTCAGCTTCCCCCAAGTGGGACACAGGCCCCACCACCACCCTGAAACAACAGCCCACCAAATCACAGCTAACGCTGTTGAGACTCCATGGCGTAAAATGTGGCCCACAGCCCAGCCAAGCCCAGAAATGGTGGCTGTGGGCACCAGGTAATGATGTCACATAGCAGCACCTGTCTTCCTCTCCCTAGCAACTAGCCTCCTTGGAGTTTCTTCAGTCCAGAAACACAATTTGCTTTATAGCCAGGTGCAAACATATTACACTTTAACCAAATATTTCTGAAGCGTTTTCCCATGCCTAATTTGATCCTCACAGAAGTCTTGAAGTAGGTAGATGGGAGACTCCTATTTTCTTTTCATTAGCCAGAAAACGGAGATTTAGAAAGTTTAGAAAGTTGACCCCACTGAAAAGAAGTAAGAAATGGTGGACCTTGAAAATGACTTCAGGTTTTCTCACTGTGCAGAATATAGTCAAACACTGCTACAGTTAAAGTATTTTACCCTTTGTTCTCCCTGTGTGATCTACAATAATAATCTGGTTCGTCTTGATATTTACTTCTGTGTTGCTAACAATTACCTGAAAGAGAAGTTGGGGTGCTTTACTGGGCTGGAAAAAGTTTAGCTAAATCAGAAAACAGGTATAATTAAGCAAGTTTATATATATAAAGCTCTCTCTGGAGCCAAGCGCACGCATGTGTTTCCACCTGTCATTGTTGATTGTGAATTTGGAAGGGGAAAATAGTGATATTAAAATATTTCTTCTAATTAATTTCCTTTCAACATGCATGAATTTGTGCACCAGGCCTCTAGATGTTATATTAAAAAAAACGATAGATTTTTGGGTATTAATGTTGTATCCTGCCACATTGATGAATTCACATATTAAGTCTAGTAGTTTTTGATGAAATCTTTAGGGTTTTCTATGTACAATATCATGTCATCTGTGGATAAAGACAGTTTTACTTCTTCTTTTCCAACTTGGATGCCTTTTATTTCTTCTTCTTGTCTGATCACTGTGGCTAGCACTTCCAGTACTATGTCAAACAGGAGTGGTGAAAGGGGGCATCCCTGTTTTGTTCTTGTTCTTAGAGTAAATGGTTTTAGTTTTTGTCCATTGAGTATGATGTTGGCTATAGGTCTGTTATAATAGGCTTTTATTATGTTGAAGTATGATCCCTCTATTCCCACTTTGCTGAGAGTTTTTATCAAGAAAGGGTGTTGGATTTTGTCAAATGCGTTTTCTGCATCAATGGATATGATTATGTGATTTTTGTCTTTCAATTTGTAAATGTGATGTATCATGTTTATTGATTTGCGGATATTGTACCAGCCTTGCATCCCCGGAATAAATCCCACTTGGTCATGGTGTCTGATCTTTCTAATGTGATGCTAGACCCAATTTGCTAGTGTTTTGTTGAGGATTTTAGCATCTATATTCGTCAGGGATATTGACCTGTAATTCTCTTTCTTTATAGTGTCTTTATCTGGTTTTGGAATTAGGGTAATGCTGGCTTCATAGAAGGAGCTTGGAAGTATTCTTTCCTCTTGAATTTTTTGGAATAGTCCAAAGAGGATAGGTTTTAGTTTTTCTTTGAATATTTTTAAAACTCACCTGTGAAGCTGTCTGGACCAGGGCTCTTGTTTCATGGAAGTTTTTTTATTGCTACTTCAGTTTCATTGGTAGTTATTAGCCTATTCAGTTGTTGATTTTCTCATACATCTGGTTTAGGAACTGTATGACCCTTACTCTGAATTCTTTTTCTGACATATTGCATGCTTCTATTTCATTTAGTTCCTTTTTATTTCTTTGTGGGTTGTTTTTTTTTTTGTCTCCCCATTTTTGCTCTCACTGAAGTGTCCAGGTGCCAAGTCACACAGGGCCTATGGCTGAAGCGGTGGGCTTGGTGGGAGGGTGGCGCACTCTGAGACTCACCAGAGGACCCAGGCACTAGGTAGCACGGGGCCTTTGGCTGAAGAGGTGGGTTGGCGAAAGGGGAGCACACTCTAGAGCTCACAGGAGCCTGCCACTGTGAATGTGAGAGTCCTGGTGTCTGTGGTCTGCAGATGAGGTAGCTGGTCTTTGGTCAGAGTCAGCAATTTCTTCTTATTTCTATACAGTCAACCCTTGGTTCTTGCATATCTCCTGTCTCCAACAATTTGGTTCTGGACCACATTGTTCATGAAAAAAATGACTCAATAGTGGAATAAAACTTCAGTTCTTGACCGGTCAATCCTTTTATGCTGATATCTACAACATGAGTCCCTGTTGTCCTTTCTTAAGTCAGGAATCCCCAGGGTCAGGAATTTCAGGCTGGGACTGGCTGTACATTAGCCAAATAAGGTATAATTTGGTTTAGCCTAATTGTGAAAATATATTTGTCAAATTTGAGATTGAGTATAGATAAGATTTACTCATGTACCTTCAATGGGTACTTCTTATTTGTTGTTTCCAATCAGACAGTGGCAGGAGTGACAAGGACAAGAGGAATCATTTATGAAATCCTGGAATCAGCAATACTCTTGGCTTACTCTGTTTGTTTGTTTGTTTGTTTGTTTGTTTGTTTGTTATTGGATGAACTCACAATTTCAACTGCAGCCTTGAAAGATAATGTAAAACCCAAAGGTAACACCACATTGATAGCAGAAGAGGTGGGGAGGGAAGCAATTCAGAAGGCAATTTATTAGACTGCTTGACATTTACCTACTTTATTTCTAGAAATAGCTAACTTATTTTTCTGGGGAAAAACTCATACCTATTTATTTTGGTTTGGAAAACTATCTGAACATGTGACTCTTATTATATCTTTCCTTAAGGAATGACAGAGTGATAGCATATTGAGGAAGAATTGCTTTGTGTACCCAAATAGTTATCTCAGTAAATTTTTTCACCAACAGCATCACTCATCCTGACTGCTTATGAAACCATTAAGTCCTGGTTCTGGGTAACTTTTGAATGTTGTGCAGGGGTGTTATATCAATCTTACTTTCACATTGACCTTGAATTTTTTAGGAAACCATATGAACTCCAGTATATATTTCAAAGATTTGCTTGGATTTGATTAACAAAGAGCACAGAATTGAGATGTATTATTAGGCATTGAAAGAACATTTATTTTAAAGTGCAAAATTATATGGGACCAGGAAGCTACCTAGTCAGCAGAAAACTTGAACATTGTTTTTCCATTTACACCGAATTGAAAAACTAAAAAGTGCAGAGGGAATATTCATGGGAGTGGAGATCTGAATTTTGAGCTGATTGGTTGTGTTCTGCAGTGACTGATGGTAAAATGGTAGCTCCAAAACAGCCCAATGTTGCTGTTTTCTCCTGCAGACACAGATCTTGCAGATTTCTTTTAGTTAATAACCAAGCCAAGAAAGTAATGTTTTTGTCCCCTCTACAAAAAATCTCAAGTCTAATCTTGTAGTTACCACATAGTAATACATCTTTTCACAATTTAATGGACAGAAAGAGAAGCCTGACTAGTCAGGACAAATACTTTGTCATTTCTGTGGACACTCAATTCCTGGTTATATACAACACTCCCTCAGTCCAGGTGACTTATGGATTGGGATGGAATCAGTGCAGACATTCAACTCATTGCTAACCATGATTTACCAGGGAAAGAGAAAAAAATCAATAGTATGTTTTAAAAGTTAACAAATATGTAATCTGTATTTTTAGACCAGTTTAGTTACTAAGAGGTTTAAGTACCAAATTTGATACTCTTCCAAAAACTCATCTAAGTCTCAACAAATTACCTTGCCAAATATTCAGATACAGGAATAAAATACTATCATTTACCAGGTGTACTGGTTAATAATGTGAATTTTTTTCAATAGATGGAGTTACACATATGTTGATATACAGTATATATGTGGTTTGTTATGTATGCTGTTTGGTTGTATTGACAGTAAGCTTAAAAACTTCATATGTCAAATTTGCTGAAGGTATTAACATCATAGATATTTTTATGCTTAAAAATGTCGAATTTCATGCCAAAAAAATGAGCATTTGTGGGAAGTTTTAATTTATTACTTTATTATGAAGAACAGTGCCGAAACCGGTTTGGCTCAGTGGATAGGGTGTCGGCCTGCGGACTGGAGGGTCCCAGGTTCGATTCCGGTCAAGGGCATGTACATTGGTTGCGGGCACATCCCCGGTAGGGGGTGTGCAGGAGGCAGCTGGTCGATGTTTCTCTCTCATCGATGTTTCTAGCTCTCTATCCCTCTCCCTTCCTCTCTGTAAAAAAATCAATAAAATATATTTTTAAAAAAAAGAAAGAAAAGTGCTGCTGAAAGTTATTGTATACTTCAGGAAGCTTATGGTGAACATGCTTCATCTCAAGATACTTGTGAATGCTGGTATAGACACTTTAAAAGTGATGATTTTGATGTGAAAGACAAAGAATGTCCAGGTCAACCAAAAAAGTCTGAAGACCAACAATTACAAGCATTATTGGATGAAGATGCATGTCAAACTCAAAAACAACTTGCAGAAAGATTAAACATTGCTCAAGAAATAATCAATTTGAACCACGCTTTGGTCATAAAATGACCAGAATGTGCCAGAAGACATGGCAGAGTAATTTTGCTTCATGATGATGCACCATCACACACTTTAAAACCAGTTAAAGACACATTAAAAGTTTTTGCCTGGGAAGTATTAACCCATCCGCCATATTCACCAGACCTTGCTCCTTCAGATTACCACTTGTTCCGATCGATGGCACATGCACTTTCTGAGCAGCACTTCAAAACGTACGAAGAAATGGAAAATTGGGTCTCTGAATGGTTTGCCTCAAAACAAGAAAAGTTCTATTGGAACAGTATCCACAAATTACCTGAAAGATGGGGGAAATGTGTAGCTAGCGATAGACATTACTTTGAATAAAGCACTTTTGATGTTTCTCTTGAAATTATCTTTTTTTCTTTGATTACAAATATTCGCATTATTAACCGGTACATCTGGTAAAAAACGGTTGCCAACCGGTGGTCTGTGGACCACTGGTGGTCCGTGAGGTCTGAAAGGTTGGCGACTGCTGGTTTAAAGAAACCTTTGGAGTAGTGGTCACCAACCGGTGGTCCATGAGGTCCAAAAGGTTGGTGACCACTGATTTAAGAGACTCTCTAACCCACAGGCTTTCCAGACATGCCTAGGGAATATAATCCCCAAAGTGCTGGTTTCCAACTTTCCCTAGGATATGAATAGCACAGGATTACCACAAAAAGGTGAAAGTGCTACAAAACCATGGTGAACTTAGTGATAGAGAATGACATGGAAAAAGAAAATGTCATGAGAATATAATGATTGATAGATATGACTTAATAATTTAAAATTTTTATAATTTAAAAAAATTTACTAATATGCATATGTGTGTATATGTGTCAAAATGGAAAATCTGTACATTTTAAAGATGAGCTTAAAAACAAATAACAAAAAGATAGACATAAATTCAATAATCACAGTAAAATCATTAAAAGCACAAAAAAGTACTTTATTATTACAAACATAAAATCCTAGACAGGATAATATAAACAATCTAGGATTATCCATTATACTTCAGGAAAGAAGGCAGATGAAAGGGAGAAGAAGGTTTCAAACGATACCTTTGTAAAATTTTACTTACTTTAAAGACATTCTGCCACTCTTATAAAAAACAAATTTATATCTCGAGAATTTAAAGAATGTTAGAGCTACCCTTAGGGATGGTATAAAAGGGAGCCCAAACCCTGATTCTCCATCCTTATTCTAAAAAATGCTCCTTACTGGTATGCTGGGCATAACTAAACAAGAGAAAATATAATTAGCTTTTTATGGGCTTGTTGGAAATAACCTATTAGAAGCAATTATTTAGCCAAAGGACAAGTAAAATCAGATCCTTCAGGGTTTTAATTGATGGAAAGAAGCAAAATTCTCAAGAAGACCATTAGTGAGTGCATGCATGGCTGACGCATAGCCAGTTCTCAGATGCTAGA
This sequence comes from Eptesicus fuscus, assembly GCF_027574615.1. NCBI lineage: Eukaryota > Metazoa > Chordata > Mammalia > Chiroptera > Vespertilionidae > Eptesicus > Eptesicus fuscus. The sequence goes on from NC_072478.1 coordinate 72,083,207, forward strand.
CCCTTTCGAAGGGTGGAGAAGCATTGCTGATGAGAGGGGTCCTAAAAAGAAATAGCTGGAAGATGCCATTTTTCCCAGATAAAACAAATGGGGGTCATAGGATAGTTCTGAAAGTCCTGTGTGGCTGAAGACCCTTAGTACATTGTCTGGAACTATGGCAATAAAGGTAGCTATTTTCTAAAGCTATCAGTTTAGGTATTGGGTTCTGCAGGTAAGAAAAAACATATGCTGTGTTCAGAATTTCAACAAGTCTTTCTTCCGTTGAAGATACTAAACGTTATTTCTTGGTTCCTCTATTAAAGAAATGATGCCATAATTACAAAAGGAAGGGACTACATGGATACAGAGCTGTGTTTATGGATTTTGAGGTCCAGTCACTCAACTTCTTACAGAGAATCTAGAAAAGACTGCATGCAGCTGGGAATTCTTAGAGTTGAAAAGTGGTAATTGTCACGAATTACCTTATGCAATTGCCAAGTTATATTCCTAAACAATGGTCCCACTTTGGAACTGTAACCACAAATTTCTTGTGCCTTTCCTGTAGAACACTTGAATATTATCATTTAACACTAGTTTGAAAGTTGCTGGATTGCAACCTGATTATATCTTGTTCATTTTAGTAATATTTTTTAAACCAATGCTCCAACATTTCCCCAAAAGACTTTGTATTGATGTGTTTTCATTTGTGCATAGCTTAATTCTTAATTTTATTCATAACCTTATACATTGAAAATTCTGTCATTCTTGAATGTGTGCATTATTTCTAGGGAATATTTTTTAAGTTAGTCCTGGATGTTACACTTTCCTTCTGCATGATATCTTGATTTGAAAGAAGCTAAATATTTTTCTCAAATGTTGTGAATTTTTTTCAAAGGGTTTATGCAGAAGTAAAATTTTCAGGTGAAGCAAAAAATAATCTTTTGATTAACAAAATAAGAAATGTGTATTCAATCAGTCAGAATCAACTAAAGTGAAGTCCTTGAAGGTCTGAGCATTTCTATCATTTCATGGAACATGCATAATTAACTGGCCCATTTAATTATGAGAGGATTTGGTTCATCCTATAAGGGCTGAAGCAGATGCTGTTTCACTGTGGTTAACTCCACAGTCCTACTATTGAAGCAAAGGACATTAAGAGTGTTTGTTCTTCACAATCATCCAAAACTGAAAATTGAATGACACTAAGACACTAATATTATCATTTAAGAAAACATGTTACGTCTATCTTAATTCCCCAAAATCAATGCCATAAAGTATAAACAAGTTAAAAAACCTCATATTCTAAGAAGAAATGACTTAGAATATTCTGAACACCAATTCATTTATTTCTCACAACATATCAATGAGGTGGGTAATTATTATCTCCATTTGACAAATGAAGAAATTGATTAATTGAATTAAAGTGGTTTCCCTGAGGTCACATAGATAATAAGCATCGGAGGTGCAATTAAAACCTGGGCCTAGATTAGCAACTACACCAGGGAGGAGTGCAATACGTGGAGCCCTTGACTCTCACTGCCTGGGATCAAACCTCAGCTTCACAACTCATTGTCTGTGTAATCTGGGCAACTCATTTATTTTCTGTATAACTCTTGAGATTCCCCAAATGCAAAATGAAGAGGATAATAATATAATGTATCTCATTGTGCTGTCTTCAAGCTGAATAAGAAAATGCATGTATAGTGCTCAGCACCATATATGGCACCTTCTATGGGCTCAGTGTTTACAGAACTAGGCATTCTCATAGAGAGAAGGATTTCCTGGTTCTGTCTGAGGAGAGTAAAGGAAACTACAGATGGAAAATGTTTGCTTGGAAATTTAGTCAACATAAATCGTAAGCAGCAACACATATTTATGGAATGTCTGATATTTTCCATTTATTTACAAGGACCTGGGGATATAAAAAAGAAAGACATTGCATCTGTATTCAAGTAAAGCATTCCCTGTCTGGTTGGAATTGAGGTAAATAATAAACAGAAAAATTTGAAATAAAAGCTATCAGTAAAGGAACTCACAGAGTCCTAAAATAACCAAGAAAGGGCTTCAGAATGGAACTTGGAAGATCACACCCAACTTTTCAGAAGTCTTCATGTAATTTTATATACTGAAAAAGGGTCTGAAGGGAATAGATGAAGGTGAAGACTTAACAAAGGGCCATGTAATAGAAGATAGTAAATGGCAACCTAAGAGTTTCAATTTTATCCTCTAAGCAGTAAGGATTCAATTAAATATTTTAAGCAGAAGATGGACACAATTATATGTACAATTAAAAGGCTCCTCCAAGGTTGGAGATGAGATGAAGATGCACTATATCAGCTAAATTAAGTTTGGCTGCGCTTAACAGAAAACACAAAATGGAGTGGCTAAGTATAAAGACAGGCAGACATGAGCTGGCATGGTGGCTCCACCATTGTCAGGGATCTGGTATCATTCTGTTTGTCATTCTTTTAGTGAATGGCTGAAATCCTCCACTTCAAGATGAAAACTGAACATCCAGTCATATTGCATCTACATCCCAGACATCAAAAATAAAGGTGGGGAGATTGACCCAGCAGAGCCAACTCCTTTCAAAGATCTTTCCAGGGACCCCACCTGACATTCTGTTTCATTTATTGGCTACTCCAACATGAAACAAAAGCTGTTATCACTGCTGCACTAAAGAATGTAGGGGCTCAGTTGCTATAAAAAGGGAAGGACAAAGTATTGAGTAGTTAACTAGATGCTCACATGAGGAACACTGTTAAGTGCTATTAAAATAATTAAGTTCTAATGAGAACTGGCACTAAGGTAATAGCTGTGAAAGTAAGTGGAGGAAATATACTATATTCTTACATTTACTTATAAAGTAATCCTGCTAAGAAAATAGCTATTTTTCCTATATTTTCCTTTTTCTTCCATACAAACATAAAAAATATTTATTTGATCCTGTTCCCTCCAAAATATCCTATAGGAATTTTATTTGAGATTACATCAACATTCTTTACTGATATCTGAAGAGAATTAGTACTTATGTGATAAGTCTTCCTATCTAACAATATGAAAGAGTCTCTGTCTAAATCTTGTTTTATGTGTTTAAAAATGTATAAGTTTCTTCAGATGGTTCTGGTGCCTAATTTAATAATATAATAACATTTAATATAATTTTTATAATTCTCTATATTCTAAATCATTCTTATTAATTTTTCTCATTACCATGTTTCAAAAAATATTGCTAGATAGAGAAAAAGTATTAACCTTTTTACATCTACCTTTTACCCAGCTATATTATAAAAATATATTGTTAATTCTAGCCTGTATTTCTGAAGTCTCTTGGTTTTTCTAGTGAGAAAAGTATATCATAGTAAAAAGAAATCTTTTAACTCTCCTTTTCCTCTCTGTATACTGTTCCTCTTATTCCTCTTTGTCTTACAGCATTCACTTGAACCTGCAATTCAATGTTGAAATGTAATGGGCATGTCTGTATTTCTTGTGTTTGCTTTTTATTAAAATATTTTGGCAATTCATCGTTTAAAATTTAAATTGCTGTTTTCCAATTTAAAAATAATAGTATTCATACACAAGTTTTATACTCTTTTTCTGTTCCTTTGGGTATCTTTTTTACAAATAGTTGCTGAATATATTAAATGCCTTAAAGCATTTAATGACTGAATTTTATTTTCTCAGTCATTTTGTTAATGAAATTCATTATTATGACATATTCCTGATGAAATAGGAATTTTTTAGGGGTGAAATAGGCAAATTTAGGGAATTTTTAAAATTAAGGGGGTCCATGGAAAAAACACAGGGCTACAGAGTTGCAAAAGGGTACATTTCCATAAGACAAGGGAGCAGGGAGCCAACAGAAGTTACATTTCCATAAGACAAGGAAGTTGGGAGAGACATCAGTTACATTACCATAAGATAAGGAAACTGGGAGTAGCAAAAGGTCTATATTTATAAAATAAAAAAGGAGGAAGAAAGCCCAGAGGGAATAGGAGAACAATGAGGGAGGAGGGCCTCACATGTCCCATGTGAGGTTTGATCTTTGAGCTCAGGTGTTGCTATAGTGACCAAATCAAAGAGAATATTCACCAATCTGAGGGGATATCAGGACACAGGGACTTACAGATTTATAGACCATGGAAAAAGGAACTTAGTGGGACTCTTTCCCCCTCCCCAAGTGGGAGTCTGTGCTGTGAGATTCTTTCCCCCTCCCCATGTGGGAGTCTGTGCTTGTTCTTCAATAAATTTCCACCTTTGCTATACCATCTTGCGTCTGTGGTTTCATAATTCAACTCCAATGGACAAAGAATCCGGGGAAGCTATCCTGCCCAGGGTAACACCACATGTTCCAATCCATAAATCCTGTATCACTGATATTTAAACTATTCTTGCATTCCTGGAGTAAATGCCGATAGCTCAAAGATTATTTTTCTTTTCATATGTTGCTGAATTCTTTTTACTTAAATTTCTAATCTATTTTCATATGTGACTTTTGGCCTATAGATTTTTTAAACTATCTTTATTGCATTTTGTGTTATTTAATGCTAACCTTATAAAGTAATTAGGGAATTTTCTATCATGCTCTATGATGTAGATTAAATTAAATAACAGTGGAATTATCTGTTCCTTTAAATTTGAAAATGGTGAAGCAATATGATCTTCATGCCTTTTCCAATGATAGGTTTGTCTGTCTGTTTGGTTGTTGGTTAATCCTCACATAGGATATTTTTCCATTGATTTTTAGAGAGAGTGGAAAGGAGGGGAAGAGACAGAGAGAAAGAAACATCGATGTGAGAGAGACACATCAAGTGGTTTCCTCCTGAATGGGCCCCATGGGCTGATGCTCTATCTACTAAGTCAAACCGGCTAGGGCTCCAATAGTAGGTTTTAATGACCTTTCCAGCATCTTCTCTGATGATTGACCTAATCAAACCCAAGCAATGACTAGAATTTCAGGAGCTACTGGACTTTAAAGAACATGTAGGTTTGGGCAAGTAAAGACCAGAGCTAGGAATGACTACTCAGACCTTTACAAATCCTTGGGCAAGGGCATGGTCAGGAGTCATTAAAATGGCTGATAAAATTGTCTATCAGCCTGGGAAAATATTAGTCAGATCAGACCGAAAGAAATGTTAAAAAATAAAAACGACTATGACCTTTCTTGCATACTCATGCTCATGAAATAAGAATTATATACCTGCATTCATTATTAACACTACCTAAGTTAGATAACCAACTTACAGAGCTCCTAACCTTCCTTCTGTCTGCTAAGCCAGGGTTTTTTCCATTGTTTATAAGACACCTCACCACACATACAACTGCACGTGTACAGCACATACACACTTTGCCACTAATAGGATGTTATTTTGGAATAAAATGTCTATTGTTAGACCCTAAAGATTTCCAAGTCAACAAACTACTGTCACATAATAGCTAAAATAGATTCAGTGTCACATTTGAGAGTTATTTTAAAACTTAAATAAGAATAATATAAATCCTACTAGAGGCCCGATGCATGAAATTCATGCAGAGTAGGCCTTCCTTCCCCCAGCTGCCAGCATTGGCTTCCCTCTGCCACCTGGGGACCCGGGCTTCCCTCCAGCTGCCGGCAGGCACCCGGGACCCGGGCTTCCCTCTGGCACCGTCTGGAATGACATCCGGTCTACTTAGAATATTACCCTTTTATTATTATAGATATCCCTTTGTTCGTTTGTTTTCCTCTCCTTAGTCTCATGCCAGTCTCATTTCCTCAGCTACATTACCGAATATGCCCTGCCTATTTACATTGATAGGCACAAGGTTTATATGCATAAGCCATAAGAAACAAAGGATGAGGTGACATCTGTGAACATCTGAGGTCTCAGCTGTGTACATAACTGGTTTGCTGCAATTTTTACCAATTGACAAGTTGTTTGACTAAAACAGTAAATCAATTCAGTCAAGTTGGTTACACAGTAAAAGTGTTGAGGCTTTCTACAAAGAATCAACCCCTATGCTACAGAAAATGAAAGTATTGTCAATGTCCACCCAGAGCCATAAACTCCCTAGAAAGTGGGACTGTGTTCTGAAGGCACTTCTGCAGCCATAATGAGATTTGTAGAAATAGAGACTATGGCTACATTATCTTTCTTTTTTAAAATTAAATTTATTAGGGTAACATTGGTTCGTAGGGTCATATAGGTTTCAGGTGTACATTTCTTTGAACATTATCTCTATATTGCATTGTGTGCCCACCACCCAAAGTCACATTATCTTCTGTCACCATATAGCTGGCCCCTTTTACTCTCCACTATTCCCCCACCCCCTTCTCTCTGGTAACCACCATGCTGTTGTCTGTGTCTATGAGTTTCATTGCAGAAGCCAAGTTTTCCAAACCTTAATCCTTTGATGTAGCCATTAATACTAAATCTGTCTAGAGAACATGATAATCATTTTTATCTAGGGAAATTTATACAAGAAACTAAAAATTAACATTTTAAATACTCTATTGTGCCAAGAATTGTTCTAAGATTATATTTATTAACTCACTAAGCCCTCACAAGAGCACTATTTGGTATGTATGTCTGTATATGTCATTATTATCATTATGGTTCATATTTTATAAATGAAGAATTTATAAAAAGATCATTTAGCAAATCACTTGAATGAGGAGTCAAGCCCAGCCAGCCTGTCTTGAGTTTGCTACATTACTATATTACTATATTACTTGTTTTTGTAGACAATAAAAAGTAGTCAAACAATTAAAAGGTTTACCAACACTTAAAAGTTTCTGAAACCTTCCTTTGTATTAACTGCTAATGCAATGAAAGCAAAATCTCTAACAAAACAGTAATAACAGTGGTAACAAACTCCACTTCAGAAAACATAAAGAGCATTTTGGCTAAGCATGAAGACTTTAAAAACAATTTTAGCAATCATCTCAAAGCATAGTAATACTTCCAATATTAATGCAATCACATTTCGCAGCTATCACCAACAGTCTGTGCATAGTGAATGGGTTTTTACTGCCCATCTCAAGCCAACCAGGGAATTAAGTATCAGGCCCGCATTATTCAAAGAAAAAAATCCACTTTAACTATTCCTGTAACCCTTCCTCTCTGCAGGTAAAGGTGTTAGATTTTATTTTCTAAGAAGTAAAATAGATTTTTCAAAGTGGCTCAACCCTATAGCAATAAACATGGTTGCTGTAGCTTCACAACATGCCTCAATACCCCTTTCAGTTGGTGAGACCTGCATTCCACAAGCAGATGGAAGTTATTTACCTTACACCCCCACTGTTTGGTCTGGAGTTTGGCCAATTTGTCGCTCATCGTCAGCTTCTCAAGTTTACTGACCTCATTGTAAGCCTCAGGTCTTCTGAGTGTTTGTTTTGCCCGTCATATTTCATAATTTTGGCCAAGATCTGCAAAGAAATTTTATATTTATTAGGCAAGAGTAAGCCTCCCAAACTGAATGAATTTATCTTAAAAGGGTGCCTCAATTAGGGCTTTCTTAATGAATAAAACTATAGTTCTGTGGGTCTGGATTGCTCAGAGACTGTAAGAACAGGATGGGAATGGAAGGAACAGCAAAGGAAAACACGAAGAACAGTAAAAAGAGGAGGAAGAATTGAAACAAACACAGAGGGACAGGGATGAGGTGGGGGAGAAAGCAGCATGTGTTAAATGTATAAACGTGTGTGGCATAGGTAAGTGCTGAGGAAAATAAGAACCAATGAATAAGATATTATTTTCTCACTAAAATTTTTTTACATTCTACATACCTGATATGCACTTGAATAGCATTAAGTGATAAAGATTTCTTTTATTAGAGGCACCATATAGATATGCATCGTTATGCATATACTAGAGGCCCAGTGCATGAAAATTCATGCACATGGGGGGTTCCTCAGCCCAGCCTGCACCTTCTCACAGTCTGGGACCCTTGGGGGATGCCCACCTGCTGGCTTAGGTCTGCTCCCCGAGAACAGATGATCTAAAAAGAAATAATCATATCCTTGGGTAAGGACTTTTTTTTAAAGTAATGGTCACATGAAAATTCACTGCCAGCAGAGCTGAGAGAACTGGGGGACTCTGGCCGCAGGCAGGGCTGAGGGGACTGGGCGCCGCCATCTTGCAGCTGTGGGTGTCTCCATCTTGTGAGGGTGTGACGGTCAATTAGCATATTCCCTCTTTATTATATAGGATTGTGAATTCAATTATAAAGCTGCACTGGATCACCTGTTTATTTGGATTTATTTGTGCCATTATTATCTTAAGAGCAGGAATGAAATAGAAATAAATGTATTTGTTCAGTTATTTAATGATTTTATTTAACAATTTTATAATGATTTGTGCTAAAATATCATTTTCCTCATATGTCTCATTTGAGGAAATGAAAATTTAACTTTATATACTAGTATTAGAGGGGGAAAGTTGTGTTTATTTTAAAAATTCAATATACAGTTTTTGGAAATAGAGTAAGAAATAAGATTCCTCGATGCAGTAATTGTGATTTCTCATAATTAAACACATATACTTAAAGGATATTTTCTTGGTAACTTTCTTCTCTTTTGCTCTCTCTAAGCAATGTCATTCAGCTTCACAACTTCAGTTCTCACTTTACTGGGCAATTTAAGTCTTCTCTCTAGGCCTTGTGCTCTACGCATAAACCAAAACTGTTACCTAAAATCTCCCTCCTACATAAAATCAATGATGTCAATTTATTCAATATTCTTCTACAAGACAATCTGACAGCATTACCCTTCTGTTAAAAAATAAATAAACTTATAATGAATCACTATTATGAAAGATTATTAAATCTAAACTCTCCATTTTATCAGTTAAGATTTTTCAATTTTAGGTCCAGGCTATTTTTTCAAATTTATTACCATCACTATCTGTCATGTACACTATATTCCACACAATCTGATCTTGCCATTTGTCATAGATATCTTTCCCTGTACCTGATCACCTTTATTTCCTACTGTAGCCATAGAGGTGTGCTATTCATATCTCTTTAAGACAACCTGCTACAGGGGGCAGAGTTAACCCCTAGCTTGTAGCAGCCAGCCCTGTGGATGCTGAGGCCACACTTCCACTGGGCTATCCTGGCCAGTGACTGAGCACAGCAGGTTATAAGTACTAGCCCATTCCTGCCCTATACAGTATTTCTCAAATAGGCAACTTTAGTTCGAGAACAACCACACTGCCTGAGACTTTCTCAGAACTATGCTGTTGTCTGGAGCTCTTCCTCTCTCCTATGAAAAGGTACTGAGACACTCACGTAGTCTGATTTTGCATCTTCACTCTATTTTTCTTATTTCCCCCAGTAAATTGCTAGCATGAATAGTCCCATTTAGGTGTCTGCTTCTCAAGGATACTCTTCTCATCCTTCAAGATCAAATTCAAATGCTATTCATCAGCAATTCTCCAGTGAACTATCTGAGAGTAGCTACTTTTCCCTCTGATGTCTCATATCCTTTCATTTCTATTTTCATGCTATTTTGCTTCTTTTTAAATTTATGAATAGGACATGTTGAATACTAAAGTAAAATAAGCCTTGCTTTGCAATCACTTAAAGGCAATTATCACTATTATAAGCAGAGGCCAAGGTTTAGAAAGGAGAGGATTGATGAGCTTAGCTTGAAAAAACCTAGGTAAACATAAAGCTAATCTGAATATCATAACCATTCATTCACATTTGACATTCTCCTGGATGGTAATATGATGGTATGATTACCCATAAGATATTTTTAATTTAGTCTTCAGGGAAAATTGACATTCCAAGGATCAATAACAAATCAATCCTATGGATTCCCATTCTCTTTACACTTGTTGATATAGTCCTGGCAGTACCTGTGCTCTACTTTGAGACTGACAATACAAGACTATAATCATTTTGGACATGAAAAATATCTAAATATGAATCCAGATATTTTATTATGATAGACCTACAGCTTGGTGCTCTTATTATAATACAAGTTTTATAATATGGTCTCACCTGCACTCAAGGAGTTTCATATTTCTTATTCTCTCCCACAGATTCTATTCAAAAAGCAGAAGAATTCAGTTTTGTGGTAGAATTACAGCTGCTGCTGTTGCTGTTGGGACACTAAACTGCCATTGCTGCTACCACAATTATAATAATCAATTCAACATTTACTATGTGTTATCTGACATGCATTGTTTCTAATTTTTATAACTGTCTTACAAGACAAGTTGTATTATGCCCAGTTTACCATTTTAAATCTGAAGACTAAATATTCTTAGTCTTGATTCTTGGTAGAATAAGAAGAAAAGCAGGATTATCCTTAGGATTTCATAGAATGGTGCAAGACTGTATTAGTCATCTTAAAAAGTCATGTTGAGTCTTTGCTTTTATGGTTCACATTCCAGATATTGATTTAACTTTTTCCAAACACCTAGTATGCACTACCTCCAATGCTAGAAGCTGAAAGCACAAAAATAAATAATTCATGTCTGTGTTCACAAGGAGTTTCTAGTTTATTGAGGGAGACAAATGAGTTAACAAAAATAGTGATCTGAGACAAATGTTTATGTAAGAGGCATGCACAGTTTCTTTATTACATAATAGAGAAAACTAATACACCTCCTTGAGAATGTGATGCATGAGATGAACCTTGAAGGATGAAAAGTATTAGCCAGGCAGGGAAGGTATTCCTAGAAGAGATATGGCACACCCAAATATCTTCCAAGGAACTAGAAGCAGCTTACTCTGGTCAGATCAGACATCTGAAGACTGGGAGGGGTGGTGAGGGAGTTGATGAGGATTCAGGAAAAGGACTGGACAGGTAAATAGATGACAGATCATGAAAGTCTGGGTAATTTATGCTAAGGAATTTGTACTTCAACCTTGGAGGATTTCTAGTTTGGGAATGACATAAGATTCATTGTTTAGAAAGCACTGGCTGTAGTGCATAGAATTTATTGAAGAAAGGACAAGGCCATTCATCAACAGGAAGACAAATTGCAGCTCATCGCAGTAACCTAGGTGAGCAAAGATGATAGTCTGCGCAAATTGATGGAAAGACTTATAAGCTTAAAAAGTTTAAAATTGATCAGAATTGTAGGCTAGATAGGTATGAGAGAAAGGATAAGTCTCATTTTTTGGCTTTGGGAAAAGATGGTGCCATGCTCTGAAATGGCAAGTCAGGAAAAAAGAACCTTTGTAGCAAGGGTTGTTGGATAATGCTGAATGTAGATTTTGACATACTGATATTGAAGAACGAATGAGGTTGGTTGCATAGGGCCTGTAGCGAGTGTGTGTGTGTGTGTGTGTGTGTGTGTGTGTGTGTGTGTGTGAGAGAGAGAGAGAGAGAGAGAGAGAGAGAGAGAGAGAGAGGCTAAGAAAAGACATCTGGATTAGTGATATAAACTTGAGTCGCCTCCTAAGTATGATCTAAGATCACCTTTTCTAAGAAGAGAAAAAAGATGAGCAAAGAAGGTGTAGAGAAGGGAAAGGAAAGGTAGTGTAGGGAAAGAACAGGAAGGAAAAGGAAAAGGATAGAGGGTTGGGAAATTCCAACATTGAAGTGTCTTGAGAAGGAGTTTTAGAAGGATATATTCAAAGATTCAAAGGGAAATGGGAAAATGTGGTGTCAAGGAATCTGGAGAGGGAATGATTTCCTCAATCTCAGGCAACGTGAACCCATTCTTGAGAGCTAATAAAATACCTAGTAAATTGTAAATGCAATAAAGTATATGGAGAGGATGGCAAGTAGAAGAATCCTGACTATAAAGATAGTTTTGGCTGAATTCACTAAGACTTTGAAACAATCTGAAAATCATGAAAGTAAGATTTCAAACTAATTTGTATTGCATAGAGCACTGTGGCTACCACTTCAGTTCTGTCAGTTTTAGAACAGTTCCTTCTTTTTTTCAAATTTTTTAAAATTTCTTTATTGATTAAGGTGTCACATATTTGTCCTCATCCCCCCATTCCCATCCCACACCCCTCCCCACGCATGCCCCCACCCCCCTGTTGTCCTTAACCACTGCTTAGGCTCATATGCATGCACACAAGTCCTTTGGTTGATTTCTCCCCTTTACCCCCACCCTCTTCACCCTCCCTCTGAGGCCCGACAGTCTGATCCATGCCTCCTTGTTTCTGGGTCTGTTCTTGTTCATCAGTCTATGTTGTTCATTATTTCCCATAGATGAGTGAGATCATGTGCTAATAGAAATACACTTATAAGAACTGAAAATGAGAAAAGCAATAATGGTTATGCTGACAGGCAAATGAGTCAGTCTGTAGTGAGTTTCTTTCTGGGCCAACAGTTCTTTTGAGACCCAACTTCAATGTCAAACAGTTCCTTATGTGTACATGTCAGCAATGACATTTCAGTTTCTTCTTGATATTGCTCATTGCTTTTAGGTTGGCAAAACTTTAAATCTTCACAATTTCACTTAGAAATATCCTAAAATTTAGATGGAATTTTTATATCAGAAATAGGCTGACCGGTGAAAGTACAGATAAACAGACACAAACTTTTAAGGGCACCTTAGCTTCTGTTTGATTTCATGTTTTCAATGACCTATACATATGCTTTCTCTTTCTCAGTACTAGGGGAAGCAACTGTCCCAGACCTTCCAATATTGAGCATTTAGGTTCAGTGTCCTGGAAAATCACTCAGTCCCAGGTAAACCAGGACAGGCAGCCACCCAGCGCTGATAGGCTGTTCCACAGCAGAAATATTGCGCCTACATGATAGAAATCTGGACTGACCACTCAGTTAAGAGCGCAGAAAATTAACACCAAAAAGTAATCCTCAATAAAGAAAATCAAATGAAAAGCAAATAAATGAAAAATAGGAGTTTAGTTTAAAATTGTGAGAATTGATCAAGCCACTGATAATTATGCCAAGTATTTGGGCAAGAAAAAGTAAGAAAAGTGGAAGTTTTTCTCCCCGCCCCCACCCCGCCCCCCCTCCCCCCCAGTTGGGCAGAATGATAAAACAGAGACAAGATCCATCATGGTGTTTTTGTTATTCTTTTTCAGCTTTATGTATCTTAAATGATCTCTTTAATTCTCATGACAAATGGTTATTTAATCTTTATAATTTTCTTCAAATCTGTCAAATACTCCATATTATTTTATTAGGGTTTTTTTCTGTTTTCAACTCATATTCTAGGTGAGATATCAAAAAAACAATGTGATATGACCTTCCTCAGATCAACAGACATGGGATCCCAGGTGCTAACAATGAGATGGCAAGATAATTAAAGCTAAATAGAAACAGATCTCTTTTCTTTCAGGCTATAGATATAACAATAGAGATGACAATATTTCCATTAGGATAGTGAACAATTAGCTACTTTCCAAGTATTCATAACCTCTCAAGACCTACCTATAAAGCTTAACCTAACATTGTAAGCAACTAAATAATTTTTATTAAAAGATATTCAGAGATTTCAATGGGAAGGAAAATATCTTCTCAATCATTACATATCAGTAAGTACATCTGATTCCTTTTAAACCAGTAGAATAACCCATACTTCCATGGTTACTTAGCCTACCTGAATGAGCAGCCTTCCTTATGAAATATTATACCTCCCAATAAATGTTACAAAATACAGACACTTTTTTCATTTGCAAAACTTGCAGCTAAATAGAAAGGGAGGTGTTTTTTTCTCAAAAGTATCTTTTCTGTATGTTCTTCTTTGGATCCTGAGCATGGACTGAGATTCATTGTATTCTAAATTTGAGAGCCTAAATAATGTGCTTAAAAATTGCTTTTCTTCAGCCTCTTGAATTGCTTCCCAAACTTAATTTATCCCCTTCAGTACAAATTTATACAGTAAGTATTCAAAATTTAGTTTCCTGTTAACACAGCTAATTAGACAAAACACCAGAGCATATGACAGAAACTATTAGAGATGAAATTACATTTCTACTTTAAGTCCTCCCAAATAAACTAAAATGTCATTATCTTTTATTCCCATTTTCCCTTTGTTAAAATCTGAGCTAATTTAATTTCACATGGTCAGGTTTTAATTTATTTTTTTGCTCTACAATGTTTATTCTCCATTTACATCTTTGTTCATACCACATTGCAGAGAAGTAACTGAATAAAGAAAATCTTATATTGGAACAACTGTTTCAAAGATGATTTCTGTGTAATAATTTAGTTACCATTTACTGAACATGGATTTTTTGGCACTGGGGATACACTGGTGAATAAAAATAGCAAAATCCTTGTTCTTATTTTACTTATATTCACATGCATTCAGGTGTAGAGGGATAAACAATAAAAAGCAAACAATTAAATGTTTAACCCAGACCTGAAGAAAATAAATTTGAGCCCAACCGGTGTGGCTCAGTGATTGAGCATTGATCTATGAACCAGGGGGTCACGGTTCGATTCCTGGTCAGGGAACATGCCCTGGTTGTAGGCTCGATCCCCATTGGGGATGTGCAGGAAGCAGCCAATGAATGATTCTCTTTCAACATTGATGTTTCTGTCTCTCTCTACCTCTCCCTTCCTCTCTGAAATCAATAAAAATATATTTTAAAAGAATAAGTTTGAATCTGTGGTAAAGAGGAGAACCTCTAGATTGGTTGATTAGGAAATCTGAAACCTAAAACGCTAGAAGGAAGCAGCCATACATCCGAAGGTATGGTTAGAGAATTTAGAGAGGGAGAAGAACATGTAAGCCACTAACTAGTAAGTTGAGGAGGGGAGTATTAGAGCGAGAATGGAATTTAAGGAAGAATAGGAATATTCAGGAACCAAATTGTTTTAACACTGCAAGTTATATTAAGGGGCTTGGACTTTATTCTAAAAGCAGTGCAGCCATTGGTAGGAGGCAGGAAAAGAATGACTAAATAATTCAGGTTTTAATGATCTCTCCCCATTGTTACTTGGAGATTGGACTCTAGGGGAGAAAAAGGGGGCAGCAAAAAGACAGTTTGAAAGATAATTTAATAGCCCAGCAAAGAAAATTGTGAATAGAACTGGGATGCTGTTAAATAAAGCTAATCAGACTCAATATGGTGTTTTCTTTTTCTCTTTTGGAAGGCTAAACCTATTGAATTTGCTGGTGACTTGGTAGTTCATCATGGGTAATGATTTTTTAAAAAATAAGGGAAAAAAATCAAGGATTATTTTTGTTTTTCTGCCTGAGCAACAGGGTAGAGAGTTAGCTTATCAACAGAGACAGTAAAGTTGGTAGGGATTAGAGAATCAGGACCATGTCAGTGTGAACTGCCTAGGAGACATCTAAGTGGAGGTTGGATACAGGATTTCTCTCTTCAGTAAAGAAAGTGTTATAAAAAGAAGAACAAAGAGAAGAAAATGTTTCAGGTTTGGAGGAATGAATAACTCCTTGGAATTCTGGGGAAAGGAGAAGCATGGGCACCGAGCAGTTAAGCACTTTGGAAACAGTGGTCATCCTAGCAAGAGCATTTTCAGTGGGTGGCAGGGCTGGAATCCTGATTGGAGTGGATTGAAGCAAGAATAGAGTTTGGAGGAGACAGTGACCACTGTGGTTTTAACTTGTTTCCTGACACTGAGTACCTTTTCCAGTGCTTATTGATAATGTATATATTTTTTAATGAAGTGTCTATTCAAATCTTTTGCCCATTTTGAGAGGTTGTTTTTCATTTTATTAATGAGTGGTAGGAGTTATTTACATATTCTTGATACAAGTTCTTCATGAGATAAAGGTTTTGCAAACATTTTCCCAGGCTATGACTTCTTATCTTATTAACTAGAGGCCCAATGCACGAAATTTGTGCACGTGGGGGGGGGGGGGTATCCTCAGCCCAGCCTGCACCCTCTCCAATCTGGGACCCCTCGAGGGATGTCCGACTGGGATCGGGCCTAAACGGGCAGTTGGATATCCCTCTCACAATCCAGGACTGCTGGCTCCCAACTGCTCCCCTGCCAGCCTGTTTGCCCCTAACTGCCCTCCCCTGCAGGCCTGGTCCCCCCCAACTGCTCTCCCCTGCAAGCCTGGGACCCCCCCAACTGCCCTTCCCTGCAGGACTGGTCACTCCCAACTTCCCTCCTCTGCCAGCCTGGTCACCCCTAACTGCGCTCCCCTGCAGGCTTGATCACCCCAACTGCCCTCCCTTGCAGGCCTGGTCCCTCCCAACTGCCCTCCCCTGCTGGACATCTTGTGGTGTCCATCTTGTGTCCACATGGGGGCAGCCATCTTGTATCTTGGAGTGAAGGTCAATTTGCATATTACTCTTTTATTAGATAGGATAGAGACCTGGTGCCCGGGTGGCAGTCAGCTAGTTTGCCCTGAAAGGTGTACTGGATCAGGGTGGGGGTTCCCTTGGGGCATGGGGCAGCCTGGGCAAGGGGCCTATGGTGGTTTGCAGGCAGGCCACGCCCCATGGCGACTCAAGAGGAGGCCCTGGTATCTGGGATTTATTTATCGTCTATAATTGAAACTTTGTAGCCTTGAGTGGAGCCAAGATTCCTGCTTGCTCCATGGCCACAGCCATTTTTGTTGGAGTTTATTTATCTTCTATAATTGAAACTTTGTAGCCTTGAGTGGAGGCCTTGGCTGGCCAGGGTGCACCAGAAGCTTGGCTTCCTCCATCGCCAGGGAAATCCAAGCCTCCTGCTTGCTCTGTGGCTGCAGCCATCTTGGTTGGGGTTAATTTGCATACTTGCTCCTGATTGGCTGGTGGGCATGGCTAGTGGGTGTAGCAGAGTGCTGGTTAATTTGCATATTACTCTTTTATTAAATAGGATGGTGTCCCTTGAAAAGCAAAATACCTTAATTTGATGAAGTCCAATTTATCAAATTTTTCCTAACTACAAGTTAGTGCTTTTTGCTAGAACTATCTAGGAAATCCTTGCTTATCCTTAGTTTATGAAAATATTGTTTTCTTCTAGAAGTTTTATGGTCCTACTTTCATTAGGTACTTATTTCATTCATCCCTGCTAATTATATCTATTTTTATCTATCAGCTTATTTATCTACTTCTAACAATCTATATGTTCTTCTTGGTTACTTATGCTTCTAATATATTTTGTAGCACTAAGTTTGCTTTATCTTCAAGCTTTTTATATGTTATATGAACAACATATTGTTGGAGCTTGATTTCATCTATTTAGGCATCACTGTCTTTTAATTGGTGGTTTTAACCTTTATGCATATATTTTAATGACATGATATTGGTACTTCAGATATGAACTTTTTTACATTTTATATATTTTCTTATTCAGTTATCCCCCTTTCTTTTCTGATTTCTGTTGGATAGTTAATTTTATTGTTTTAATTCTTATATACTAGAAGCCCAATGCATGAAGATTCATGCAAGAATGGGCCTTCCTTTCCCTGGCTACTGAACTGCCTTTCTGCTCCAGCCACGGAGCCACCTCTTTCTGCTCAGGCCCCGCCTTCCCACGTTTCCCAGGGGCCCTGAGCGGCTGGGGTGGTGCAGAACGCCCCCCCACCCCCTGCTGCTCAGCACCTGCGTATGCAAATTAACCAACCATCTTTGTTGGGTTAATTTGCATACTCACTCCTGATTGCCTGGTGGGCATCATGAAGGTACAGTCAATTTGCATCTTTCTCTTTTATTAGTGTGGAAGATACTATTTTTCCTTTTTGTTGGCTATTTTTAACATAAACCTATGATTATATTTATTTCTTAAAAGTGTTAATATCTGCATTGATTCCCTAACCAGACATATTCTTTACTCACGCTCATATCTTTTAAGTCACCAAAGTCTCAAGTTTATAATATCTAGACCCCTTGGAATATGTGTTCTCTTTACTTCTTTTATTTGGTCTTAGTTTGGTTGTTTGTTTGTTTGTTTTAATAAACCTTTATTGTTCAGATTATTAAAATTGTTCCTCTTTTCCCCCCCCATAGTTCTTCTCCACCCACTTCCCACCCCACCCTCTGCCCGTACCCCACCCCCACCACTGTCTTCATCCATAGGTGTACGATTTTTGTCCAGTCTCTTCCCGCGCCCCCTTGACACCCATTTTCCCCTGAGAATTGTCAATCCACTTCCTTTCTATGCCCCTGATTCTATTATATTCATCAGTTTATTCTGTTCATCAGATTTTTTATTCACTTGATTTTTAGATTCACTTGTTGATAGATGTGTACTTGTTGTTTATAATTTTTATCTTTACCTTTTTCTTCCTCCTCCTCTTCTTAAAGAATACCTTTCAGCATTTCATATAATACTGGTTTGGCGGTGATGAACTCCTTTTGCTTTTTCTTATCTGTGAAGCTCTTTATCTGACCTTCAATTCTGAATGATAGCTTTGCTGGTAGAGTAATCTTGGTTGTAGGTTCTTGCTATTCATCACTTTGAATATTTCTTTCCACTCTCGTCTGGCCTGCATAGTTTCTGTTGAGAAATCGGCTGACACTCACATGGGTACTCCCTTGTAGGTAACTGTTTTTCTCTTGCTGCTTTTAATATTCTCTCTTTGTCTTTTGCCCTTGGCATTTTAATTATGATGTATCTTGGTGTGGTCCTCTTTGGATTCCTTTGTTTGGGGTTCTCTGTGCTTCCTGGACTTGTGAGTCTATTTCTTTCACCAGGTGGGGGAAGTTTTCTGTCATTATTTCTTCAAATAGGTTTTCATTATCTTGCTCTCTCTCTTCTTCTGGCACCCCCATAATTCGGTTGTTGGTATGCTTGAAGTTGTCCCAGAGGCTCCTTAGACTATCTTCATATTTTTGGATTCTTTTTTCTTTTTGCTTTTCCAGTTGGGTGTTTTTTGCTTCTTTGTATTTCAAATCTTTGACTGGATTCTTGTGGTCCTCTAGTCTGCTGTTGGATCTCTGTATAATATTTTTTATTTCAGTCAGTGTATGTTTAATTTCTAGTTGGTCCTTTTTCATATCCTCGAGGGTCTCGCTAAATTTATGAGCCTTTTCTAGAAAATTCATGAAAAACCTTATAACTGTGGATTTGAACTCTATATTCAGTCATTTGCTTTCCTCCATTTCTTTCATTTGTGACCTGTTTCTTTGTCTCCACATTTTGGCTGCTTCCCTGAGTTGATAGAGTGGCTTTGTGTGGTAGGTGTCCTATAGGGCCCAGTGGCTCAGCCTCCCCAGTCACCTGATGTGGACACTCTTGGTGCACTCCTTTGTGGGCTGTGGGAACAGTCTTGTTGTAGTTAAGCCTTGATTGTTGTTGGTATCACTGGGAAGAATTTATCTCCAGGCCAATTGGCTGTGAGGATCAGCTGTGGCTATGATGGGAGAACTTCTGTGCTGGAGACACCCTTATGAGACAAGATTTGCTTCAGTGGGGCTTTGGTGCTCAATGAGTCTGCCCCCTGAGTGTGTCCCTTATGGATCTGAGGAGTTGTAATCTGGATGGTCCTACTCTGACCCCTGGGTAAACTGGCTCTTGGATCTCCAAGGAGGTGCTAATTTCGCCTCTGCCTGAGGCCACCCAGCAGGAGCTACGGAGAGATCTGCAGATTCCTCTTCTTTGTTTGGGTTTTGGAGGTGCCCAGATGAGGCCCAGCTGTGAAGCAATGCAAGCTGCTATGGGGCCTTGGGCCTTCTTTTGGATGTTCTGGGTCTCACTGACTCAGCTGCAGTTTGTTAAGTAAGTTTAGAATTCAAAGGGCCAGGCCATTCATATGCAAAAGCCTCTGTGCTCAATTTGGATGGGGTGGAGTCTCAGGGCAGAGAAAACAGCAATGGCTTCGTGGGGTGGGATCTCAGGGCAGAGCAAACAGCAATGGCTTCCCATCAGCCCTGCCCTAAGAGGCCCCTGGGTCTCAGTGTCCTGCAGTAATCGCTGTAAGCACCTCTAAGAGAAAGCTGCTCTCGAGTTTTGCCCGCTGCCAGACAGTCCAGTTTCTCCTTGAATGAGTCTGGGTCCCCAGAATCTCACCCAGAACTGGAGTTCAGAGCAGTTAGGAGCTTGTGTCTCCCTCCCAATTGAGAAAGCCAGCCACATACTCAGTTTCCAGCCCTCTCCATGCGCGCACCTCCATACCTCTGGCTTTTGCAGCTCCTCTGAGTCTCAGTGTGCTTTTCTCTTTCCTTCTAGTTATAGAATTTCCACTCAGCCAGCCTTCCTGTGGTTCTGGATGATGTCTGTTTTGTCTTTTAGTTGTAGTTTTGAAATTGTTGAGTGAGGCAGCAGTTCAGATGTTTACCTATGCCACCATCTTGGTCTCTCCTATTTGGTCTTAGTTTTGTTTGTTCACTTATTGTTCGGTGTGGTAGAATAATAAGCTTCACACAGACATTTTCTCACTTATAATTTCTTACAGTAGCTCTAGAATCTTTCTCTTCTTACATGGAACTTCTTCCAAAAGGGTTTTTGATGTGGATGTTTGCATGCCTGTACGTATTTTTATTATACACTAACATTTGAATAAAAATGTGGTCAAATATAAAATTCTAAGTTCAAATTACTATTTTACTTTAAAATATCATTTTATTGTCATGTTATCTTTATTAAATCATGGCACTCATGCCCTAGCCAGTTTGGCTCAGCAAATAGAGTATCAGCCAGTGGACTGAAGGATCCTGGGTTCGGTTTGATTCTCGTCAAGGGCACATACCTCAGTTTCAGGCTCGATTCTGGCCCTACTTTGTGTGCATGCAGGAGGCAACCAATCGATGTGTCTCTCTCACATCCATGTTTCTCTTCCTCTATCTCTCCCCCTCCCTTATACTCTCTCTAAAAGTCAATGGGAAAATGTCCTGTGGTGAGGATTAACAAAACAAAACAAACAAAAAAATCATGGCACTTACCTCTCTGCAGTTTCGCCTCCTGATTTTTGGCCATTCTAGTCCTTGTTACTGTAGCAGTTTTCCAATCCATTTAAAAGGATAATTTTGCATTTTATCTGGCTTTTTAGTTGTTCTTAGTAGGAATGATATTCTGCTGCCAGGTAGTCAAAAATACCTCAAACATAACTGTATTCATTTTCTTTTAAATTGTGTTTTAAGTAATTAAAATATTTGACTAATTTGCTTGTAAATATTTCTTTGAACTTGTCTGCATGTCATATTTTTATATAAAGTATTTTCATGTTTGTCATTTCCTAACCATTTTGTTTTCCTTTTTGAACGAGTGAAGTAATTTTAACCTTTCTGTGGTTAAAAACAGCCTCCTAAGTCTGCCCTGATTTTTAGTTACAGAGTTAAGGGTTTGGAGAATGAGATGTTTGGGTTTTTTTTACTAAATTACTAAAGGCTACCACATTGCTTGCCATAATCAAAGGAGAATTTTTAAATTATTAAATTAGACATGATTAATTCATATCCATTTATAAAATCATAAATTACACAGCACTTTTTTGGTAGATTATAATCCTCTTTCAAATATGCTGCTGGGTTTTGTTAGTAGGCATTTTCTTTGTCCTGGTTGTCTCTTACTGATGCCTTCAGGGCCAGAGGGGGAGAGAGCGACAGCTAGAGGACAGATGAGTCTTGGATCCCAAACAGGAATTTCAAAGAGAAGGTAACAGAAGAAGACATCACTGTTTAGTCCTCCATCTCTCAAAATAATCAGATTTAACTTTCAAAAAGTAAGTTTGGGAGAATATAACCTAAATTCTTTTACTAGCAATATTTTTCTATTCACATTTCGACTGGGGCAAGTTAAACATGTTCAGTAAATAACTTTCTTTTGATAGACCATTTACTTGATCAGAAAAAAGATGAAAGTTTATCTTAGAACATTTGCATCGGTCTCCAATTTTGGAGACAGTTATATACTACATTTCATGCAGTATATCTTCCATTAATTATCCCTTCTGATGGTCTTCTGTTTTATTATATCAGAAACCACTAGCTGCTAATCAAATATTTCTTCTGCTTCCTCTTGAGTGTTAGAACTTTTTTAAAAAGTATATTTTATTGAATTTTTACAGAGAGGAAGGGAGAGGGATAGAGAGTTAGAAACATCAATGAGAGAGAAACATCGATCAGCTGCCTCCTGCACACCCCCCACTGGGGATGTGCCCGCAACCAAGGTACATGCCCTTGACCGGAATTGAGCCTGGGACCTTTCAGTCAGGAGGCCAATGCTGTATCCACTGAGCCAAACCGGTTTCTGTAGAACTTTTTGTTTTTTGTTTTTTTAATCCTCACCCGAGGATAGTTTTCCATTGATTTTTAGAGAGAGTGGAAAGGAGAGGGAAAGACAGAGAGAAATATCGATGTAAGAGAAACACATTGATTGGTTGCCTCCTGCATGCCCCAAGCAGGACCCAGGCTGGGAGAGACCTGCAACTGAAGTACCTGCTCTTGACCAGAATTGACCCTGGTACCCTTCGGTCTGCAGGCTGACACTCTGTCCACTGAGCCAAATCGGGTAGGGCAAACTTTTTGTGTTTTTTTATTATGTGCGTGCATTTAAAACCTATATTTCCCAGATTCCTTACAAATAGAGGTAGAAGAGATATTGAATAGTAAGCAGGTATTTAGAAAAAAATTCTTTAAAGGCAACTAAGCTTGGAAGAGGCCCTTTTCCTTTACTCCTTTTTTCTTCACATCTGAAAGAAGAAATCACTGTCACCGTCATTCGTTAAATCTATTTTGGGAGAAGAAGGTCTAATGAAGGAAAAATTGGGTAATTGTATCATAATAGTATACTCTGAAGCTGCTAACAATAGCATGCAATCTGATTCTCAAAACTTTCTTTCACAGTTCTCTGCATTAATTATAAACTACTATCTCTGTACATTTGCATAAACAATTCCCATAGTCAGATTTAGGTTTTGAAATATAAAAATGAAAATGTAAGTTACTGTTCTAAAAAGGTAGCTATAATTTTGTGATTTAATATGAAATGCTAAAGTGTAGTAGTCTATGTATAATAAAAAAGCACAATTGATTTCATTGTTTTCCTCAATAGATATTGGTTTTAGGTTTTTAAAATTATTTTCGATTTGCCTATGTTTCAGAGACACATTAGTAGTTTTTTTTACAAAGTTGTATGTACTTGATTTACAAATATAACATGTAGCGACTGTACTGGCAAACAAAAGCACAGGGAGCACCTTCACTCTCTAGTTTGCAATACTCTCAACATTTTGGCCCCTGCTTAGTTTTTAGCTACTTAGTATTAATACTTCCCAAGGTTATATCTCACAATAAACCTTGCTTCAAATAATATAAAGAAAATGAAACTATTAATATTTAAACTTGTGCAGCAATTAATATTAATGAAAATATTTTCCACTTCCCTTTAAAATCTGTCTACTTACTCTTTCAAAGAAGTTGAAATATTTTTATGACCTTACACAGTAGGCTTTTGAACTATATTAATGTCTTATAGTGATTATCAGAACAGTGAAGCCTCATAATTTGTATTCTTAATTAATGATTGAAACTAATTTGGATAAGAAAGATACTATAGTTTACATTGGCTAAACCAGTATAATAAGAACTTGAAATGTAAAATAAAGTTGATTTCAAAGTATATGTAAAGGTATAAAGAAAATGTTTTTATGCCAATACGATTTTAAAAGAATACTTATTTAATTTCCAGATAGGGGTCCAAAGAGGTCAGACAACTCTCTAATGTCATAGGAAATTGAAAACTTGGAAATGCAATTCACATTTCCTAGCAAGGGTATAATGCTTTTTCTGCAATACTATCTTCTTTCCTTAAGTTTTCACTTCACCATTAGTTCACACTGAGAGCATCTGTATACTTGACCCTCTTCAAATGTTAAAATAAATATGTTACTTAAATTTATCTTTTCAGTTTAACATGAAATTGGAGAAAGTTGAAAGGTTTGCAAGAGCTAAATAGATGTATATCAACATAACATATTATATAGTTTAATCCTGAGGATGCAACACATATGCCCAAATATAAAAAGGAATTTTTATCATACATGTCAGAAAATTAGAAAAATAAACACCTCGGGTTCTTTTGCAGGAATCTAGCCCATGTGCTCTGACTGGGATGGAATCCAGGTACGTGTCCTTGACCAGGGATAAAATCCACAACCCTTTGGTGCCCAGGCCAATGCTCTGACCTCTGAGTCACACCGGCCAGGGCATGATTCGACAGGTTTTTACAAAGTTATATGTACATCTATCACATGACTCAGTCATTTACTCCTAGAGAAATGGAAGATGTCCATATAAAAACTTATACCTGAATATTTATAAGAACTTTAATTTAATAATTAAGAACTAAAGCAACCCAAAATACCATCACCAGATGAATGGTTAAACAAATTGTGATATATCCATATAATGAAAAGATACCTTAAAATAAAGAAAAATTAATTGTTGATGTGTGTAACAGCATAGATGCATCTCAAAATAGTTATGCTGCATGAAAACAGATAAAAAACAATACATATTGTGCACTTTCATTTATGTAAAACTACAGAAATTGCAAATTAATCTTTAGCGACAAAGAGCTGATGCCTGCTGTCAACCAATGGTCATTGGCACCAATTCAGTGCCAGCAGGAATTCCTTTTTGGGGACAGTGGTGAAGAAGGAAACTTTATTCAGTGCAAGCAGTTCAGTTAGGATACAGTCCAGTTGTAGAACAGCTCAATAGCATTATAGCTCAATTATGAAGCAGCACCTGTGAAACAGCACAGCTGTGAGGAGGCCCTGGGGCAAACCCCTCTTCCACTAGACCGGTCTGCTCCACCTGCTCCAGTCCACTCGGGGTCTGCTCCACTAGATTCCTGCAAGAAACGTCCACTCGGGATCTGCTCCACTAGATTCCTGCAAGAGACGTCCACTCAGGGTCTGCTCCACTAGATTCCTGCAAGAGACATCCACTCGGGGTCTGCTCCACTAGATTCCTGCAAGAGACACCCAAGGTGTTTCAGGGTTAGGGTTAGGGTTAGGGTTAGGGTTAGGGTTAGGGTTAGGGTTAGGGTTAGCTTTTGATTGAGAGGGAAAGCACACTCTTTGAACCAGAGGGGAGCTGACTTATATAGACAGAAGTCCCACCCCTGGTCCCTGATTGATTAGTACTCATGCAAATGAGGACTCCAAATCCATGCAGTTTGATTGGTCCAAAGGGCACTGTCCTGATTGATGAAAATGGAGCCCCTTTGATTTGTCAGTAAAGATGCTGGTGGGGGTATAGCTGTGTAGCTCCAATTAGACAGGGAAAGCCTCTGCCCTATTGGTTGAAATAGGATTCCAGGAACTCCTTTATAAGGGCTAGCTCAGATGACAGAAACACAGTGCGGGCAGGCAGTCTAGTGCAGGAGCCAGGCAGCTTATTGCTGGATTCTTCCTGACCTGTGAGCTGTAGGAGAGGCCCCTGTACAGAAATGTCTGCTAGGTTCTATTTTTTTTTCTTTTTCCTTTTTCAGCTCAGCCACCAGGAGCCCTTCTAATAGGTATCCTCTTTCTTGTGTTCACACTGGAGAAATGCCTAAAGATGAGAGGGGGTCATCATCAACGAGGAGAGGGAATGTGGGATTTAAAATGAACATGCAGAAATATTTGAGGGTGAACTGATACGTTCTTTATCTTAAATTCAGTAATAATTTTCCAGGTCTATACATATATTAAAAATTATGAATTGTACACCTTAAGTGTGAACAATTTATTGTATATTTTCAATTATACCTCAATAATCTGTTAATATAAATTCAGTTTATTTAAATATCAATCTGAGAGAAAGCAAAGTTTTAACACTTAAACAAAATTAAAATATTTTTGTCATTTTAAGATTTTAAAAAATAAGTATGCAAACTACAGTTACAAAAACGAAAGCTGGACATTTTGACTATATTATATTTTAAAGTGTTGAAGTCACAATAAGACACGGGACTGAAAAAACAGAAAGTTTGTTTCCAGGATAAAGAAGTTCTATAATGAATTGAAAAAGTAAACAAAACCTAATTTGAAAATGGCACAGGATATGAGTAGGCAATTCACAGAATAGGAATCAAAAGTGGTTTAGTAAAGATATGGAAGCAAACTAAGTCTCCATTGATAGATGATTGGATAAAGAAAATGTGGAACATATATACAATGGAGTATTACCCGGCCATAAAAAAAGAATGAAATCTTAACCATAACACGGATGGTCCTAGAGGGTATTATGCTAAGCAGTGTAAGTTAGAGAAAGATAAATACCGTGTTGAGGTTAGACCACAGTCCTGATGATTGCTGAGTTTGCCATCCCCGACTATCAGTAGTTGACAGCAGAGTTGTTGCAGGGGATGAGGAGATAAGAGACCAGCTCATAACTCTTGGCATTCTTTAAAGATGAGGCTCAAATATTCCAGGAAAATGAATGTCTTTAGAGATTGAAGGCTGTATCTAGTAAGAATGAAAGGGAATTGGGTGGAGGGGGGCATAAAGGAGAAAAATTGGGATATTTTTATTACTGTCAATAATAAAAAAAGAATGAAAGTGAAGAGGTCTCATTCACCTGTCGTACAAGAAGTATGTGTCTTTTTAAAAAAATTATGGTGTAAATTTTCAAACATACGCAAAGTAGAGAGAGAATAAATTAATGAATCTTTATGTAGACATTGCCCTGAGAAAAGGAATCCATAACAGTTGAAATAACTACACTCAGACTCACCTTTTTATGCTGCAAAAATACATATTCTAAATGAAAAACTTATGCCCATTTTGCCCAGCTTTGCCCACCTCCACCCAGCCCAAGAAAGTGGGGACATCTGTAATAGTGTCAACAATAAAAATAAAGTTAAAAAAATTAATGACACAGGAACAGAAATGTAATATTTAGTTTTCTAGCTAAACTGTCCATTTTAATTTCAAAGATTAATTTATTATATAATCACATGTAAAATTTCTTTGGGGGTTCATTATGTAGGCATGATGTCTGATAAATCTGAATAAATGGCTAACTTTATTCTTCTGTTTATATATTTAAAGGTTTTAAGCCTATGGCATTAAAAATATGATCCTCAATTTTCACAACACTTTTGTTGAGTTGTCATTAGACCACAAGCTTAATTTCATCAAAGGAAAAACAAATGAAGTGCTCAGACTTCTCATTTTATCAGCCTGTACTATCTTTTCTTAATTATTCAGCAGTCAGTTTCACAGATTCCCTCATTCTTCTTTCCTCTTGCTTCCCTCTGGGCTTTTACGTTCACAGTCACTCATTCATCAAGAAACAACTTTGTCAAGATGAGGAATTTAATTCAAAACAGTGTATTTTGCCACTCTTTACAATTCCTGTGAAAATATCTGGAAGACCTAGTAATGAAACTTCCAAAAGACACTAATTTCTGAAAGCTTTACCTCTTGCCCAAAGTGGAAATTTTTTGTCCATGAGAATTTATTTCTGTTAGCCAGGATGACCATAGTGCAATGTTTTGTGCCACCCCAGGCGTCTGGGAGGCAAAGGCAAGGGGGCTTCAGGGGTTTAGTCCAGTGGTCGGCAAACTGCGGCTCGCGAGCCACATGCGGCTTTTTGGCCCCTTGAGTGTGGCTCTTCCACAAAATACCACGGCCTGGGCGAGTCTATTTTGAAGAAGTGGCGTTAGGAGAAGTTTAAGTTTAAAGAATTTGGCTCTCCAAAGAAATTTCAATCGTTGTACTGTTGATATTTGGCTCTGTTGACTAATGAGTTTGCCGACCACTGGTTTAGCCCATTTACTGGTACAGCAGGACCCAGAGGACACAATGGGAATGAAAATGGAAGAAGCACTCCCCTTGGCCCACCTCTCCCAGGGAAGGACCAGGTGGGGAAGTCGAGGCTGCGGCAGGGTCGCGTGGTCAGGATCAGCTCTGCAGAGGAGACCACAATAGTGGGCTCAGGCTTCAAACTGGCAAACCAGGTCTGCAACAATTATTCCCAGATGTCATCGCTGGTGGCCTGAGGCTTTTCTGATTCCTCTGAAGGAAGGGAGGACTGAATCTGATTTATGCTGTCCAACAAACAGGCTCTAAGGAAGGCAGGATTTCTGGTTTTCTTAAAAGTTTAGGCAGAATTACATGTGCTAAGGCACATTTTAGACACATTTTGGGAAGCTTCAGAAACCATCAGTTTTTGTGATCAGGTTAAAAATGTATATTAAAAAGCTGTAAATAAAATTTACAGTTCACCTAACCACAATACAGCAAGCTAAATTCTTAATGTTTGGAAAATTCTACAAGTGTCTGAAAAGAAGTGGGATAATCAATTCCAGAATCCTTTAGCAATGAAAATGTATTTGGATAGGGCTACTTTTAGGGTGTCATTCAAATCCTCATTATAAAACATAAACAACTGGGAAAAACAAGAGCTGCCAGCAGCAATTATAGATTCCTAGGCGTGCCATCTTTTTCATTATTTCCTCCTTTTATAGTTAGAGAAAGAGAGAAAAAAGTTCCTTTTAACAGTAAGTAGCTCCATGAAACATCGTCATAGTCTTCTGAGAGCCCAAGGAAATCCTTGTTATCAGGGGAGAGTTTGTCTGGGACTCAGCTGCACCACCGCCACCGGGTGGCTCCACAGACCAGCCACACTCCCCTTAAGGAGAGCTCAACCCTGACTACAAGTTGGGGCCATTCTTGAGAAGTCAACCTTCTTTTGGTTCCTGGAAGTGAATTTTGAAGTTACAGGGTTGATTGACAGGAGTTCACTCTTTTCCCCAAGCATTTCTCTATTTGTGGGTTTTCAGAATGGTACAATTTAGAGACTCAAAGGTGAGGCCTTGATTCCTCCCCTAGAGAGAGGAAAAGTGGTTTGGCCATTAAAATGGTTTGATCCTGCCAGATGTGCTCTCTTTCAGAGGAGATTTCAGGTTTGTGGATAAGTGAGAGTCCGTTCCACCTTTCCAAGATTCAATTCCTAGAATACATATGTTTAGGGCCTGAGAAAAAATAATAACCAGGTCTTCTCTTTCCTGAAGCAGTTTTTTTTTGTGTGTTTGTTTGTTTGTTTGTTTTGTTTTGTTTTTTAGCAGAAACCTTTTTTTTTTCTGCAGAAATTTGTAAGGGTGGACTTGGAAGAGAGAAAAAGCAGGCACACAAGGAAAATAATAAATAATTGTTCAGAATGTGTCATCTATCATTATTTTGAAATACACACCCTATTCTTGGAGTCATTCTCTTGTTTTACCAATTCCTAGAAAAGTATGGAAAGAAGGGTGAGCCTGCTTATGGAGTTTAAATGGAATTTTACAATTCACTTTTTATGTCCTTTGGAGACACACCCAGCATTTCTGGGTAGTATTCGAACAGATATCCAGGTCCAGGTGTGATCCACTGTCATTGTTGGGGAGACAGTAATTCCCATGTTTTCCAGACCTGGATGACACAGAGCAGACTCATAGCATCACAGCAATCAAAACCACAGCACATTGGATCTCCTTTTCTCAAACCACTCAGTGTTGGAGGGAAAGGACTTTCTTTTATATGCCAGGGAGCTGATGTCCAGAGAAGAGAGTGATATGACTAACTCAGAGGGTCACGGCTGGGAGGGGAGGGAGGAGGAGCTGTCACCCAGGTCCCCGACCCTGTTCAGTTCTGTATTCAGAAGTCTGGGTGGCACCCTTTTCTTTGCTCTATCTCAGACCCTGGCTTTCTCCCATCAAGGAGCTGATTCCTGGCTTTGCAGAAAACCTGCCCTGATCTGCTCTTCTATCAAAGCCTGTTTACAATCTCTTGGCCTTGGATTATGCACAACAACTTGCCTAAACATCTCACTGGATTCCCAACAACCTCTAGCTCTGCTGTTATTTGCAATCCCTCTTCAATCTGCCTAATTCCCAAAGCATTGCTTTGCTTGGCTCGGTGAAAGGTGAGAAGGGGACCCTTTTCCTCTTGCTTATGGTACTAGGAATCTTCTACTTACGCTTTCCCTTCCCAGGAGTGAGGAGTGTTAAAGAGGAGACTTCTGCTCTTCTTTATATCTGTACTCATTTCTCCCCAGGGAGGACCAGGGGAGGAACTAATTGGTCAACCAGTTTTGGTGAGTAGGATCAGTATGCCCTATGGTAGGGAAACTGGCACTATCTCTGTAGGCCCTTTCACCTTCCGGCTTCTCTCTATTTCTGATCTCTTAGTTCAACTCATTAACCATTATGTTCTGCAGGTCGATTGCTGTCTTTCTTGCAGCTGACTAGGTGGGTATGTCCTACAGACTGCTCTCACCACAGTCTGGATCAAGATTTGGGAAGGGTCAGGAACACCATTTGTTCTAAAGCTTAAACTTTATTCTTCCTCACAGTTGACAATTCACCCTGCATATTGGTATTTATTAGGTGCTGCCCTAGCCATTAATACATATGTGATTCCTGTTTGTCCACCAGTTTTTTGTGCAACTTTTCCATTAAGTAGAACTTTTGTGGGGAGAATAACCTTTAGCCTCCCAGGCATCAACTATCTGCTATGTTAAGGTCCTTTCTCTTGGTTTGTCAGAGTTGTCAAAGGATTTAATTGCCTGCCTACTAGACTATTTTTGGTCTATCTTTAGCTCCAGTTTCTTTATCTAATTCTCATTACACTTAATAGAAATATGATTTTGAAAACACTGAATTAACAGGGGAAAGAAATTGATACTTTTATATACTCATCATCATATTAGCCATTGTATTCAGATGGTCTAATTCACTATCCCATAACAATACAGTGATGGGGATAAAAATATACCCTTGCTAAAGATAAGAAAATTTAAGCAAAGATAGGGAAAGAAATTCACAAAAAGTCATTCAGGGCCACTCAAGGTCATTCCCATTTGTTCAGTACCTATTATGTGCTGGGCATGTATCTGAGTCTTGCCAGGGAGATATTATTATAGCCTCTGAGAAATTAACAACTTGCTAAAAAGCACATGTCTTAAGAGAGATGGAGGCACAATTTGAACCCACATATTTCTGGACTCTAAAGCTACAAGTTCTTTCTAACATTTCATGCTCTCCCTCTGCAAGTACTCATTTTTTCAAACCATTAGGGGGACAATTTTTATTGTTTCATGGAATTGACAATAGCAATTAGAGTTCAGTTTCTCTCTATGTCTTATCATCAAAGTCTCTCTCATTTCTGGGAATGGCAATAGAAAATTTAGAAATTTATTTGGAAAACCTCTAGACAATTGAAAGCTCCTTAAAGGAAAACATGGTACCCTCACCTCTCAGTTATTGCCTAATGATAAGATCTATGCCTGCCCATGTGCTCTTAGTCAGAGTGAGTGCTGGCTCTCAGGTCCCAGCACGTGGCCCTGACTTCAATACTCTCAACTGTCTCGTCCCATTTGCTGGCTCCTCTGCCACTTACAGTTTCCCAAAGACTGGGTCACTGCCCAAGAAGCAAATGTTTTTATTAAGCAAATATTCATATAAATATTTACATGCCAATTTAATCCACTTGAAAACTTTGAGCTCATCCTAAATGGCTCTTCCATGACCCAAGGCTCCATCCTGCATTGGAGACTGGGATGCTATCATGCTCTTAAGCAACTCCTCTACGGATGCGTTATTCCAACTGGAATTGCCACTTGCAATGTTTGCACTGAGAGTGAAAATGAGATTGCATGAGTTAATTGTTTTATGACTTCCTTTTTCACTGCATCTTGTGTTTTGGAATCTATAACACTTTACTGAGGTTAAGTAAGGTCCTGTAAACAGACTGATTTCTGTTTCCAGAAACAACTCTCATAAAGCTGTGGATGAATGGCCAGGCTGTTTGAAGTGAAGAGTCCAGAGAGGCTGGCAAGGACCACTTTTTGGAAATCTTAGCAACACAACCCAAGCCAACCCTACCTGCACCCCCAAGGAAATTAAAGGCTCTGTCATCATCACAGATGTGGGCCAAGGCAGAAAATGTGGAAGGGAGGGCTGGAGAGAGAAGACAGAAGCCTTTCTGGTCCTTTGAAATTACAAACCTTGGGTATAACCTAAATGAGACTTGCCAGTGGCACCAGAAAACAAATATTCTATTCTGATTTTATGCAACCTCTCTTTACCAAAGAAATGACAGAATTAAAAAAGGAGTGTTATTCAAAAGCTACCTATGGAAAATAGCAAATCATTAAAGAAAATCATTTCCTAATTATTTATTTCCTTTATATATTCCAGTAACTCACAAGCCAGGTTTGGTGATACCCCCAGGATATCTCCATATACATATAAAGTATTGTGAAGCCATTAAGTGTTTTATTTACTTCATCAATGATTTATGTTATAAATTATTAAATTTATAACTTATATCCTGATTGTAGTGGTGGTTATACAAATCTATACATGAGTTAAAATGTATAAAACAATGTATCAAACAAGTCAATTTTATTGTGTTTTAGTTAAAAATAAAAGTAAAACAAAATCAGAATAAAATAATAATGCCTAGCCTTTAAATTCTACTGTCTTTCCCACGTCTACTTTTCAAGTTCAGTTCAGTCCACACTGAGTTACCCTTTGATTCCTCTGAAAGGTATTACTGAGTACATCATTTATCATTTGGTTCTTATCAATAATAGAACTCACTTCCTAGATCAATAATAGTACTTAGAATAACAGTATTTGCTGCCCACATCATTTGTCACTGGGCACTTATCAGTAATTGCTTTTGCAGTGTGGCTTACCTCTCTCAGCTGGGCACATCTTGTTTCTCTAAGTAGAATGGAACCAGTATTTATTGTTATGTACAACACAGTTTCTTCTGTGTATACATGCTATTTCATCTTTTATTCAAAACAAGCCAGTAAGATAGCATTAATATTTTCTCTCTTTATTTGAATGAGGAAACAAAATCTTGTAAAATGACAGGAAGTGCTCAGAGACAAAGCTGTGGATTTAGCATAGGCTTGGCTGCCTTAGCCAGGTGGCTCAGTTGTTTGGTGCACCCTCCTGTACACCAAAAGGTTGCAGGTTTGATTCCCTGTTAGGGTACATGCATATCAATAAAAACATATCTTCAAATGAAAATAAAAAATAAGAATAGGTCTGGCTGGATCCCAAGTCCATGGTCTTTCCTCTATACTAGCCTTTTCAAATGGTGTGCCACAAGAATTTTTAAAACATGCAATGCCTGACTATTTAGTCAGGGGCACTGATCTCTTTTCTCTTAGGTTGTTGAATAAAAAATAAATAAAATGGCAACACCCAGCACAACAATAGCTGTCTGATGTGAATTAATCAAAATTATATCTTTTTCTTTTTGGTCAATTTGGCTAAAAAGATAACGTTTGTAATTAGTTTGTGTGTGCCATGAGATAACAGAGGTTGAAAATCGCTGCTCTTTATCACTGTGCTTTCCACAGCCCACTGGCATGCTACCAAAGGTAGACACTGTGTCTTACACTTTAGAACCCCCAAAAGTTTTCAAGGACTTCTTGACATTTAAATAAAAAATATTTAAATATCTGTTCCATAAGGTTGTTTTAAGGTGCTTGAACATTGTAGTTGGGCTGCATACCTGTCCCTCAGACTCTGTGCTGGACTCTGATGTGGCCAGGTGGACTAGATAGGACACAGTTCTGTGAGTTAGAGGAGAAACCTTTAGACGCATGTGGTGGTGGTGGTGGTGGTGGTGGTGGTGGTGGTGGTGGTGGTGGTGGTGGTGGCGGCGGCAGGGCTTTCACTTGCTCTTCCCACTGCCTCATCTGTCATCACTAGCCTGGGAAAGCCTGAGTAGGCTCAGAAATGTACTCCTGGGGTGAGCATCCAAGGCTTCAATTTCTCTATGTGAGCTCTAGGCAAAATGCTTAGTTCTTAAAGGTGTCTGCTTTCTTTGTTGGGTGTTTCCTAAGATAAGGATAAAGCAAAATAAAACCACACAAAAAGTTGTGCTTGTAGTAATAAACCATCAAAATCTAAAGTCAGGGTTTTCTCTGACCTCTCTCCGCTAAATTAGTTTGCTGCTGCTGCTGCTCAAATATTCCAAAGTGCAAAATAATAGCCTTTGTGATTTGGTGTTTATAGATGTTGCAATGTCACTGCTAAAGGCTTTTGGCCCCCTCCACTTTGTTGCTATTTCACTCACATTGCAAACGGCTGCTGTACTATCTCGCCTCTTTCCCCTCAGCATCTGCCTCTCCCTACCAAGGTTTCCCAGATTTCCTTTAGACAGCATCACTATGTTTTACACAATATGGAAGTTCATTATACTGGTTGCAAAGCCCATTTTTTTCTTTGTGTTTGTGTTTTCAGTTTAGAACCTTTGATTCTTTTTCTGTATTCATGCCACTGGTGCCTCATCTTAATTTTGTATCATTGGCACATGAAATTATTTTGCTGCTTACATTTTTGGTTCATTAACAAAGACATTAAGCAAATGTACCATATGTTACAACTTTTCTGTAACTTTCCATTTTTTTAAACTCTTCTTGACATTTCTCTAGTTTCAACATTCAGTCTTAAAGACTCCTTCCAACTGTAAGCCTGTGGCTGGCCTGATGTGGGAGACGGATTCCTATCTGGGTGACTTATGGAACACGGGGGAGAAATCCCTGGCCTCACAATGGCATCCCCTTCAGCATTATCCTCCTTTTAAAAACTACTAGGAATTCTGTCAACTGGGAGGCAGGATATCAGCAGAAAATAGACACTTTATATATAAAGTGCTTTTGGAGCACTATTGTGGCTAACAACCTCATGATTAATGAAGTTGGACAATAGCAAGAAGACTTGAGGAGAAGCAGAGTTTTGATGAGAGAAGGGGGAGTGAAAATTACTTCTGGAATTCAGGCAGGGTGCGCTGTGAGGAAGAAAAGCACAGGGACCCACGGGCTTGGAGAAAGGAGAGAGCAGAGGTACAAGAAAGGAAGATACCAGGAGATGGGGAAAATGGAAGAGAAAATGGTACCAGAGATGAATATTCTGGTAATTTTTCTAGGGCTCACAGTACAGGCATGGCCAGGAATGGAGGAGGAGAAAAAGTACTTTCCGTGGCTATGTTTATCAAAAGGCTTCTGTCTCAGCCTACAAGATAAAGTCCAGTGAGGGGGAACTTCCATTTCCAGCAATAGTATAGACTGGACAGTTTATAAACACCAAAAATGCTTTGTATGTGTATGACACACAAACTCTCATACATGCACATTCATCTCTTCACGTGCATAGGTGGGTTGACAAGGATGTAAAAAAATTCCCAGTTCAAAATGATAAATATAAATCCTTACAGTCGGTCAGTACTGAAACCAGCAGCTGCCCTGAGCACATCTGCAGATTTCTGGTGTCCTGAAGCTTTAGTTTTACTAGATCAGGGATATGGACAGGGAGAGCTGAGGATTTATCAAAAACTCCAGGAAAAATCAAGATTCCTAAAAAGTGACCCCTAGTAAAAGAGGAAACCAAAAAAATTCTACAGAAAGAGATAATAAGGAATCTCACGTGTCTTTTTTTTTTAAGCTCTTTAAATTTTTTATTGAATTTATTGGGGTGACAAATCATACAGAGTTTAAGTGTACAAATGTTAAAATCATACAGAGTTTAAGTGTACAGTTCTATAATTCATCATCTGTATATTGCATTGTGTGTTACCACGCAAAGTCAAGCTCCTTTCGTCAACATATTTGACCCCCTATACCCTTTTCTGCCTCCTCCTCGAGCACATTAAAATCTAGCTGGAGAAATGTCAAACACCCTATCACAGGACCACTTTGAAAAGGGTCACAATAGAGAAAAGGAGTGCTAGGAGAGTTCAGGGTGAGGGGTGGAGGAAGACATTTTAGTTGTGTCTTACAGTTTTTCATCATTTATCTTGGGACTTTGCTTTTTTGAGGAAGCTTCTTTTTTAATTGAGGTATCATTCACATGCCATAAAACCTGCCATTTCAATTGTATACTTCAGTGATTTTCAGTATATTCATATGGTTGTACAACCACACCATTATCTAGTACCAGAACATTTTTTTCACCCGCAGGACAGCTTTTTACAGCAAATAATATTTCCTTGAATTTTATGCAAATATTACAAATGTTGCAGCATGAATTTATTAGTGAAATATATTGATTCATCAACCTGGACAGAGATGCAGTTGCTTTTTAATGTGTTACATGAAACCTCTTGCCTCATGTGGTATATCACCAATAGTGATCAGCTTGTACTGTTGGAGAGTGGAACCTTTCCAATTTTTCATACTGTATCTTGCTGTAACATTTTACTTACTATAATTTTGCATATTGGTCTTATTATCTGTATGACTTTTCCTTTTTAAGAAAATAAGTTCTGTTATGAAATAAGTTGCTTCCTGAGCCTTTTTACTAAAAGCTTTACTCTGTTTGGGGATCCTAATTGCCATTTAAAATAATTAGCATCTTGTTAAATGGCTGTAATTTGTGGTTCAGTGTTTTTTTCAATTTTGCTGGAGCTATAACAGCAGTTGAAAGCTCTTTGCCCCAGATCACAGGCAACAGAAGAGCAACTTAGATTATTAACCCATGTCAAAGCCAATGCTATAAGTAGCTTTTGTTACAAAGATGGATTTTTTTTCTTTTTTGGTGTATGTCTTTTATTGCTCTAGAGGAGTAAAATGACTCAGTAGATGATATTTATTTATGACTAGCCTTATCAGAATTGTCCATAGACCTAGGCCTAGAAATCTCCTTTTCCATCATCTCAAACCTTCAAAATTTGTCACATTGTATGGACATGTATGTCTGCAAAACACAGAGAAATGAAATGCTATATAAAACAAAGGACATAAGTAATAACCAAACAAGAAATTTTCAAAAAAATACAACATGGCAGTAAAATTTACTTCTAGTTAACCCAGTCTACATCTTGCAATGTGTCAAGGAGAGAGTTGAGTTATAGCATGTAAACATCCCTTCTTTAGAGTGAGGATTTCCCTTTGATCTTCTGTGACACCATAGAAATTGTTGGTATTGGGTAAAGGGAGGCTGGGCGAGGAGCTGGGAGGAAGAGGCAATCATCAGCCTGCTGTCCTCCCTTCTGTGCAGTCCTCACTGTTTATTATTGGCTGTCCCTTTGTATCTTCTAATACTGTTATAATGTATTTATTTAATATTCAATGCTGATAGTCTTGAGCCAGTACCTGTAGGAGATATATTTTGAGTTATTTTTCTACTGGGCTATTGTCTCATCGGAGTTGCTGCGCTCTTTTGCCTCTGTGTTGTGTGCTCAGCTGGTGTGACCTAGAAGGAGTCATCGGGCCTCTTCGGCAAAGGTCAGATAAACAGAAACCTCATTAGAACCTGGCACTAACCTCCCTTTACTACTTTCTAACTCTGTCTGCTTACTTGTCTGTTTTCCCCACTGAATTGGATGTGCCATGAAGGAAAGTTTTTTTTTTTATTTCTTACTGTTACTCCCCCAGGAAATTACATAGCATCCTACAAAAGGCAAATGTTCCATAGGTGTGTACATCATGAGTGAATGCTGAGCTCCCGAAAACATCTCGTGTCCTCCTGCTTCATACTTATTTGTGAAGATAGCTACTCTAACAAAGTATTCATCACAGTAGTCTTACTTTAATAGCAGCAAACCCCGGTAGACGCTGAATAAGAGCCTAACTCTTAAAAACTCATTAAAGTCCCAGTCGCTCTATTGATGGCAGAACAAATGTAATTTTTTTCTGGTGAAACAGAAGCAACTCAAGTAACACTCAGTATTTTTTTCATGTACTTTGGCCTGTGAGCTACAAACAAATGAAAAGTAATTTCATACTAGCTAAACAATCCCCTTCAGGGAATCCCAGAGCCTATGGTATATTGCATTGCTGAAAATATCTCAACCCTGTTGTCTTCTTAAAACACACATCTGTATGGTGGTTGCCGGGGGGAAGAGAATTGAGGTGGTCAAAATGGGTGAAAGGAATCAAGAGGTACAGACTTACAGATATAAAATAAATAAATCATGGGGATGTAATGTACAGCATGGTGACTAGAGTCAATAATAAAATACTGCAAATTTGAACGTTACTAAGAAAATAAATCTTAAATGTTCTCAACACAAGAAAAAAATTGTAACTTCGTGTGAGGACAGATGATAGCAAGACTTATTATGGTGATCATTTTACAGTATATACAAATACCAAATCATTATATATTGTACACCTGAAACTAATATAATATTGCATATCACTTATACTTCAATAAAAAACACATTTCTGGTAAAAAGATTTGTATTTATAATATATAAAGAACTCTGAAAACTTAGTAATAAAACAACAATATAAATTTTAAAACACATCTGTAGCTTGTGCTGTGGTGGTGGGAATTATTCAGTTATTTGTGACGATGCATCATGGGAAGAGCACAGAATGCTGTCCTTCCCTTGCCTCAGACTCTGGAGATATTTGCAGGAAATTAGATACTTTACTTCAGAGGAAATTCATTGGCTCTAGCTATTTGTTTCCTACTTCAAAGCATTCTTTTGCATCTGCCATGGGATATTATGGAAATTCCCAGGGCATTTTTTTTAATCAGAGTCACCCCTCTCTGTATTTTATCCTCAACAGCAAGATATCCTGGGGGTGGCAGTTAAGAGCCAGGTGAACCTTCCCTTGTTCTTACGTTATGCTCTTTGCCTGACAGTGACATGCTACAACTTATCATGGCTTTATTTAGAACAACTTAGCACATTTGTTTTCTGTAGTCTTTATAATATCTTTCAGATCAGATTATTAATAGTCATCTTGCCTTTTTGTAATTCTCTATTATTTCTTTGCTGGTATTTCTTTTTTTAATATATTTTTATTGATTTCAGAGAGGAAGGGAGAGGAAGAGAGATAGAAACATCAATGGTGAGAGGGAATCATTGATTGGCTGCCTCCTGCACGCCCCCTACTGGGGACCGAGCCCACAACCCGGGCGTGTGCCCTTGACCAGAATCAAACCCGGGACCCTTGAGTCCACAGGCTGACGCTCTATACACTGAGCCAAACCTGCTAGGGCAATGCTGGTGGTATTTCTTGTTTACATGTCTTCTGTTGATTATCTTTCAGGCTCACTATTTCTATTCTGATATGGTATTCCCTTTTTTAGGCACTTTTGTTTTTCTTTTTTCCTTTTGGATTTTTCCTTTTAAGAGTTATACTTTGCATAAACTCTCAGATCAAGTTGACCCACTTCTCACCTGAGCTCTTGTTTAAGATCCATTTGATTGAGAAATTCTTCCTGGACCATATTATACCTAGATTATGTGGTTGACTAGAAAAAAAGCATTTTCTGATCTTCAAACAATTTTTAAAAGTTATGCTGTGGCTATTTCTGTTCCCCTGAAATAGCTTAGCATTCTTAACTGTGTAAACTTGACCTTCCTCAGAATGGTGTGAAGGATGAGAGGGAAGGAGTAACTCATCTTTTCTCTTACATTAATAAAGAAGTGAAAAATCCTCAAGAAATCCTTTTACAGCTGAGGTAACCAAGTTCTAGAAAAGAGATTAACCATCATTCTACACAGCTAAAAATTGAAGGAACTGGGATTCCAAGCCAGGCAATGGAATTTCTAATCCCAAGCTTTACCTATTAAATGTGGTTTGATCTCTGGGCTAGGTTTTAAATGAATACATTTTCCAATGATATAGTTTTACAAATAATTGGGAAAGGAGGTAGGAAAAGAACTAAGCATAATAATATATGGATATCTTATTAAATATTAATAGGGTCCTACTAAGAGTTAGCACTCTTACAGATGCTGGGGATAGATCAGTGGACAAAGCAGACAAGCCTTGTTACATTCAGAGAAAGGAGGCAGATGTTAGCAGACAAGTAAACTAGTAGGAAACAAAGTGTTATATAATGGTCAGAGCTATGAGGGAAATAAAGGAAGGAGATTAGATTGTAACAATGGAGTGAAGCGTCCTTAGATGGAGGCCTGGGAAGACCTTTGAGAGGAGGTGACATTGGAGCTGAGAAGTGAATAGTCGATATTTTATTCATTATTATTAAAAACTAGAGGCCTGGTGCATGGATTTGTGCACTGGTGGAGTCCCTCAGCCTGGCCTGCACCTTCTCGCAATCTGGGACCCCTCAGGGGATGTCGGACTGCTGGGGATCAGGCCGAAACCAGCAGTCCAACATCCCCGGAAGGATGTAGTAGTGCACGAAGCAGCAGGTGGCTGGGGAGGAGCCCAAGCCCAGGCCGGGCGCCCGCTGCTCCAGCTCATCCTGGCCCTGCTGCACCTGCTGCCGCCGCTTGGTAAGCTCGCTGACAGGTGCTCCTGCTGTGGGAGCTCACTGACCACCAGAGGGCAGCTCCTGCATTGACCACCTGCCCCCTGGTGGTCAGTGCACATCATAGCAACCAGTCAATTGGTTGACCGGTAGCTTAGGCTTTTATCTATATAGATTTGAAATAAATGTTTTCAAATGTATCAGAAAGTTTTAGGGAGAAAGTGAAATCCTTCCAAAGCCAAAAAAAAAAAAAATTCTAAGTGAAGCATCCTCTTATTTCAACCCCAGATAAATGTAGAAAAGCAGTTTCCAATTCCCTTTTCTCTCTGAAATTTATCCTATTCTCCATTTTTCCATTTTATTTTTATCAAGTTACATATATAAAAAGTTTAAAAGTCAAATAACTCTAAAAGAGCTTAAGAGGAAAAAGAGCTGTTCTGCTGGGCTCTCCCCACCTGTGGTTCCCACATCTCAGAGAAAATCACTTTCAATCTTTGTTATATTTATCTCCCTAGCTCCTTAATCCTACATAATAAAAAGGTAATATGTAAATTACCATCACTCCGCTACGCCCTTGATTGGGCCAGCAGGAGGCGCAGGGGGCGGGACTCAGGGTGGCCAGGGTGGTGATTGGGCCGGCAGGACTCTGAGCTCGTGTTGCCAGCGGCGGCGTGAGCTCAGCGTCTGCGCCATGGCTGTGCTGTGGCACAGAAGGGGCCTCTGGGGCAGCGAGCCGGGCCTCTGGATGCCCCAGCTGATAAGG
This sequence comes from Eptesicus fuscus, assembly GCF_027574615.1. NCBI lineage: Eukaryota > Metazoa > Chordata > Mammalia > Chiroptera > Vespertilionidae > Eptesicus > Eptesicus fuscus. Next base: position 72,123,895 of record NC_072478.1, read on the forward strand.
CGCGGGCGGGCTGGCGGCACGGCTCCCAGAGGAGGAGTCTGGCGGCAGTTGGGCCGCAGGAGCGCCTGGCAGTGTCCACAGAGGACTCGGCTTTCCACACAGCCCAGGCCGGCCAAGGGAGGGCTCATGAGGAAGCCGGAAGGCAGAGGAGGCAGCGGTGGCCCTAGCCTTCCTGGGCGGGAGGCGAAGGCAAGACCCCAGCCTGGGCTCCGGCAGCTGGAGGACCACGCCCCCGCCCCGCCTCGCCCTAGGGGCCCAGGGACTTCGGAGCTGCTGGCCACACCGGGTCCCCACCAGCGGACAGACAGCCTACACGTGCATGATTAAGTCATGCACTGGGCCTCTAGTCTATTTATAAGGGTCCTTAATTATTTTAGTCTGGTTTCAAACTGATATCTTTTATCTTTTTAATTTTGTGTCCTTAGACCTTCTCCAGCTCCATCATGTTTGTTTTGAGGTTCACTAATGAGTCACATGGCACTTCTGGTGTGAATTCTTTATGAGTTTCAATCAGGATAGAATTTTGTTTTCTGTTTGGCTCCCTATATTTCCTGATGAGATAGGGAGATTTTCTAGTCGTGGACTTCATTCTGAAGTCTTCAGAGCATCAGTAATGGTAATTGGATTGACTTCCAGGATAAAAGTGGGATCTTTAGTTCCTACCCAAATGGAGCTCAAGTATCTAGGGTATAGATTGCCCAAGAAACCTGGATCCTAACCAGGAATTTTCTCACTGCATACTCTGCTTGATAAATAATGTCTAAATGTAGGTAACTCCTTTGTTTAGATGAATTAGGAGAGTCCCTATGTATCATACTCTTCTTTCCTTTTCTACTATTACTTCCATTATTTCTATCATTCCAATTTCCTTCCCCTTATCTGTTTATACTTCTTACAGTTTTCTCTTACTTCCTTGTTTATACCCATACCTGCTGTCAGTCCTGCCTTCTCTCAATCTGTTATCACCTATGAATTTTGTCCTCTCAGAGAACAAGAGGATTAAAGGCCAGAGCTCTAGTCTGCTTGGTTTCCATTTTTGCACTACTATTATTGTCTGTGCTCCATGCAGTAGCTTGAATGTTATTTACAAAAAAAAAACAACAAAAAAACATTTGCAGCAAAAGAGAAAAGAATAAAATAGATCCAATGGGATAAGTAGGGACTGGACTTGGAGAGAGAGCCAAGTTGGCTCTCCAGTTCTTCACAGGACTCAGTTGCATTCCCATGTCTTGGGGTTTCATAACAGCCATATATCCTTATAGTAAACTTTCCTCTGTGCTTAAGTTCATTTCTGCTGAAAACTGATTGGTCCTAGCTAATACCATATGTTTAAATAAAATGAACTGTTTGAATTTTTTATTTTATGTGTTGAAAATAATTTTATGATCTAAAATTTGAATCTCAAACATCAACTATAACATTGTTTCTGTGGGGAAATGTGTATCCAAATAAATAAATGACTGGAATAAAACCTAAATTCTAAATTTGAGATTGCTATTTTTATCAATAAGTTTGTATCATTTAACCATGTTTTTATCAATTACACTTTTGAGAGCACATATATCTTTATCTCCCCTTACTTAATATCCTTAGTTAGGGATAGGTCCCATGCTGTCCTAGAAGACCATCCTTAGCTATTGTCGACTGTCAAAAATTCTCTCTTGGCCATCAGTCTATCTCAACAAGCCTACTGACAGCTTCAGTCATAGCTTTTGAAGGAATAATTCAGTAGCAGTTAAAACGCTGTCATGTGAATAAATAGCACAGTCCTGAAGAAAAGACATTTGCAGCATCTACTTCTCTCAAAAGAATAAATCCCCTAATCCTAAGGTCTTATTTGCCATAAAGTTTTAAGACTATTAAGTGAAAGGAAAAATGATAGAAAATATTGTATTTAAATTAAATTGGCTCACTTAATAAATATTCTCTGACTGTTTGGCCATGCTTTTAGGTAGCTGAGGTGTGTGTGTGTGTGTGTGTGTGTGTGTGTGTGTGTGTGTGCGCCTGCCTCAGTGGTAGGCTTTGAGTTGCCAGTAAAGCATTTTAAGTCAGATAAGCAAAAAAAAAAAAAAAAAAATAGATAAACATACTCTGTTAATTGCTTAGGAAATATCCAGTGAACATCAATTAAAACAGAATGCTCTGAAATTGGGGGAAAATAATTTTAAAGAGAGCTATTGTTTTTCTTAATTACAGAGTAAGAATGAGGCTAATTCACTGCTGTTCCCTCAAATCGAAGACCATAGATAAAGGAATCTCAGTAGCATCTCATTCAGTACAAGAACATTAACATCAGTTTTATTCATCAGCAAAATCAAAGAAACAATTGCAGGATGTTCTCTATTATTTAGTGTGGAATGCTTTTATCACTTTATGTCCATGTCCGACATTCTTCCTTGTTTGTTGCCATTAAATTCTTGGCTTTTAGTCACACAGTGCAGTGCCAAATAAGTCAGTGCACAGTTTATGTTACATTACTTTAGAGGGTTACAGCAGTGTCCCCTCTTGTGTGAAATGGTTGGTCGACACTGCCTGCCAAGATGAATCCCATATAATACATTGCCATGGGAAGCAAAATAAATTATGAACTGCATAAGAACTATTTGTAATGAATTGATTGGCAGACTATTTGATTTCATTAATGATTTCATTTTTAAAAGATCATAAAATTCTATAATATTCTGTGGTGGTAACATATTAAAAATTACACACACATCACTTTGTCTCTGAAGTAACTGATTAGCATGAAAGTTGAGGCAAAAGATTTTATTGGGTGGTAGCATGTTTTTCTTATATTTATCAAATGGCTTTTCTGTAGGTAGGAGAAGTCAACTAGCTTGGGGAAAGTAATCATCTGCTGTCATTTTCTAAATTATTCTGATGTGACTTTCAGAGCAGAGCTTCCATAGATCACTTACTCATTTAGTAGCAATGCTTATGGGAATAGTTAAGTTATATTTCCTTATGCGAGTTTATAATTTACTAGAGGCCCGATGCACGAAATTCGTGCAAGGGGCTCAGCCCCCACCACCGAGATGGCTGCCTCTGCCTAGGCCTCAGCCCTCTCCACCACGGCTTTGTCTGGAAGGTCGTCCAGAAGGACGTCCAGAAGGATGTCCAGTTTAATTAGCATATTACGCTTTTATTATTATAGATAAGGACAATTTGGCAATGATACGCTTGGATCTGTCTTCCCTAGGACAGTTTAGCTATCTTACCCTAACCATATGATGCGCCTCATTCAGTTACTTTTCAAATCCTTCCTCTAAATCTTTTGCATTGGGCTTGGTTTTTTGATAGAGTCACAATAGTTTGCTTCTGAAACTGGTTGTTAGAGACTGCATGCTGCTTGGCAGTTAATTTTCTTTTTCTGTGAACTCTCAGTGGAATGTCCTTGAAATAGGAATGGTGTATGACTCTCTTTCCTGCCTTATCCAGGATATTCCTGCTGATTTTCAATTATATTATTTCTAGATGCATGTGCAAGATACACCTGTATTAATTATCTCTGCATATCCTTAAGTTTTTCTCACCTCTAAAATTAAAAGAGCTAAATTATAGACATGGTTAAGTTTGACTGTGAATGTAGTTAGATTTTAAGTAAGACACTCCAAATCATTGCTTTGTCTTTAATATACAGGGGTGGGTAAAATTGAGTTCACTGTTGTTCCTATGGAAAATAACACAATAATTAATAAATAACAATACAAGAATAAGCTGTTTTGGTATTCACAATTGTACACCTACTTTTGCCCACCCCCTATTTTTGTTTCCAAGCCTTTGTCTTGTTTTATGTACCATGATTGACTGGTTTCCATTTCAGTAATAAAACAGTCAATTGAGGTGCATTTGGAGTGTTGATATTTCTGGTTATATGAGTTCTGTGGGGGGGTTTTTTGTTTTGTTGGTTTGTTTTTAATCCTTATCCGAGGATATTTATTCCATTCATTTCTAGAGAGAGTGGAAGGGAGGGAGGAGGTGGAGAGACAGAGAGAGAGAGAGAGAGGCACATCGATTGGTTGCCTCCCGCACGTGACCCTACTGGGACTGGGCAATATGCAACCTAGGTACGTGCCCTTGAGCGGGATTCAAACCCATGACCCTTCAGTCTGTAGGCTGATGCTCTAACCACTGGGAAAAACTGGCCATGGTGAATTCTGTGTTTTTAAACATTTATGTAAGGCTATATCTGGATGTTTGTCTTTCTCCTAACCTTTAGTGTGTTCTTTCATTCTATAAACATTGTCTTTTGCATAGAAAAAATGTTTTTAATTTTGAATAAGTCAAATTTGTCTCTTTTTTTTTTTTTAATGAATCATGCTTTTGATGTCAAACCTAAGAACTGTTTGCTTAATTTAAGGTCAAGAAACTTTTCTTCTATATTATCTTCTAAATGTTTTATAGTTTTGTGTTTTACATTTGGCATCTATAATTCATTTTTGGTTATTTATTGAACATATGTGAGTTCTAGGTTAAGGTTTAATTTTTTCTTTATATGGATGTACAGTTGTTCCAGCATCGTTTGTTGAAAGGACTGTAATTTTTCTATTGAATTCTATTAGCACCTTTATTAAAAGTTCCAGCATCGTTTGTTGAAAGGACTGTAATTTTTCTATTGAATTCTATTAGCACCTTTGTTAAAATTCTATTGTGTTCATATTTTTCCAGGTCTGTTTCTGAATCGATTTACATTTTTCTGATGATTAGTCATGTTGAGCATTTTTTCATGTGTCAGTTAGCCTTCTGCGTATCTTCTTTGGAAAAACACCTATTCGGGTTCTGTGACTATTTTTAAGTCAAATTTTTTGTGTGATTTTGCTATTGAGTTATATGAGTTATTTATATATTTTGTATATTAATTCTTTATCTGATATTGCCTCTTCATTTTGTTGATTGTTTATTTTGCTATGCCGAGCTTTTTAAATTTGATATAGTCCTACTTGTTTATTTTTGCTTTTGTTGTCTGCATTTTTGTCATATGTAAGAAATTATTGCAAGAACAATATCAAGGTGCTTTTTTCCTATTTTCTTCTAGCAATGTTACAGTTTCAGGTCTTTTACATTTGTCTTTAATCCATTTTGAGTTAATTTTTGTTAGTGGTATAAGATAGGGATCCAATTTCATTTTGCATGTAAAAACAGGTTTTCACCACACCGTTTTTAAAGAGACTATTTTTTATTCCACTGAGTATTCTTGGCTCCCTGTCAAATATTAGTTGGCCTTAATCGTATGGGTTGATTTCTGGACACTCAAGTCTGTTACATTGGTCTCTGTGTCTCTGTGTCTGTTTTTATGCCAGTACCATGCTGTTTTGATGACTACAGCTTTGAAGTATAATAGTTTGACATCAGGGAATGTGATTCCTCCAGCTCTATTGCCTTTCTCAGTATTGCTTTTTATCTTTTATTCTATTAATGTGATATATCACATTTATTGTTTTGTGTATACTGAATCATCCTTGCATTCCAGAGATGAATCTCACTTGGTCATCATGTATGAGCCTGTCAATGTGTTATTGAATTTTGTTTGCTAGAATTTTGTTGAAAATTTTTGTATCTGTACACATCAGGGATGTTGACCTAGAGTTTTCTTTTCTTGTAGTGTCCTTATCTGGCTTTGGTATTAGGATAATACTGGCTTCATAAAATGAGTTTGGGAGTATTCCTCGTCTTCAATTTTTTTGAAGAGTTTGAGAAGGATTAACATTAGTTCTTCTTTAAATGTTTGGTAGAATTACCAGTAAAACCATCTGATCTAGGGTTTTCTTTGTTGGGCGGCTTTTTATTACTGCTTCAATCTCCTTACTTGCTATTGGTCTATTCAGACTTTTTATTTCTTCATTATTTAATCTTGGCAGGTTGTATGTTTCTAGGAAGTATCTGTATCTTCCAGGTTATCCAATTGGTTGGTATATTATTTTTCAGAGCAACCTCTTATAATTCTTTATATTTCTGTGGTGTCAGTTGTAATGTATTCTCTCTTATTTATAATTTTGTTTCTTACAGGCCTCTCTATATATATAGTGTGTGTGTGTGTGTGTGTGTGTGTGTGTATGTGTGTGTGTGTGTGTGTGTTTTCATTTGTCTCAAGATACTCTCTGATTTCCTTTTTTATTTCTTCCTTGATCCATTGATTGTTCAAGAGTGTGTTGTTTAATTTCACATGTTGGTGAATTTTTCAGTTTCCTCCTGTTGTTGATTTCTCATTTTATACCATTGTGGTTGGAAAAGATACTAGATATGATTTCTGTCTTCTTTTGTTAAGGATCAGCATATTATTACCAATTCCTAAGAATGTTCTGTGAAGAGATGGTTTTGGTTGCTTTATAAATATTTGTAGGATGAAAGAATTAATCTACTTTTATTTATATTATTCCTGGGTCAAATTCTCTAGCAATTCATTCCCCACCTAACAACCACAGCGATATTTTAGAAATTCAAACTCAAAGATTTCCCTGATAACTTGGAATTAAAATGAAATCTTTAACTGGGCCCACAAAGCACTGAAGTATCTGACCCCAGCTTACCTCGCAGAATTCATCTTGCTTCACTCATATCCTGTTACACAGTTCCAGCCACCTGCCTTTCTTAAGGTTTCTTGAGGACACTAAGTTTTTCCCTGAATCAGGACCTTCACGTGCATAGCTCTATCTGCTTAGAATACTGCACTCCCACTTTGTTCCTTGGGTAACTTTACTTTCAGTCATGTCTCTCAGTTTTTAGTGCAAGCACTTTATTGCTAATGCTATTTTCCTAAAGTTAAAAGGTGATTAAAAAAAGTACTCAAAACATCAGAAAATCTAGTGATAGAGAGTATATTTCCTAGTTTTGTTAAATTAATTGTATTCAGGATGCTTAATATTTTTAATATTTGTTGAGGAGTTTAGTATATTATTTAACAACAATATAGATTTTCACTTTGATGTACAAAGAATATCACAAAAGAGTATCTCTATTTGGGGGAGAGAGATTGATAATTGGAGGGGAAACGGGGGAGGCAGATGGAGAGGCAGATGAAAGAAGCAGATACTGTATTAACCAGTCTCCTATTGAAGCTAACAATATACCAGTAAAGAGGAAGATAGTACAACTTCTACAACTTATCTTAAAATTGTGGGATAATATTACTTTACTGATCCTTGAAATATCAATGAAATAGTTGGTAGGAATTATGATTGCAATTGGAAAAAAGCAACCCAAAAAAATAAACAGAACTTTGGAAGTGAGCTTGGTGTGAAGACTAAATAAAAGGTACTTTAATTTATAACTCCTGCTGTGGCAGTTCTTGGGTCTTGTTTCAATTCAATTTGATAGGCAGAAAAAAATATTTTTTTTCTGCCAGTATTTGGGTAGTACAAAGCTAAATAAGCGAGTTCTGCCTCCAAGGGCATCCAAATCTAGGTGGGGGAACAGGTGCACTTAAGCACAGTAAGCCCAATAGTGAGCAGGTATAGTAGCAAATATAATAGAAAACAGATGAAGCAGCAATTCATTTGATCTTAGGAGTATTAGGAAGTATTTTATGATAGAGTGATCTTGGACTGGCTGAGAAGTTGAATTTTTACAAATGGAGACATGGAGAAATAGCATTTTTTACGCCCCCAAAGAAGGCAGAATTATTAACAAGCATGATGTATTCTGTGTAAGAGAAAAATATCTGGTGCATGGAGTGTGTGGTGGGAGATGAGTTTTCATACCACTTCCTTTCTTCCTCACAGGAAATTCCCTAGGCCAGAGCACTTCTCCTCTTGTTCCTGGGACATAGTCTCTGAAATGCCTTGTTAACCATGTGTTTCCATAGCAGCTATATTTCCTCCTTCGTTTATTTTTATTCATTTAATCATTCATTCATTTATGCAGCAAACATTTAATTGGTACCTGTCATGTACCAGGCATCGTGCTAATTTAGCCTGTTGACACAGAGTGGAAGACATAGTCTCCACTGGAGTTCATAGTCTAGTAGAAAAAGAATTGGATGAGGGGCCCTACAGAATTGGGTATCAGATCTTTGAGGAGCAGGCACATCTGGCTGCTACTAGTATTTCTGAGGTTGGTTCTGTAAGTGTAGAAAGTTTTATATAAAATCATTCAGGGATTCACCATCTGCAATGAACTCTGTCACTTTTAACTAAAGCATTTAAGTGCTGATAGAAGACCTCCCAGGGCTCTTACAGCCATTACTGTAACCTGTCATATTTGAAATGGTGGCCCTTGATCCTTAGAACCTTAAGTGATGACTATTATTGGTGATTCATGATCTACATATAGTGTGAGTAAGAAATATACCTCTGTTGTTTTAAGACACTGAGACATTTGGTTTGTTTGTTATCATAGCACATCTTATCTTACCCTGATTGAGATGTAACTTTGTTTTCAGGAGTAGGGTGCTGCTGAACAATAAAACTAAGAAACAGGATTAGCGTGGGGGCCTGCTGGTGGTCTGTGAAGAAAATGGAAGTAGGATGTCAATGTTATACAGTGGTGAAACAACTGGTAAAACATATAGGCACAGATAATGGATCTAATAAACTGGTAGTAGAGGTAGGGTTAGAAATCCAAATGTTTGTACCTTGCATTAGCTGCTGTTGACTACATTAGTCAAGATACCATAGAAACAGACAAACTTTAATTGGCTGCTTTATACAAGAGGTTAAAACAAGTAGGGAGAATGCAAAATATTAGAGGACTTGCCAGGTTGGAGGAGCAACTCTCCATCCCATTGGTAAAATATAAAACTTGTACAAGTTGTTGATGTCTAAAGCCAATTGCTGCTGCTGAAATGAATTGCCACTGCTGTGGCAACACAGACAGGAACAGCAAACAAACAGAATAAAGGCCCTTCTCCACTCCTTCTGCCTTCCAACCTCCCTCTTTCACCTCCTATTGACAGAATATAATATGAGCCAGCTGGCAAAGAAGTCTGGAAAGTGTAATTTGCAGTCCCCGCCCAAGCATTTTATTAAAAAAATATAGAAGAGTGGGTTTAGAGCTGAGCTACAATCTATATATATATATAAAAAGCCAGCGACCGGAATGCCTGAACAACCGGTTGCTATGACGCCCACTGCGGCCAGCTACCCGGCCTGATTGGGGGATGGGGCCAGCCAGCCAACCTCCTGGGGCCCCTCCCCCCAGCCGGCCCCACCCCTGATCGGCCTGCCCCACCCCAGTAAAGGCTGGGGCTGGCCGGTCAACCTCCCACGGTCCTTCCCCCAACCCCATTTGAGGGTGGAGCCAGCTGGCCCATCACCCACAGCCCCTCCTCCCAGCTGGCCCAGCCAACCTCCCACCATTTCCTTCTCCCTACAGGCCCAGCCCCGATCTTCTGATTGGGGCCGGGCTGGCTGGACCCCACCCATGCACGAATTCGTGCACTGGGCCTCTAGTAGATACATAACTGTCACGTAGGCATTCGACAAAGGTGTTTTGAAGCAGTACTTTTTAAGTTGTCACCATAAATGATGAGGAGTTAGGCCAAGAGGAGAGGAAAATATTGGAGACAGGGGAAATGACAAGACAAGAAGAAGAGACAATGGCAAATAAATAATTTCCCTTATTTTCTTTAATTTGGTATAATATGCCTTTTCTTTCAGTCACCCAATAGGTTTATTAATGGAAGGGGCTATAATTCCCCCAGTGTGTGTGTGTGTGTGTGTGTGTGTGTGTGTGTGTGTGTGTGAGAGAGAGAGAGAGAGAGAGAGAGAGAGAGAGAGAGAGAGAGAGATTGTGGTTTTTAATAGATACTTTCCTTTTAATTTAGACTTCTGAAGTATTTAGTGCTGATTTTTATCTCTGTGGGTGCCTACAATATTGATTCAATCATTTTTTTCATTCTGTCTATATACATGATTTACAGATTTTACCACTTCACAGATTGCTTTAGTTCAAGCTTTCATATCTAGATTGTTAGTAAACAACCTAAGCTTTTGCTTGAGCAAGCCATTGTACCTTTTAATTGACTCAGAAGCAATTGGATTATAGAGGTCCAACATTATGCCCTGTTATTTAGCCTAATCTTGTATTGTTTCTGTAAAGTGAGTTCCCTTGTCTGATTCTACTATAGCCGAGGTACCATAGATTCCCAATACTCTGATGGTTGATTTTTTTAAAATATTTTTCCTGACCAAGTATCCACAATGTTGTATGCATATAGTTTATTCTCTGTTATAGACAAGACCTTTTACATTTCCCAAATTTAACTCCTCAAGTAGCTTCAAAACAATTTGGCTAACATTTGTAGTTGTATCTTTGTCCTTTTTTTCCAACTAGTATTTTTTTTGAGGTATAATTGACATATAATGTTAGGTTCAGGTGGAAAACATAATAATTTGATATTTGTATGTATTGAAAAAATGATCACCAAAATAAATCTAGTTAACATTCATCAGGCCAGTGGACACAGCCAAGTAAACAACTTTGAAGTCTCCCTTCCCAAAGTCATCATGTGTACGTCAATCTTCCGAAGAGCTGGAATAGCTGGGGAAGCTCTTTATTAGAGGTTTGAGCTTTGAAACAACAGATGAGAGTCTGAGGAGCCATTTTGAGCAAGGGAGAACACTCACTATGTGGTGATGGGTGATCCAAACACCAAGCACTCCAGAGGCTCGGGGTTTGTCACGTGTGCCTCTGTGGAGGAGGTGGATGCAGCCATGAATACAAGGCCACACAAAGTGGATGGAAGATCTGTGAAACCAGAGAGGGCTGTCTTAAAAGAAGATTCTCAAAGACATGGTGCCCACTTAACTGTAAAAAAGACTTCTGTCAGTGGTATTAAAGAAGACACTGAAGAATATCACCCAAGAGATTATTTTGAACAGTATTGGGAAAAGCAAAGTGGCTGAAATCATGACTGACTGAGGCTGAGGCAAAGAAGAGAGGCTTTGCTTTTGTAACCACTGATGACCATGCTTCTGTAGACAAGACTGTCATTTAGAAATACCACAGTGTGAATGGCCACAACTATGAAGGGAAGCCCTATCTAAGCAAGAGATGGCCAGTACTTCATCCAGCCAAAAAGGTCAAAGTGGTTCTGGAAACTTCAGAGGTGATTGTAGAGGTGGTTTGGGTAGGAATGACAATTTTGATCATGGAGAAAACTTCAGCGGTTGAGGTGGCTTTAGTGGCAGCCTTGGTGGTCATGGGGATGGTGGCAATGAGGATGGCTTATTGAAGAGACTGTCCTTTGCCTTCTATTCTTATTCTGTCTCTATTTTTCTTTATATATAGTTTTTTATTTAGGAATAAGAAACATTAAAGCAAATCAATAAAAACTAGGCTTATATAGCTTTTATTTTTTGTTTGTTTTAGAGGTTTTATTTTCCATAAAAAATATTGTAGGAATAGTAATATGCCTTATATTTCATAAGTTTTTCTCTACTTTTTTTCTTTCCTGGTAAGAAGAGTAATTTATTCGCTTACATGACACAGTGTGAATTCAGGTTATGTGATTGCAGCCCAGTGTTTTCAGAGGACTTTAATCATCACACACTTTTGTTGTTGTTGTTGTTATCAATCCTCACCCAAGGATATTTTTCCATTGTTTTTTGGAGAGAGTGGAAGGGACGGGGAGAGACAGAAAGAGAGACACATTGATGTGAGAGAGACACCTAGACTGGTTGCCTCCCCCACACACCCAAGCCTGCAATTGAGGTACATGCCCTTGACCAGAATCCAACCCAGGACCCTTCAGTCCGCAGGCCGATGCTCTATCCACTGAGCCAAAGCAGCTAAGGCAAGCATGTCAAACTAAAAGGCTAACACAGGCCCAATAAACAAGTTTCAAGTTTTTGTGGGTCGCATAAAAACAAAAGCTTCAATTTTCATAGAAACCTTGGTTTATTTCGATAGAGACATGCTGAATACGAAGGACTGAAATAACTGAGTAATCATTAACATAAAATAATAGAACATTTTGATAAAAGTTAATATTTTTCTTGAACATTAACTTTCCAGACACTGAATAACTACACAAATTAATAAGCGTAACGCAAATAAACCTATTTTTCTTGTTCTCCGAAAGCGAAATATTTCCTGTTGCACACACCAAACAAGTCAGTAGAAGACTAATGACATGGCAATCAGCTGCTAAAATATTCGCTGCTAGTATTAGTGGGGAGAAATGGTGCGCCTGCACGTAAGGCGCGTAAGGGAAATGAATGCAACACGAATATAGTAATCAGTCATTAGCGAACATTGTAGTTTGTTATTAATAATTATGTATAACAGGATACTAGTATTATAAAAATTAAGTCATGAAATTTTTATTAAAATGTTTCTTACATACCATTATATTGGCTGGGCTGCAAAAATGTTCGTTGTGGGCCGCATGCGGCCTGCGGGCCACGAGTTTGACATGCTTGAGCTAGGGCTAATCATCACACACTTTTAATGAAATAAAGGGCTAAGCCCCTGAGAATAAGAAACGTATAACACACTGGACCTGCATGCTGGAGGAAAGGGAGTGCCCTAATAGTTGTCTGACTTAGGCTACTGTGCGTTACTACTTAGATCTGTGCTTAAACAGGCATCTGGGATGGATACTTGGGCACCAATATCCTGAGGCTGATAATGCCATGCAGACCATTTCTGAGCTCTCTTTAGAACTCATTGAAGCCTCAAATTTCTCAGAGCTGGTTTGCTTCATGTACTGAGTACATGATATATAGCACATTAGCTATAGAGCAATGTGCCAATTTATGGGTTTATGATTTTATTTCACCATCTGTCATCACTAACTGTCAGAGATAAAGGTTTAATATGGTTCTATGACTTCCTGATGTCTGTCTTTACTTTTAGGATAAAAAAATTCTTTTTTTTTTTCATTTAGTTCTTCTTATTGTAACCTTGTATGCATTAGTTGTGCTTAATTAATAAGGGCTTTTCAGCTCTACTCATTTCTTTCCTTTCGCAGTATGAAATGAAGGCGTCCAGCTTACTTAATTTTCTCCTTCATTATACACAAAAACTAGAAGTTCAATTAGAAAAGGAAAAGAACCCATCATGCCTCTTCCCAGGTGTCTGCATTTATTAGAAGAGATCACTTGAAAGAGAACTGGGAGAGAGAGAGAGATGAAAATGCACATTTCAGTGTGATGGTTTTTCAGATGATTAGGTGGGGGCTTAGCAAAGGTGTGATTATCTCTTGCTGGAGAGCCTGTTAGAGATCACAACTGTTCAGTAGTGGTTGGCCCAAGTAATTAAAAGATTAATTAGGAGAAAATGTAAGAATGTGGTCATATTCCAGTGAAGAAAAATCACACTAATGAATAAATAAATATGTTGTGATGAATAAATGAACACATTTATGCTTTACTATATAGTCACCAAGCATTTATTAATGATAGGTACATCATATATATTGTATCCAAAGCCAAAAGTTTTGTTTTGTATTCAATACAAAAGATTGTGTTCAAAGTGAAAGGGTTGCTGAGCAGTTCTGCATTGTAAAGAAAGGCATCAGATTTATCCCCCTAGGACTTGATATGCAAAGATGGCATCAATTCATTATCCCAGCTCTCGGACCTCTTTGCATGTCCCTCATCAGTCTACCTAAATCTAGGCTAAAAGATAATGACTGGGTTATCAGCCTGTGGGAGAGTGCTGTAGATTTTCCTTTTCCTTCTCTTGAGGGAAGAGAGGGGTTTATTGGAGGGTGGGCACTTCAAGAGATCCACTCACAAAGATTGGGAGTATCTGAAAAAGGCGTAACTTTCATCTGAAGTATAGGCTGGAAGTTTATTTATGTAGTGGGCTTATTAATCTCCCCATGTGCCTATTTGAAAACAGATGTGGAAAGAGCAAGGATATGGGGGAGAAGGTTGGGCATTAGGGAAGCCACATCTCCACTGTGTAGTAGATAAAGGATAATGATCCTTCCATGGACCAGATAGGCACAGGAAAGGGAACCAGGCTTCGGCAAGAGGTTGCAGAATGTATCTACAAGTAAAGGTGGATTGGATGAGGTCACGGTGGATAGCTTGTCTACATCAAGGAACTGGCTGTCCTCTTCAGAGCTTTCTGAAGAACCCACACATACTACCCATGAGAGAGTGAGTCCTTGAATAGCCCTGAACCGAGAGCTTTGATAGTCAATGAGGACCAGCAGCAGCATCAGTGAAGTCAGAGACATTTGCCCCTTTCCTCCTATCTTCTCCAAGAGTCCACAACCCTAGGAGAGAAGGAGAGACCCATAGAAGAAGGGGAAGGAGGTGGAGAAGTGAAAAGCTCACAAGTGCCAATCAGTTTCAGCCAGGGAGGCACGGAGTGTTAAACTGCATTTGTGAGTTAAGTTTTAGATTGTTTTTAATTTTAGTGACTAGCTTGTTTTATGCCTGAAGTTGGCTGTAAAGCTATAAGTTCTGCCTGAAATATTAAGGGGAAGGAAAGGGGCATTTGATAAAATATATTTAAAATTGGAGATGAAAACAAAAAACTCTTCATGCTTGTACTCCCTTGTGTCAGATCATTCAGACACCCACAAGGAACTGCATGCTCTTACTCCTGACCACTTCTATGGCTTCATTTCCTCCTGAATTCTGGTCACTTTATGTTCCACTGGGCACGAAGTCTCTCTCACCCTAAGACTTGCTGTTCCTTATGCCTGAAATGTTCTTTCCTGGACTTTCACAAGACTGGCTCCTGTCTTTCCTCAGGACTCAGCTCAAATACCCCTCCCTCAGAGAGGTGTTTCTCTGCTATCCTAATGTTGTTCCTCTCCCCTGATGGAGTTACTTTGTCCCATCACCCTGTTAATTTATCTCATGGCATTTATCACCATCTCTATTTTTTTTAATTCTTTAATCCTCACCCGAGGATATTTTTTCCATTGATTTTTAGAGAGTGGAAGAGAGGGAGAAAGGTGGAGAGAGAGAGAAACATTGATGTAGAAAGAGAGACATATCTATGTGTTGCCTCCCGCATGCCTCCACCCCTGACCAGGGCTGTGGATGGGACCCGCAATGCAGGCACACTCCCTTGATCAGGCATTGAACCTGTGACCATCAAGTGTGTGGCTGCCGCTCTATCCATTTAGCCATACTGGCCAGGGCTCTAATTATTTTAATTACTTATTTGGTTGCTTGTGTGTTGGCATTGAATCAGTTTATTCTATTTCTGAATATCTCAGTGCCTGGGATATAACTATTCAATAATGAATGGTGAAATTAGCCTCAATAATTCAAGAGAACCTTAAGGTTACTAGTAAACAGTAATAATTGCCATGTCCCTCTCTCCCAAGTGCAAACTGGTGGCTAAAGACAGAAATTAATTAGGGCTCTGCCCCACGGCCTTTCACTGTAGAGAAAGAGATGCTTCAATCAGCTCTTTTCCTTGTGGCAAAATCATTCCCTTTAGAAAGCAAAATACAGTAATTTATATTTATATATCAGGTGCTTTAAACATGTACTCATTTACTTTTTAAAGTAAGGCTGGCTACGTAGCTCAGTCAATTGGAGCATCATCCCAATACACAAAGGTTATGGATTTGATCTCTGATCAGGGCATATACAAGAATCCATATATGGGCAGTACAAATTTATGATACAAATATATATATATATCTTCCTTCCTCTCTCTCTAAAATCAACTTAAACAACTTTTACACTCTTTAAAGTCAGTGTTGCCATTTTATCGATTCAGAATCTAAGGGCTCAATGAGTATAGGACTTGAAATTTGTTATGTCATCATTACATCTAAGTCTGTTTGGCTCTGAAGTCTATTCTCTACCTGGAACACCATAGTGCTTTCCATCTTAAACTCCGATCACTGGTGATAACATCTATGATATCACTGCGGCTGATAGCTTAATGGAGTTGATATGCCTCTTAATCACTGTTTATGACTTTGAAGAGGAATCAGAGGCTCATTATAACAGCTCGGATTTGTTTGTTTTAGCTTGTTTTACATCTATTGTTTGGACAGAACCCTAAAGGCCAAATGAATATAAACTGTAGATTCATCTTTCACTGATAATCTGGGATAAGGATTGTCTGTGCAAGTGTTTTCAGGAGAAATTGATAAGGGTTGGGAGAGGCAGAAACCAAGCCAAGGGCTAGCCTCAGATCAAGTACTGGGGAGGGTTTTAAGTCCTGCAGAGGAGTTGTTAAGTGGAGGCCACACCTCAGAGTTACTTTGTCCTGAGGAAAAGAGCTGGGCTTTTATATTTCCCTGCCAGTCACTGGCTGGGGAAGGGAGAGGGGTGTGCAGATGTAAACTTGCAGGCACACTGGCTCTCTGCTCCTGTTGCCCAGCTGTGCCAGAACTCAAGAGCCCTCAGAGGAAGATATTTCTGTGTACAGTATAGGCTGTTTGAGGCAAAAGCAGACCAGACCTGAAGAAGGCGGTGCAGAAACAGCAGAAGGGATCCCAGGGGGTCTGGGTGGGGCACCACGAGAGCCCATTACACTGATCATAACTCTCTCATTTAAAAGGAAAATTAAATTCCTCTTGTACAAGGAAAAATTGAAGGCCTGCTTCTTTTTTTTTTTTTTTTTACCATGATTGGGCTATTTAATTTAAGCTCTAGTGAGAATACGTTTTAGCTGGATATTCTGAAATGCAGATGTAGGATGACAAAGTGTTGCAAGTTGGCTCTCCATGGAAATAGTATATGGTTCTAGTTGAGGCATGGGCTCTTAAGTAGCACGTCATCAGAGAATACATCATCACTGATTTATGGGCACTGACTGCATTCTGACACTACCTTTATTGTTTGCTCAGTCCTAAACCTCAGCACATTATTGCTTCAAGGGCCAAATGCTCTTAAGGGAATCTATGGGATGCCTCTCTTTCTAGTCTCTTCTTCATAACTTGAGAACCTTTATGGTCCTTTCATAACTTTCAGTTCAACTTCATTTCTGTGCTCCAGTTTTCTGACCCACCCAGCAATTTCTTCCTTTGACATGCTGGCAGAATCTTCGGCTCTCTTTTTCCTCAGCTTTTCCTTGGTTAAATAGAAACACAATGCAACAACTAACCTTTATTTCTTTATGCCCTTTCCCAAATACAATACTTTCATTTTTCCTTTAGAGTTTAAATTACTCTCTAATAACTTTAGTTTAATTTGCTTATTTTTGTTGCAGGTCACATTATTTTCACAGACAATAGAAAAACCTAAAATAAGGTTAAAGTACAGTGGAATCCTACATAGTTATTTTGTCAGCATAGAATTTGATTTATAGTTATTTGCCAGATCTTATTTCTTATCTCAAAAAAGGAGATAAGCATAACATTCTAAATATTTTCAGATATCTATGAAAATAGTTACCAAGCTATAATAAATAAGCTATAATAAACACTTTGCAAAATAAATGTATGTATGCATACATATATCTGTATACATTCATTATAAAGTTTAAAGATATAAATTTCATATAGCTAATCTGTATATCTTTCCATTTATTTGTATCTTCTTCAGTTTCTCTTATCAATGTTGTATAGGTTTCAGTATATAGCTCATTCACCTCCTTGGTTAAATTTATTCCTAAGTATTTTATTTTTTTTTATGCTATGGTAAATGGGATTGTTTTCTTTCTCTTTTACATGGATCACTGTTAGTGTATAGAAAAACACCTGACTTTCTTTGCTGATTTTATATTCTACAATTTTATTGACTTGGTTTATATGTTCTAACAGCCTCTCTACATGGCTAGCTTGAGCTTCCTTACAGTATGGTGATCTCAGGGTAGTCAAACTTCTATACTTGATGGCTGGCTTCCTCCCCATCCCCCCAGCAATTGTTCCAAGAAGGAGGTTGCAAGGCTTCTTTGTCCTGGCCTTGGAAGTCCCTCAGCATCACTTCAGCTGCATTCTATTGGTTAAATGGGAAGCGAGGGGAAGGGACTCTATACAGATGTGAACAATGGGAGGTGTGGTTCATTAGGGACCATGTTTAGAGATTAGCTACCAAGAATATGGCTTTTTCACTATATTATGACAGGTTGGGCCTAAAATCAATGAAAAATTAAAATAGAGATTTAGTGAAAAACAAGCCTTAAATTAATAGCATATTATCAGCCTAGTAACAACTTACCTAATGACTTCCTATAGTCCTTGAAACTATTTTGTGTTCCAAGTTGGCTCATGCATGTTTTCAGGGAATTAATCTAGATCCAGGAATCCAGGCATTTCAGAGCTGGAAGTGACCCTAGATGTTTTTCTCTCTTCCTCACATGTTATAGACAAGAGATGTGGGGCCCAGAGACGTTAGAATGACATGTTCACGGTAATTAATACAAGCAGTTTGTGGCAGAACCACAAATAGTACTCAGGACTTTTTCAATGTTCTTTCCTATGTTTTATTTTATTATGAATAAGCCTCTGTGTCCTCTGGGAAGATGCTGTATTCATGTGAATTTAGTAATGTGGGAAGTAGTGGTAGGTGGGAGAATTTATTACTTAGTAAATAGGGTGTGAATCTAACCCTTTTTTGTAAACTATTTCCAATAGTTTTTATGACCTACCATTTATAAATTTAGAAATACTCTATGCATTGCTTCATTTCACTTTGTGACAGGGAATAAAATAAAGTTTTAATTTATGGTGTGTGGTTGAAAAACCAGGACCAACCTGTTTCACAATACCTAAAGCTTCTTGGGAATGACTTTGGGGTCTTGGGTTCGACCAGGTATTGGAACTGCCAAGGGAACACAGAGATGCTTAGTACAGGGGATGAGAAGTAACTGGAATATACTAAGAAATCTGTTCTGGTTTTTGGAATACAAATCAATTTCTTCCAGAACTCTCCTAGGAGCTATGATGTAGATGATATGGAGGGAGGATGGGTGGGCACTTAAGTAAGTTTGAGGGTTCTCTTGGATTGACGTGCCATTTAGTGGTAGATCCCAGATTCAGAGTTTGAGCCATTGAGCTCAACTACTCATTTGCTCTGGCAGGAGATAATCCTGTCTGATTACCAAAAGCAGCTGTGAGCCAGATGAGACTGGCAGTGCTTGCTGGAGTCTATTCCCCGGAGCGTCTGTTCTCCAGAACACATATGCTTTATCCTATTCTTGCCTCCACCTATGATCAAGCTAATCCCTGCCTTCATTCTTTTTCCTGTTTTGTGCTCTCTTCCACCTAGGCAAACCTCATCTAGCCTTCTAGGCCAACTTGAAGTTCAATGCACGATTCTCTGACTCTCAAATCTATTTCACCATGTCTGGAAGAGCCTAGTGCCCATGTGTTTGCGAATTAGGTATGTGGTCACAGTCTAGATAGGCAGTGTATGAAGGTGCTAAGATGCAGGCTTTGGATTCAAATTTGGAATAAAATCCTGATTGTGCCACTCAGTAGCTACATGACTGAACTTGGACAAGTAATTTGAACTCTTCATGCTTCAGCCTACCCATCTGTAAAATGGGGAAATTTATATTGCTTTTACCTCCTAAGATTCTTCTGAGGATAAATTTTAATGCATAAATGGCTCAGAAAAGTTCCTGGCATTTAATGAGCCCTCAACAATATTAGCCATTTTTATTATTCTGCCATAAGGAGGCTTCTGTTCTTTTTTTTCTTATATTCTCTAATATTTATTTTCCTTCAAAGCTTAAGAAAATAACATACAGTAACAAGAATTATAATGATAATATTCAAAACAATAAATTCTGACATGTCGAATCCAACTTCAAAAGAGAAAAAAAAAAAACTAAATCATGTTTGTTTCCTCTGAGTCACTAACACACTAACAAGTCAATGTAATAGTTGGCCTTTATGAGACTGGCTTGAGAAGCATTCCTGGGCAATAAATAAACGTTATGAATGGCACTTTATGAAAGCTTCTGAACAGCATGACCTACTTCCTGTGCTCTACAGCTACCATAATCCAGGAGGAACTAAACTAACAAAATTCATAAGACAAATAAATTGTAATATTGAACCAGAAGCTCTTGGCAGGCTTTAACAGGGTCAGTTCTTGCTGAAGTTCTTACTGAAATAAGCTAAAATGCCATTTGCTTACCAGGGCTTTGTAGGACAGGTACTAGCTGGTTTTGAATTTGTTTTTAGAGAAGGTTTGTACATGGGAATGTTGGGTTAATACATTCATATTCCTCTCTGGATGTTATATTACATATATATATACATATATATTAAGGCAATTATATGTAATTATGATAATTTCTAAGGTAACATTATAGTTAAGTCATTATACAAAGGCTCTTTTGAGAGTAATAGGGGACACTATTAATAGGTAAGCCAGGACAGCAGATCTAGAGCTCTCCACAAATGAGAGTCATACTGACTGTAGTCATCAAAAAATATGAAATCCATTCATGGTAGAAAGAATGCTTGTGAGTGTCCCTCTCCTGGTTTTTATTTGAAGGCTTCTTTGGTTTAGATCTGTTTTTCTATGTGTCTGAACCTTTATACACCTCTGTCAGTGACTGGCTGCCTAACACTATAGATAAGTGCAGTTGTCGCTATTGGTCATGGGTTAAAGAAATTAA
Organism: Eptesicus fuscus; assembly: GCF_027574615.1. NCBI lineage: Eukaryota > Metazoa > Chordata > Mammalia > Chiroptera > Vespertilionidae > Eptesicus > Eptesicus fuscus. The sequence continues at coordinate 72,144,337 of NC_072478.1, forward strand.
GGAATAGTAGCAGCTCTATGGAGTCCAAAGTTAAAGACAGTTTTGTTTTTTTCTAAAGGGAACTAAAAAATACAGAGAAGTCATCATTCAATTGTAATGAAGAACCTAGTAGCTACATCTGTGTCACAGACCAGCTGCGTCGTTGCAGTTTTATGAGGCTGGAACTTTCATGCATGTTTTATGCTCCTCTTTTTAATTTTTGGAAGGCAGTGTCTCTAGCTACTGCTATTCCACACACCCTACATGCTAAATCCCAACTTTTCTCTTTCACTATTTCAGAGAGATGTTTCTCTACATTATACAAGTGACCTTGAAATGGAGACGTTGATCTCAAGAGGTTTTAGATCCTGTGCATTTTCCCCTCTTTAGACCATGAAATCTGGTCATGGAATGCATTGGTTTATTGAAGGTTCCCTGGGGCTTTGAACCATGTGACTTCAGATTTCCTGCATTCTTTCTTTTTTTGAGTGTGTGTGTGTGTGTGTGTGTGTGTGTTGTCTGTGCACCATGAATATATCTTTAAACCAAGTTTTCTGACGAGAAAAATGCAGAGTGTTCCTCTATGGACAATGGAAGATGCTTAAACTCAAAAAGATTAAATGCTTTTTCTCAATGAATAATGAAGGAGTGGTTGGATCAGCCTAGAATCCCATTTGCTTGAATCTTGTGTCAGTGCTCCAAGCTCTGTGTCTAATTGTGCCTAAAGTAACATTTCAGTAACAAAACATCAAGTTCTGGCTTAGCTATCTTGTCTAGGCATTATAGAACCAGCACAGTAAAGTAATTCAGTTTCCTTCTAGCTTCTCATAGGAATTAGGTTTGTCAAACCACCTGAACTAACTTGACTCTTTTAACAAGAGGTCACAATGAATAGTTAATAATCTACTTCAAGCCTGAAAATGCTGAAGCTGGATACTGTGAGAAATAGGGATGGAAAGTGAATCTGAGAAATAATGAACAGGTTTTAGAGAAGTGGGTCAAATAATCAGCAGGGCAACTGCTCTATAATGAGTTGTTGGAGTCAAGTATGGGGTCTTTCCTGTGAACCCCAGTTGTTCCCAGTAGCCCTGGGTTCAGCTTTACATGTGTTCTGTTGCAAAACTGTTTTGTTTTGTTTTTTAGTGGGGGTTTTTGCACAATGTATGCCACCAATGCCTGAGTTATTGACAATGTTTCAGGGAAAGAATAAATGTTCTCTATAGTGGGATTAGTGGTAAATGATTTGTAATGATTTTTCAAATTACAAATGAATCAGAAAACCATTATTTGACTTATTCTGAGTAAGTACTAGAGTTATGCTAAATTTGTCTGCACATTCTCTGAAACTTGAGAGGCAATTTCAAACACATTTGCTATCTTGTCCTTATTCTGGATGTGGAGAACTTACATAGCAGATTCCCTGGAACTAGGCTCTCTTTTTCATTTCACCTCCCTCCCCCTTCCCCCTTCCAATTTGTTAGCTATTTAAGTATTTAATAGACACTCTAAACATAGATTCTTTCATTTCTAACTTCCAAAAAGCCTTGAACTGCCAAAAAGAAATTAAACCAAAACTATTAAATGAGGCTTTGGGGCATCCATAAAGTTAGAATCCTATCTAATAAAGAGGGAATATGCTAGTTGACTGTCGCACCCTCACAAACATGGCGGCACCTACAGTCAATAAGGAGGGAATATGCTAATTGACTGTCACGCCCTCAAAGATGGCAGCACCCACAGCCACAAGATGATGGCACCCAATCGCCTCAGCGCCACCAGGGCAGCAGGCACGCGGCCGCTCTGCATGCCTGCCTGCAGAGTCCCCCGGTCTCCTCAGCCCCCCAGCCGCCCAGGGTAAGCCCGAGGTGCAGGCAAGCCTCAGATGGCAGCTGCCCAGCCTCCCAGGGCTGACCTGAGGTGCAGGCAAGCCTCAGATGGCAGCTGCACAGCCACCCAGGGCCAGCCCAAGGTGCAGGCAAGCCTTGGATGGCAGCTGCCCAGCCGATGCCCAAGGCACAGGCAAGCCTCGGATGGCAGCTGCCCAGCTGATGCCTGAGGCACAGGCAAGCCTCGGATGGCGGTTGCCCAGCCGCCCAGGGCTGCCCGAGGCTCAGGTAACCAGGGCCGGCTGAGGCTTGTGCTGCCGATAGTGGCAGCAGCAAAGGTGTCACCTTCCCCTGATCGCTGGGTTGCCTCCCGCCCCTGAGTGCTCCCAGACTGTGAGAGGGGGCAGGCCGGGCTGAGGTACCACCCCCTCCAGTACATGAATTTTCATGCACCAAGCCTCTAGTTTTAGTATAAAAGAAAAAGGAAAGACCCTTGCGTGGGTTATTGACTATGATTTCCTTAGATACGTGAACTATATCACATACACATCTTTGATATTTGGGATGAAATAATGTCCTTGTAAATTTATTTTAAAAAGCAATTCATAAAATTTTTCAGGTTCCTAAATTAGATGGCATCAGACTAAAGATAATAAAGTGGGCACTGCCATGAAGCTTGAAAATTAAGTTGGTTTTCATTGTGAATGCAAAAGTCTTCCTAGGCACTATATGTGTGCTGTATGCCTGGCCTCCTTCAAGCTGGAGAGGCCCAATTTTTGTCCTATGAAGGAACTGCACAGAATCCTGCCCACGTGTTCACCTACTTTTTTTAATTGTTTAAAGTATTACATATGTCTCCTTTATCCCCGATTGACTCCTTCCCAGCCACTCCTACCCCCCACCCCCACACTCTCCTTTGCCTTCCCTCTGAGGTTGGAAGGTCTGTTTAGTGTTTCTATGTCTCTGGATCTATTTTTGTTCATCAGTTTATGTTGTTCATTATATCCCACATATAAGTGAGATCATATGATATTTTTCTTTCACTGACTGGCTTATTTCACTAAGCATAATGCTCTCCAATTCCATCCATGCTGTTGCATATGGTAAACGTTCCTTTTTTATATAGCAGCATAGTATTCCATTGTGTAGATGTACCACCGTTTTTTAATCCACTCATCTGCTGATGGGCACTCAGGCTGTTTCCAAATCTTAGCTATTGTAAATTGTGCTGCTATGAACATAGGGGTGCATATATCCTTTCTGATTGGTGTTTCTGATTTCTTTGGATATAGTCCTATAAGTGGGATTACTGGGTCAAATGGGAGTTCCAAAACAACAATGAAGTAACTACCATCTTACTCCTGTCAGAATGGCTATCATCAACACATCAACAAACAACAAGTGCTGAAGAGGATGTGGAGAAAAAGGAACACTTGTGCACTGCTGGTAGGAATGCAGACTGGTGCAGCCACTGTGGAGAACAGTATGGAGTTACCTCAAAAAGTTAAAAATGGTCACCTACTTTTGTGAAGACAGGCCTGTATGCTCAACAACTCCCTGGGCTTCCCACATGCAATATTTCACTTGGTAATGTCTGGTGTGGTGTCACAAGGCTACTTTTGTTTGGGGTTTAAAAGAAACATGCAGAATTTATACATTCATTATACACACATGAGTCATAGAATCATGAAAGTTAGAGCTAGAAAAGAACAGCTTGAGGTCATCTACATAAAACCCCTCATGTGTCACTGCTATCTGGCCTCTCTCATTTATACCTAAAATAATTGACAGTGGTGACATCCAACAATATTTTAATTTCTAATATTAGATATCTCTTTTTCCATAGAAGTACAGAAAGTAACAAGTGTATCAAATTTCTCAGCACTTAAAGAACTTTGAAAAATAACCCCAATTTTCCCCCTTCACATGTAACTAATATAAATTACCTCTTGGAAATGGAATGACCATGTTTTGAGGCACCGGGTTCCTTTAAATTCATTCATTTTCTTGATATTCTGTGGAAAATAATCAAAAAATCTCCTAGGCTGGTGAGGCAGGATTTTCCAAATTTCCTTTTATACATGTTCCATAAGTGTTGGCTTTCTGCTTTATGAATTGTAGGAATGATGCTTACTTAGTCTAGTACACTGAGAGAGATTTTTAGTTTTAAACTACTCTTCATTGAATAGTAAACTACTCAAATATGATTTAAAATTCCTCTTGACAGTTGTTGCCTTTTTTGCTTTTGACACAATTTGGTTCAATAAAAATAATCTGAAATCAAATCACCTCATTTTGGCCTTAATCTGAACCTTTTAATACACTTTCACAACCTTCAGAAAAATATGCTACAAAGATTCAAAAGGACAGTAAGAACCTTCTGATAGAGGATATTCTTTTATTTAAGAGACTGTCAATGATTATTCCAAGCATTCTTTTTTCTAAGGTTTGGTATAGATTTCAGAGAAAAATAGCTACTAGCTGCTCTGGCAGACCAGAAGAGAAGCATCTTCTACATGTAGATTATGTGGAAATACGTTCACATTCGAAGAGTGTCCTTACAAAGCAAGATTGAGCCCTGGCCAGTGTGGCTCAGTTGAGCATTATCCCGTGCACTGAAAGGTTGTGGGTTCGAATCCTGGTCAGGGCACATACATAGGTTGTAGGTTTGATTCCCAGTCAGGGTACATACGGGAGGCCATTGATAGATGTTTCTCTCTCACATCGATGTCTCTCTCCTTCTCTCTCTCCCTTCCTCTCTAAAATCAATGAAAAGGATATCCTCCAGTGAGGAAAAAATAAAATATATAAATTAAATTTAAAAGAGCAACATTGATGCGTGTTAAAATTTGCATATAAACTATTAAAGCAAAAACAAGAATTCAATTTGTACTTTATATTATTGATTTAAAAAACAACTCTGAGAGTTGTCTATATTAATTAGTGACTAGCCAAATAATTGTCACTTAAACATGATAGAAGCTTATTTGTGTCTCGCAGTAATAGTCAGGAGGCAGATGGTCCAGGGCTGGTAGGATTACTTGTTTCCATGAGATCATCCAAGACCAGCCTCTGCCCTTTATTTCTCTCTGATTTCCCTGGTTGTGGTTCCTGTCCTCATGGTAAATGACGGAACTCCAGGCTTTATACCATCAGTCAAGCATCGGGGAAGGGGGGGATAAAGAAGTGACATGGCCTCCTCTGAAAGGACAAATCCAGAGGGGTCAGTTTCTGTCAGTCTAGTGCATAAAAAGTAGTCCATGGTGACACTCAACAGAACAAGAGGCTGGAGAGTGTGGTTCTTACTCCGGGTAGCCAAGAGGCAGTGGAAATCAAGGTTTTTTGTCCTAAAAGGGCAAAGGAGGGAATGGATGGGGGGGGGGGGGGGGGGGGGGGGGGGGGGGCAACTAGCAATCTCACTGATAATGTCTGATTGTAAGAGTCACATTGGGAACTTTTAAAATACGTAATCCTGGGCCTCACCCATGGAATTCTGATTTGGTAGGACTGGTTTAGGCTCATTGGCCAAATTATTCCCAAACTGTATCTCAGTGATAAGGTAAATCACCAGAAAGTTACATTTCCATATAATTACCTTTGCAGAAACCCATTATGTAATCAGCTTTCAAAAGGAAAGATAATAATAAACAGTGATATGTGAAGCCAGGATGTTGTGGGCCCACGCCCCCCCCCCCCCCCGCCTTTTTTTTCCTTTTTCTCAATCCTCTGTAACTTCATCATCTTCCTGTAGAGAGAACAAAACTTACACTTCCACCTGTTGTAGGCTAAGCAGTGACACTCTAGGATGGCTGGAGGACTAGTCAACTCTATGCTCTGTGTTCTTCCTGACTTCCCACAGAGAGAATCTTGTGGAATTTTCTGAATGCGTTAATCTCCTCTCAATGCATTCTCCCCCTGGTTACACTTTTGAGGCATTTCTATTTTTATGAGAAGACACTGAGTTTTTATAAAATGAATGAACTTCAAACTCCGAAGTCACCGAGCTAAGAATAAAGATTTTGAAGTCCAAGGAATGTAACTTCAAAATCTATATGCTTAGACTCTCTACTCTCTTTTTGCACTATATATGGTTGGAATTATAGTACACTTATTCTTCCCATAGTTTGAAAGCACTTCCAATATTATCTTCTAGAAACAGTATCATGTCTGTCAGATTATTTATCACATTTTATTTTAATTGCTTATTCTTGTTCTTATTTTCCATTGCACTCATTGTAAGCTCAGTGAAATAATATTTGTCTGTTCTCTACTAATTGTCATCACTACATGCAGCATTTTGTACAAAGTAGGCAAAACAATAAATACTCATTAAATTACTTACTAGATGACTGGGTAAAAAAAAAAAAAAAAAAAAAAAAGAGCTACCTATCTCTGTGACCGTGGAATTTTTCTGACATCAAATTTTACCCATTTCTATAATCTCAAGGCTTTGGGGGCGGGGGAGGAGGGTGGAATACTTACTTCTCATAAAAATCTTAGAGATCTTTGGTATATTGTCATGAGTTAGTTTTCTTTCATGGCTCATAAATTAATTATGAAGGAAATTTCAAAAGGATAGTTGTGTGTGTTTTTTAATGGTTTAAGGAGAGGCAACATTAGGTGTTCTATTATGACAAGTTGGGTGGGGGGAAGGGCCCAGAATTTAGAACCAAAAAACTAGGGTATGAATCCCAGCTGTTAACAGTCTTAAGTAAGAACATCAAACAATTTAAATTTCAAATTTCTTTTTTTAAATTGGGAATAATACTTGCAGGAATTCATGGCTTATTTGTTATTAAATAGGAGATGATATATGTGAAACTCCTTTGAGAAAAAAATTTCAATATTATTATGTAAACTATTAAATTTCCAATTTATTGGTTAAAATGTCATAAATTATAACCATAGTATCTTTGAGTGTAAGACAGTACATTAGTGCCTCAAATGTGTTTCTGCTATTAAATATGTTTTTATTGATTTCAGAGAGGAAAGAAGAGGGAGAGAGAGATAGAAACATTAATGATGAGAAGAATCACTGATGGGCTGCCTCCTGCACACCCCCCACAACCCAGGCATTTGCCCTGACTGGGAATCAAGCTGTGACTTCCCAGTTCATAGGTCGATGCTCAACCACTAAGCATCACTGGCCAGGCTTTGCTCTTTTTACATTAAAGTCTCAGAAGAAATGGGAGGGGCTTAATTTTTAACTTTCTCCATTTATCTTTGAACAATAGCTATGCCTGTTATTTTCATTGATGCATTCATAAAATAAAATATATACTTATATCCCACATTTCAAAGAGTATTTAACTATTTGGACTTTTAGAAGTATGGCTTTGTAATGTTGTCCTATAGTGTTATGTGGGTTTTTAAATAAACTTTAAAATTAGTTAATTTCACTAAACAATTTGCAAAGTAAAAATAATTTTTAATTTCTCATTTTGAAAGAAGTCACATTTGAGCAATAAACAATATTATATCTCCATTTTGGTAGAATTAAACAATGACAGATATTTTCTATTCTTTTCTGGTCTTATCAAGAATATGAAGAATCATTACTAAAGCTTTATCATAATAAAACATAATTAAGTTCTAGCAAATGGATAATATTGCACTTCACAGTGTCAATAATTCAGAATGCATATATGTTAAATGAATTTTGGACTCAAGACATTTACTTTTACTGTAATTAGGTTACAAAATATAAACCATAGAGAGGTGGCAAGCCTCTGTAGTTCACCAGCAGTTATATTCTAAAGATCACATGAAAACAAATACAAGGAGGAACCAATGAAAGAATAAGCCCAGTAGTTCCTTAAATATGAATGTGGGTGTGTTTCAGTTTCACAGCGCTGATACTATTTTTTCAATGGATCTTAAGTATCTGATTATACTTTTATCCTGTGCAGTACAATAAAACAGTCAGCTTTCCTTAAAAGTTATGGGAACACACAAATGCACAGGATGGTTAATATCCTTGTAACTTACTTTAAAAACTTAGTTGTCCTATAAAATGTATTTTGCTAGCATGATATACATTGAAGGGGCACAAACGTCCAAGAAAACTGCCTTTCAGGTATATATCAACTAAATCACTGCCCTTTGGCTTCCCCAAATCACTTGTCTTTAAGATAAGTATCATCTAGTCAGATTGTTTCAAAATAAAGGAACAACTCATTTCATTGTGTTTTTTCCCTATGATCTTTATTAGAACTTACTTGGTTTACTGTACATATACATTATCTGCATAACTTTAAAAACTCCAGACAGCAATAAGTCTTGTTTGGGCATTATTTTGTTAGGTCTGGCCTCTCTAGACACTGAAAGATTAATCCGGTTAACACTTTGAAAAGAACTAGACATACACTGTAAAATAACATGTGTGATATGTAAACCATTAATTTAATTGCAAATACAAACAAAGACCAAATATAGGTATATCTTCTAAATGTCTATTGGTCCATTACTAACTATATCCTAATTAGGAGTGGATAAGACTGATGTATGTTTTTTGGTGATTTTTGGGACTTTGTTGTTGGAGGTGAGCATTTTGTATAGCTTCATTTGTTTATTCCTTTCCTGTCACGCCCATTCACATCTCACATTGTTCTGTGACATTTTACAGTATTAAGCAGGGTCATTTTTGACTCTGGGTAACTCAAACAGAAAATGGAGTTATTGGATGGAGCTACACACAATCCAAAAAAGCTAAGCAATGATGCTTCTGGGAGGCAGGGCTGAGAAGTGGGTCTGGGACCTCAGCAACACGTTAGTAGAGCTTCTTTTGGACTCTGCCCTTGTTGTGACTCAGCCCAGTCCTCATGGGACCCCAGGTCTTTCTAGTCAAACTCTAGATCCATCAGAGATGGCAAGAAGGTAGTAGAGTGGCACAAATGTGGTAATGCTAGGATTGTTGTGAGCCAAGTCATTTCGTTTGTCACAATCAGGCATGTCATCAGGGTTGATAAGATATTTGGAAGAATTTCTTTTCCTGATACCAGTAATTCCTCAAAGTTCAATGTTTGAGCACCAAATCTCTATCGTTTATTTTCACAGATCTACTTATTTCTAATTGCATTTGTTCTCGTTCAGATTGTGCAGTGCTGCAATTATAAATGCTACTGCCACAAAGGACAAAATGTTTGCTTCCGTCTGTGCTTCTGGGGCAGGATGGACTCACCTGGCTATCTGAAAGATTCACCTCTGGTACTAATTTACTCTGTAGTTATTTCCTGTCTTTACTATTAAATATTTCCCCTTTAATTTCTACAGGTCTCTTCATAATTAGATTTCTAGAGTTTTTACCATTTGAATATATTATGTTGGTTAAAGCATGGCACGAATCTGGACAGTGCTTTATTTCAATCCAGTCATAAGACCCTGGAAAGGTTGGCTGAATATGGCAAGATTTGTTTCAATGTTTATTCACTTCTTTCATGTCCATTTATTGTGGAAAAGAATTACTGAGATGAATGGTGGCTCCCTGGCATATTTACTTGCCCAGGTGGAAAACTTGCTGCTGCTTTCAGAAAACCTTCCAACCTAAATTAAGGCCATATCCCTTCAAGTTAAAATGCCAAAAGATATACATATATAAGAGATCAATATACTTATACATATGCTATAAAGTATATTTTTTCTTTTTCAAAATCATGCTTCTTGATAATTTCATTTTTATAGCATTCCAATTTTAATTGACTCAAGATGATGATTTTGTTTTTTCATTTAAGGAATACTGCTGAGAAGCCATAGTAGCTATTTCTATTTCTGACTCATTGCATAATCTTAAGTAGGTCATTTGAGCTTTTGAGCACTCCATTAATAAAATGAGAATATTAGTATTTGTCTTTTTCATGGAAATCAACAGAATTTACATATGAAGCATCATTGACATGGTTGAAAAGTTGTTGGTTGCTCCCACCACCTAAAATGTTTCAATTTCAGTTAGATTTTTAAATTATTCAACATTATTCTGTATCTTACAAATTTTTCTTGTGCTGAAGAGACAATTCTGATGGCCTTTGTGTCCAAGTCATTATAGTACTCAAGGACTGTGCATAAAGCAATTGCCATTTTATCTTTCAGATTCCTTCATTGTAGAGTCAACATTGCCTACCTCGCTAGAGATTGTAGGCTAATTTTGGTTTGTGCAAATGGAGAGATTTATTTGGGGTATTAAGTGGTTTTTTAATACTATGAAAACTATTTACTTTTTCAAGAGCCAAATTTAACCTCATTATAGTGGCAATATTTTAAGTGTTCCCATAATTCTCTATAATAAATAGAAATTAAAACAAAAACTACAGAAGGCAATCTGATACTAAAACTATATATCTTTTAAACTTCCTTCAGTGGCATTTTTTTGTCCTTTGGGGAGTTTATAGTTGACTGAGATTTGTATCTTTTTTTTACAATCAGATCACATAGAATCTAATTGTATATACTATTGCTGCTGTTCTACTATTTTTATATGTATTTTTATTGGTTTCAGAGAGGAATGGAGAGGGAGAGAGAGATAGAAACATCAATGATGAGAGAGAATCATTGATCAGCTGCCTTCTGCATGCCCCCTAGTGGGGATCGAGCCCACAACCCAAGCATGTGCCCTTGGCTGGAATCAAACCCGGAACTCTTCAGTCCGCAGACCAATGCTCTATCCACTGAGCCAAACCAGCTAGGGCGCTGCTGTTCTTCTTTGCTATAATTGTTCTAGAACCTTGAGGACATTTCAGTGCTAGGTATGATTAAAGGAAGTTTAATGTAGCAGACAGATCAATGGAACAGAATGGAGAGCCCAGAAATAAATCCACACATGTATGGTCAATTAATTTATTAAAAAGGAACCCAGCACAAGTAGCAGCCATCTGCAGATCTCTTTGTAGTTCATGCCAGTGAGCCCTGGGCAGAACATAAGCAAGCCAGCATACCCAGTGGATAGCTTGAGACCATGTCAAAGCACCACCTCACCACCTCCACAAGCAACACATCCAAATGGCAGACTCAGCAGGCACCAAAGCCCCTCTGAAATAATTCCTGCTCTGTGGTGTGGGCCCCTGCACTGCTAACCCTCCCCAGTGGTCAGCAGTCAGCCAGTCTTTGCAGCCTAAATGTAAATCCCTCCCACTTATGTGTCACGAGCAATCAAGGCTCAGCTACAGCAGGAAGGTGCCCAGCTTGGGTGATAAAGGAGGTTGTGCCACTACATAAGACTACTATACCAAGCCTGGGAGACTTAGCCGCTCTACCTAATATACAGGAAAAAAAAACACAAGGAGACTGCCAAAAACAGGAGAAAAAGAAACATGTCCCATATGAAAGAACAGAACAAAACTCCAGAACAAGGTTATTATTCTATAGGTATTAGGTAGGTGCTGATCACTATATATAAATTGTGCCATCATTGTAAGTAGAGAATTGACTTGATATTGGAAATAAAATAATTTTATATGTTATCCTATTATCTAGGTCTTGGAATAATTTGTGGTAATGCATTAATGAGAAAGGACTATTATGTTATAGTTCAAAACAGTTTTTCTTAAGATCTTTGTCTGGCTATAGTTAACTGCCTGGCAACAAGAATCTTTGACATTTAAAATTGTAGTCATGCAGAAATTGTAATTGTTCTTGTCAGGCTAAGTAGGGAAATGTAGGTGAACAGACATGCTTGGAGTAACCACTACAGGAGCACTTAAAGTGCTGTTCTGGACTACGAATGTTTAATCTCACTCCAACTGGAAGTCACTTTAGGTAGTGGTTAAGTACATGGGATCTGGAATAACTGCTTGTGTTCAAATTTATGCTCTGACACTTTGTTGTTATATGACTTTGGGGAAATTCCATAACTTCTGTGTACCTCAGTTTTCTCATCTGTAGAATAGAAACAACCACCTCTTATTAATGTCTCCCTTATTCTATTGCTCTTTATAATAATGCTCTCTTGTTTCATTGTCTCCATATGTATCTCATGATAAAGTTCAGTATATATTGTTTGTATAATTGGCTAATCTCATGAAGTAGACCATAAATAAAACTATGTATCAGTTGGGGTTCAATCAGGAGGATGGAACCACTATAAATGATATGGAATAAGAGACTATTCTAGCAAAAAATTTAAAATTGTTTTCTAAATGAATAATTTTTGGATTCTAGTTAATGATTTGCTGCTTATTTTTATCTTGATTTCTTTTCTGTGAATTCAGTAGATTAGGGTAATAGGATAAAACATCAGAAATGTCCCAAGCACATTTGAGAATGTATTATAGTATAAAGTTGGCATTTCAAATCAGTCCATAAAATATAAAGTCTTCAATAAATAGTTTTGAGGAAATTTGTTATCCATTAGAGAAGAAATAAAGTAATATTCCTACTCATACTATTCACACACAAAAAAAATCCTAAGTATGTTAAAGACTTTTTATCAAAAACCTAAACTATAAAAGTAATAGTAGAAAATATATGACTATGTTTATGACTTGGGCTAGCATAACTTGTATTAGACAAATCCCAAAAACTATAAAGAAAAAACTGATAAATCTGATACCAAAATTAGAGACTTCATTATGATAAAAAGTTATAATAAACAACAGATTGAGATAAAGTATTATAATATATGTGTCACAAATTGGGTTTGTATCAATCTATATATATAAAAGGCTAATATGCAAAGTGTCCCCTTGGGAGTTTTACTGGAAGACTGGGAGTTCGATCACTCACTATGATGTGCGCTGACCACCAGGGGGTGGCATGGAATGAAGGAAGGCCCCAGCCGGCAGCCGGCAACCAGGGAAGAAAGGTCCCTGCCAGTAGCCGGCAGCCAGTGAAAGAAGGTCCTGGCCGGCAGCCAGAGGCCCTGATTGGCCCTGATCACAGGCCCGGCCCAGGGACTCTACCCATGCATGTGTTTTGTGCACTGGGCCTCTAGTTATATATAAAAATTTTAGATATCAAGAAGAATGGAGAGCAAAAGGTAGAAAAGTGGGGAAATGGCTAGAGCATGGTATATAGGGAGTTGACAATAGTGTTTGCCTTTTAGGAAGGACCTGGTATTTGGAGTGATAATAAAAGAGATTTAGTTTTGTGTATAGCATTTTGATGTTTTTTATGAGAATAATTTATTCATAAATTACTTGTTCTTTATATATTCTAGGTATTATATTTTTGTCTTTATATGTGGAGCAAATAATTTATTTAGCTATACTTTCCATTAAGGTCAATTAGTTAATTTCCAAATTTTTGCTATCCGAAGACCACTGCAATGAATATCCTTTATATATTGCCTTGAGAACATGAGGATAGATTCTTCCTTAAGATAAATTCTAAGACTGGAATTGCTGGCTCATAGTATACCCTTGTGTTTTAAGTTTAGAAGGTAAGACCAAATTGCTTTCTAAAGTGCATGTGACAATTTTACTCTAACAGTCCGTGTATGTCTGTTCTACACTTTTGCCAACAATTGAATACTCATTCAAAATAAGAAATATGACAGCTCATGAGAATTATAGGCCAAGCCTCTGAATAATTGTTTAGAGAAAAACATAATGGCCAGTAAACATATGAAATTATGCTTGTTCTCAGTCCAAATCATGAAAAAAAATTCTTAGGATTTAAGAAAATTCATGCCAATATCTACACTATCCAGTAAAATTAGATAAAAGACTTCTAGTTTTTTTGAAATTAGCAAAAAGTTTTACTCAAAGTCGTAGAGAAATGGCCCATGGAACTTATACAGAGAAGTGAATAAAGATCTTTCAGTGTTATCGAAAGCCAAATACAGCCAAGCTCTGTCAGCAGATTGCAGATAGGAGAGCCTTCCAGAGTCTTCCTGATATTACAGTTAGATTAAGTGGAAGCAGAAAAGGCTAAAAATACTAAGAATTTGAAAAAAACACACAAAACATGAATTGGATAGAAAAGCTAAAGATTGAGTAGTCAATGTAGAAGTTAGGTTGAAACTTTAGCATCCTGTGATTTTTTAAAATGGTGATTGAGTACCTCCTAGATGTTTGTTTGTTTGTTTGTTTGCTTGCTTGCTTGCTAGCTTGTTTGTTGGAGCAGGAGAGAGATGTTCCTACACAAGTTCACAGGGCTTTCCTTAGCAATAAGAGCCCATTTTTATAAATAGAGTAAGAGGGATGCACATTTAATGTAGTACTAAATATACCTGGGAATCATAGTTTAATGTTGAAAAAGTTGCAGAAGAGTTAGGGGGATTTGGAAAGTGGTCTTGGTCCTAACAGCAATATTTTCAGGGCTCTGCAGTGTTAGATTAAATCTTGCAAAACTATTTAGGCCATTTGCTTAGATTTATGGCCCAGAAATTTTAGGATATTTCTCAAAAGACCATTGGTGCTAGTCTAAGTATGGCTGTGGTAAGCAAAATTGGGCAGTGAGTTCCAATCACTAACTTCTTTTTCGTTAAATTAAAAATCCACCTGTATCTTGGGCATATTGTGGACTAGAATTTCCAAATAAAATTGTGGGAGTGAGATAATTAAGTACACTTCTGAGATGGTGTGCTCAAAATCTCCACATACGGGTCAGAATAGGTATGCTCGTTGGGAAACTCTCCTAGGAAACCAACCAATTTTGTCATCAGTAGACTGAGGAGTAGTATGCAGTTACTTTCCTATTACTGTATTTAGCTGTATACTAGAACGAAGCTACAGACAGAAGAAAGAGGAAAAGGAGGCAGCTGCTCCCGTGCCCAACCCAAAAGTGGGAAATGAAAAGTGGGAGTTAAAAATTAAGTTCAGAAAAGTGGAGGAACGGCCTCCTCCCTCCATAAATGGGACATTGGCTGGGCAAAGAAGCACTGCAGAGAATTGTAATGCCATGAAATTTCTCACAACATTCTTCAGAGTATCACTTTTCATTAATCTGTGAATTAAGAAACCAGATTATACTGGTATTTCAAAAATGTTACATGTACCTGGTAAATGTGGGTTATTCTGAATGGAGTGAAAGGAGTAGGATTAGTTACAGCACACCCTGAGCTCAGGACACCCTACACATGAAGTAAGAAGTGACAGTTTTCAGTGTTGTGTGGAGGATTGGGTACTGCCAGTTACATTTGGCTGAGGAAGGTAAGACAGCTTTCCTTCAGAATTATCTCAATGGGATCAATTGTATAGTGTTGTTCTAAAGCAAAGTTCTATGTCATGGGTTGAAGCAGAGGGATGTTGGGACCTAAACATTTTTGTAAGTGATGGTGTAATTAGATAAAATTTGTACTTGAGACCATGAAGGAGCCTCGGAGAAACACTCAAAGGTGCCAGAGTGCTTTGAGAAGTGGGTCATTCCTGCTATATCTCTGGGAAGTGTGCATAGGACATGGAGTCTTTTAATAGAGAAATTCATATTTCCAGAACAACACTGGAGCACTTCAGCTGTTTATGGGACTCTGTAGATATCATGGATCAAAGAAGGCCCTTGATAAAAAAAAAAAAAAAAACATCTTGGTGAGTTTTCTCAAGGTATATTACCAGTACAGGGCCTTCCTTCCTGTGATTCATAGCCACAATGTCCACATTAAACACGAGGTCCACATTGGTGGGTGTAGAATAGTTCACATGTATAATGATTTTTAAAATTTTCTTACATATTACTATAAATAAGGTTACATAAGAGCTGTTTATTTTTATGTTCTTATTGTTCTTCCCACAGTAATCTCTTCCCTCCCCACAAATAATCTATAGTAACAATGTCCAATCTTTTTCTTCAAATTGGTATAATTTTATAAAGATATATATGTGTACATATAATAAAGGTTATATATGTATATAAAAATATGTATAAAAATAATTTCATATGTATGCATAGGAATGTGTGTGTATATATATATGTATATACATACTCATGTCATATGTATATACACATATGAAATATATATTTTTGGTTGTTTTGCAAAACACAATTTTTCTCATAGAAAACTCGGAATTTGATACAGCTCTAATTTATTTGTTTTTATGTCTGTATCATATTTCATGATGTAGGTGTATAAAATGTATCTAGTCATTCTCCTATTGATAAGTATTAAATTTGTCTTTAGTTTTTGTCTATTATGAACAATGCTACAAAAAATATCCTACACAAATGTCCCATCAGGTTAGAATATTTTATTTATATGGAATAGATTCTTAGGAGTTAAAATTCTAGATTGAATAGTTAAGAGTTGTTCATTTTAATAGATGTTTGTAAATAAGTGTAAATAGTTCATATATATATATATAGTGGCCTGGTGCACAAAATTCATGCACGGGGGTGGGTGTCCCTCAGCCCAGGCTGCACCCTCTCCAATCCGGGACCCCTCGGGGAATGTCCAACTGCCAGTTTAGGCCCAATCCCGGGGATCGGGCCTAAACCGGCAGTCGGACATCCTTCTCGCAATCCGGGACCACTGGCTCCTAACAGCTCATCTGCCTGCCTGCCTGCCTGATCACCCCCAACTGCCCCCTCCCCACCAGCCTACTCGTCCCCAACTGCCCCCCTGCCAGCCTGCTCGCCCCCAACTGCCCCCCCTTGCTGGCCTGATCACCCCCAACTGCCCTCCTCTCCTGGCCTGATCACCCCTAACCGCCTCTGCCTTGGCCCCGCCACCATGGCTCTGTCCAGAAGGATGTCCGGAAGGTCTCCTGGTCTAATTAGCACATTACCCTTTTATTAGTATGTGTGTGTGTGTATATATATATATATATGTATAAGAGTACCCTTTTTTTCACAATCATACCAGACGTAGTTGTTCCAGCTCTTTTCAGTTTTGCCAGTGCAGTGGTTATGAAGTGGCATCTGAATGGAACCCGTGAATTTTCTAATCTGTATATATAATGCCACTGGAAATAGCATTATATAATGTTATATATAGTGTCTCATTTTTCAGACTTCAAGAACCCCTAGCTACACATCATCTGGTTCATGGTATGTGACAAAGGGACAAGGAGAACTGATTTTCTTTAGTATATTACTCTAATGTAAACAAACACCAAGTGGCTCGTTGGTTGTTGGATATGATGGATCAGCGTAACAATGTACAACAGAAAAAAAGAAAACTAAGCTCTATGACACCCAGAACAATGGCCTGGAGACTGAATATTGCTGTGGAACTTAGGGTTCTGGGTAGGCATGAAGTAGTTCCCCGTCACTTATGAAGTACATCAGGGAACTGGAATAGCGCATTTGGAGAAATTAAGAGCAGAAGATCCATCCTTCTTAGGACACTTCCATTAATACCCACCCATATTAAAAGCAGATTTCTCTGTCACAAGAGAAAAAGAAAGAGCAACTCTGTTCTCTCTGAAAAATAGGATAGGATGATGTAGCGTAGGAGGGTTAGGAAGAGATCTGGTGTAGGGTCCGAAAATCTGTAACTTCAGGACAGTAAAGCAGATAGACGCTTCCACGATTCTTAAGCAGAAGATAGTGGCAATAAAGCCTGAGGGTCCAGCCAATATATCTTGGGCAAAGGAATGGAGATTGGTATTTGGAGACTTTAATGAACTCCAAAGTGGAGAAGCAAATGGAATATCCTGCAGAGAGGCCTCTTAAGAGCTGAACATGCCAGGGGACGTATTGCTGGTATTGGGGCCCCAAGGAATACTCCAGCCCATCTGTAGCCATTAGGGCAGAGGCAGCTGCTGCTCCTCCCTCTGTGAGAGTTCAGTGAAATCCAGCTGAGGGACAATGGCAAAATGGAATTATTTTTCCTTTCCAACACTCAACCTTTTCAACGTTTACAAACATAGTATGCCAGGAAGGCTAAAGGAGTTCATGTAGATAAGGAAGAAATTGAAATTTTTAAATATTAAGCTCACAGAACTGCTGAGAGAAGGTCCATCTTGACTACCTAAAAATCTGGTCATCACCTAAGGCTCCAGGGGCCCTATACCTGAGAGAGGGATCTCTTTCCCACTCTCACTTGAGTTTATTCATAATGAAATCAACTAGATCCATTCAGCTGACAACCTCTCCAGGAGACTAAGCGGAGGTGGGGCTCTTGGAGGAAAGGACCAAAGAGAAGAGGGTTGGAGAACTACCCTTTGGGAAGCGTTTGTTTCCCTAGGCGCTAGAAAAGATCTTCAGAGTCTAGATGAGGGACTCAAGCTAGTTTTAGGGCCTGAATTTTAGTTGAACAGCTTAGGAATCCCATGGCAGAACCTCTATACCAGGCGTCCTCAAACTACGGCCCGCGGGCCACATGCGGGTGTTTTTGCCGTTTTGTTTTTTACTTCAAAATAAGATATGTGCAGTGTGCATAGGAATTTGTTCATAGTTTTTTTATTTAAACTATAGTCCGGCCCTCCAACGGTCTGAGGGACAGTGAACTGGCCCCCTGTTTAAAAAGTTTGAGGACCCCTGCTCTATACCCACATGGTTTTTTTAAAACTTGGAAGATGGATCTTCTGCTCTTAATTTCTCCAAATTTCTCTTGGAACCTGAATTAGAGAACTGTTTTTTCATTTTGTTTTGTTTTGTTTTAAATATATTTCTTTATTGATTTCAGAGAGGGAAAGGGAGAGAGAAACATCTATAATGAGAGAGAATCAGTGATTGGCTGCCTCTTGCATGCCCCCTACTGTGGATCGAGCCTGCAACCAGGCATGTGCCCTTGGCCGGAATCGAACCCGGCACCCTTCAGTCTGCAGGCTGACGCTCTATCCAGTGAGCCAAACCGGCTAGGTCTAAAGAACTGTTATGTAAATTCTTATGTGTGCTCAATGTGAATGCACAGTCAGCTAACAGTTGTTTTATAGGCTGTTTTATAATAGATATCTTACTCTTTTCCCCATTAAGCATGTGGATCTGGGGCTTTATTCCTATGATAAATACTACTTAGTATTTTCTAAGAACTGGGAGCTTTTCTAAATGACTTGCATACTTGATCTCATATAATTCCCACCCGGTATTAGCCCCAGTTTACACAAAGGAAACAAACTCACCCTCAAAGACAGTAAATAACTAATCCAAGGTCACACACGTTGTGAGTGAAAAACAGAGTTTTAGCTGCAGTTCTGCCTGACTCACAGTTCCATGCTCTTCCCGCTCTGTCTCTTCTACACCAAGTGCCAATGCAGTAAGTAGCTTCTGATGCTCACCGAGGGGGCCCACAACTTCAAATAGTGGTTGCAAGGGCCCTGGCATCTGAGCAGAGTGCCCAGGTGCGCCAGATTCATGGCAGAGCTCCGAAACAGTGCTCTCTTTGTTCAGCGGCATTGAATTTCCGAGCATAACATTAATGTCTCAGGAAATCCTTCCCAAGAAACTATTTCCAGCCGGCAGCCAGTGATTTATGCCAAATGTCTGAATGAGCTGAAGAGAGTTTCCCCTGGTCTGAAGTTGCTTGTCCTGGCAGACAGATGTCTGCACTGCTTCTTACTTGTTAACGAAATCTGTCTCAGCTACACAGGCTTAGAGATCTCTCTCACCTTTATGCTGTTTACCTGGCGACAGAGCAAAATAAGGAATTTGAATAGGGAAGCAGATCCTATCACAACTCCCCTCCATCACTGTTTTACTTCTATTTCCTGACACAACGATTTCATCTTCGTTTGTGACCCTCATTGTGGATGTTTCTCTTATTTCATATACAGTATTTGGCCTTGGCAGCATCAACTCTACTGTTTGGAAAGATCTTGGACTATGCAGCAAAGCTACCGAGTTGACTTTGGCAGTCATGTGTCTCAGACAGGCAGGTCTCTCCAGTTTCCCTAAAGGGTGTCTAGGGCCCTGAGTGGAGACCATGTCCTGGACAACACAAAGAGCCTCAACAGCTGTGAGACATTCTCAAAGACAGTCTAGCACATTTCTTACACTGAAGAAAGTGAAATACCTAAGGTGGGTTTCTAAAAACCAATCACTGTCTCCCAGCTTCTGGGATCTGCCACGTAAAACTGCCAGTGCTTGTCTTGAACAGGTTACGTAGGCATTCCCTGGTGATTTCTAGTGCCTTCGAGACAGAATGATGCAGTTACTCCATTAGGAAAGTTTCTCAGATCTTATTGGGATGATCTAGAATGAGAGTTATGGACAAGTATTATTGAGTAGTATTATTGAATATACCACTTTGCTAATTAGCATGAATTTCCTCACGTCAGTTTCTTTTTAATCTGTGTATATCTGTTCCTAAGTTATGCTTTCCTTCCTTCCTTCCTTCCTTCCTTCCTTCCTTCCTTCCTTCCTTCCTTCCTTCGTTCCTTCCTTCCTTCCTTCCTTCCTTCCTTCCTTCCTTCCTTCCTTCCTTCCTTCCTTCCTTCCTTCCTTCCTTCCTTTTGCCTTTTTAACCCTGACAGCACAAAGTCTGAGTCTTTCCAAAAGGTCTCTTGAAAGGGTTAAGGTCACCTGCAGGATCCTGCAGGGCCCTGTAGAGAGCTTCTGATGGCTGCCAGTGCTCAGGGCTCCCTCAGTCACTCCCAAACTCCTGTGGCCTCATCCTCGCAAGCCTTTCCAGGGGGCCTTGCATGCTTTTTCCAGTGAACAGATTCTACTATACCCCTCCCACTTTCTGGAACACTGTCCCATTATTGCTTAAACTGAAGCCTGATTCTCCCAAAGGACCCAACTTCTGTCATCTTTTTTAAGTGAATGCTGCTGGTCTCTCTCAGTCCCCTACCTCACACCTCTTAGTTCCCCAGGCTCACTTCTGAGCTCCCATTTGTCCTGGAAAATTCCCAGCTCATTGATGCTCATACTCATCTTCCACATGATCATGGCTGACTACCTGATCACTCCCTGTTGGCTAAAACAGGATGGGGCAAAAATAGATTTACAGTTGTTTGTATGGAAAATAATATAATCCTATCTAATAAAAGGGTAATATGCAAATTGACCATCACTCCAAGACACAAGATGGCTGTCCCCAGGTGGTCAAAGATGGCTGCCCCCAGGTGGACACAAGATGGCCACCACAAGATGTCCTACAGGGGAGGGCAGTTGTGGGCAGTTAGGGGTGACCAGGCCAGCAGAGGAGGGCAGTTGGGGGTGACCAGGCCTACAGAGGAGGGCAGTTGAGGGTGACCAGGCCTGCAGGGGAGGGCACTTGTGGGGGACCAGGACAGCAGCGGAGGACAGTTGCAGGGGAAAAGGCCTGCAGGGGAGGGCAGTTGGGGGGCCACCCAGGCCTGTAGGGGAGGACAGTTGGGGGGAACCAGGCCTGCAGTGGAGGACAGTTGGGGGGGACCCAGGCCTACAGGGGAGGGCAGTTGGGGGGACCAGGCCTGCAGGGGAGGGCAGTTAGGGTTGACTGGGCTAGCAGGGGAGGGCAGTTGGGGGCGACCAGGTCTGCAGGAGAGGACAGTTAGGGGCAATTGGGCCGGCCGGGGAACAGTTAGACGTTGATCAGGCTGGCAGGGGAGTGGTTAGGGGGTGATCAGGCTGGCAGGCAGAAGTGGTTAAGGGCAATCAGGCAGAGGCAGGCAAGTGGTTGGGAGCCAGCAGTCCTGGATTGTGAGAGGGATGTCCAACTGCCTAAACTGGTGGTCGGACATCCCTCAAGGAGTCCCAGATTGGACAGGGTGCAGGCTGGGCTGAGGGACACCGCCCCAGCCCCCCGCTCTGTGCACAAATTTTGTGCACTGGGCCTCTAGTAATTAATAAACAATAATACAAGACTAAACTGTGCTTCAAGTACTCACAACTGTAAACTTACTTTTTTTATATTTTATTGATTTTTTTACAGAGAGGAAGGGAGAGAGATAGAGAGTTAGAAACATTGATGAGAGAGAAACATTGATCAGCTGCTTCCTGCACACCTCCTACTGGGGATGTGTCTGCAACCAAGGTACATGTCCTTGACCAGAATCGAACCTGGGACCTTTCAGTCCGCAGGCCGATGCTCTATCCACTGAGCCAAACCGGTTAGAGCTGTAAACTTACTTTTTTCCCATCCTGTATACAATTTAGCATTTGGGTCTCAGAATTTCTCTCTACTCCAAGTCATGCACTGTGCTGTGAGACTTCAGAATTTATTTACACGAATTGCCATCCAACACAATATTCTTGACCTTCTCAATGTCCACGCCTTAAATGGCCCTTCCACCTCAGCCACACACACCCTTTTCCACACTGTGGATACTGT
Source organism: Eptesicus fuscus (assembly GCF_027574615.1). Classification (NCBI taxonomy): domain Eukaryota; kingdom Metazoa; phylum Chordata; class Mammalia; order Chiroptera; family Vespertilionidae; genus Eptesicus; species Eptesicus fuscus. Next base: position 72,166,207 of record NC_072478.1, read on the forward strand.
ATCACTTTGAATCTCATAACAGTAATTACTTTACCAATTATAATAGTTACCACGGGTTAAGCACTTATCACTTGCCAGGACACTGAGCTATCACGTTTGGAGTTATAGTTTCATTTAACTCTGAATTCAACTCTGTGAGGTGCTATAATGAGCCCATTTTTCTGAGAGGGAAACCAAGGCTCCAAATAGTTAAGTAAATTTCTCAAAGGCATACAGTGAGTAAATAGTAGATCTTGAATTAATAATAAAGGAGTCTGCCCCAAGCTTAAGCTTTTAAATCCCACAATATAAACATTCTGCTCTGTGACCCTACCTCCCTCTCTTCTGCCTCCCTCACTCAGTGCTGTTACTCCTGACCTTCATGGTGAGCTCGGAGAGCTCCTTGTCCTGCTGCTGCTTTCAGACATGCTAGCTTCTCTCTGTCTTTAAGCCTAGAGTCAGTGGACTGTCATCAAATGGGACTCTTTGCTAGGTTCTCTCTCTTTCTTTCCTGTTGTCCTTCCTTCACACCTGCCTAGAGAATCTTTAACCCACTGTACCAATGGGCTGCCAAGCATTTTGTAGACAAACTACTCAAACTGTAGAAGATGTAAGTCTTATTCCCCTAACTCCGTATGCAGTAAAGCAGCTCCTCATTCTGCCATAACAAATTAGCTTCTAATTTAACCTTCCAGTCCACTGGTTACAGATCTACATCTCAGTCAATTTAGGCATTCTCCTCTTTTCCTGAAATTATATCTACTTTACAAGGGACATGCACATGCTAAAATATAACTCAGTGGGCGGGGAGGTGGGGAGGACCTTTCCTCGGAACTGTCAGAAAACTACACTGGAATCCACTGAGATGTCCGCGTTCGGATTGTCTTTGGCAGATGAGGGAGCTACCTGCTTCATCCTACCTCACTGTCTTCTCCAAAGCATCTGCAGGTCTGTCACCCTCTCGGCCATTTATCCACGCGAGGCTGTGGCACCAGGGGACACAGCAATGCCCAGTGTGATGTGGATGCAGAAACAATGGACAGGTGACATGTCTGTGCACACAAGCGTTCAGCACTCATATAGAGGCTCTCCCACTGTGCTGCCAACAATGTCTGTGTCTCCAAACATTTGACCTTAGGTACACGTTAGACAGCCACAGGCTCCATCTCGTTTGTATTACTTATGAGGGTCCCTCGGGGAGTTGGCGATGGTGATGAGCCTTTTTATACGTGGTTACCTTTGCTTTTCATTCCCTAATCCCCACTCGTTCATCTGTTAAAGCTTACCTATCCTTTATGTCTAAGGGTAGAGCTCCATTTCCAGACCTCCTGAAGCAGGATCAGTGCCATGTTCCACGCTTCCTTATTCTAACACTGCCTTCCTAACACCTGTTCGCTTGTCTCCTTCCTCCTCCCGGCTGTGAGATCCTGGGGACCAGGCAGCATGATTAAATCCTTACAGAGAGTAGCAGATGGAAACCAGTAATTCACTTTTCTTTTTTCAACTACACAAAATGTAAGAAAGAAGTGGCCTTAATTTTTACATATGCTGACATATATTTAATGAAAATCTTTTCTGATAGTTGTTTGAAATCAAAACATGGTTTTGACAGCATGGAGGGATCTGGAGAATATTATGCTAAGTGAAATAAGCCAGTCAGAGAAAGACAAGTGTCACATGATCTCATTCATATATGGAATCTAATGAACAAAATAAGCTGATGAACAAAATAGATCCAGAGACACAGAAGCATGGAACAGACTGCGAAACTCAGAGGGAGGGTGGAGGAGGGTGGGTGCGGAGAAAGAGACAACCACTTTACTGTCATCACAGAACAGGATTTATAAGAAAGTAAGTAGAGAAAGAAAATAAACCTATAGGCATTCCAGGATCAGTGAGGTTTGTGTTTGCATTTAAGAACATGGGGTGGGAATAAAACTGATTCCCTGATAGTAATAAAGAGATCCCTCTGCTCTTGAGCAGGCTGGCTGGGTCGTCTCATTAAAAAAAAAAAAAAGTTTACATATGTATTATTTGAAAAACTTTGAGGGATTAATGTGGAGCATATATGATAGGATATCTCTTTGCTGTCTCTACATGCTTTCATTGGTACCTTCCCCTGAATCATTAGTCCAGGTCTGCACTATTTCCTCATCAGGATTGCTCAGCACATTCAGGCAGCCTGGACTTGGGCAAGATGATGGTAGATGTTCCTTCCTGAGGCCTGAATGTATTTTTCAAAACAATTACCCAAATTCAATTGACCAAACCAGAAACACTGTTCAAAGACCTATAGATAGAACACAGAAGAACCCACCAAGGAAAAGAGAAACGTTTTGACTCATTTTAATCCTTCTAATGATTCTTAAATGTAGGTCATATGTTTGAAAGGAAGTATATTTAGGACTTGGAGAAATTATTTGAAATATATTCTGAGTCTAAAATTAAAGTACATACAGGCAGATAATGGATTGCTACACAATTATTATACACACTTTATCTAAAGAGCTGTCAAGAATTTACAAATGAATACCACATTGTCTGAAGTACTTAGAGAATACAGACAGCTTCCTTGGACTAATGCTCGCTGTCAGTTGTTAATGCATAATAATTATGTCTTCACTGATAATTCTTCCGAGAACTTGTTTTCTGTATCTCCATATTGTAATTCTCTTCCTCCTCCACCCCCTCCTGCTTTTAACCTTCCCTCTTTGATTTTTATTCTTTAGTCTATGCAAAGATGGATTCTCTGGGATATGAAAGGATTTAATAGATGAAAAGGTTTGTAGAGACATAGATGGCACGTTTAAATCTAGCGAAATGGCATTAGCTGAAGTGAGAAAAACCAGAAAAACATCTCTAGAATTTTTTCAAACATCTTTGCATGTCGCAGATATTGTAGGAGAAATTTGGACTTAAGCTATGGGGAAACGGAACCCTGAAATTCAGTTTAATTCTGCAACGTTCCCAAACACAGCGCAGGTATTGTGCTAAGAGCCATCGGACTTGCAAGGTTAAGGAAGACCCCATTTGACCCCAACTCAACAATTGTCAGATCTATCAGTAACTTCTGAGGGACTGGTGCGGTAGGGTTGGGGGGAAATGGCTTTGCGGTTAGAAAGTGGCTTTTGGAGATTAAATCTTGCTATTACTACTAATATTTAGTATACACTAAACACCTAAAACATGAATTTCCCTTCTCCCTTCCATTCCTCCCATCTTTGTTGGTGTGTAAACACAGGAAGAGAAGAGGAATAAAAATTCATATATATTTGGAAGTCACAGTCAAAATTCACATACATCTCTGCCATAACATAAACCGCAAACTGGCTTTGGAAATGCAAGGAAATGCTGTCTTAATTATCAGCTTCAGATCACTCACTTAGGAAAATCAAAGTTTATCTTACCTTTTATCATGAGCAATTGCAAGTAAGTCTTGAATGCTTTAACCTTCGGAAAGAGCACTTATCAAATTTCTGGCTTATTTGAGGCATGTATCTAGTGGCTACAGGTAATTTTCTTATGCTTCAGAAATAGTGAAAACCAATGGAAGAAACACATACTTTGGAATTAAACAAAACAGAGTTGCAATCCTAGTTTCTCTTCTTTCTAGCTGTATCACTTCGCAAATATTGTTCACCTCTCGGGGCTTCAGTTGCTTAATTATATCTTCCAGAATGATGTAAGAAAAAAAAGTCAGATAAAACATACAAAACGCCCTGTAGAATACTTGGTGCAATGTAAGGGCTCAACTCAATAAGTGGTTATTATTTTTATTTTAGTTTACTTTTCTCATCGGCTGGATCGAGATAATGCTTCCATTAACTTTAAGGGGGAAAGCTGAGGGGGGAAAGGCCTCTTTAAAGGGCTTTTGGTGCTGCAGAGAAGGATTTTTTGATTAATTAACATGACAGTTTTCTTATGAATCACTCATTGCATTCGGCTAATTCAGTTTTATTCCCGTAAGGCAACTCTGTGTGCTTCAGTTCAATAGCTATTTCCTGAGCATTGACCGGCCCTGTCCTAGGTTCTAGGGATTGAAAATGGCTGGAAGTCAAACCCTGCTCTCAAGCTGAGGAGTCCTGAGTAGTGAGGAACTCAGTCTGACCTTAAATTCCAGAGTCTCACTGCAAATTTGGAGGCAAATCTATCTAAGCATCAGTTTGCTCATCTATAAAAAGGGAATGATGTGGATGATTATATCATAAGGCTTGAGGATCAAATACTAATTTAATTTGCTGAGCATTATGCCTCAGAAATAGAAAGTCAGCCAATCTTTTCACAACCTAGGCAGTATAAGATATGTCACATTTTACATTTGTCTAAAGGAAATGAAATCTTGATTTAATGTTTATATGCCAAAGTTGGCTATATCTCCGATATCAGTAATATTTGTGGCATTAGTCCTCCAATATATGGAAAGAAGTTCCAGGGTTTATTCATTTAAAAATTATATATCTAAGGGGCATGGTCTGCAGTTTCTGTCAGCCATGCTGTCATGGCTTCTTGTGTTGTGCAATGCCCTGCACAGCCGAGGCTGCAGGGAAGCCATGGGCTCAGCCTCAACCATGGGGATGCACTGGAGTGTGCTGTCACTCGTGTAGCTCTCACCATCAGAGTTCCTTATAGCTCAGGGCTCCTGTGAGCCAGAGGAACCTCAGTGTTGGAGGATGTCATTGAGAAGACATGACCACTGGTTGACCTGAGAGCTGGACCGTGACCAATCAGAGGGTCCTTACTCCCTCCCCTGTCCTTGGAATATCCATTCTGCCCACCATTCCCTCAGTGGGAGCCGTTTCAAAGCTGCATCCCTGATAGAGCAATGGGTTGTTGAGACCATCTGGACTGTGTACATGGCTGAACCCAGGTAAGGCCTCTGCACTATAAACTTTTAAGATTATAGCAAGCAGAGGCAGAGATGGACTCATCTTGTGACCGCCAAAGACCAATATTGTATCTAAGTTCCTTGCATATAAAACTACCACCTATCAATCTGGAGTGATCTGTGTTGGGTCTGTCCTTGTCTTCCACGTACAGGTTTCAGGTTTCACCAGGGAAACCCCCAAGTTTACAAACCAACACCAAGTTGCAGCCTTCATCTCCCCACCTCCCAGTTAAGGGGGTTGCCACACTCTGGACTGAAGCCTTGTTCCTCCTCAGGTGGTGACACAGCACAGCCTCTACCCACACCTTCCTCTCTCAAACAGAACTAGCTCCTCCTAATAGTCCAGACTGTCTAAATGGGACGGTGTCGGGGGGGGGGGGAGCGGATATTTAATATTGATTTTTCATTTCAGGCTTGAAACTCTGAGAGATTGTTAATAAACTCCCTCATCCCTACCTCCCTACCTCCCACTCAATTCTGTACTTTTCCCGTCATGGACTGGTAACACTAGTCAGCAGGCCATGTTTTGAAAACAGCACTATTATATATACTTCTTTATCATATACATATACAGTCTCTGTATTTTTGGTTTTGGTCCATTAAACATTATATCTTGGAGATCTTTCAATAAAAGTTCAGCTTAGAGAAATCTGTAGACTACATGAAACAGAGTAAGAAAAAAAAAACTTAGTTTTATAAATTACTAAGATGTTTGAAGTTGTTTTAACACAGTGTTACCTAGTAAATGGTGATGGATACATATTTCTCCTTGTATCTTGCTGTCACTGTCTAGAATTATTGTCAATTATCTCTTCCTTAAAACACATCAGAGAATTAACATTCTATTTCACTGCTTTATTTGTTCAGCATTGTTTTTTATATTCCATTTTTTCCTTATAAATTCTCTTTGCTGAAATACATTGTGAGGTAATTCTTGAATAGGAAGTACACTTCCCCTGTGGGTAGTAAATTGAGTTCTTACTTACCTTAAATCGTTAAGATTTTGCCTTCACAAACATGATAGTTTATTTGTGCACAGGTGTCAGATTCAGAATTACTGATCCTCCGAGCTTTTAAGCTATTGCTTCTTTGTCTTTTTGAACTTGGCAACATCAATGAGAAATCTGATGTCAATCTCGTTTCTATGCATTCTTTATTTCTGTATTTTGATTCACTACTTATTGAGATGAATTTCATTTTCAGATATTTGTTTATTCTCCTGAGGATTTCATGTATGTGAAGTTCTTGTATGATTGGTTAGCATACATCAGTTGCTGTTACATTTGAAGGATTAATCTGGCTATTTTAAATGATTAAATAACACTTTATTCTCTTTTGATCTTGTAGATACTGTCTTCCTTAATTCCTGGCATGAGGAATAGCTACAAAGGACATAGAAGAAACCTGAACTTTCCCTCTGTACATGGCTTCCTCTTCTATTTGGATGACAATATACTTCTTTCTTCAGGTAAATTCTTTGCTCAGCTAAGTTCACAAACTGGTTATTGTTTAATATCATTTTTAAACATTTTTTCTGAGACAGCTGATAAATAGAGTGTTCTTTAGATAACAGATTAAAATTTTTCTATAATTTGATATTTTAAAGGTTTTTTTATTCTTTGCATGGTTTTTCCGTCACATTCACTTTAAATTCTGCTTCACAAGCACTAATTATTCACGTGAGATTTTTTGTGTGGCCTTCAATCTACTATTTTCTCCATAACCCTGCCTATATATGTGTTATTTTCCATTATTTATCATTTCATCTAGGCTGTCAACATGTACCTGAATGTGATTTAAGTCATCTTTATCCTATTTTAGCTGTTTTTAATGCCTCTCTCTCTGTCTCTCTGTCTCTCTGTCTCTCTCTCTCTGTCTCTCTCTCTGTCTCTGTCTCTCTCTATCTCTCTCTCTCTCTTTCTCTCCCTCTCCCTCTCCCTCTTTCTCTCTCTCTTTATCTCTTTTTCATTTTGTTCCTGTACTCAACCAGCTCATGTTTTTTTCTTCTGCTGTCTTAGCAACTCATTTGTCTCTTTTGTGAGCTTATCTTTCATGAACAGGTAATGTTGTCTGGAATTTATTTGAGACTACGAAGAATTATTTGTCTGAACACCTAACCTATTGGGCAATTGTTCTTGCAATGTATTTTTTTTTTTACTGGCCTGCTTTCATTTTCCCAATCCCAACTTTTTTGTATCTATGCACATTTTTAAATTTTGTTGTTGTTGTTGTTGTTCTGCTTTTAATGGAACAAATCATTTGAAGAATATAGTTGGAGAACTGGGTGGTGGTAGGGGTGATATGAATTGGAGCACTATAGATTTAGGTTTCTCTTTGAAAACCTGTGCTTTCCTCTGCTTTGGGACACCTCTCATCTCAATGTTCAGTGCCCTAGCAATCTTTCTGACATATCAACATGATCATTCATTTTGTCCCACTTTCCTGTGTCCCTGTCAAGTTTCTAGTCCCTGTGACTTTGTTGGCCTTCTCCTCCTTCCACATCTTGTTGCTTATTTAAGACCAAATCATTTTCTTTTAGACAAGTGTTTTCTTGTTCACCACTTAAGCCCATATGTACCTGTTATTAATGTCTTCCCTGTTTTGGTCTAGATTTCCCAATATGGCAAATAGACCTCTTCTTTTATAATTAAATTGAAAATGAAGATTTTTCTCTTTATATTATTTTGGTTGTTTTAGTGAGTTTAATGGGGTTGGGAGTAAAATAAGAGCCTTTTCTCCAATATCTTTAGCTGAAAAATCAAACCGATTTTAAAAGGTTGAATTAACATGTTGAAAGCTCCCTTAGTAATTTTCATTGATATGAATTTCAGAGATGTTTAAGATATAAACCCTGCTGATACACAGAATATAGGATCCAAGGAACAGAAAAGAATCAAAGGCAGGCATGGCATGTTCATGGCTTGAGATACTAGGATGACAATGAGAATCGCCTGGAAAGCCAAGCTGCCACGGGAGGGTATATTAAAAGTTTCATCTTAGACATATGAACACTGAGGAGTGAATCTCTGAGATACCCCAGTGGAGATTTCACATAGGCTCTTGGATATGAGTCTGCAGCCCAGGGACTGGGAGACTTGAGAATTGGAGGTGGATTAGCCTAAGTGCAGTAATTAGAGCCTTGAGGATGGATAGAATGATCTTTGTTTTTATATAGATAGAGACAAGTAAAAAGCATATCTTTGTTGACACAGGGTGGAAAATGGGAATATGAGTGTTAATGAAGGAAGGTTGTTCAATTTGGATAATGAAATTTCTTTCTGGTGGCTTATGTTTCTTCTGTGAAATTTGAGGGGAAATTATCAAGTTGCTGAGGAGGGACCATTTGTGAGGCTTGAGATAATAAAGGTATTAGAAAGACTTTCATTGTTGTGAAGAACTAAAAAAATGTCATTATATATTTGATATATTTAAATTATTACTTTATATTCAAGGATTCTTTTTCTAGAAAATAGTTAATGAAACTATAAACCAAGGCCAACTGCCCACTGACACATTGCTATACAAGTTAGTGCCTATTAGTGTATCCATTTTACAGATTTAAAAACTTGAGCCCTATATTAGATGTTAAATAATTTGCTCTATGTAACGCAGCTGGGAGGTGAGGGAATTAGAATTTTATCTGAACTGACTGATCTTAGAGCCTGTACTGTTTATCATTACACTATATGGCCTCTACTCACTATAACATCTAAATCACACACACACACACACACACACACACACACACACACACACACACACTCCCTCCCTCCCTCACTGAAAGGATGTTCTCCTTACTGTCCTTATCTCTGTTTCAAAAGTTTCCCTAATTCACTCAACAGTATTTTTTTTTTTTTTTTAGATTCTGGATAAAGTAAATACCTTATTTCTACATTATTGAAGAGTAAGAAATAAAACTATACATTCTCACTTTAGTGTTTTCCATATATATCAAGAGTTTATCATCTTTAATAAACAAGTAGTGATAAAATCATGAGAAATTTGACAGACCTCTATAACTTATAGTGTGTGTGTGTATGTGTGTCTATTCATGACTAATCTTTTCTCCAATCGATGTTAAATTTGCTTTTATGAACATGTTAATTTTTCTACCCAATGATTTCCTTTCACTTTTTTTTTTTTAATGAGACAAAAACAAGAATTCAGAGATTTGACAGAGGAACTATATAAAGCAGAAAAGAACAAAAAGATGCTGTCTTGGCACTGAGATAATGAATTATATTTAAAAGAACCATAAAAGATGTTGGAATAATGTGGGTGTATTATTCATGAATCCTGTTTATTTCTCTTGTTTTTCTTGGCTTGAGAGAGCTATGTGCAATTTGAATGCAAAAGTTTGATTTGACACTTGAATTATTAAAGATAATTTGAGTGAAAAGCAGGTCCTTCGCTAGGAAGAGGAAATGCAATAAAAAGGAAGATCATTAACATGAGAGAGATACAGAAAGAAAACACAAGTTTCTATAATTCCTGAGTTTTCTAACATATTGGTAATTTATTACAAAATCCTGTGGAAAAGGTTTGAATTATTATCTATTTTATGGAAGAGGAAAGTGAAACATTATAAATATGTATAACTAATTTTGAGGTAAATGGTATAAATAATGGATAGCATGTAAAATTTATGTCTCTTCCTTTTTGCAACATTCTCTTGCTCAGGTTATTGTTAACTAAAGTTAATACTTGAAATTCATACCTATATTGGAAAAAATTGGAAGGTAATAAAGTGCAACTGGAATAAGTTAACTATGGAATTAAATTCATCCTGAGATTTCAATGATACTTTGCTGTATCGCCCAATTTTTAAGACCACCTTTTTTGTTGAGGCGAGAGTGCTCATTGGGCCACATAATTTGGAGGAAAGTACATAAGATGAAGTGCTTGACTAAAGACTAAAATGCCAAATTTGCTTATTTTATTTTTCTTCTTGGGAGAGTGGCTCTGCCTAAGAGGTATGCGAACCTAAACACCAAGACCCAATACATATAGCTTAAGAATAAAGTGCCCAGACATTCATTAGAGTATCATACAACTTGCATTTTCTGGGGATAAAGAGGAAGTCCTGAACAGTTATACCCCATCTGAAGGGGGAACATCCTGGTCCATTGGAGATAACCACATCTTGGTCACACAATTTCACTTGATAATATAGGCATTCTTAAAGACACATTAGACCGGGTGAGGCCGCACACACCTGGGTCCGGGTGAGGCCATGCGCCCCTGGATCTGGGTGAAGCTGGGTCCCGGGTCCGGGTGAAGCTCGATCCCGGGTTCGGGTGAGGCCGTGCGCCCCTGGATCCGGGTGAGGCTGGGTCCCGGGTCCGGGTGAGGCAACGCCCCTGGGTCCGGAAGAGGCCACGCACCCCTGGGTCCGGGTGAGGCCACGCGCCCCGGGGCCTGGGTGATGCTGGGTCCCAGGTCCAGGTGAAGCTGCGCCCCTGCGTCCGGGCAAGACCAAACCAGAGGGAGTCGGACCTGCATTAACACCATTTGTCCACCATCCAGAGCTGAAAAGTGAGTGCCGACATGTACACATAAGGAACTGGTGGACATTGAAATTGGGTCTCAAAAGAACTGTTGGTCCAGAAAGAAACTTACTACAGACTGATTCATTTGCCTGTCAGCATAACTATTATTGCTCGTCTCACATTCGGTTCTTATAAATGTATTTCTAGTGACACATGATCTCGCTCATGTCGGGCCTCAGAGGGAGGGTAGGAGAGGGTGGGGGTCGGGGGGAGAGATCAACCAAGGGACTTGTGTGCATGCATACGAGCCTAACCAATGGTTAAGGACAACAGGGGTGTGGGGGAATCCGTGGGGAGGGGTGGGGGATGGGAATGGGGGGATGAGGACAAATATGTGACACCTTAATCAATAAAGAAATTAATAAAAAAAAATTAAGTTCTTAAAAAAAAAAGAAAAAGAAAAAAGAAAGACAAATTAATTAAAGGTTATGTTACTTATATTTTCAAAAAGACTTCATGTGATGTGCTATGTTTCAAAGTAAGTTAATTAATTAATTCTTGTAAGTTAGCAAAATGAGATTTGGATGTGCTTTCCAATTACAATTTCAAAAACAAAGGTTGAATTTTAATAACATACCTGGAAGTATATACAAATTTTTATTTTATTGTCATTGGCCTCATTGAAATGTCAAACATGGCAGATGTGTGTGTTTTGCTTCAAGGTTATGGTCATGGAAATTCCTTATCCAGAGAAATGTAAAAAAAAAAAAAAAAGAATGGATATCAGAAAAATCAGAGGCTTAAATTTTTAGTTATTCTACTCTTACCCCTTACCACTATTTTTGATTTTGAAATGTGCTGCTTAAAGTTGAATGCCTCTTTTGAAAGTTAAAATTTTAGTCAAGATCCTAGCCAACAGAATGAAGGAGCCTCCTTCTCATTGGGAACAAAAGTAATTTTCCTGAATCAGTGATGCATATTTCTAACTGATGATCCTTCAGATTAATGAAAGTTGATGACCCAGAATATAGAAAATGCTTTAAAATGTAATATAAATTAAGGGAATTAAAAATATTATCAGAATTCTTGCATATTCTAGAATTAGGATTGACCCCTATCTCTTATAGACAAATATTAGAAAAAAAATATTTTTTCCTTTGGGTTCATGCTCTTTAATATTCCAAATTTCTTTTAATTTAAATTATTTCACTTTATTTTTCATAACAATTCAGTGAAATAAATATGAATCAGCATTATCCCAGATAAAGAAATCAAATTCCTCCAAAATTCACTGCTTTGCAGTAAATCACCTTGAGGAGATGATAAGAATTAGGTGGCAGTTCCAGAACATCAAAGGTTTGATATACTCCCCATGGCCTCAGTTCATATACTTTCTTGCCTCTGATTTATTAAGGAATAAATCTGAAGATCAAACAAGCAGCACTGAAAATGAAGGGGCCAGGAGAAATGATGCATCCTAGAAGGTGAGCCTTGGGAAGAAATTGATAGATTAGATTTCGTTTTCTATCCCAAGATCGGGCCACTGCTTCTTTGGCAATTAAACTGTGGGCTCAATTAGGGGATGTGGGGGAGAGAATGAAAACACCCACATAATAAAAGTTCAGACTAGCATCTGTGATTTTAAGTATTATTTTAAAACAATTGTAAAAGCTTTAGCTGTAGGTAACATATTGGCTTTCTGCAGAACAGAGTGCCGTCTTCCTGTGCCTGGGGAGATGGTAATCAAGTTGGTGCACTGGCAAGCATCAGGAATTCATTAAGCATCAAGGAAGTAAACAGGTGTCTTCAAAATTCTCTCTATTTATAAATACTTTCAATATAAAATAGTTTTGATGTTGAAAATTGATAAACAAGTACATGAAACAAGGCAAACAAACAAATGGAAAAGTCCTGAAGGAAATAATTAGATTTTCCACCAGGGAATATTTTGTCCTCTAAAATTATCCTGGCTGCCCAGGAGACATCAAACTTTTCTTTGCTAACGCCATTCTTTACACAGCCCATGTGCTGGTTTTCTCTTGATTACAAAATAAACATGCTTAGTGTAGAAAAGATAGAAAAAATACAGAAATATTTAAAACCTATTTATGCTCTCTTCTCTCAGTTATAACCAACTTTGGTATTTTGTAGAATATTCTTTTGTTTTTCCCTGGTTATTTGTATTCCCAAGTTGCAATGAAATACAATACTTTTATGTATACATTTTCATGCGTATTCATACATAAACACACATAAAAACAAAAATATAGTTTGAGGGTATGTGGTTTTTTTTCTCATTTTACCTAAAATTATATTATGCATGTGTTTCTGTGACAACAGTATATTGTATTAATATGGATATATTATTATTCTTTTATACACTTTGTAGTGACCGTTAGAAGCCTACTTAATATTCAGTATCCCTTTCTTTATAATAGAATCCCAGTTTTATTGACAGCAGCAATATGTTCAACTAAAACAACAAAATCAACTACATTTTTTAATATTTTTTAACTATATTTTTATTGATTTCAGAGAGGAAGGGAGAGGGGAGAGAGATAAAAACATCAATGATGAGAGAGAATCATTGATTGGCTTTCTCCTGCATGCCCCCTACTGGGGATTGAGCCTGCAACCCAGGCATGTGCCCTTGACCAGAATGGAACCTGAGCCAAACCACCTAGGGCTAATATATTTTTATTATTAATTTCAGAGAGGAAGGGAGCGGAGAGAGATAGAAACATCAATGATGAGAGAGAATCATTGATCAGCTGCCTCCTGCGTGCCCCACACTGGGAATGGAGCCCACAACCTAGGCGTGTGCCCTGACCCAGCATCAAACTGACCTCCTGGTTCATAGATCAATGCTCAACCACTGAGCCATGTCAGCTAGGCTCAAAATCAATTAAATTTATCAGTGTCCTTTGTTGCTTGCATAGATGGCCATGTAACACAGTCCTGGCCAATGAGACAGACAGGAATTTCAGAGAAAGTTTTGTTTTCTCAGTACAAATACACCCCTACTTTCTTTGTTCTTTTCCTCCTTCCTGTTGCCTAAAATATGGGTGTAATGACTGGAGCTGCATGGCCGATGATGGCACCTTGAGGGAAAGGCTAAGTGAACCACCAACACCTTGCCCCTGACATTCCTGAACCAGCCTGCAATCTTCTCCGTATAGATACAAACCCTTAATTTGCAAAGAATAAAATTGGACTCTTATCCTTCACCATACACAAAAGTCAATTCAAAATAGATTACTTAATTAAATGTAAGACCTAAAACCATAAAACAACTAGAAAAAAAGACAAAGAAAAACTCCTTGACATTGGTCTTGGCATTGAGTTTCTGGAATTAACACCAAAAGCACAGGCAACAAAGCAAAAGTAAGCAAGTGGAGCTACATAAAATTAAAAAGATTCTGCACAGCGAAGGAAACCATCAACAAAATGAAAAGGCAACTTATGAAATGGGAGAAAATATTTTCAAACCATATATCTGATAAGAGGTTAATATGCAAAATATATAAAGAATCCATGTAACTCAATAGCAAAAAAAAAAAAAAACTAATTAAAAAGTGGGCAAAGAAATTGAATAGACATTTTTCCAAGGAAGACATATAAACACAGTGAGAGATTGCCTCAAGCTTGTTAGAATGACTATTATCAAAAAGTCATAAGACAAGTATTGATGAGGATGTGGAGAAAAGGAAACCATTGTGCACTGTTGGTAGGAATGTAAATTGATGCAGCCACTATGAAAAGCAGTATGGAGGCTCCTCAAAAAAATTAAAAATAGAACTACCATATGATCTAGCAATCACACTTCTGGGAGTTTATCCAAAGGGAATAAAATCACTATCTTGAAGAGATATTTGCATTTTCATGTTGGATATTACAGTATTATTCACAATAGACAAGATATGGAAACAACCTAGGTGTCCATCAATGGTTGAATGGATAAAACACATGCACACACATAAACACACCACAATGCAATATTATTAAACCATAAAAAGAAGGAAATCCTGCCATTTGCAACCATATAAACGAACCTAGAGATCATTATGCTAAGTGAAACAAGCCTGACACTGAAATACAAATACTGTGTGATCTCACTTCTGCGTGAAATCTAAAAAAGTTGAACTTATAGTAACAGAAAGTAGAATAGAAGTCACCAGATGTTGGGGTGAAGGAAAAGGGAAGATGATGGTCAAAGGGTACAAACTTGAAGTTATAAGCTAAGTTCTAAAGACCTATAGTATAACATGGTGACTGTAGTTAAGGTATTGAATGCTTGAAATTTGCTAAAAGAGTCAATTTTGAGAGAGAACCAAGATAGCAGCATAGATTAACACCTATACTTGCTGCCTCTCACAACCACATCAAAACTACAACTAAAAGACAAAACAATTATCATCCAGAACTGCAGGAAAGCTGGCTGAGTGAAAGTTCTACAACTAGAAGGAAAGAAAAAAGAGCATTGAGATGGGTAGGAGGTGCTGAGGTGCAGAGGCGCGCATGGAACAGGCTGGCAACCAAGTGTGCTCTTGTTGATTTTTTCATTTGGAAGGGAGATACAAGCTCCCAATTGCTCTAAACTCTAGTTCTGGGAGAGACTCTGGGTACCCAGACTCATACGGGGAGAAACTGGACTATCTAGCATCAGATCAGAGATCACCTCAAGCTTCTTAGAATGACTATTATCAAAAAGCGAGGGCGGCTTTCTCTCAGAGGTGCTCACAGCAATCATTGTTTCTGCGCAGGGGTAGCGGATGCTGAGACGTGGGGTCCTCTCCAGTGAAGGGCAGACTGGCAGCCATTGCTGTTTGCTCCACCCTGGTGATTCCCTGAGACCCCGCCCCTCCCAATTTACAACCCCACCCAAGCTGTGTGCAGTGGCTTTTGCATATGAATGGCCTGTCCTTTCTCTGCTTAAAACCTGTCAAACTGCAGCTGGGTCAGAGAGCCCCAAAGCTTCCAAAAGAAGGCCCAAGGCCCAGCAGCAACAACCTGCCTTGCTTCACAGCGGGCCTCATCTGGACACTTCCAAACCCCATACAAAGAGGAGGAATCTGAAGATCTCTCTGTGGCTCCAGCTGGGTGGCCTCAAGCAGTGGCTGATTTTGCACCTCCTTGGAGATCCAAGAGCCAGTGTACCCAGTGGTCAGAGTGAGACCATACCAGATTACAACTCTTCACATCCATAAGCGACACACTCAAGGGGCAGACTCAGTGAGCACCAAAGCCCCACTGAAGCAAGCCCTGCCTCATAAGGGTGTCTCCTGCACAGCAGTCCTTCCATTATAGACACAACTGGTCCTCACAGCCAATTGGCCTGGAGATCAATTCCTCCCAGTGATACCAATAGCAATCAAGGCTTAACTACAAGACTGTGCACACAACCCACAAAGGAGTGCACCAAGAGTGTCCACCTCAGGTGATTGGGGAGGCTGAGCCACTGGGCCCTATAGGACACCTACCACACAAGACCACTCTATCAACACAGGGAAGCAGCCAAAATGCGGAAACAAAGAAACATGTCACGAATGAAAGAAATGGAGGAAAGCAAACTACTGGATATAGAGTTCAAAACCACAGTTATGAGGTTACTCAAGAATCTTCTAAAAACCTCTGAGGAACTTAGTGAGACCTTCAAGGATCTTAGTGAGAATGCCAAAATAAAAATGGAAAAGGACCAGTCAGAAATTAAGCATACACTGACTGAAATAAAGAATAACACAAAGAGATTCAACAGTAGACTAGAGGATCCCAAGGATCAAATCAAAAATTTGAAATATGAAGAAGCAAAAAACACCCAACCGGAAAAGCAAAGAAAAAAGAATCCAAAAATATGAAGATAGTGTAAGGAGCCTCTGGGACAACTTCAAACATACCAACATCCGAATTATGGGGGTGCCAGAAGAAGAGAGAGAGCAAGATATTGAAAACCTATTTGAAGAAATAATGACAGACAACTTCCCCACCTGGTGAAAGAAATAGACTTACAAGTCCAGGAAGCACAGAAAACCCCGACAAAAGGAATCCAAAGAGGACCACACCAAGACACATTATAATTAAAATGCCAAGGACAAAAGACAAAGAGAATATTAAAAGCAGCAAGAGAAAAACAGTTAGTTACCTATAAGGGAGCACCCATACGACTGTCAGCTGATTCCTCAACAGAAACTATGCAGGCCAGAGGGAGTGGCAAGAAATATTCAAAGTGATGAATAGCAAGAATCTACAACCAAGATTACTCTACCCAACAAAGCTATCATTTAGAATTGAAGGTAAAATAGAGCTTCACAGACAAGAAAAAGCTAAAAGAGTTCATCACCACCAAACCAGTATTATATGAAATGCTGAAGGGTATTCTTTAAGAAGAGGAGGAAGAAGAAAAAGGTAAAGATAAAAATTATGAACAACAAAGTAACAACAAATACATATCTATCAACAAGTGAATCTAAAAATCAAGTGAATAAAAAATCTGAACAGAATAAACTGGTGAATATAATAGAATTAGGGGCATAGAAAGAGAGTGGACTGACAATTCTTGGGGGGAAGGAGGTGTGGGGAGTGCAGGAAGACACTGGACAAAAATCATACACCTATGGACGAGGACAGTGGGGCGGGGGTGAGGGCAGAGGGTGGGCTGGGAACTGAGTGGAGGGGAGCTAGGGGGGCAAAAAGAGGAACATCTGTAATAATCTAAACAATAAAGATTTTTAAAAAGAGTCAATCTCAAATGTTCTCACACATACACACACACACACAAAGGTAACTATGGAAATGATGGATGTTCTAATTAGCTTGATTTTGGTAGTCATTTCACAATGTATATGTAAATCAAAACATCACGATGTACACCTTAATTATACACAATTTTCAGTTGTCAATCTCACCTCAATAAAATTGGAATAAGAACAAAACCTTAATATTCTTAAGCTCCTGCTTACTTATAATTGCTACAACTGAAATGGAACTCTTGTGATATATATAATAATAAAAATAGAGGCACCATATTTTAATATAAGATATGCAATATATATAATGTTTAATAGATATTAGGATGCACTACTTAATAAATATGAATGCATCATAAATTATTTAACCATTCCACAAGTAAAGGACATTTAAAATATTTTCTGTTTTTTACTATTACAGCAATGATAAATGGACATATTTGTACATATTCATGCCAGTCAACTTTTGTACATATTTTTCATTATTTTGCCATTTTGCACTGTTCGGTTTCTTTATTTTTTAGTTTACTGAACATATATATTTGAATGGGTGTTGAGAACATATTTTTCTGCATCTACTGAGATAATATGATATCTTTCCTTGATTCTAGTAATATGTATGAATATATTTTGACTTTAGGGCAGTTACTCAACCTTGCATTCTTTGAATAAGCCCTACTTTGTCATTGGGTCTTGTCAGGGAAGCAATGAACCAATGAAATTGGTTATTTTGAAGATAGTTTAGCAAAAGGATAGTTTAAAACGACATGGACTAGAAAATAAAGAAATCACAGAAAGTAAAATAGTGGAGCCCTCGTAGTGTCCCAGGCTTGCAGGCATGAGACTTGGAAGTGGTTAACAGAGCCAGAAGAAAGAGAGCTAAGTGGAAAGAGATGCCTGACAGGAGCTGGAGGAATTAATAAAAGGGCCTTAGTTTTCTCCTTTCTTCTAATTTCTCACTAGTGCTTACCATTGGCCAAACCCAGTTGAAAGCTTAAGGGAAGAGAAATTCATTAATACAGTCCTTGTAGGTTATTTTCCCATTGAACCAAGCACAGTGCAGTCATGTATTAACCTTTTCATTTACTTCTGGATTCAATTTTTGCATTTACATTCAAAAGTGAAATTGGCTTCAAGATTTCCCTTCTTATTTTTCCTTTATGCTAACCTTATAAAATAGGTTGGGATTTTAAATATTTTCCTATTCTCTCAAAAAGTGTTTTTAAGATTGGCATTATTTCTACCATAAAATTTTATTAGAATTGACTGTTAGAGACATCTGATAGCAGTAACACCTTTTTTAAAAATATTGTTGAAAGTATTGTCCCTTTTTTCCCCATTGGTCCCTTCTAGCCCACCCCCGCCTGCTACCCCAGGTCTTCACTACACTATTATCTGTGTCCATAGGTTATGCATATATGCATACAAGTTCTTTGATTGACTCTTTCCACCCACCCATCCACCCCACCTTCCCTCTGAGATTTGACACTCTCATATCTGTCTAAAACAAGGACTTATCACTTTTATTAGTCCTATCAAAGAACCAACTTTAGCCTTTGCTAACTCTATTTTTATTTATTTTTGTATTTTATTAATTTCTATTCATTTTTTATACTTTATCGAACAAGAATTAATCTTCTGTTTCTTTTTCATGCATTGAAATTGATGTTTGAGTTTGAGATTTATTCCTTTTCTAATATGAATATCAGTATGTAAATTCCCTGCTCTATTTTGCATCCACTGAGTTTTTATATATAAGATTGTTATTACATGCTACATACCATTTGGCTCGAAATATTTTTTATTTTTAACTTACATGTTATTTAAAAGTCTATTTCTTCTTAATTTTCAAACAAATGGACTTTTT
Organism: Eptesicus fuscus; assembly: GCF_027574615.1. Taxonomy (NCBI): domain Eukaryota; kingdom Metazoa; phylum Chordata; class Mammalia; order Chiroptera; family Vespertilionidae; genus Eptesicus; species Eptesicus fuscus. The sequence continues at coordinate 72,185,170 of NC_072478.1, forward strand.
TCAATTCTTTCTTTTAAAATACCCTTTCTGGGTTTTTTCTTTTTGTTTTGTTTTTTTATTCCTAGCTTAATTGCATTTTGGTAAGAGAACATATGTATGAAATTTGTTAAGATGTATTTTCTGACCTAGCATATAGTATTTTTTTTAAATGTTCTGTGCTTGAAAAAAATAAAGGCTTATTTTACAATTTCTGTGTACAAGATTTTATATATATCTACTCAATCAATTTTGTTTTTTATATGTATGTTTTCTATATTCTTAATTTTTTTTTCTTAATCCATCAGTTACTGAGAAAAATGTGTTTTATCTTCAGGAATGAGAGATATCTCATGACTGTGGGTTTATTTCTTCTTAGAGTTTGATCAACAAAATGTATGATTTTCTGTAGTTTTTCCTAACTTACTAGTATAAAGTTGTATATATTATTCTATAATGTCCATAAATTAAAATGGCACAGCTAAGGTATGCTTTTATTTAAATATAAAAGAATAAAACTGCATGTAATAATAGTAAGTATATGTTGCATTAAAATGGCAGTCTTGTTCCTTTAAAGGGGAGGCATTGATATAGCCATTATTAATGTGACTTTTACTGAAATGTTGCCAGAATTTCTTCCATTCCCAGTACATGTCCTTTTGCAAATGATTAAGCAATTAATTACTCTCCCTTAACCTCTCTGCTAAGCTAAATGTCACATTGATTGAGAGGCTTTGAATTGATTTATGCTACTCTCTCAATCAGATCATCTGTCGTTCTTATAAAATGGTATGTTCTTTTGGCATTACACTTACCTATTAGAAAGGCCCTAAAGGTGGACACCACTGATGAGGTTTGAGGTTTTTGGTTCATTGTACCTTTGTGGTGTCTTGACCCGTATTCTCGTGGAGCTAGAACATAATTAATGTTTCCTGTGATTTATGATTTCCACTGCTAGCAATCTACAAAAAATTATTCATACCTCTTAGCACTCTCTTTTCTCTGTCTATGGATATGTTGAACAAGAAATATAGCTTTTGTTCATAAATTTCATCTTTTGAGATTCTTTGTAGTATTTCGGTTGCTACATAACAAAACATATGTTATACTCCTGAGACCATACCAGCTTGACGCTAAATTCGAACACCTGCTATCTCATATATGGAGGGGTGTAGAATCAAAGTGAGACAATTCCTGTTTTTTACTTTTGGAGCAGAAAGCAGTTCTAATAATTAACTCTTGTTCCATAACTGTTACCAAAAGGGACCTTCTTCATTGTAATGCCTGCCACAGGAATATTAAGGGTACCTGAACATTATATATTGTCCTTGGGAAATTTAGCCTCCTGTGAGATAACTTTTTAAAAATTCTTAATCCTGGATATATAAATATATCCTATATAATAAAAGCCTAATATGCTAAGTGTCCAGTCATCCAGTCGGCCATTCAACCAATCAAAGCGTAATATGGTACTGATATGCTAAGGCTGCTCAACGGCTCGCTATGATGTGCACTGACCACCAGGAGGCAGATGCTCTGACTGGTAGGTTAGCTTGCTGCTGGGGTCCAGCCTATCGGGACTGAGCAAGACAGGCTAGACACGCCCTGGAACCCTCTCACGGTCCTTCCCCAGCTGGCCAACCTCCTTCCCCAGCCCTGATCATGCACCAGTGGGGTCCCTCAGCCTGGCCTGCATCCTCTTGCAATCCAAGTCCCCTCAGGGGATGTTGAAGAACCAGTTTCAGCCCATTCTCGCAAGCCAGGCCAAGGGACCCCACTGGTGCATGAATTCATGCACCCGGCCTCTAGTTAGGTTATAATATTTTACTATAGCATTCGTTCAGTTGCCTAAAAAAATAAGTTCAAAGTTTTTTTGTTTTTTAATATATTTTATTGATTTTTTACAGAGAGGAAGGGAGAGAGATAGAGAGTTAGAAACATCGATGAGAGAGAAACATCAATCAGCTGCCTCCTGCACACTCCCTACTGGGGATGTGCCTGCAACCAAGGTACATGCCCTTGACCAGAATTGAACCTGGGACCTTTCAGTCCGAAGGCTGACGCTCTATCCACTGAGCCAAACCGGTTATGGCAAGTTCAAAATTTTTAATTTAGCTTTCAAGGCTCTTTGTAACATGACCACAAATTATCTCTCCAGCCAAATTTCTCATTACTCCACTCTGTATTCTGAATTAGATTCTGTTGTATTTTCAGTTTCCCAGATAATTCAGTTTGTCAGATAATTCCATATCTTCTTGTACTGGCTATACTGATCTCTCACTCTGCAATGCTGTTTCCCATGTTTCCTTCCAGTAAAAAATGAAGGTATTGCTGAACTGAAACATTTTCCTTTAAACCTTCTTAGATTCTCACAATTAGAATGTATTTTTCTCTGCTCTGGACTCTCACAGCACAATGCTTGTATTTCCCTTTGGTGCTTATTTCACTGTCTCTCCCAAAGCTTTGAAGGTCGTTCTGGACAGGGTCCAGAAGTAATTATCTTGTGTTCCCAAAGCTTAGCAATAACTAGCATTTATTTATTGGCCATTCTATGCAGGATGCTATTTGCTTGAGATACAAATGTGAAAAGACATTGTCCTTTGCATGTGTTGGGTGATTATTAAATACTAGTAGCCCGTTTGCATGAAGATTCATGCAATAGACCTTCATTCACCTGGCTGCCTGCACCAGTTTTCTGCCAGCACCAGGGACCCAGGCCTTGGCTGTGGCCACCGCCTTCTGCCTTCTTTCAGGGTCGGGGCTTGGCCCCGGGTGGTGGCCTTGGGCTCAGCCGCACCCAGCGTCCCTGCTACCGATCGCAGGAGCCGACCCCCAGTGGTTTCCTTCAATCGGTGCAGGCTCCCCGCTGGTGCCCAACGTCAGGAAAGCCGCCCGAGGCTTTCCTGGCCTTGGGCTCCGCCACACCCCAACGTCCCTGCAACGGTTTCCTGGTGGGCGTGGTTGGTGGGCATGGCTTGGTTGGTGGGCGTGGTTTGGGCGTAGCGAAGGTGCAGTCAATTTGCATATTTGTCTATTATAAGGTAAGATATGTTGAGTGAACGAAAGGCAAGGAGCGGCCTTAGTTCCCTGTCACTGATAATGAGTTGCCATAATCTTAAATACTATGCAGTTCTAGACAATCTGATAAACAGAATGAGAGAAGGTGTTTTTAAATATCCCATTTGGCAGTTCTTATGAAGAAAATAAGTACAGCTGGGATATTTCAAGATAAAAGAGCCTTGGATCACTAACTTAGAGATTCTCTGTAGCTGTTTTATAGCATAAATTAACAAGTGAAATTACCTTCTCATTTGGCCCTAGTCTTGAAGGACAGAACCTTGAAGACTTCCCTCCATGGATGGCTGGATCCTATCAGTCCCCTTCATAGTATGTGGGAGGATTTAGAGATCTTAGCATTTATATAATTTTTTTTTAAACTGAGATTGTGATCACTTCACATTTTCCTGAAAGCTGAATTCTCTATTGAAGAAACTGCCTGAGATATATGGCATTGTAAATCTGAGTGCTAAATACAATTGAGAAGTTATTTTGGGTATATAGTATTGAAAGCTTCACTAAGGAATTTGGATTTTTAATCGGTTTCAAAAAACACTAGAAGTTCCAAGTAGTTGAATGACTTAATGTCCATTGTATGCAAGGCATGGTAATGTGCCAAAAGAAAAATTAGCCACACAAAACGATGAATGGAGGGTCAGAGGCCAGATATGAATAAAGTTTTATGGGATGGGTGAGAGAAGATAATAAGAACCACAGTGAGAGCTACTTGGAAATAAAAAAGAGAGCACAGAGTTATTGGAACCATTTTTGGAGGATAGGTCATAGAACCTAGTGATTGGTGGGAGACATGGGGGAAGGAATGTAATCAAAACCACAGACTGGGAGTGACTTTTACCAGGAGAGGAAACACAGGAGGGGAAGACAATTAGAGGATAGGAGTTTCTCAGTGAGGATGACCTAGGTTATGTCACATTCATGTTAACCTTCACTCTCAGTGGATTAAAGTAGCAAAAGTTATTTTCTGGCTGTTGCTCTTGGACTGGCTGGGATTTCTGCTCCACATCTTCCTCATCCTGGGGACTCAGGCTGGTAGATCAGCTACTACCTGGAAAGTTGCCAGTGGCTGAGAATGCAGGTGGCACTTGCACCAACAAGTAAATATTCCAGCCTGGAGGTGGCAGCTGTCACGTCCACTCACAATTCATTGACCAGAGTAGCCACAATGACCTGGGTGCTGGCCTCCAGTTGAGTCTTACAGGAGGTCAGGGGAAAGGAAGATGGGAGAGAGGTGTCCCTGAGAAGCTTGTTAGGCGTCCTGAGAAGCAGACCCCAGGATGGAACTAAACATGAAAGAATTTTGTTTAGACAAATAGCTCTGAGAGGAAACGAGAAGCGGAGGGAGATGGGGGGACCGGGGGTAGGGGAGGGTGTTGAGATAGCCATCAGACTATAATGCAATGCTTTACCCAAGTGAGAGGTCTAAGAAGAGCTCCCAAGACTGACAGGGAGTCCGGGAGTTAATCCGTTGTCAGGAATCCTGCGTTCTGGGGAACAATCTTATCCTAGCAGTCCTTCATACTCAGTCAGTGGTTCTGAGCAGCCTGCCCATGTGCAAATACAGCCATGAATTCAGAGTTCAGCAATACAGGCCCTGGTCAATGGGAGGTCTGCAGATGACACATTCTCACTGTTCCCATTAATGGCAGTCTCGGGAGGTAGCATATGATTCACAAATATCTGATGCAGATTCTGAGGCTGAGAAAGCAGATTTATTGTGGTGACGTCCAGCAGAAAGATGCATTTGCAGCTCAGAGAAAAGCTCTGGGATACTAATTGGAAAGCCATAAGGACAGAGGTAGGGATTGAGTTAATGAACAATGAATTCTCAACAGCGGGACGGGGGGCGGGTGGGGGGGGGGCGAAATCCATATAACCCTGAACGTATTGGTGTTCCCTGTACAAGATGTTGGTATGTGTCTGGGGGATGAAGGGACATCTTAGATAGTCAAATGCCTGATTAGACAGAGATAAACAGGTCTGAGTAGAAAAGTTGAAATTGGCTTCCAGAATGCTAAGGGCCAAGAAGGGAATAAGAGGCCACCAGAAAAGAGTTAAGAGACTAACAGCAATGAGGAGGTTCTCCTGATACCCAAAGCAGAATCCCCAAAAAGAAAGCAACTTTAGCCCCTTCCCATAATGTCATGGAAAGGGCTATTTCCTGCTCATACCTTGCTGCACCTCTCCTATATTTTGAACTTGGTGGATGAGAAACTGTAAATGACCAAGTTGAGGGAGGCAGGGTTCAAATCATAAGGCAGAGTAGGGAGAGAGACGTGGACCTCCCTTCTCCTGCCTCCTCTCTGCCAAAGGCTCCAACTGGAGGAGGGGAGACGTAACCTTGAATGAAGCTGTAAGCCTTATTACATTGAATTGGACATCTCAAATTCCAAGCTGAAATCTTGCCACTTAAATTAACCCAACACTTCCCAGTACCTACAGGTGACCTTCAAAGCCATGGGATCTGAGTTTAAGAACAGGGTAAGAACTAGCCCCACTGAACAAATCTTACACTAACATTGGCTCACAAAACTAAACTTGCCTTCTAATTACATTTTATTAGTTCTACTTATTTTATTAATTTGTTAAATAAGAAAGACATCATAAATAAGACCTCATGATTGGGGCGGCCATGATTGTCGTTTTCTTAATTTTACAAGAAGGCAGTGTCTCAAATGTCTGTTTCCAAGTAAGGAGACAATATGGATAAGTGGATTTTTCCAGATTAAGTAGTTACATTGCCACATGTAATTGTTTAAATGGAAATTTTTCTTAATTGAGTTTTATGAACTCTAGACCAGCAGTTTTCAGCCTTTGTCATCTCATGCCACACATAAACTAATTACTAGAATTCTATGGCACACCAAAAAATATATATTTTGCCGATCTGACAAAAAATAGATAAGTTTTATTCATTCACACCAGATGGCTATTGTGTTGGCTTTGTCTTTTTTTTTTTTTACAATCTAAGGCAAAAGAGGTCAGTACACCTGACTAAATAGGTATTGCATGTTTTAAAAATTCTTGCAGGGGCACACCCATTGAAAATCACTGCTCTATACCATTGCCATACCACCTGTATTCTGATGAAGTTGAAACTAAGATCTCCATCTACCTTCCTTTGCCCAGAAGCCACTGAATCAGCTACAGTCTTTGGCTAAAAAGATTAACAAGATACTAAAAATATTATTGTGTCTGAGATGATTTATTAAGCACTGGATTTGGCATTTTTTTTAATATAACTTAGTGACTATTTTGCCATTGCTGAGAATTTTCTGTGTGTGTGTGTGTGTGTGTGTGTGTGTGTGTGTGTGTGTGTGTTAGTGACTCATTGGATTCCTCAAAAAGTCACACATATTAGAATATTGATGTAACCTAATTTAAGATTTACAGCACTAAACGAACAGCTCACCAGAGGATGACATCAGGTGTTAGCTGTTAATGGAATTTCTGATTCTATCCAGTCATCCAGAACTCCTCTGGCTAAAATTGAGCAGTATAAGCATTTGGGCTGATAAACTACATTGGACAACAAGATTGGAAATAATTTGGGATAAAAAGTAGAATAAAAGTAAATTTTCAGCATTAATTCCTAAGTGGCTCTGGGATTGATTCAATTAATATGTGATTCTAGCACATTTCAGAGTCTTCTGAGAGCAGAATTTATATTGTTCAACTGTAGACCAAGGAGGATAAACAAATGGTCTTATGAAAGTAAGAGTAGACAATTTCATTTTTTATTTTTCTATTTTTATTGAAACTACTAGAGGCCCAGTGCATGAAATTCATTCATGGGTAGGGTCCCTAGGCCTGCCCAACGATCAGGGCTGATTGGGGCCTTCCTTTGAATTTGTACTTCAGGTTTCTTCAGATATATTCCCAGAAGTAGAACTGCTGGGTCATAAGGCAACTCTATTTTTAATTCTTTGAGGAAATTCCATAGTGTTTTCCACAGTGTGACACCAATCTACATTCCCACCATCAATGCATGAGGGTTCTCTTTTCTCCATATCCTCACCAACACTTGTTGTTTGTTGACTTATTGATGACAGGTGTGAGGTGACATCTCATTGTGGCTTTAATTTGCATTTCTTTAGTGATTAGTAACATTAAGCATCTTTTCATATGTCTATTGGCCTTCAGGTGTACCAGTTAATAATGCAGATTTTTATCAATAGATGGAGTTACACGTACGTTGATATATATGCAATTTGATATGTATGCTATTTTGTTGTATTGATGGCAAGCTTCAAAACTTCATATGTCAAATTTGCTGAAGGTGTTAACATCATAGATATTTTTACACTTAAAAATGTCGAATTTCGTGCCCAAAAAAAAAGAGCATTTGCAGAGAGTTTTAATTCATTACTTTATTTTAAAGAAAAGTGCTGCTGAAAGTTATTGTATACTTTGGGAAGCTTATGGTGAACATGCTCCATCTCAAGATACTTGTGAACACTGGTTTAAATGCTTTAAAAGTGATTATTTCTATGTGAAAGACAAAGAATGTCCAGGTCAACTGAAAAAGTTTGAAGACCAACAATTACAAGCATTACTAGTATTGGATGAAGATGCGTGTCAAACTCAGAAACAACTTGCAGAAAGATTAAATGTTGCTCAGCAAACAATTTCCAATCGTTTACAAGCAATAGGAAAGATTTTAAAGGAAGGAAAATGGGTGCCACATCAACTGAACGAAAGACAAATGGAAAACCGAAAAGTCATCAGTAAAATGTTGCTTTAATAGCACAAAAGAAAGTCTTTTTTGCATCGAATTGTGACTGGTGATGAAAAGTGGATTTATTTAGAGAATCCCAAACGCGCAAAATCATGGGTTGATCCAGGTCAACCATCAACATCGACTGCAAGGCCAAATCGCTTTGGAAAAAAGACAATGCTATTTTTGGTGGGATCAGGAAGGTGTGGTGTGTTATGAGCTTCTAAAACCAGGTGAAACTGTTAATACTGATCGCTACCGACAACAAATAATCAATTTGAACCACACTTTGAACGTAAAATGACCAGAAACTGCCAGAAGAAATGGCAAAATAGTTTTGTTTCATGATAACGCACCATCACACACTTCAAAACCAGTTAAAGACACGTTAAAAGATCTTGCCTGGGAAGTATTAGCCCACCCACCGTATTCACCGGACCTTGCTCCTTCAGATTACCATTTGTCCGATTGATGGCACACGCACTTTCTGAGCAGCACTTCAAAAAATATGATTAAGTGGAAAATTGGATCTCTGAATGGTTTGCTTCAAAACAAGAAAAGTTCTATTGGGACGGTATCCACAAATTACCTGAAAGATGGGGGAAATGTGTAGCTAGCGATGGATATTACTTTGAATAAAGCACTGTTGATGTTTCTCTTGAAATTATCGTGTTTTCTTTTATTACTAAGTTTGCATTATTAACCGGTACACCTGGTATATGTCCTCTTTGGAGAAGTGTCTATTCAGTTCCTTTGCCCATTTTTAATTGCATTGTTTGAGTTTTTTGGTGTTGAGTTGTCTGAGTTCTTTATAAATTTTAGATATTAACCCCTTATCAGATATACTAGAGGCCCGGTGTATGAAATTCGTGCACTCAGGGGTCCCTCAGCCCAGCCTGTGCCCTCTTGCAGTCCAGGATCCCTCAAGGGATGCCCGACTGACAGCTTAGGCACATGGGGAGCAGGCCTAAGCCGGCAGTTGAATATCCTCAGTGCTAACACAGAGGCGGGAGAGGTTCCTGCCACTGCTGCTGCACTCGCCAGCCATGAGCCCAGCTTCTAGTTGAGTGGGACTCCTGTGAGAGTGCACTGACCACCAGGGGGCTGCTCCTGCATTGAGCGTCTGCCTCCTGGTGGTCAGTGTGCGTCATAGCGACCGATCATTCTGCTGTTCGGTTGATTTGCATATTAGCCTTTTATTATATAGGATTACCAGCCTAGGTGTTCTCACATTGAATAGGTTGTCTTTTCATTTTGTTAGTGATTTCCTTTCCTGTGAAAAAATTTTAGTTTGATGTAGTTCCATTTGTTTATTTTTCTTCTTTTGTTTCCCTTGCCCAGATAGATACATCAGAAAAAAATATTGCTATAAGATTGTCCAAGATTTTACTGCCTATGTTTTCTTCTATGAGTTTTAAAATGGTTTCACAACTTACATTGAAGTCTTTAATCTAGTTTGAGTTTATTCTTGTGTATGGTGTAAGAAGGTGGTCCGGTTTCTTTTTCTTTTTTTTTTTTTGGTATGTATCAGTTCAATATTCCCAACACCATTTATTAAATAGACAGTTTTTCCCCATTGTATTTTCTTGCATCCTTTATTAAATATCAATTGACCATAAAGGTGTGGATTTACTTCTGGGCTCTCTAGTCTTTTCCATTAAGCTATGTATCTGTTTTTTTGTCAGTACCATGCTGTTTTGATTACTATGGTCTTATAGTATAATCTGATATCAGGTAGCATGATTCTTACAATTTTGTTCTTGTTTCTCAACATTGTTGTGGCTATTTGGGGTCTTTTATGGTTCCTTGTTGGGTGCATAAAAATGTACAAGGGTTATATCCTCTTGTTGGATTGATCATTTTATCCTTATTTAGTGTCCTTCCTTGTCTCTTATTATAGCCTTTGTTTTAAAGACTATTTTGTCAGATATAAGTATTGCTACCCCAACTTGTTTTGCCTTTCCATTTGTATGAAATATCTTTTTTCCATCTTCTACTTTTAGTTTGTGTGTATCTTTTGTTCTGAGGTGTGTCTCTTGTAGACAGCATATACTAGTATATGGGTATTGTTTTCTTATCCATTCAGTTACCCAATGTCTTTTGAATGAAGCATTTAAACTGTTTACATTTAAAGTGATTACTGAGCCCTGGCCAGTGTGCTAAGTGGTTAGAGCACCAGCCTGTGTACCAAAGGATTGCTGGTTTGATTCCCAGTCGAGGGCATTTACCTGGGTTGCAGCTTTGGGCCCCAGTCAGGGTGTGTCCAGGAGGCAACCAATCAATGTGTCTCTTTCACATCAATCTCTCTCTCTCTCTCTCTCTCTCTCTCTCTCTCTCTCTTTCCCCCGCCAACCCCCATATCTCCCTTCCTCTCTCTCTAAAAATCAATGGAAAAAATCCTCAGGTGAAAATTAACAAAACAAGAATAATTTTTAAAAAATAAAGTGATTATTGATATGTACATATTTATTGCCATTTTATTACTTATAACTATGTTCCTCTGGGTTTTATTATTATTATTAACCTCCTTTAAGCCTCAGCAAAGTTATTCTGAATAGTTATACAATTTCTAAACAAATTTATCAATGCTGTGATTCTTTGGTTAAATTGACTGGTGAATGTTTAATTTATGGAACATTTTAAGATACTATTTTTAGAGGTTTCTAAAGGCATTCAGATTACTTGGTTGAATAAATAATAGTAATTTTATTTACTGATCTATAAAGGGAAAATTAAAAGTCAGAAAACTATGGAAGATTTCATGGATCTGTTTCTTAGTCACAAGGACGTTGTTGGAGAGAGTAGCTTGTTAGAAAGGAAACATGTTCTATGAAGAGTTTGGTGTGAGATGATGCAGTGTCTGTGAGTAGGAGGCATCTGTATTAAAAGGAAGAATTTGTATGCAGCTATGTGTATGTGTGTAGATATTCCTAGAGGAGTAGGTGAAACATGTGGGGGGTAGGAATGTGGGTGATTTTGTATGGATGTGAGAATGTGTGATGTATTTTAAGATGTATGTGGTTATGTGTGTGTGCATTAGTGTGGCTGGGTGAGTCTGTGTCTGGGTGCATGTGTGTGTGTATTCGTGTATGTGTGTGGCTGTGGCTGTGCATATGGGTCTGAGTGTGGCTAGGTGAGTATATGTGTGTGTGTGTGTGTGTCGGTATGAAAGCTATAAAGTGTGTAGCAGAAGGCAGATAAAATCAAAATTTCAGAATAACAAAAAAACACATATCAATTTCCTCAGTGAATTTCAACATACCTTGTAGAGAAATTTCATATGTTAACTTTTGAGAAATTTACACTTAGAATTTAACCAGAAAGATTAGAATTTAGTTAATTAATACAGCTAGACTAAGTCCTGTCAGAGCCTGGGAAGTCTTTTGTAAACCGAATCAGTCCTCATCTATGTGTACTGCACAATTGCTCCTGGCCAACGTGGAGCAGGGGCTGAGATCCAGATGTTAATCTATTTTCTAAAACCTGCACCCTTCATCCAGAAAAGGCACCTTTTTCTAATTTGCACGCAAATGGCCTGAGATCCTAAACAGAACAGCAGGATGGAGTTTTCCCATGCGTTACTTCAATGCATACCTACCTCCCTTTGGAACAGTTCGGCCAGTGGGCACCATTTCTCCTGGCCTGGAGGAGCACATTTATCCTCGAGAAAAGGAAAGCTGACCTGGGATCTGATAGTTGGAAAACTTTCCTGGCAAGGACCTTATAAGCCTGAGAGGACATTTATCCTGCTCCAGTAAAATGTTTGGGTTGCCTTTGAATTCCTTCTACAGATCCTATCCTAGTTGGGATATTTGCATTTTTGAAATGGATCTCTTGAAAAATAAAAACTCTAATGTATACAGCTCATGAATCCCATTGTGACAGCATTGATTTAAAATCTACAGATTTCTCATGCATTTTCTCTAGAAGTCCTGAAAAAGACACCTGATTAGTCTACCTTTCGAAGAGCTGACTTTGGATAAGGAATGAGTGGAGGGTTTGTGGGGTAGATAAATGAATATGATAACTTAGCCAAGTATTTTGAGAAGTGTCAAAGTGAGACTAAGTATTTTGAAATTGTGAACATGAAGAATTAATACCTGTAGGAAATCTCAAGGGGAGAGTACATCTAAAAAACTGAGCAGGAGGAGTAATGGATCATCCCACAAAGGTGTTTACCTTCACCAGCCTTCCCAAGGTGCTGAGTCTAGGGCAAACTAAGTCTCTCAAGCTTCATTTATCCTCTTACAGCACATTAATAAAGTGATTTACTTGTTTTTCAGCACTTCTTGCTTTGTAAAGCCTCAAACTGACATCCATCATACATGCTACAGTGTACAGAATAATAAATGCACCTTCCTCCAAATCTAACTGCACTTGATTCACACAGCTCCTTTTAATTGTCTTTACCAGGGCTATATATTTTAACTTCTTGATGGAACCAGGTTTCTGCAAATCTAACCAGTTATCTGAAGGATCCAGGGCTGTTTATTTCACCTGCCTCCATCTTTCAGTTTTTCTTTCACTGATACGTCACTTCTGCATTAATTTCTATCATGAACAATGTGTATGTCTGTGCCAGCAACTATGTGATGTAGTATAAAAAGGTAAAGATACAGGATACAAACAGGCCTAGTCTGAGTTCTCCTTCTGCCAGTTGTCAGCTCTTTAATCTTGAGCAATCAACCTATATCCACTGACTGAACTTCAGTTTCTTTATCTTTAAGAATGTTACAATGGCCCTGGCCAGTGTTGCTCTGTGGTTAGAACATTGGCACACGCACCAAAGGGATACAGGTTCAATTCCCGGTCAAGGGCATGTACCTAGATTGCAGGTTTGATCCCTGGCTTGTATCAGGGTGTATGGGAGGTAACCAATTGATCTCTCTCTCTCTCTCTCTCTCTCTCTCTCTCTCTCTCTCGCTCCCTCCCTCCTTCTCTGTATCTCAACCTAGTCAAATCTATCCTGATTGATACACTCTACTACTTGACTTATCAGCATAAAATCTGTTGACATTTCTATAAAAGAAATCAACCTACTTGCCAGGCTGTCATTTTTCCCTTCTTTCTCTTTTCTGCATGTTTGTTAGTTATACAATGCATAAGTAACAATAATATTCGTTAAATGTTTCTTTTCTTTTGAACTATAATCTTCACAGTTGTTTTTTTCTTAGTCTTTATACTAAATGGACTCATTTTGCCAAAGTTTTTACATTTATCTTTTAGTTAACAGATATGGAATGATTCTCAGTTGGAAAACAGTAAGAATGACTTCAATCTTAGTTATTTAGTGGTAATGAAATAGTAGAAGTTGGTAAGAATAAACCATTAAAAACTGGGAAGCCATAGAGACAAATTGTGACAGCATTTACCTAGTGATTCTCAAGGGAAAGAATATCCTACTAAGTTTTCAAGAAAGCCTCATGAAAATCTTGATTTCTTGAATGCTGTATTTATACATAAAAGACAGTTTGACTGGATATAAAATTCTTGGGTTGTCCCTCCCCCTTTTGTTTTCTAAGGAGGTGTTTCTCCAAATCATCTAGTTTTGAATCAGTCTGAAACTTCTGATTGATTTTTTTAAATATATTTTTATTGTTGTTGTTTTGTTTTTTTAGAGAGAGAGGAAAGGAGAGGGAGAAAGAGAGAAACAATGATTGGTTGCCCATTTTCACCCCTACCAGGGATCAAACCCACAACTTGGACATGTCCCCTGACTGGTGCATGGGACGATGCTCACACTGGCCAGGGCTATTTTTTTTTTTTTTTTTTTTTTTTTTGCGGGGTGGGGAGGCCTGATGAATAACCTAAATTTGTTTTCTGAATATCCAGTAAGTTCCTTATTCATTTTTCAAGTTCAATAATTTTAATCATATATTTTTCAATGTTGATTATTGTGTTGGTTTTCCTGGAACAAAGTAAACCTTTTCATCCATATATTTTTAAACTATTTTTTTTTTATTGATGGAAAGATTTTTATGTATATTTTTATTTCTAAACTTTTTTATTCTATTAATTCAGTTACCCTCTTATCCATGCATTGGATCTTCCGTATCTATCACATTGTCTATAATTTTAAACTCCTGATTTGAATTTTTATTCACTTTTCAGTATACTATAAATCTGACTTTATTTTAGAATTATTTTTTCCAGTGAGGCCTTAAATTCACTTTACTCTCCATTTCTTTCTCCAGCTCTGCCAGTTCTATTTTATCTCTTCTTATTTTTTCAATAATTTCTCAGAATTTTTTATTATATTATTAGGTTCAGAGTGATACATTTGGTCATGATTTTAATCTGAGAAATTTTTTGAATTATATACCTTACTCCAACTATCAATAGTATATATATTACATCTTCCTTTATAATACTCACTGATATCTCACATTTTCTTGTGTTCTTATTTTATTTGTTTATCTGTTCATTATATGTTTTTCCAATATAACTGAAGATTATTGCAGGCAGAAATTCTCTCTGTTTCCCATATTTAGCACTTTATCCTAGAAGCTTAATTTAGACTATCATAGTGAATGAACAGTACCTTCTCAGAAAATCTTTATATTGAGGCTCATTTTGATGGAAAATAGAGTACTACCTTCCAAATCACTGTTACAGATTTGAGGGATATCAAATAATCCACAACTCTGAGAAGGACTGTTGGTTGTCTATTTTTAAAGCTGAGTACTTTGCAAATGTTAATACAAAACTTTCAGAGTTAAAGCATTGCACTAAGGAGGAATAATAGTGTAAGGTTTGATATGGCCATTCTCCTCAAGAGGTCCCATAATCAAAACCAGGAAGTCTGGTGGACTTCTCTCACCTACCCAAAGTTTCTAGGCAATGACAACTCTCTTCATTTCATGAGAAATGGAATCCAATAACATATCCTTAAAACCTTTTATACATCACCCTTTCTTATCATAGAAATGTGAACAGCCTTGCTTGAGTAAAAGCAACATTTTTGGAATCTACTGCCTTTAAATACTACAATAAGTGCTTTCCTATTATATATATAGTAATGGTATGAGTCATTTACTGATAACCTAAAAATTAGAATAAGCAGGCTGTTTGCTATTGGCAAATAGTTAATTAGTATATGGTAGCATGGGATTTGGGCATACTTAGGAATTAACACTTGGTAAATGGCCTTTTTACCAGCTTAGGAGTTGCTAGAAACTCTAACTCAAATTTCTTCTAAATAAAAATTGATTTTCATATAATATTGGCATTATTTTATTTTAGTGATTATTAAGGGTTAGTAAGCAGGTGTCTGTTTATGTAGGATAAATAACTTGTTAGTTCAAACATTAACTTTGTTACTTTAAAAATAACTTCTATTAATTTTAAATGTTTTTATTTTAAGTGTAAAACTACTTTGGATCTGCTTGTTGCTATAATTTGAAGACAGTAGCAAGAGTCACAGTCATCCTCTCTGTGCCATAAAATTCACCTCTACTTTCAATGAGAAAATCTTTCTGGCCTTCAAGTCTTTCTCTTCCCTCATTCACTGGCGTGCATGTTAATTTCCTTAGGCCTTATTAATTGCTTTATATACTGCTTAGTCTATGCTAAATATCTTGTTTTGTAGAGAGATAATAATAGTCAAGGTAGTTTTTAAAATATACTTATTATTTTGTTTTATGAAATTACTTTTCTGAATAATGCTGATTTGTAAAAAAAATACTCAAGTATTTTTTAAAGTATCAGCTTTAAAAGAAGAATATAATGTTTGTAGAGATGTTTACTAGTCAAAGTTTTTAAACTTATCAGTATAAACAAGTGTTAGTACTAGCATATGTTATTAAAGCACTTGATCTAGTCTTTTCTCTAAATTATCTCCTTCTAGTAGCTAAGTGATTCTTTTCAAACAAGGAATTGTACATGTAATTTTAGGAGAGTGTCGAGAACTTGTCTAGTTTCTAAGGGTTTAATCATGCTTAATCTGGCTGTCATTGTCTCTTAAAGTACAAGGTCAGTCTACTGGGAACAGCATGAGACCATGTTCCTTGGATATCTGTTCAGATTTTGTCTCTTATTCTTCTTTCCACTGACATCATATGAAACATTCCCTTTTATAAATTCTAGACTTTACTTTTACTCTGGCTTTGAAATAAATTAAGCACACCTATTCTGACCCCAGAGATAACGTGATCAGAGGTCACCATTGAAACTCATTTTTCTAATAAAGGTATCACACACACACACACACACACACACACACACACACACACACACCTTTTCCCCTCAAGGCATTCTCCTGAACTCCTTATCCCAAATATATCCCCTGTGGAGTTAATTAAACAGCCTTCTTTAACTGATGTTCAGCTATACTTGTATATTTAATTTAAATGACTTGAGGGGAGAGGTATGTGTCTTAAATCATTAATAACCACAATTTGAGTTTCAATTCTAAAGATATGCAACCTATAGTTCACCGGTACCATAACCCCAAGCACCTAAGGAACCAAAGATGTTTTAAGTTTACTTTCTTATTATTTCTGAAATATAACTGGTCTACCTTAAACTTCATCTCATTAGGGATATACAGAGAAGGATTAGTTTTCACAGTTAATATTTTAAAAATCTTTTTTGTCTTTTGCAACCTTTTCATGGAACTACTCAGTTGAGTGGAATGACAAAGAATAATTAGACAAAATGGTACTTAAACCTGCAAGCTAAACAAATTGACTCTGATAAGGTTATATATAACAAGGTTACATTTTGTACGGATTCTGCCAGAACACTGGTGCCTTGCAGTATTCTTCTTCATTTAGTAACACAGACATTTTGGGTGCTTCCAGAAATGCCTGATTCACGCTTTTCTGCTTTTAAGTTGCCCAAATGCCTAATTAACATGGTTAGCTCTCCTGACCCGGTGCACACTGGGTCCTACTGCCAGTGGATTTTACTTTCCTTTAAGGGCTTTCTTTGCCATGCTTGGCCCCTGCAGGGGCAGTGCAGAGTGCTGGAGAGTTGATGCCCCACAGTTGGAGAATAAATCGTTTCCTTATCCTTCTGGTGGTATAAGTCTGAGGAAGGCTTTCTTCACTGAGAGATACCCAGTGAGACTGAGCCTCAGTTGCCCCCAGGGGTCACCTGTATAGTATTTTACTCTGTATTAATTATTTTTTCATTCCTTTTACCACTCCCCTACAGTCCTGCTGGGATCAACTCCCTAATAAACCACATACACTCAAATCCTTATCTCAGGGTCTGTTTTGGGGAAGACTCCACTTAAATCACTGATTTTAATGGATGACTTTTGAAATGCTCTGTATATTTTAGTCAAGATCTACTGAATTGAAAACAAATGCTCATTTTAGATTAATAGTATTGGATTTGAAACAGATTTATGTATTGGTTTTGCCAGATTGATTGATTTCTAGGACTATCTTGCTGGAACTCTCATACTGTGGAATATATGTATATTAACCCTACCCTAGCTTGCTATTTCCGGGCTCTCGATGTTAGGCTGATTATGTTTAGGATCTCTGTATATTCATACCTCTGAGCTCTTTTGGACAAAATAAATGACTAATTTGATTTGATCCCCTGCTAATTGAAGCCCCAAAACACAAGAGTCACAACAAACATACACATAGATACATTTAAATAAGTGCATAGGACAATACTCAATAGCATTTTATAGAGTTAGTTAAAGACTTTTCTGTTTTTGAACATTCTGATGCTCTGTATAATCTTGTAATGTGAGTAGGAAAATGCTGTTTCCAATTGCTAATTCATATAGTTCAAGTCCTGAGCCTTGGGCAAAACAATTTCTTGGTCCTCCAACAAGTACTAAGGATTTGAGTGTATGTGGTTTATTAGGGAGTTGATCCCAGCAGGACTGTAGGGGAGTGGTAAAAGGAATGAAAAAATAATTAATACAGAGTAAAATACTATACAGGTGACCCCTGGGGGCAACTGAGGCTCAGTCTCACTGGGTATCTCTCAGTGAAGAAAGCCTTCCTCAGAATTATACCACCTGAAGGATAAGGAAACGATTTATTCTCCAAGTACAAAGGGTACAATTCAAATAGAAAGGAAATGAATTAATTTATATGACTTATCTCATCTTGCTTATTAGCCCCCTTTCCTTTTAGTAGCAAACATTAGACAACCTCCACCACAAAATAGCCCAGTCAAGATTATTCAATTTTCTTTCAATGTAAAATGCTTTTTCTTTGGGGGAGGGTACTTGGTCTTTCAGGCCATCTTTCTAACCTCATATTTCCCCTTACCTCTGAGAGGCTTCTTGACAACAGTGTAAAGTTCATGTAACATTGTGATGGCAGGAGGGGAAGTGTCTGGCTCATGTTGGTTCTCCCTGGCTTTGGAATGGGCTGTGGCAGTTTGGTGTGTGTTTCAGTGGCTGTTCTTCTGAGCCTTAGTGCATTGTTCATCTGCCCTCCAGCTGCTTCCTACCCTATTTCTTCTCCTCTCAAACCTCTGGAAGGCAAGTTGTTTCTTAATTCTTAGCAACCTGCCAAATCCCTCATCTGCCCTCACACACCCCCACCTACCAAGAGAGTTCTTTGGGTCTGAATCCCTCCTGGGCCACATGAAAGCAGGGCTGTGGATGCCACCTCTGCCTAAATATGTCATGTCTGTGTCGGCTCTACCGTGGCCAATCCAGTGGCTGTCGGACACTTCTGAGCTATTCTCTGGCTATAGCCAAAATGGGAAAGAGGTGTGTGCGCCCACTGTTGATTGCTTTCTGCTACCTCATTCCCTCCTCCTCCATCTTGGTCCAGGGTGGTGGGAGCACCTGTCTTCCATCCCAGGCCCCAGGCAGAGTTACCCTAATTTCCTCTCTTCAAGAGCTCTCAAAGCCTTCTCTACAATAGAAGACTTTTCTCTTCCCAGATGGCATAGCCTTCCTTCCCTGATATCCTTCTCTGTGCACCGAGGCTGAGAGTAAAAAACAAACAAACCAAAACAGGTTCTACCCTTTGTTTTGCTCTTGCAAAAAGAAGATTTTGCAATTTAGAAAACATATTCCTTCCAGCAAAGCTTGGTTCTCAAGAGTCTCATCTAACTGTGAACTCAGGAATAATTTCATTTTGAAACTCAAAGTTGAATAATGACTTACTTGTTCTGGGAAATATCCAACAACCCCCTGAAGTAATGAATATTACTGGGTGGGGAGCCATAGATAAGTGGATTTAGGATGAACAAAAAATACATTGGTTTAATATTTTCAAAAGTATTATTTCCTTTAAAATATTATTTCAAACGGTGTAACTTAAAATAGACTCTTATTCACATAGCCATTGATTAATAACCCAAATAAAGCAGAGTATGTGAGCTAGTGATGCTTAAATTTACACAGCATATAAACTTTCTGAATAAGAGATGCATAATTATATTCCTTTCTGCTAATCTTAGCTTTATTACTGCCTAAAGTGTAATAGTCAAATTCATTCAAGTTTGGCCTTGAAATTTTAAAAGAACATCATTTTTTATGAGCCCGAACTTCACCACAATTATAATGGTAACACTCTTGTTTTGTCTCAAAATGAGAAGTTTAACCAAAAACCAAAAGGGCACAAATTCTAAAATGTACATCTGCATCGGTTCTTTCCTGTTCATCTACCCCAGAAAAGGGTGTGTTGAAACCAGACTTCCAGATACTCATGCACTCCACTACTCATTTCTGCCTGACTCGCCCTGTCTGGAGTGGGGAATGAGGAAGTGGGAACTGGTCTGCTTCACAGTTGCTGTGCAGATGGAGTCAAGGTAATATATGAGAGGGATTATGCTCCAGTGGACGCCTGCAGTTTGGTGAGGCACATAAAGATCTGACAAGGAGCGCACATTTATTGAGCACCTCCTGTTGGCTAAGTGCTTTCAGACAAGAGAGAGGAAGATTTATCATGTTCTTAAAGACCAAATATAC
Organism: Eptesicus fuscus; assembly: GCF_027574615.1. Classification (NCBI taxonomy): domain Eukaryota; kingdom Metazoa; phylum Chordata; class Mammalia; order Chiroptera; family Vespertilionidae; genus Eptesicus; species Eptesicus fuscus. The sequence continues at coordinate 72,204,837 of NC_072478.1, forward strand.
TTTTTACCTGGGGGCTGAACATATAAATGGAATAGAAGACGACAGCTATCATTTCTTGAGGATCTACTACAGAGGTGCTGTGCATGCCTTATCTTATTTAATCCTGAAATTAATCTCACAATGATCTCATTTTCCAGATGATAAAACCAAGACCCATAGGAGTTCATAGACTTTCTCAGGACCACACCGGTGGTAACTGGCAGAGATGGGAGTGAAACCCACTTCCATTTGGTTCTAGATCTTGGAGCTTTTATACTCCACCAAAATGAGTATAAACATGTGTTTCCCTTTTCCTCCTTGGCTATGTTGGGATTTATTTTTTCCTAAGAGGTCAGTTAATCAAGATGATTCCAAAGTTCAAGGAGATACCAAGGTGGTTTTTTGACATAACCTGTAGAGACTACCTGAGAAGAGGAACTTAATATCCCAGAACAAAGTACTGAAAAATTGCTACTAAAAACTGATTGGGAAATCTTAGTGGCTTTAACACAAGTGCAAGGATTTACTTTTTATTCTAGATTATCATGGCACATCTTAAAATTTTGATATTTTACTTGATACATTATCTACTTTGTGCTCATTAATAGCCATACTCCAAGCTTATTATGCCTGGACCATTGCCCAGCACAAACTTGTTTTTTGTATATGGCTTGACAGTGCCAAAATTGTGAACATGCCTTAAATGTACTAACAGAGATTGTTTCCACATTTCAATATTATTTGCAATTTCTAATAGGTTATAAGTCATACTTATAACCCATTAATTCAATAAGCAATTAATAAACCATTCATTCATAAATGGTACATTATCTGATTAGAGCAGAGAGATACTATATGCATTGGGAAGTGAGTAGGATTTGAGTCTTATCCATAACTCTTTTGTTGGCTAACTTAGAAATGTAAACTTAAGAGCATTTTTGAAATAATTTTTCCTCATCATTTTCCATTTAGTTGGAAATGATATAGTGAGGCAGATAGGCTTCGTATCAGATGATGGGAGCAAGAATAGTAAGTAGAGAAAGAAAGTGAGAAGAGTAGTATAAGAAAATCAATTCATAATCAATTCTACTGCAGACTAAGGAAAACACTTTATATGGAAGCAACATATTCAGACTTACCTCCACCTCTCTCACACCATTAAAAAAGAGAGAGAGAAATCCAGAAAAATTATAACGCATTTAACTTTTCTTTGCCATTCATAGGACTAGTTTAGAATAGTTGGTTACACCTATAGCTTGGTAATTGTCCCCTCAACTAATCACTTTAGCAGACCCTAAAGGATAGTGTTTCCCCCGTAAACTTCTCTGTGTGGGATGGCATCTGGAAGAGGAGAATTACACTTCAGATTTATAACTTTACTTTGCAGCTTTTCTGGAAAGTAATCTAGCTTTATTTATACCAGCCTTCAAAAATAAACACTCAAACATCCATGATGGCAATAAAACAGATGGAATCAATAATTTACATGTCTCCAGGGAGTCTGTCAAGAAGCAAAAGCAGAGGAAATAATTGACTGTTTTACAGAGGTTACCTTATTTTAACATGTATGAGACACCTATGCTTTCATTGAATTTAACTAATTCTACATTTGTCTTCAACTGCATATTACCAAGGTCCAGTACAGTGTTTCTTAAAGAGAGAGAGAGAGAGAGAGAGAAGAGAGATGAGAGAGAAAAGAAAATAAAGAAAGAGAGTCAGGGGAGGGGGGAGAAGGAAAGGAGGGAAGGAAAAAAGAAATCTGAAAGAAAAACTTAATAGGTTGAAAGGAATTCACTCATGTTGAGCCCTTCTTGCAAGGAAATTTTCCAATCCCTGTTACTTAATTTCTTTGATCTATTCACTATAAGCAGCTAGATAAAATAACAATTTCCCACCTGTAAGAATATGAATATGGCTATTTAACTTCTCCATGTTGTTTTCTAAATAATGGATTTTATTCATAAGCCTATCTACAATAGAGCTACTTAGAAAATGAACTATAGATGTGCTATGTGTATTGAGTATCTTCAATGTTACAGGTTCATGATTATGTATAAGTGAAGTATCTCTTTAAAGAATCTTTTAAACTAGTGAAGGAAGGCAAAAAAAGAAAATAGGCATGAGAGGATGAAAATTAGTAATAGCTGAGTGTTATCAAAGTTTCTTTTTTCACCAGTGGCCAAAGCATATTCTGGCTTTGATGCTTAATTCTTAGTTTCTTCCTCTGAATACTCCCACACACCCTCAGAGAAGGCTTTCATATTGTAAGAGTGATTAATTTGAGCTTCTGTAATAAAGAATTAGGAGAACAGAGGAGAAGGATGGGGCTATCCCACAGACCAGGGTTGGAGCAAGGCACTTGGGGGAACTGCCGGTGAGGAAGTGAGGTAAGAGGATAGGAGAAAAGAATGACATTTAAAATAATAGAATTATAGCCCTGACTGGTTTGGCTCAGTGGATAGAGCATCGGCCTGTGGACTGAAGGGTCCCAGGTTCAATTCTGGTCAAGGGCATGTACCTTGGTTGAGGGCACATTCCCAGTAGTGGGTGTGCAGGAGGCAGCTGATCGATGTTTCTCTCTCATCGATGTTTCTAACTCTCTATCCCTCTCCCTTCCTCTCTGTAAAAAATCAATAAAATATATTTTAACAGTCTCTTCAATAAATGGTGTTGGGTAAACTGGACAGATACATGCAAAAAAATGAAACTAGATCACCAACTTACACCATACACAAAAATAAACTCAAAATGGATACAGGACTTAAACATAAGACGGGAAACCATAAAAATACTAGAAGACTCCACAGGCAACAAAATCTCAGACATATGCCAAAAGAACTTCTTCACTGACACTGCCCCTAGGGCAATGGAAGCTAAAGAGAAAATTAACAAATGGGACTACATCAAAATAAAAAGCTTTTTTACAGCAAAAGAAACCATCAACAAAACAACAAGAAAGCCCACCGCATGGGAAAACATATTTGCAAATGCTATCACTGATAAAGGTTTAATCTCCAACATCTACAGGCAGCTTATGCAACTTAATAAGAGGAAGATAAATGATCCAATAAAAAAATGGGCAACAGACCTAAACAGAATATTTTCAAAAGAAGACAGAAGGAAGGCCAAGAGGCACATGAAAACATGTTCAAAGTCACTTATTATCCGAGAGATGCAAATCAAAACAACAATGAGGTACCATCTCACACCTGTCAGAATGGCTATCATCAACAAATCAACAAACAACAAGTGTTGGCGAGGATGCGGAGAAAAAGGAACCCTCGTGCACTGCTGGTGGGAATGCAGACTGGTGCAGCCACTGTGGAGAACAGTATGGAGTTTCCTCAAAAAACTGAAAATGGAACTCCCATTTGACCCAGTAATCCCACTCCTGGGAATATATCCGAAGAAACTAGAAACACCAATCAGAAAGGATATATGCACCACTGTGTTCATAGCAGCACAATTTACAATAGCTAAGATTTGGAAACAGCCTAGGTGCCCATCAGCAGATGACTGGATCGGAAAACTGTGGTACATCTACACAATGGAATACTATGCTGCCATAAAAAAGAAGGAATTCTCATCATTTGCAGCAACCTGGATGGAATTGGAGAACACTATGCTAAGTGAAATAAGCCAGTCAATGAAAGAAAAATACCACATGATCTCACTCATTTAGGGATAGTAAAGAACATTATAAAGTGGTGAACAAAAAGATAGATACAGAGACAGTAAAGCATCAAACAGACTTTCAAAGTACAGGGGGAAAGTTTGGGAAAGGTGGGGGAGTTATGAAATCAAACGAAGGACTTGTATGCATGCATATAAGCATAAACAATGGACGCAAAACTCTGGGGGGGGAGGGCATGTGTGGGTGTGGGGTGGGGGGTAATAGTAAGATATGTACACATATAATACCTCAATAAAAATATTTTAAAAAAAAATTAAAAAATATATATATATATTTTTAAAAAATAAAATAACAGAATTATGGTAGAAATTATGGGCAGATCGTGGGCCTACCTTCTATATTGCCTAAGGTTCCACTAAAAGAGAAGTTAGAAGTAAAAGAAAAAGTAAATTTATAGTAAAGAAAAAGAAATGGAGGAGGGTATTCCAGAAACAGAGATTGCAACAAACTTCTGGAAGATGGGAAGTGAATGGGAGATTCCTGTGGATTGTTAAAAAATCGTGTTGGAATCACAGTCCAGACTACTCTATGAGGAGCTGGAAAAAACATGAATCGGTCTGTAAGGTGGAACACTGGAGACGTTCTGGGATCAGAAGCAATGGGAGCGAGAGAGACAAAGGTGAGAAGTGGGGTTAACGTGATGTGTGTGTTTGAATGGAGTTAATTTGAATGTCTGCAGAGGAAAACTGTCTTCGTCCCATTCCTCCCAGTCTCCATATGCAGAGTGATTGGAACATTGTGCTTACCCTCAAGCAAAAATAAAGTAAGAAAAATTCCTGTTCAAAAGAAAGGGAATGAACTGCCTATGGAGAGTTTGGGGCTCTAGTGCTTAGTGTAGATGCTCCAGAATAAAGTCCTGCTCCTTCAGGCTTTTGAAGGGCCTGCCCTCTACCAGCTAGAACTAAATCCAGCCAACCTGCTTTGAGATTAATAATTCTCCTCTTAGGGAAAGAGCAAGGAAAAGTAAAAAAATATATATTTAAGCCTTACTAAGTTACTAAGCAGAAGAAGAAACCCATGCTAGCTATTCTCAGACTTCTAGTTGTTCTTTCTTAAATAAAAACTATATACCCAAGGTCATTAGCAAATAAGGAGAAGGAACACCAACTTTCTGAGTTTAAAAAATAAACACAGGAGAAACAAGAATACTTTAGGGAACAGAGAAAAAATAACTTTTAAAGCATCGTCTAAAAGAGATCTGGGAAGAACCAAGGGAAAAAATAAAGAGAAAGGAAAGGAAGAACCAAAGAAAATAAGATTATCTTAGAGATTAGAATAAAATTGCTGAAATAAAACATCACAGAGCTAGAAAACAAAGTTAAGATAATTTCTAAGAATCTAGAATAAAATAAAACAAGCCTACATAGCGATGTGTGAGTTTACTATGTTGAAAAGTTTGAAAATCCTCATTGGGCATAAAAAATGGAAATCAGTTTATACCTCAAGATTAATGAACACCCACATTCTTTTTAAATGGGACCATTTTTGGATGCCAAGATAAAGCTCACAGCACTTTCTATGATAAATGGAAAGATGTTGCCCAGTTCCACAGGGCATATCCCCTGGGAGTGTGGCTATTGCTTAAAATTAAGTGAGCTTTGAAATACTTTTGAAATATGTGCTTCATGCTGTCAGAAGCATGTTAGGCTGCATATGACTGGAAACCCAACCAATGGTATCTTCAATAAATAGGGGTTTGTTTTATTCCCATGCAAGAAGCCAGATATGGTTGTTTGAAGGTATTGATTTAATTGCTAAAAGATGCTACCAAGATCCCCCAGGCCATTATTGTCCTTTCATTCTTCCATGAATGAATTAGTTGTTGCCTTTAGTTGTTGCCTTTGTCATCATGGAGATACCCTCCTAACAAAGAAGACAGCTAATGCTTCTGGTCCAAGGTCCATAGTTTGCGGACCATTAGCTTAAAGTAAAGAGACGTGATTGCATGACGACAAAGCAAAATGTGGCCCAGATTATGACGACGTTTTTACCTGCCCGTTCATATGTCAGTTTACCCTGAGCTTCTTGAGACCAGAACCAGTGTATTACTCTCTGTTTTTCACCAATGTCTGCTACAGTGCCTGGTACATAGTAGATAATACATATTTACTGGATAGCCTACCCTCCGTTGGCACCCTCTGTTGGCTCCATTGATGCCAGATTAGAATTCTCTAAACCTTTGTATTTAAGGCAATTCCACCAATGAAAATTCTTCAAGTTCAATTCAAAAGATTGTCTCAAATACATGATATCTTTGGTTCCATGGATCACTTTATGTTTTCTCCAGTTTAGGGACAAATGATCATTGTTGTGGTTGGAGAAAAACAGAATACAACTATTAAGAAATTGTTTGAGTGAGGATAAAAATAATCATCTTAGCTCCAAAAAGAGATGGCACTTTAATTTCCAGACTATTTTATAAGGTATAATGAAAAGTAATAATTTAAGCTCTTAAATTTCAAGCAACTTCACTTAACATTTTTTATTCATTTATTCAACTCGCATTTATTAAAGTCTTTTCAGATGAGTTATTCCTCCAGTATCCTACTATGGTACCTGATAACACCTCAATTTTTTTTCATGTCTATTTTTCACAGTAGTCTTGTTGGCTCCTTAGGTATATATATCCCCAAGGAATATCTGTCTGCATCATTAGGCTAGGCATTGAATATATAAAAAATGAACATCACAGAGTCATTGCCTTAAAATACTATCCAGTTGAGAAGATGAGATAAGAATGTACATCAATGTATATACTCATTTAGAACCACAAACACTTGTAATATTCTACCTATATTATTACTTCACTAGAAATCTCAAAGTACTCAGAAAAAAAGATCCTCATGATCTTGAGAGCATGGACAGAGTGTCTTGTGCAATCTTGTAAAACATCCTATTGATAGTAAATGCTCAATGATTTGGTGTTGAATTTAATGGTATAATTTGATAGGCATACAGAAAGCTTAAGAGGGTAACGACCATATCATACATACTACATAACACCTTCTGCATCTCCCACAATACCTTGCATATAGTTAGGCAGTTGGTATACCTGGAAGTTCTCAGGAACATTAATTTATTCAAATCCAAAATGTTTCAGCTCTATAAATGATTTATTATTCTAAGAAAAAGAAACTCCTGGGTAATAATCTTAAAATCAGAAGCCTTGCACTGTGGTCCAAAAACCATGCTGTGCTCCGTTTAAAACAGCAACAAGTAAATGAATGGGAGATGACAGGCTAAGCTGACATAAAAATAAGATGTGTTGCCCCTGGGTCCAGGTGAGGCCGGACTCCGGGTCCGGGTGAGGCCAAGTGCCCCTGGACCCGGATGACGCTGGATCCCGTGCCCGGGCGAGGCCAAGCGCCCCTGGGTCTGGGAGAGCCCACACACCCCTGGGTCCAGGCGAGACCATGTGTCCCTGGATCCGGGTGAGGCCGCGTGCACCTAGGCCCGGGTGAGCCCAAGTGGCCCTGGGTCTGGGAGAGGCCAAGCGTCCCTGGGTCCGGGTGAGACCATGTGTCCCTGGATCCAGGTGAGGCCTCGGGCACCTAGGCCCGGGTGAGGCCACGTGCCCCTGGGTCTGGGAGAGGCCAAGCGTCCCTGGGTCCGGGCGAGACCATGCGTCCCTGGATCCGGATGAGGCCTCGTGCACCTAGGCCCGGATGAGCCCAAGTGGCCCTGGGTCTGGGAGAGGCCAAGCGTCCCTGGGTCCGGGTGAGACCATGTGTCCCAGGATCCGGGTGAGGCCTCGTGCACCTAGGCCCGGGTGAGCCCAAGTGGCCCTGGGTCGGGGAGAGGCCACGCGTCCCTGGGTCCGGGTGAGACCATGTGTCCCTGGATTCGGGTGAGGCCTCGTGCACCTAGGCCCGGGTGAGCCCATGTGGCCCTGGGTCTGGGAGAGGCCAAGCGTCCCTGGGTCCGGGTGAGACCATGTGTCCCTGGATCCGGGTGAGGCCTCGTGCACCTAGGCCCGGGTGAGCCCAAGTGGCCCTGGGTCTGGGAGAGGCCAAGCATCCCTGGGTCCGGGTGAGACCATGTGTCCCTGGATCCGGGTGAGGCCTCGTGCACCTAGGCCCGGGTGAGCCCAAGTGGCCCTGGGTCTGGGAGAGGCCAAGCATCCCTGGGTCCGGGTGAGACCATGTGTCCCTGGATCCGGGTGAGGCCTCGTGCACCTAGGCCCAGGTGAGCCCAAGTGGCCCTGGGTCGGGGAGAGGCCAAGCGTCCCTGGGTCCGGGTGAGACCATGTGTCCCTGGATCCGGGTGAGGCCTCGTGCACCTAGGCCCAGGTGAGCACAAGTGGCACTGGGTCTGGGAGAGGCCAAGCGTCCCTGGGTCCGGGTGAGACCATGTGTCCCTGGATCCGGGTGAGGCCTCGTGCACCTAGGCCCGGGTGAGCCCAAGTGGCCCTGGGTCTGGGAGAGGCCAAGCGTCCCTGGGTCCGGGTGCGACCATGTGTCCCTGGATCCGGGTGAGGCCTCGTGCACCTAGGCCCGGGTGAGCCCAAGTGGCCCTGGGTCTGGGAGAGGCCAAGCATCCCTGGGTCCGGGTGAGACCATGTGTCCCTGGATCCGGGTGAGGCCTCGTGCACCTAGGCCCGGGTGAGCCCAAGTGGCCCTGGGTCTGGGAGAGGCCAAGCATCCCTGGGTCCGGGTGAGACCATGTGTCCCTGGATCCGGGTGAGGCCTCGTGCACCTAGGCCCGGGTGAGCCCAAGTGGCCCTGGGTCGGGGAGAGGCCAAGCGTCCCTGGGTCCGGGTGAGACCATGTGTCCCTGGATCCGGGTGAGGCCTCGTGCACCTAGGCCCAGGTGAGCACAAGAGGCCCTGGGTCTGGGAGAGGCCAAGCGTCCCTGGGTCCGGGTGAGACCATGTGTCCCTGGATCCGGGTGAGGCCTCGTGCACCTAGGCCCGGGTGAGCCCAAGTGGCCCTGGGTCTGGGAGAGGCCAAGCATCCCTGGGTCCGGGTGAGACCATGTGTCCCAGGATCCGGGTGAGGCCTCGTGCACCTAGGCCCGGGTGAGCCCAAGTGGCCCTGGGTCTGGGAGACGCCAAGCGTCCCTGGGTCCGGGTGAGACCATGCGTCCCTGGATCCGGATGAGGCCTCGTGCACCTAGGCCCGGGTGAGCCCAAGTGGCCCTGGGTCTGGGAGTGGCCAAACGTTCCTGGGTCTGGGTGAGACCATGTGTCCCTGGATCCAGGTGAGGCCTTGTGCAACTAAGCCCGGGTGAGGCCACGTGCCCCTGGGTCTGGGAGAGCCCACACACCCCTGGGTCCAGGCGAGACCATGTGTCCCTGGATCCGGGTGAGGCCGCGTGCACCTAGGCCCGGGTGAGCCCAAGTGGCCCTGGGTCTGGGAGAGGCCAAGCGTCCCTGGGTCCGGGTGAGACCATGTGTCCCTGGATCCGGGTGAGGCCTCGGGCACCTAGGCCCGGGTGAGGCCACGTGCCCCTGGGTCGGGGAGAGGCCAAGCGTCCCTGGGTCCGGGTGAGACCATGTGTCCCTGGATCCGGGTGAGGCCTCGTGCACCTAGGCCCGGGTGAGCCCAAGTGGCCCTGGGTCTGGGAGAGGCCAAGCATCACTGGGTCCGGGTGAGACCATGTGTCCCTGGATCCGGGTGAGGCCTCGTGCACCTAGGCCCGGGCGAGCCCAAGTGGCCCTGGGTCTGGGAGAGGCCAAGCGTCCCTGGGTCCGGGTGAGACCATGCGTCCCTGGATCCGGATGAGGCCTCGTGCACCTAGGCCCGGGTGAGCCCAAGTGGCCCTGGGTCTGGGAGTGGCCAAACGTTCCTGGGTCTGGGTGAGACCATGTGTCCCTGGATCCAGGTGAGGCCTTGTGTAACTAAGCCCGGGTGAGGCCACGTGCCCCTGGGTCTAGGAGAGCCCACACACCCCTGGGTCCAGGCGAGACCATGTGTCCCTGGATCCGGGTGAGGCCGCGTGCACCTAGGCCCGGGTGAGCCCAAGTGGCCCTGGGTCTGGGAGAGGCCAAGCGTCCCTGTTCCGGGTGAGACCATGTGTCCCTGGATCCGGGTGAGGCCTCGGGCACCTAGGCCCGGGTGAGGCCACGTGCCCCTGGGTCGGGGAGAGGCCAAGCGTCCCTGGGTCCGGGTGAGACCATGTGTCCCTGGATCCGGGTGAGGCCTCGTGCACCTAGGCCCGGGTGAGCCCAAGTGGCCCTGGGTCTAGGAGAGGCCAAGCATCCCTGGGTCCGGGTGAGACCATGTGTCCCAGGATCCGGGTGAGGCCTCGTGCACCTAGGCCCGGGTGAGCCCAAGTGGCCCTGGGTCTGGGAGAGGCCAAGCATCCCTGGGTCCGGGTGAGACCATGTGTCCCAGGATCCGGGTGAGGCCTCGTGCACCTAGGCCCGGGTGAGCCCAAGTGGCCCTGGGTCTGGGAGAGGCCAAGCGTCCCTGGGTCCGGGTGAGACCATGCGTCCCTGGATCCGGATGAGGCCTCGTGCACCTAGGCCCGGGTGAGCCCAAGTGGCCCTGGGTCTGGGAGTGGCCAAACGTTCCTGGGTCTGGGTGAGACCATGTGTCCCTGGATCCAGGTGAGGCCTTGTGCAACTAAGCCCGGGTGAGGCCACGTGCCCCTGGGTCTGGGAGAGGCCAAGCGTCCCTGGGTACGGGTGAAGCCAGAACCTGGGTCCGGGTGAGGCCGTGCGCCCCTGGATCCTTCCGGGTGAGGCTGGGTCCCAGGCCCGGGTGAGACCACGCGCCCCTTGGGTATGGGTGAGGCCACGTGCCCCTTAGTCCAGGTGACGCCGTGCCCCTGGGTTCGGCCGAGACCAAACCAGAGGGAGTCGGACCTCCATTACCACCATTTGTCCACCATCCAGAGCTGAGGGGTCAGTGCTGACATGTACACATAAGGAACTACTGGACATTGAAATTGGGTCTCAAAAGAACTGTTGGTCCAGGGGGAAGCTTGCTACAGATTGATTCATTTGCCTGTCAGCATAAATATTATTGCTCGTCTCACATTCAGTTCTTATTAGTATATATCTAGTGACATTTGATCTCATTCATCTAGAGGAAATGATGAACAACATAGACTGAGGAACAAGAACAGAACCAGAATCAAGGAGGCATCGATCGGACTATCGGGCCTCAGAGGGAGGATAGGGGAGGGTAGGGGGAGGGTGGGGGGAGGGGGAGAGTTCAACCAAAGGATCTGTATGCATGCATATAAGCCTATCCAACGGTTAAGTTCAACAGGGGATTGGGGCATGCGTGGGGAGAGGGGTGGGATGGGAATGGGGGGATGAGGACAAATATGTGACACCTTAATCAATAAAGAAATTTAAAAAAAAAAAAAAATAAAAATAAAAAAAATAAAAAAAAAAATAAAAATAGGATGTGTTAAGTTAAAATTATAGCTGGATAAGGGCACTGAGAATGTTATCAGGACAAATGTTGTTTTCATGAATTATAGATGCTTTTGCTGGGTAAAAAGATCCCATGAGTCTGCTGAACCATCATGCTAAATCTGGTCCTTCACTGAAAAACTTTGCCTCATTGTGCAGACAAGAAAAAAAATGATTGAAAGGAAGTTAGAGCCCACAGGAACTTACTTCTAACCCCCACCCCCAATAAAGAACAGAGGACTTGTGAATGCTTAAATAATTACTGAAATGTTCACTGGCTAATGCCTCTAGCAGATTTATTCTCTCTGGTCATGGTTCATTAGCTTTGGCAGCATTCTTTTTTTCTGTTTAAGTTCAGAACAGGCTGGTGTGCAAAGAATGATGATATTGAGGAATGTTTTTAAAACTTCTGCCTCAGATTGCCAACTAACAGGGGAAAGAATATTTCATAGATACATCTAAATAACTAAAAATGTGCTGACGTGCTAACTTCCAAAATATATGAAGAAATGTGTTATATTCTTCATCTTACCACACAGAGCCAAGACCATATAAATTTTGATATTTATAAATCATAGCACTGAAAGAAGGCTCAAATATTTATATTGACTAATTTGTTTTATTTCCTGGAACTTGCTAGTAGAGAGGCAAGTGAGCTTGGTAACAAGGCATGATTCTATAGGTTGGCTTTTGGGGCCTCTTTTGATCTGTGCCACTGATTCTGTGTGATTTTATACAGCATGTCCATCAATTTTCTGAAAGTCTGGTCTTGTAGTATCAATGCTTTTAGGGTGTAAATACCCCCCCACTAAAATGGGAAGGAGCCATTTATGTGCTTGGTGAAAAAGAGGAAAGTAGGAACTTGAGTTACTTAGACTTTGCAATCAATTATACACCCCCAGTGATATCTAGTCTGTCCATTTTCTATCACACAAGATCAACTCTAATGTGAAACAAACCTGAATCATAATATTGTTCAATGAGTAAGTTTGCATACAAGTATACTGTATAACAACCATTCTAATGCTATGGACTCTTTTTATAACTGCCTCTCTTTATTTTTACCTATTTATTTTATTTTACTATTTTATTTTTGTTAATCCTCATACAAGGATATTTTCCCATTAATTTTTAGAGAGAGTAGAGAAGATGTGAGACACATCGATTGGTTGCCTCCTGCACGTGCCCAAACCAGGGCCATGGATTGAACCTCAACCCAGGTATGTGCTCTTGACCGGGAATTTAACCTGTGACCCTTCAGTGTACTGGCTGATGCTCTAACTACTGAGTACATTAGCCGGGGCATATCTATTAATTTTTTTAAATGTTGCACAGTGTATCTTTTATGACAGAAGTTATAGAAACGCAAACTTCTGGTCATCCAATGTTTTTCTATTTAATGAATATTCAAAATACAGCTTTTCTATCATGTTGGAATCTTGAAAACATTTTTTTACACCAAGAGGATTTCTCACTCTGAAATGCTATATATCGTGGAGATAGAGTAGATTGTCAGAAACATGGTATGTGTACATCCATTGTCACTTCCCACACCCAGAAACAGATGGTGCTTCTTTTTTTTTTTTTTTTTTTTTGCTGAGTTCAGAGTCAGTCTCAGAATTATTTTCTATACATACTCCAGGAAATCAATTGATGGTAGCATTTAAATCAAAACTTTTTGCACATTTGTTCAAGATTTCATTATCTCTCAAGGATCAAACTTAGCATCTGAGATCCGAGGATATACTTACAAACTCAGACCCACACAAGCAAAACTGATAAAATTTTAAAGCTCACAGATTTCCCTTTCCCTAAAAATTCAAAACCTACTTGGGAGAATTTGCAATAAATGGAAACAAATCTGGAATATTTTTACATTTTCCGTCCAACTTGGAATTATGGATTTAATTGCCACTCATCCTGGGTAATAAATAGATATTTGGTTAATAATTTTCAACAACTACAACAAGGTCAGCATATTTACCTGAAGTGGGAAGAAAGGAAAGTAATATAAATATCTTCTATTTGTCAGGAAACTATATATTTTAAAATCTTACATTTTTTCCTCACAACAGTTCTTCAATAGAGAAATAATAAATCTCATGTTGAGGACATCAAGATCCAGAAAGATTAAATTACCTGCTCAAGTCATGCAGCCTCTAGGTGGCAGAGCCAAAATCCAAACAAATTTACAACTGTCTATAAGGACTATGGTTACTTTATGAAACCTTAAAGATTTTATTTGTTTATACTCTGTATATTTCCTAAATCAAGATAGCAGACTAAGTAGGCCCATAGACTTGGTTTTCTGGACTGGTCCTACCAGTTCCTGCGATCTTAGTTATGCCTGTGTTCCTCAATCAGAGTCAGAAGGCAAGGAATTAAACCCTCCATTGTTGTAAAAAAATAAATAATTTCATGTAAATATAATGGCAAGTAAAATAAAAATAATACTCAACATAGAGCATTTTCTATTGGCTATTTTTGTTTTATGCATTTCTGTTTAAATCTTAGAATAATCTTATCAATGTACATAAAATTACCTCCTGGGGTTTTGATTGAAATTTCATTGACTATATAGATCAGCTTATGCAGAATTGGCATATAGTATACTATTAAGGTTTCTAATATTTGTCATACATAGTGTTCTGTTTATTTAGGTCTTCATTTATTTCTCTCAGTAATATGTATATATATATATATTATGCTGTGTCCGTCCGACCAGTCGCTATGATGCGCACTGACCACCAGGGGGAAGATGCTCAACACAGGAGCTGCCATGACATACACTGGCCATTTACATAGAAACAGCACCGCAGCATCCACAAAGCAACACTCAGCTTCCCCCAAATGGGACACAGGCCCTGCCACCACCCCGGAGCGACAGCCCACCAAATCACAGCCAACGCTGCCAAGACCCATGGTGCAAAATGCACCCACAGCCCAGCTCAGAAATGGTGGCTGTGGGTGCCAGGTAATGATGTCACGTAGCAATGCCCAACTTCCTTTTCCTAGTGACAGGCCATCTATATATATAAAAGGCTAATATGCTAAGTGTCCCTCCGGGTAATGACATCACGTAGCAATGCCCAGCTTCCTCTCCTTAGCGACTAGCCTCCTTGCAGTTCCTTCAGCCCAGGAACACAACTTGCTTTATAGCCAGGTGCAAACATTTTACACTTTAACCAAATGTCTGTGAAGCGTTTTCCTGTGCCTCATCTCATTTGATCCTCACAGAAGTCCTAGAGTAGGTAGATAGGAGATTCGGTGGAATCCTATTTTCTTTTCATTAGCCAGAAAATGGAGATTGAGAAAGTTTAGAAACTTGACCCGAATGAAAAGAAGTAAGAAATGGTGGACCTTGAAAATGACTTCAGGTTTTCTCACTGTGCAGAGTATAGTCAAACACTGCTGCAGTTAAATGTTCTACCCTTTGTTCTCCTTGTGTGATCTATAATAATAATGTGCTTTGTGTTGATATTTACTGCTGTGTTGCTGACAATTACCTGAAAGAGAAGTTGGGGTGCTTCACTGGGCAGGAAAAAGTTTAGCTAAATCAGAAAGCAGGTCTAATTAAGCAAGTTTATTCTATATCAATAAAAGGCTAAGTTGACTCACACATGCGCAATACATATAAAGCTCTTGCTGGCGCCAATCGCACATATGTGTTTTGATATATCATTATCAATTGTGACTTTGGTTGACACTTCTATTATAGAGAAAGGGCGAATAGCAATATTAAAATATTTCTTCTAATTAATTTCCTTTCAGTGTGCATGAATTCATGCACCAGGCCTCTAATATTTTATAATTTTCTGTGCAGAAGTTTTGACCCTCTTTTATTAAATTCATATTTAAGGATTTTAATGCAATTATAAATAGTATATTCTTTAAATTTTTCTAATTATTAGAAAAATAATATTTTATATTAGTCTTATATTTAGCATATTTGCAGAGTTCACCTAGAAATTCCATATGGTAAATCTTTTGGATTTTCTACATCTAAAAATGCAATTGTGACAGGCTTACTCCTTCTAATTTTTACTCTTTTACTTTTTCTTTCAAACCCTTATAATTTTTATTTTTTCCAGCTCATAACATTTCTTAAGACCTGCAGCACAATTTTTAATAGAAGTGGCAACATCAAGCATCTTTATCCTCACCCCATACAATGAGTTAGAAAGCATTTCTTTCTTTTATATTCCATGAAGAGTTTCATGATTACCACTATTACTTATAAATATTTGGAAAATTTTACCAGTGAAACCATGAACCTCCATCAGTAGAGGTTTCATCATGGAAAGGTTATTTATCATTCCAGATTCAACTTTTAAAGTACATACAGAACAATTTCTATTTTCTATTTCTTCTGTAGGGTTTGGTAAATTGTACTTTTTAAGCAATGTCACATGAAAGTGAATTTTTAAGTTTAGTGGATAAAGTTAAAGATAAATATCTTCTTATGATCCTTTTAATATTTGTAGGATCTGTAATGGTCCTAATTTTGGTAATATGTGTGCCCTGTCATTCTCTTTTAAATGTCTTACTAGTATCATCAATTTATTAGTCTTTAAAAAAAAAAAAAACTTGTGGCTTGGTTGATTTTTTTTCTGCTGTAAATTTTTTTTCTATTTTATTCATTTCTGCTCATCATTACTATCTCCTTCCTTTTAATTTCTTTGAATAAAATTTTATTTCCTTTCAAACTTCTTCAGGTATGATACTAAACTCATTGATTTTCAGGCTTTTCTCCTCAGATGTCTGGTATTACAATATTTTGTCTAACCATAATATACACCTCAAAAAAGTTGTATGACATATTTTCATCATTATTCCATTTAAAGTATTTTCTAATTTTTATTATGATTTCTCCTTTGACCTAATAATAATTTTAAAGTGAGATTTAGAAGTATTTTGAAGTATGTTTGTAGAAATACTTAGAAGATTTAAAGGTTTTTTTGTTATCAGTTTTAGCTTAATTTCACAGTGGTCAGAAGACATATTATTTAAAATCATTGTGGCTTTTTTCCTATAGCCCAGCATATTGCCAATATTGGCAAGCTTCCCAAATGCACTTGGAAATAATGTATATTCTGTCATTAAGTGTAGTGTTTCATATATGTCAATTAGGTCAAGTTTATTAATCCTATTATTTAGACTGATTTTATCTTTACTGATGTTTGTCTTATTATATCACTCTGTGAGAGAGGTGTGTTAAAATTTCCCTATAAAGTTTGTGTATTTGTCCATTTCTGCTTTTTGTTCTATCAAGGTTTATTATGATATAATTCACCTTGTATATTTTGAAATTTAGAATTATTACATCTTCCTGATAGTTTGACCATTTTATCATTATAAAATGACTTTATTTCTAGAAGTGCCTTTTACTTCCATATTTTTACAAATGCTGCAGTAGTTTATTTTGGATTTTTAAGTTAATGTGTGTTTTGTATATATTTTCCCCCTTTGCCTTTAACTTTTTTGTTGTTGTTCATCTATTAAACAACACACAGTTGTTTATAATCTGGTCTGAAAAATCTGTGTCTTTTTATAGTATGGTCAATTATCTTTGACCATTTACAATGAGTGTTATCACTGGTATATTTGGGTATATGTTTACTGCCTAAGACAGGGGTCCTCAAACTTTTTAAACAGGGGTCCAGTTCACTGTCCCTCAGACCGTTGGAGGGCCGGACTATAGTTTAAAAAAAACTATGAACAAATTCCTATGCACACTGCACACATCTTATTTTGAAGTAAAAAAACAAAACGGCAAAAACACCCGCATGTGGCCCGTGGGCTGTAGTTTGAGGACGCCTGGCCTAAGAGTTTGATTTCTGTTGTTCACTTTTATATGCTCCTTTTTTTTATTCCTTTTTTTACTTTATTCTCATTATATATTACTTTTTAATTAGTTTAATTTCCGACTTTTGTTATACATTCTTTTACAATTCTATTGCTTTGCTTTTATTCTTTTGATTTCATTTTTTTACACTAGAGGTTACAACATGAATCCTTCACTTTATTTAAAATCAATTTAAATTAATAGTTTTACCACTTCCCAGTTAACATTAAAGACTCAGACCCCTCTATCACTCACCATTTACTGCATTTTAAAACTATTACTGTCCTGAATTTTAGTTCTATATATATTTTTTTTAAATCCCACCAAATATTATTTTTGTTTTGTGTGGTCAATATTCATTTAGATTTATGTATATATTTACCCATTCTTTTGGTCTTTGTTCCTTCCTACAATTTTATATTTTCATGTTAAATCAGGACCAGTTTTTTGTTTGTTTGTTTGTTTGTTTGTTTTATTTGTTTGCTTTTTGTTAATCCTTACCTGAGAATATATTTCCATTGATTTTTAGAGTGAAAGGGATGGGGGAGACAGAGAAAGAGAAACATTGATGTGAGAGAGACACATCAATTCGTTGCCTCCTGCATATGCTCCAACAGGTTTGTGCAATCAAGGTACATGCCCTTGACCAGAATCAAACCCGAGACCCTTCAGTCTGCAGGCCAACACTCTACCTACTGAGGCAAATCAGTTAGGGCAGTACCAGTTTTCTTGTTGCTGAAGAACTCCCTTTTGTATTCCCTTTAGCACATTTCTGCTCTTGACAAATTCTCTTTTGTCTAAAAATGTCTTCATTTCACCCTCACTCTTAAAAGATATTTTTGCTTTAAATAGAAATCTAGATTGGCAGTTTATTCTCTTTTAGCATTTTAGAGAAATCATGCCACATCCTGTGGCTTCCATAATTTCTGTTAAAGGAAACATGTCTTTTATTTTGTGACTAGTTTTAAGATTGACTATTTTTGGTGTTCAGCAGTTTTAGTATTCTATAACTTCCTTATGAGGTCATAATGTTTCTTAAATCTGTAACTTGATGTCTTTTAACAGTTTTGGAGAAATCTGAGCCTGAGTCTCTTTACATATTGCTTTTGCTCCATTCTCTTTCTCCTCCCCATCTGGACTCCAATTATGTGTTATTAAAAGTTTGTATCATGCCGAAACCGGTTTGGCTCAGTGGATAGAGCGTCGGCCTGCGGACTGAAGGGTCCCAGGTTCGATTCCGGTCAAGGGCATGTACCTTGGTTGCGGGCACATCCCCAATGGGGGGGTGTGCAGGAGGCAGCTGATCGATGTTTCCCTCTCATCGATGTTTCTAACTCTCTATCCCTCTCCCTTCCTCTCTGTAAAAAATCAATAAAATATATTAAAAACAAAAAAGTTTGTATCATATTCTAATGTCTTTTATGCTCTATTTTTTCTTTTTCTTTTTTATCATGTGCTTGACTTTTGATACTGACCTATCTGACCTATCACAAAAATCTCTCTTGAGTTGAGTTCTGTCTGCCATTAAGACCGTTAAATTGAGTTTTAAATTTTGGTCATTGTGTTTTTCTGTTTGCAGTTTCCATTTGAAACCCTTTATCTTGTCTTTTTTCTTCTTGAATACATTAAAATCACAATGATCTTAAAGTCTGTGACAGATAAATCCAATATTTGGGTCAACTGTGTATCTGTTCCTCTTATCTAACTAGAGGCCCAATGCATGAAGTTCATGCAAGAGTAGGCCTTCCTTCCTCTGGCTGCCACATCGGCTTCCCTCACAGCTCTGGCTTCATCCAGAAGGTCGTCCAGAAGGACATCCAGAAGGATGTCTGGTCTAATTAGCATATTACATTTTTATTATTATAGACTAGAGGCCCAGTGCACAAAATTTGTGCATGGCGGGGGGGAGGGGGATCCCCCTCAGCCCAGCCTGCACCCTCTCCAATCCAGGACCCCTCAGGGGAGGTCCACTGCCGGTTTAGGCCCCATTCACAGGGCAGCAGCAGTTAGACATCCCTCTCACAATCCGGGACCACTGGCTCCTAAATGCTTGCCTGCCTGCCGGCCTAATCGCTACCTAACTGCTCCACTGATGGCCCCCAACTGTCCTGCCCTGCCAGCTTGATGGCCCCAACTGCCCTGCCCTGCTGTCCTGATGGCCCCCAACTGCCCTCCCCTGCCTGCCTGATTGCCCCTAACCACCTCTGCCTCAGCCCCCACCACCGTGGCTTTGTCTGGAAGGAAGTTGGATGTCCAGAAGATGTCTGGTCACCTAGTCTAATTAGCATATTACCCTTTTATTAGTATGGATGGTTACTGAGCAGTCCATTCTGGGGAACATGGGAAAGCGGCCTTATGACTCAGAGACCAGGGACTCGACAGGAAGCTGGGAGGTCTGGTCTCACTCAGCAGAGGATGGGCCTGGGATCATGGGCGAGGCCTGGACTGTGTTTAGGTCTGAGGAGCCTCCCTTCTCCAGGCACCACTTGCTCAGTGGCCTCCCACACACACCCCAACATGGGTTCAAACACGCAACCTTTCAGTGTACAGGACGAAGCTCCAACCAATGAAGCCACCTGGCCAGGGCAGTTATTCTTGTCTTTTATTTTATTTTCTTTTACGTTTTTATTTTATTTTTTACTCTTTTATATTAAATCTTTATTGTCGAAAGGTTTACATAGGTCTCCTTTCCCCCCGCATTAACCTTTTCCAGCCTACAATGCACCCTAGGCCCTCACCACCCCATTGTCTGTGTCCAGGGATGATGCATATATGTACACAGACCATTGGTTGATCTCTTCCCGCCCACCCACCCTCCCCCGCTTTCCCTCTGAGGTTCCACAGTCTATTCATGCATCTGTGTCTCTGGGTCTATTTTTGTTCATCAGTGTATTTGGCTCATTAGGTGTTAAAAGTGCTCTGGTTGTGATCACTTGGGTTTTCTAAAGATGCAGTCATATCATATACAAATCTTTTTTCTTTTTCCACATTTACTTGTGGACACATTGGGAATATAGATACCAGAAACAGAAGTCTGTGAATAAGTTGGGAATAGGATGCTTTTTCTTTCGTTACGTTATGTATGTGATCCTGTGCTCCCACCGTGTTGAGAACACCGAGTACACTGGCTGCAGGGAGGCTCTCATTGGCAACTCATCCACATAGAGCCATAGCCTCCCTCTCCATCAGCCACAGCTCCCAGGACAGACGCATGCACCCCTCAGCAGAGGTGGGGGCACTTGGCTACCTCCCGCAGGCTTGCCCCCTATCATCACCCGGTGGGGCCCACCTTCTGCATATCACCCTCTTGTTCCTACTCCCAGGCCATTCCATGCAATTCCTCTCACCCAGCCCCCTCTCTCCTCCCATCATGTCCGGAGCCCCAGGTGCTGTCCCTGCGAGGTCTGTGACACTCCCTACCAAACCATTTCATCTCATTCTTCCATGGTGTCCAGTGTTTCTTCTGCCTCGTTAACTTGGCTTGAATCTGAACAGAAATGGCTCCATCTTCTATTCCATTTGTGTCCTTTCCACCCCTAAGTTAATGCCGTGTCCTTAGTATGTGGCTATGAGATCTCTCTAATACTGAGCTGGGAAACCTTTCATGTTTCTCTTTCCTTTTCTTTCATCTCAGGATAACTGAGCTCTGCGGTTTGTGTGGGACCAAAGGCCCTGGGAATACAATGCTGAGCCCTCTGAAATCATTTTATTCTTTATTGTATTATTTGATTCCTGGGGTTGAATTAAACATGAAAACAGAAGAAAATATACCCTTAGATATACAATCTGAGTTATTACCCAGAGATTTCCTCGCGAGTTGACACTGAGGCATGAGACACATGTGTTTATTGGTCAGTTTCCTCACCTGTGGAACGAAGGTTGAACCTGCCCCTCGGATCCTTTGGAGGTTAGATATGATGCATCCAGAGGGATTAACTGGCGGCTCGGAGAGTAAGATCAGAAGCCAACAGACACGTGTTTCCTTTACCTGGACAGAGTTAGAAAAACACAACTCTTTATCATAACACCTGGAAGGGCTATGCCTGTGGGAGGAGGTGCAGGGAACGGGGCTTCCCCCTTGCTCCTGCCCCGCCCTCCTTCCCTCCATCCCTGCACTGGCCCAGCTGCCATCAGGGAACCGCTCAACTCAGGCTCTGGCCCTGCCCATCTCGCAGGGAGGAGCATGTGCAGTTTCTTGCAGACACTGAAGCAGCTGGGGAGTAGGGAGGTGGTGGTTTTTCCCCCCTGGGGAGGCGCTGAAGTCCTTGTTGAAGTCTCCGCTCTGAAGCCTCTCACAGCTGTGAGTCCTTGTCCAGGAAGGCTGTGCAGTGGAGGCGCCAGGTGCCTTTGAGAAGAACGTCAGCTGGGGGAGGGAGCAGGAGGTCTGCCTTGCGCCCCCTCGCCAATCCCCAGTCCCACTTTGCTGCCACCCAGCCCGGTTCCCAGTGGCTCTCCGTTGGCCATCCAGCCTGATGGGAGCCTGTGGGCCCGGGGTCGGGGGAGTGGAGGGGAGGGACCAAGAGGTGCTCCATGCACTTCCTGGTTACCTGTCGTCCTGTCTGGTTGTGACGACCTAGGCTATTATTAGTATAGATTAGCAAGAAGATGGGTAATTATGTGTTTCACAGTTTAGGATATTTTATTTATTTCCCATATGGTCCAAGCCGTGTATTCAGTTGGACTTAACCGCATTTGAATTTTTGAGTGTGTATGATATTTGGATTGTCAGTTTATTTAACTAGGTATGATAAAAATGTCACTATTTTTTAACATTTTGCAACACATTTTTCAATTTTTGTGATATTTTAAATCATCCCAGTCAAATTTTGAATCACTTGCCCTTCTATAGCCTAGTACTTAATTATTCACAGTGTCAGAAATTCAATTTAATTACTGTACAAGGTAAAATTGAATTGCATACTTCATGAGGAGCATATTATGAATGTCCTATTGCTTTGGAAAAAAATGAATAACCTTGTAATAAATTTTGATGGCTTCCATAAAGAACTATTTGCAACAATTAAAAAACAGTTGCACAGCATCAGAATACTTTATCTAGTTCTTTATGTGAAGAACAAAGGAGAGAAAGAAGCCATCAGAAGGGTATAAGCCAGTGATGGCGAACCTATGACACGCGGCCGCGTGCCGAGGATGAAAACATTTGCTGCTCCTGAGGATGAAACATTTGCGGCTAGAGTCTTGGAGTTAGTTTTTTCCTCAAAGTGACACACTACCCGAGTTATGCTCAGTTTTTTGGCGAAGTTTGACACACCAAGCTCAAAAGGTTGCCCATCACTGGAAGCACATGTCGTTTGGTGAGTCTGGAAATGTGTGTGCCTTAATGTGGTAACATGGGAAGGTAGTGAATATCAGGAGAAAGCCTGCTGAGATCAACCCCACTTTTCTGAAGGTCAGTTAATTGCAGAAATGGAATGGGGATATTTACCCTTTGATGCATAGTTTTTTATAAAAATATTTTTAATTGTAAAACAAACAAAAACAGATAAAGAAATCTACTTGTAGCATAATTAACATAAATATGGATGATTACATATAGCACAATGAATTACCAGATGGTGAACCAAAGGTCAAGAAGTAGAACTTTCTTTGCCAACCACTCTAGAAGTTCTCCACATTCGCTATTTCAATCACATCCCTTCTTTCCTTTGTAAAAGTAACCACTCTTGTGGTTTTCATGGAAATGATTTCCTTGCATTTCTTTAAACATTTCCACCCCAAGTGCGTATCAATTTTGCCCGTTTTTTTTTTTTTAAGGTTTTTTTTAAGTCTTTCATAATCTGTTCCTTCACATCTCTTTTTACTAGTATTTCCTTGCTCTTCATTCATTGAATAACTCAGCTAGTTCGGCCTGTAGAAATCCTATACTCTGGATTTTGCTGATTGCATTGATGCATGCTTTTTTTGGTGTATTAATTACTTCCTTGGGAGCTGTTAGGCAATTTGGAAATGCTGTGAACCTTGGGCTAATAAGAGAAGCCATTCATCATTCACTAGTGTCTGCACATGTTGATTTCCAAGCTAACAAAAGCCTTTTGCTCAGTCACTAAAAAGGAGCGTGTATGTTTCAGATGGGCAGTTTATGTGGAGTTTTTCAGTAGTCCTGTTGAGAGGTAATCATAAATGAATACACTCAATGAAGTTTTAATGTAATAAAAGGCTAAGATATGTGTGTTTATGCACATGGACTTTTTTTCTGACTCCCTCTCTTTTGGACTGATTGCCTCATTGTGTTACCTAGGGACATAAGAGGAGGTAGACCAACAGTGAATTAATATCCCTTAGGACAACATTTCTCAAAATGTGTGTTGGAGAACACTAATAGCCCTTGACACGTTAATGCATAGTCAAAAAAAAAGTGTCTGATTTATTAGGAAAATGCCAAGTGCTCATGAGCATGTTAAAGTTACTATAAAACTGTCCTGCATTAAATAAAATTATTTAATTTGGGTTAACTTATTATTCAAATTCTATTTGACCAGAGAAGGTTTTGTTTGTTTGTTTGTTTGTTTGTTTCCACTAAATATATAACAGTATCTTGTTATAGACATGTCTACCATGGATACAACTGGAAAATTCTGATCAGGATTGCATTGAATCTGAAGATCAAGTTGGGTAGCATAGCCATCTTAACTATAGTAAGTCTTCTGAGTTATGACTGCATGATGCCTTCCCGTTTATTTATATCTTCTTTATTTCCTTTCAACACTAGTTCGTAGTTTTCAGAGTATAAGTTTTGTACTTCTTTTGTTAAATTTATTCCTACATATTTTATTCTTCTATATAGCCATCTTGTGTCCACAGGCCAGCACTCCATTGGTACTATTGGAAATTGAATTATTTTCTTCATTTTCATTTTGAATTGTAAAGTGTAGGTGTAGAGAATTACAGTAATTTTTTTGTATGTTGAGATTCTGTACTACAACCTTGTTGAACTTGTTTATTAGTTGCAATAATTCTTAGAAAATTCTTTAGGTTTTTCTCTATATAAGATCATGTCATCTGCTAACAGCATTTTGCTTCTTCCTTTGCAATCTGGATGCCATTCATTTTCTTTCCTGATTGATCTCACTAAAACCTTGAGTGCAATGTTGAAAAGAAGTAGTAAAAGCAGACATCCTTGTCTTGTTCCTGATCTAAAGGGAAAAGCATTCAATCTTCACCACTGTTATATTAGCTGAGATAAATCCAATTTGGTCATGGCATATAATTCTTTTTGTATGTTGCTACAGTTGGTTTGCTAGTATTTTGTTGAGGAGTTTTGCACTTATAGTCTTAAGAGATATTGAGTTGTAGATTTTTTTTCTTGTGATATCTATGTTGGGTTTGGGTGATTAGAGCTTCATTGAATGAGTTGAAAAGTGCTCTGCCAGGGCTGACCAGCAGACCCTGAGTGATATGAATGGATTATTCCAGCACAACTTTGCTGTGAAAGAGAGGGCTAAGGGACTGCCTGACTAAAGGAACCAGACAGCCTCGATCGCCTGCCTAGTTAGGCTTTTATTGTAACAGCACTTTGAGATAAAGTTTATCTTTAAGATACAATCAGTAGCATAAGTAATCTTAGGAGGACACATGTGTTTGCAGTGTCCTTTAAGCAAGGACACCCAAAGATTAAGCATAAGGATTCCAGTAAACACCCGGGGGTCTGCTTGTGCACAGACTTGTTTGGAAAGGACAAGGAATAATTAGGGGCGCTGCTTTTGGCACTCCCCTAAGTCGGAATTCCGATGAACAGGGGGGGTGGCCTTCCACACACTTCCCTTTTCTCAGAAAGTCCTCCTTACAAACTTTCCAAGTCTCATGCTTCCCCACAGTGCTCCTTTTTTATTTTTGTGAAGACTTGCTATTAATTATTTAAATATTTGGCAGAATGCAGCAGTGAAGCCATCTGGGATTGGGCTTTCCTTTGTGGATCATTTTTTTGATTACTAATTCAGTCTCATTATGAATCTATTCAATTTGCCTATTCTTGGGTCAGTTTGGGTCATTTTTGTCTTTTTAGTAATTTGTCCATTTCATCTAAGTTATCTAATTTATTTGTATACATTGTTCAGAGTGTTCCTTAGTAATCATTTTTATTTCTGTAAGATTGGTTTTATTATTTTTGTCTGTTTCGCTCCTACAGTATGAAGTCTCAGATATTGCTCCTCAGATGGTATAGCTTTGGGAGTTCCCATAGTAGTTTTAGTTCAAGGCTTTTTCTTTGGCTATTTCTTTACCTGACCACATCAATATATTAATCTCCACTAATTAGAAGAGCCATTATTGAGCTAATTTTTAAAACTATTTCCTATTGCAGTGTTTTTTCTATGGCTATTGACTAGAAGATTCCAAAATCACATAAAAATATATATATTCTATTTATTAAATAATTGCATTTGAAAGTGATGACTTTATGCCAAATTATCAAAGCCTAACAATCCTCATTCCTGTAATTATATTTCTAGTGGTTTCACATAGCTTTTTGCACTCACCTAATAGGTTCTGACCTATAATCATTGTTACTGAAGGAAACAAAAATAAATGGCTTTTTAATTTTTTAATTAGCACTTCAGGCAATTTTAAGATGGATGTTGGAGAGCTTGAATATAGACACAAATTCTTAGTGCTGATAAAGAAAAAAGAATTATGTGCTTTTGAAAGAACCATTCAAAACATTTTAGTACCACATTCTTTAATTTTTACATTTAATCTGTGCTCTTCTACTTAGAACCCATTGGAAGACTAGCAATCCCTAGAACAGTATACATTTAATATAAAGTAATATTTACTTACTATAGTTTTTAATTCATTTTGTATGCGAAAGAAAAGCAATCTTTCATTAAAGAATAGAGGAGCCCAAGGAATCAAATTGTCACTGCCCTTTATATCCTCTTCTCTTAGAGCCCATGGACTTCTGAAGACACAGGATTAAACACATCTCCATAACTGGTAAAAATGGAATATTCAGATTAGGCAGTAGGAATATTATGTTTTATTTTAGACATTTACGATAGCGCCATGGAGTTGAAAAGAATCTTCTCCATCTGTTGCGAGGTTGCTCATGAAAAAAGCCAGCAAAGGGAGTGGCCAGACATCTGTAGTTGGTATATAGATGTCTGCTTTTCCTTCTTTCCCATTCCATTTCTTTCTTTAATCCTCACCTGAGGATATTTTTCCATTGATTTTTAGAGAGAGTGTAAAAGAGAGGGAAAGACAGAAATAACGATATGAGAGAAGCACATCAATTGTTTGCCTCCTGTACAGGGACCAGGCCAGGGAAGAGCCTGCAACCAAGGTACGTGCCCTTGATTGGAATCGAACCTGAGACCCTTCTGTCCACAGGCCAACACTCTATCCACTGAGCCAAACTGACTAGGGCTCCCACTTCATTTCTTACCAAGAAGTACAGGTGGCAAAAATCTTCCAAAATCTAGAACTCCAACATGCAGTGCAGTATGACAACAGCTGCTCAGAACATCTTTGAGAGAGGTAAGGGGGAAAACTGCTTGAGGGAGTCACAAGGATTCTTCAAGCTGTACTTCACATGTGTTAAAATATGCGAGGACACTTAGGAGATATGTTTCACATTCAGTCATTGTTAGGATCAAGTTGCTGGCCTGAGTACATGTAACACTCTCATTAGATAAATAGAAACCCAGGTGACTATAACACAGCCTTTCTCTCTGAAGGGAAAAAGGATATAGCATTTCCCAAAGCATGGCATCTGATAATCCGTTATACTTGTAGTCAGAAATTAAGCTGCACCAAAGAGAACCAATGGAGCAGAACAAAATCTTTAGAATCAAGTCCCCCTTTTATTATTGTAGAGCTTGTAACAACTCACTCTTTCTTCTTAGTTTGTGGAGCATTAGCAGAGACAAAGAACTGTGCCTCCATAGTAACCTAGAAAGAAATGAAGTCAGTTACTTTGGACTAAATTCAATGCCATTTGCAGCAGGTAAAGTTCTTTGTCAACCTATCCACGTGCCGGGTTTCCCTGCACTCCTCAGCTAGGAAGAATTAGTGCACTAGCACAGAGCATGTCAAACCATTTGGAAAGTAATAGTATCATAATCTTGGTAAAAAAATAAAATTAGATTGATGGATCCAAGTACCTAAATGTTAACATTTGTTAAATTCAAAGATCAAATTAGAGATAACTTGATGTCAGTCAACAAAGGAGGATAATGCTCATGAAAATACTTCATTTCAGAATTTGCAGAGCAAGTAAGAAAGCCCTGTCCCTAACAACCATGATTTTGATGCCCCCTTTCCTGCCTCCCGGAATGTAAAGATGCATAGACCATCCCAAGTCCTGCCTTGGTTAGGTGTTTTAGATTGCCTCCAAGACAGTGCCTCTTGAATCCCAGGAGAGAAATGCCTTTGGGTTTGTTTGTTTTTTTATTGTATGATTTTAAGTAGGCTTTTCTTCTACTGGTATCCTTGGCGAGAACTATGAGCTAACAATTGGAAATGATTTTGTCTAGTTATTTACTTGTAGTCACTGCTGATGCTTGATACTAAATCAAGTTATGAAATAAACTTCAATCATTACTCTTTTGACTATAACTACAAGGTACATATATTTATATTGGGCCCAAATAATTATCTTTCTTTGATAATATTCATAAAATATTCATAAAACATTTCTTTCTTTATAAATATTAAATAAAGGAGACAAGCCCAATGAGTTCTTAATCAACCTGCTATTTAAGCTTCCAACTCTATCATATTATATCATCTCAGCATCTTTTTCTGGGAATTCTTTCCCATTTTTCTCCCCATCTCCAACTCTGGTTAATTTATTCCATATAAATTTCTAATTTTAAAAAATAGAAATTGACTTTTTTGGCGCAGTTTTAGGTTTATAGGAAAATGAGCAAAAAAAAGTAGAGAGTTCCCATATAACTCTCTCACCATCCTTCAGTTTCCCCTATTATTACCATTTTGCATTAGTATGGAACATTTGTTATAATTGATGAGACAATGTTAAGACATTATTATTAACTAAAGTCCATAGTTAACATTAGGGTTCACTTTTGTAGTGCTACTAGTTTGTGACTATCTTCATTACCTTCCCATATGTCTACACTTTGAATCTCATGTATAAAGAAGATTGTGGTTGGAATTTTCACCATGCTAGAGATTTGGTGACATCTGGGAAAGCCCTTAACAAAACTTACCCTTTTGTAATTTTCTTACTCTTTAATTTTCCTGCTGTCTTTTTAAAAATTTGTCATCCGGATTACATCATGATATATTTTATTTATGTATAAGGTCCATTGTTTTAATAATAAGTTTAATGAAAGTAAATGTATTTTTTCTCCTATTACTCTCATATTAATTAGACCAGCCAAAAGAACCTAGATACGTAGAAGAAAACTTTTCCTACCCAACAGGAGCAACATTCCCAACAGGCAAAATTTTGTCATTTTTTGACAAATATAACATTTCGACAAATATACCATTACATAACATTTGCATTAAATTTCCATATTTCGTTATTTGGAGTAATGTTTCTGTGAGCATTCTTAGACATGTCTCTTTACACGAGTGCCCCAAGAGTTTTCACTTTTGATTTTTTTTTATACCCAGTGACGAGATTGTTCTGGTATACATGTTCAGGGTTTAGATACTTAATATTAAACTATTTGGCAAAGTGGGTGAACAAGTTTACATTTCCACAAGTATTAAGAGTTTCTGTTACATCACAGAAGCAAGTGACCACACTTAATAGTTATGCAAAATTTTAATTTTTTACAATTTGATATATGTAAAATGAAATAAAGTTGTTCATAATATCTTTTCATATTAGTCTGCACTCTGTAGCATCTGTGGTTATGTTCCTTTTTCATTACAAAATTGTTTATTTGTGCTTTCTTTCTTTTTTATTATCAATACTAGTGGCCCAGTGCCCAAAATTTGTGCACATTAAAAGGGAATTAGAGGAAATAATTTAATATTGCTATTTGCCCTTTCTCTATAATAGAAGTGTCAGAGATGAAAGAAAATTAGTAAAATGTATATGAAAATCTTCCTCCTGTCTGAGTCTGGGGCACACCGCGGGACCCAGAGTCAGGTTCCCGCTCACCCGCGTGCACCTCGAAATTGTGCAAGACCCAGACCCGACCGGCCACACCCCCATTGGACGAGATCCAGACCCCTCCAGGCAGGGGGGCCCAGCCTCAGGTCCCCCAGCCTAGCACTGGGCAGGGGGCGCAGCCTCAGGGCCCCTGTCAAGCTCCACTGGGCGGGGGGCGCAGACTCAGGTCTCCCGACCCAGCGCTGGGGAGGGGGGCGCAGCCTGAGGTCCCCCGGCCCAGTGCCGGGGTGGGAGCGCAGCCTGAGGTCCCCCAGCCTGGCGCCAGGGCAGGGGGCGTGGCCTGAGGTCCCCTGTCAAGCCCCACTGGGCAGGGGGCACAGCCTGAGGTCCCCCATCAAGCCCCACTGGGCTGGGGGCGCCACGCAGCCCCAGGTCCCTGCTGATCGCTCATTACGGCTCATTATGGGAACCCCGCCTCCCCTGTGGGCACAACCATCTTGTGTTACGGGAACCCTGCCTCCGCTGTAGGCACAGCCATCTTGGAAGGCATGACAAAGTGAGGGTCAATTTGCATATTACCTCTTTATTATATAGGATGGGTAGATTTTTATTTGCCTTTTTTTAAGAAAGCTTTATTCTTTGTTATCTTCAGTGTTTTTTTGGATTCCTATTTCATTAAGTGTGTGTTTTACTCATATTTTTCTTCTTTATTTGGTTTAGTTTTTTTATTTCTAATTTCTTAAGTTAGTAATGACTGTATTAATGTTGAGCCTTTATTCTTTAATAACATAAGCATTTAAAGACATGTTTTCCTCTAAGTCAAGCATGTCAAACTCAAAGGCTAACATGGGCCAAATAAACAAGATTTAAGTTTATATGGGCCGCAAAAAAAACAAAAGCTTCAAATTTCATAGAAACATAGGTTTATTTTGATAGAGACATGCTGAATACAAAGGACTGAAATAAATGAGTAATCATTAACATAAAATAATAGAACATTTTAATAAAAATTAATATTTTTTCTGAACATTAACTTACCAGACATTAATTTGAATAACTGCACAAAATAAATGTATCGCAAATAAACCTATTTTTTTGTTCTCCGAAAGTGAAATATTTCCTGTTGCGCACACCCAACAAGTCAGTACAAGACTAATGACGTGGCAATCAGCTGCTAAAATATTCACTACTAGTATTAGTGGAGAAAATGGTGTGCCTACGCGTAAGGCATGTAAGGGAAATGAATACAACACAATTATAGTAATCATTCATTAGTGAACGTTGTAGTTCGTTATTAATAATTATGTATATCAGGATATTGTAAAAATTAAGTTATGAAATTTTTATTAAACTGTTTCTTACATACCGTTATATTGGCTGAGCCACAAAAATATTCGTTGTGGGCCGCATGTGGCCCTGGGCCACAAGTTTATAAGTGTTTAGCTCTTTTCTGAAATTTAAAATTTATCGTCATTCAATTTTAAACACCTTAACTAAGCCTGTCTATTGTCTTTTTGCATCTACAATAACATACCTTTGGAATGTCTAGGTAACTTCCTTTTTCCAGTCCCCTCAGGGCACAATCTCCCAACAGAGCAGGAGACCTCGGAGTCTCTCATTGTTATCCCTGTCCTGTTCATTCTTAACTGTTAACTATCCTGTACCCACCTTTGTAAAATAAATCTGTGTCTATTCGTTTTACTTTTTACCCAATCCCAGAGATTGTCCCACTTTGCTTTCTCCTGCCTCCCTAATCTATCACAAGTGTATTTCATGTAACCCATTTACACCTCCTCCTTTTGTTATCAGGGGAGGTGGGGTTCTTGGGGTACTGCTGGGATAAGCATTTCTGGAGGCCCCCGTGGGAGAATGAGACATGGTAGAAAGCTTTAGTTCTGCAGAATTACTTCCCTTCAGTAAAGCTAGAAGCAGAGTCAGAGTCCAGAGTTTTCTTTCCATGTAGCAGCCAGATCCAGTGCAGCATTAGGGTAGTTGTGGTCCACTAGTCCATTGTGTGTGGGGTCCACATGGCTGTGGACCATGTGGAAAATGCAATCATACAAGTCCCAAGAATCCCAAGAGCAGCAAGAGGAACCAAGAGAACAAACTCCTTTGTTCAGAGGATTAAATATCCCAAATCTTCCCATGCTTGCAGTGGCCACGCCCATTCTTGCCAATGACCTTTGTTCTCAGGTGTGACTGACAGCAAGCACTTTCCCTGTGTTACCCCAACTTTACTGGGCTTGCATCTATATCCCCTTTGTTGGACCCCTGGGAGTGTAAAGTTGTAGCTTCCTGGAAAAGCTGCTCATATGGCATGCCTATAATATCTGGCCTTCCCTTTGCTTCTTTCATATTATTAATAAACTAGTGGCCTGGTGCATGGATTCATGCACATTGAAAGGAAATTAATTAGAAGGTAGCCAGCGGGGCGGGACTGGGGGAGAGGGGCCAGACATGCCCTGGAGCCAACCTCCCACAGTCCCTCCCCACAGCTCAAGGGTGTCTGCAGTTGCAGTAAACCAGATTCGAGGCTGACAGTGCCCCAGCAACAACATAACCCACGGCCAAAAGTGGAATCGCATGGCCCCACGAGGAATCAGGCTCCCTCCTCTCAGGTTCCAGGGTGTGTCACCTGAGAACCACCACTGCCAAGTCACTGCAGCTTGGCAGCTCCTACACTGAGCGTCTGCCCCCTGGTGGTCAGTGCATGTCATACCTATGGCCGATCGGACAGTCGGATGGTCGCTTAGCCTTTTATATGTATAGATAGATAGGTTAATTACAATGGTATCACTTTTATTGTAATGTATAAAATAAGGTGCAACAACTCCATTCTCTGGAGCATTTTCTCAATCCGTTGAGATTTTGCTTCCTGGCAAGTATTGTCAGTTTGGCTCAAACTCAAAAGACTTCTCTACAGATTTGAACATTTCTTACATCGACACAGGTTACATATCTTCTTGGGATGCCTTACTGGTTTTCAGGTACCCAATATTGGCCCTTTCCTTAGCACAAGGACCATTCAGCTTATTCTGATATTATCAGTTTAAAATAAAAAGATGGGAGCTTGGCAGTTGTGGGAGACTCTTGTGCAATCAAGCATACTTTACCAATAAAACAAATGCCCAGAAGGGTGTGTTTGTCACCTAATAAATGTGGCTCATTCCCAGAGAAACATAATTCCCAGAAGAGATTTTAATGCATTTTACAGGTGTTTCTCTGCTTGCCATGGCTTTTCCTCCATGGCAGCTTTGCAAAGCTGATGAATAAGAGGTGACACGGCAGAGAGTTTCTGACTGGCACACCTTATGCAAAAAGATGGAAAGCTCTGCTCTTAGCCAGTAAAGTTGAATCTAATTTCCAAAACTAAATGAGAATAATAATGACAATAAAAGATCCAGAACACCACTTTATTACATCCCATTGTGTTTATAGCTCTTGGCAACAAAGGAGAAAAGAAGTCTGCAATCAAATTAGGGCAATTTGCATGACAAAAAAAATTAGCAAGAGACAGTGAAGGCAAGAAATTGTTGATGGTTTTCATTAGCTGTAATGCTGCAGAGAGCTTTATTTGTCTTCACCTTGAAACTTTGGAGAAAATCTGACTCTTCTTGGCAGCATTAGCTTTTTTTACTGAAACATCTTGCTATTTATATAATCATCAAGCCCTTGAGGTTATTTTGGAATGTTTCCCTTTCCTAGGTGCCTGGGGCTTTTTGTTCTGAAAAGAGATCCATTTGAGAAAACCTAAGGGTCTCTAGCTGCTGTTTATTACTTAGGTGAACATTTTTGTCATATTTAAAATTACAAGATTCCAAGGGGCTTGAATGGAATAAAGAGTATTGGCTTCAAACACCAGTTCTCCCATTCGACATTGGGCCATTAACTCCGTCTCAGATTCCTCCCTGAGATGAGGGATCATAGTACCTATCTCATCTGGTTGTGGCGAGGATTTGAAGGAATGTATGTAAAGTCCCCAGCCACATTCAGCATTCCATAATTAGTAGCTAGCATCTTATAACGAGTCTTGTGAAAATTTGCTAGGGGGAGGAACATAGTTCAGATATTAGCCATGCATTGGAGAGGAACTTGAATGGTTCTTTTCTGTTAGTATTTATGTTTTCCAGAGGTCAGAGATATTTATATGTGCCAGTTCTGGGAGAAAGTTGAATATAAGACAAATAAGCAATTATCAAGATTGGCTGGGTTTTTCCAATTGAACTGGATTTTTTTTAATTGAGCCAGAATTAGAGGACAGTTAATTCTTGGACTCATACCTTCCTCCATTTTTAGTAAGAAAATTTCTCTTCACAAGCACATTTTTACATATGTTGACTTTCAACAAAAAGCCTGACATATCTCCAGGGGGGAAAAAGAGTTTATTTGCGAATAAGAAGGAATTGCAATCTGGTACATGCAACCATGGCAAGCCACATACAAGTTGCTGAAACAAAGAAAAGGAAGGTCTTTTATATAGAGGTAAAGATGTTGGGAAGGCATTCTACAATGTATTACTAATTTCCCTTGTGCTTTGCTCTCTATGTAGGGCATGAGAGCTCCCCCTTCTGGCCTCTCTACTTCACTTTAAATAGGTTTCTGTTTATTATTTTTTTATACATACATAGGGAAGATATTCAGATTGCTTTTAGATTATAAATGTATTGGATTACAAATCTGTATGACTCATGCACTAACAAATTAGTACAAAAACAGAGTTTTTCATGATATTTCACTAACTTTGAAGTAGTCACAATCAAAGCATGAATTTAGATGTAACTCTAATGAAATGGTCTTTAGCTCCTTTCTGACTATTTTTCTGCTGTCTCTGATTGAGTATATTTTAATTGATAAGGTGGGATTTGAAAACAATGGTTCAACATCTTACCTTTTATTTCTATTCTTCTATCTTCTAACCTAACACACAGCTCCTTTCTTGAAATATAATTTTTAAGTGATTTATTCTCATTTATCTGTAATTTGGAAAACTGATAAAGTCATTTGGCTTAGAGTGATACTATCATGAAATAAATTAGTTTCCATCAGACCCCCATCTACTACTTCAGGCTAACCCTGTACTTAGCCAATCGAGGTAGAAGATCCCACACTCTTCATCATTTGAAAGTATCAGATTAATTGGACTATCACTTGAAACCAGAAGTTTTCAATTAGCAATTAAGATTATTCACACAGATCACAAATACCAAGGTTGAAGGGAGGTGTTCTAGGCCAGATGCTTAGAATTATAAAGGGGGAAGGGAACTAAAGGAATGATTTTAGGAAGCCAGAGTCCTAGGCCTCCTATAGCTCTACCTTGAGCCTCTTTTTCTTCAAGATTACCTTAACTTCCATCTGGATTATCTCCTTGGGAGGCTGTGTAGTTCTAATGTGTATGGTTTCTGCCACAAAAAGCCCTTAAATGTGTGATTACCTATGGGCCATTTTTTTCCCCTATTGAAGATCAGATTTAGGGAAGTTAGAATAGGAGAGAAAATGAAGATTGTATGGCACTCAGGTGCTATGCATTCCATGGAGAAATCATGAAAAGACTAGTTTTCTTTTAATTAAATGGCCTGACACTTCAGTGAGGCTTTCTTCTGTTGACCTTTGAATAAGAACCTGCAATCTCTGTCTTTGCGAGGCTATTAATTAAATTAGTTTTGCTGCTTCCAAAAATGCACAGTTCCTACCTGTGTTCTTTTGTTTTATCCACGCACAAATACAGGCAGTCACTACCCTGCTGCTGAATTTAGTCTCTTCCAATTTCAATAAAAGAAATATTTTCTTTCAATGTTCCTGCCTTCTCTACAGTCTTGACATAGCCCGCTTTATTTTGGCAAGATAATGGATTTTTAATAAGTAACAGCTAATAATAATAGCTCATTACTGGTATCCCCTTTAGCATTTGTGCTATAAATCATTCTGAGGGTCAATTTTTTGTTCATATTATCAAGAGGGATTTCTTTTTGTACCTTTTGTCCATCAAGACACTCAGATCTCCTCTTCAATGTGCTTTTATGTCCAGTTCACCCTTGCAGTAGTGTGTAGCCCTTTGGAGTCCTGGCTTCATGTAGGATCTCCTCCTCAATTCCCATCTTGTAAAAACTAGAATTAGTCTTTGGTCCACTATTCCTGTGGTAGCACTAAAGCAGAAGCTTGGGGTTACTAGGGGTCAGCAGTCACCTCTAGGTAAAAGCCAGTTAGAAAACATTTACTTATCTCTATGAATTTCATCTTTCACTTCATTTTTGGCCCCTGACTATTTCGGGGTGGGGGGTCAAACCAGGTTGAAGGGTTGGGAGGACAATGATACCTTATGTCCTCAGCCCAGCCAGGACCTCCATAGCTTCATATTCACAGAAAGCCCCTATTTCTTAATTCCTTGTCAGCTCAGAGAATAATTTACATGGATTAATATTTATGTTTCATAAATTTTATTTGTTTCCAGTGGGTACGATACGTGGAGCATCTAAAATGTCATACTGATACACACAGAAGCTTATACTCATTTTCTTAGTGCATTACTTTAGATAATTTCTATAGGTGATTTCAGTGGTGGTCTACCTTCTTGGGATGGAGATGAGAAAAATGCTTAAGAACAAAACATATATTTATAACCTAATGGCTTATTTAGGAATATCCTATATAATTAAGAGGTAAAATGCAAATTGACCCTCAC
Source organism: Eptesicus fuscus (assembly GCF_027574615.1). NCBI lineage: Eukaryota > Metazoa > Chordata > Mammalia > Chiroptera > Vespertilionidae > Eptesicus > Eptesicus fuscus. The sequence goes on from NC_072478.1 coordinate 72,240,446, forward strand.
GCCCTCACAAGATGGCTGCCTGTGACCAGGCCGGCAGGGGGGTTAGTGAGGGACAACCAAACAACTGAACAGCAGGCTGTGTGGGGCAACCAGGCCGGCGGGGGGAGGTGGGGGCAGTTGGGGTGTGACCAGGCTGGCAGGGGGGGGCAGTAAGAGGTGACCAGGCCAGTGGGGGGGGGGGCATTAAGAGGCGACCAGGCCGGTGGGGAGGGGGCAGTTAGGAGTGACCAGGCCGGCAGGGAGGGGGCAGTTGGGGGTGACCTGGCTGGCAGCGGGGGGCAGTTAGGGGCAACCAGGCTGGCAGGGGGGGGGAGAGCAGTTAGGGGCAACCAGGCAGGCAGGCAGGTGAGCAATTAGGAGCCAGCAGTCCAGGATTGTGAGAGGGATGTCTGACTGCCGGTTTAGGCCCGATCCTAACCAGCAGTCGTACATCCCCTGAGGGATCCCGGATTGGAGAGGGTGCAGGCTGGGCTGAGGGGACACACACACACACACACACACACACACACACACACGTGCACGAATTTTGTGCACCGGGCCTCTAGTAAATTAATAATAATTGTAAAAGATATGAAATGGTACAAAAGTGCAGTAAGTTTTAGAAATTTGAGAGTAAGTATACTTCAACCAAAAAATTAAATAACTAAAGGTTAGGGAAAAGAATCTCCATTTTACGTGGGGAATGAGAATCTTTCATTAGATCCTTCCTTGGTGCTTCTTTTGGCATTTCTGTCAAAATGTGGGTTGAATTTGTCCTACACATGAATTGCTACAAATTTTTTCTTATCTCTCTTCATGCTTCACCAGACTTTGTCTTTTTGGTGCCCACTCTCTTATTTTTTCAGATCTTCTACTTCCCTTTGGTTGCTTCTGTTTAAATTAGTTTCTCAATCTGTTTCCTTCTCTCTGCATATAGTTCTTCTAGTTTTCTCCTTCTCACTCAAAGACAACATTAGACAGACAACTTGCTTATTAACTTTTCATTCTTTCCCTCACCTTACCACCAACATTTTTGTACCACTCCTTTTCTTGGTGAAAAAATAATAATTTTTATAAAAATATTTCTCCTCTGCCCGGCCAGCATGGCTTAGTGGTTGAGTGTCTACCTATGAACCAGGAAGTCACAGTTCAATTCCCAGTGAGGGCACATGCCCGGGTTGCAGGCTCCATTCCCAGTTCGAGGCATGCAAGAAGCAGCCAATCGATGATTCTCATCATTGATGTTTCTATCTCTCTCTCCCTCTCCCTTCTTCTCTGAAATCAATTATTTTAAAAAATAATAAATAAAAATCTTTCTTCTCTTTCTTTTCAATTAACCAAAAACAGGCAGCATGAAAAGAACCTTGGAAACCTTGAAAAAAAAGAATGATTAAAAGCATACTGAATAACACCTTTTAAATGAAGGATACCTAGACACAAAGAACAGACTGACAGTTGCCAGAGGAGAAGGAGGATAGGAGATTGGGTGAAGGAGGTGAAGGGATTAAGTAGAACAAATTGGTAATTACAAAACAGTCATGGTGATGTAAAGTACAGCATAGAGTAGATAGTCAATAATATTATAATAACTATGTGTGGTGCCAGGTGACTACTGGAAATATCATGGAGGAACACTATGCTATACACCTGAAACTAATGAAAATAATATTGAATGTAAACTGTAACTGAAAAGATAACATGTAAAAAAAATTAAAATAAAATAAAGGATGCCTAATAAAGGCAAAGATCTCTCTGGTTTCACCAAAATGGGTGAAGTCAATAGTATTCACCATGTTATTTCAATGTGAAGGTAGCAAAAGCAAAGATCTCAAGCAACAGTAGTGAGAGAAATTTCAAGGAATAGAATCAATTCTTGCTGCTAACAAGGTGTAAACTGAAACAATTACAGGCTTCTGAAAGCATCTAGAAGGATATGGCTCCACACTGGGAGCTGAAGGTGGAAATGGCTGGGGCAATGTCTGTGGTCTCCTTAAGAGTAAATGCATTTCTAAGAGTAAAATGTAATAAAAAATTTTTGTAGAATGTTCTATATGAACATATACATGTTGTGTACTTTGCACGTCATCACCTGGATTAACACATTTAATTCTTATAACCATGGCTATCAGATAAATTGTTTTCCTCTCCATTTTTCAGGTGGGGAAACGAAGGCTTAGACCTGTAAGACAACTTTCTCAGGACCAAGCAGCTGGTAGGTGGAAGTACCAATATTTAAACACAGATATGCCTAACTCGGAGCTGATCTCTGAACCAAAATGCTGCCTCAACCTTAACCCAAAGATAAAAAAGAAAATGACATTATGTTTGATTACAATGATCTTTTATGTATTTCAAAAGGAAGATTCAGTAGATGCCATATTCAAACTTAAATGTATCTAAGAGGAAATTTTGTTGATCCTCATTTCATAGACAAGGAACATGATTTTCAGAGAATAAAAGAATTAGCTTAAGAATGTCATTTGTCTTTGTGGCATTATAACCCCAAAGCACTCTGATGGCAAAACCTTGGCTCTTTTAAGTCCTGTGCTCTGTTCCTTTCCACAGATCATTTCCCCATTTATTTCTCACAGCACTAGAAAGTCCAACACTGAGAATTATTTTGAATGAAGGTGCATTCAGAAATCTTAATGCCCACGTGGGTATGTTTCCCCGAGGGAATAGTCCTTGTTTTCCTCTGGGTTTGTATTTCCATCAGAGGGCTGCCTCTCCACCTTCCAGGAGGAAAAGGCAGAGGAGCACACTCTAGCCCATCCTACCCCTTTCACTCACAGATGTCCTGTCTCGGGAAAAATGTATCTGTAGTTTCTCTCTCAGCAAACAGGTTATTTGTGTTACAAAATTGTTCTTGAGCATTCAGAACATCATACTTTAGAGAATGGTAGCATCTTAAGTGCAGGTATTGTACTATTTGGTGTTGTTTACATTAAAGAGGTTTTTGTTGTTTTCAGCAACTACACAGGTGAAAGTGCAGCCTATTCAGTCTCTCCTCTTGACACCATGGGAGCTGGAGCATTCATGCTCAGGGACAACTCCTTGAAATGAGTCCGTGAGGAATACTTCCCTCCAAAGACACAGAGCCCTAAAAATTGAAGGTGGGCACAGGAAGTTGTGAAGTAAGTGATATATTCTGCTGATTTTTCTCTGGCACCCTCATACTTCCCAAACTTGCTGCACCTCTAAGTATCTTTCTTTTTTCTATTGTGGCTGAGGATTGCAGCCTTATACCTAAGAAAGACCAATACCGCAGGAGAACTGCTCACTGTGGATTTGAGGGCTTTCTGAATCGACAAAGGCCTGGTCAAGGAAATGTCTTTACAAACAGTTCTGACATGTACAAAGGAAACTTTCATCACAGTCAAGACCACAGCGGGGAGATACAACTTGACTAAATCTGCATTAAAGAATTTATAATGTAGCATCCCATGCTCATTATTCTTGAACCGCTAAGGTGAAACAATTTACATGGTAAGCAAAGGACCTGCTTAGACAATGCTTTCCTTAGGAACTATGAGCACCAACAACACTGCAAAAACAATACATATTGACTTAATTTTTTTTCCAGATTTCATCAGGGTAAGATTCCTTCATAATTAAAATGTGATTGGGTCATTAACCTCATTCCATTCCACAGGTGAATGTCAGTTATTTTTTACTAAAAGAAACATTTTTAAGTCTAAATCACTGTAATTTGACACTCTTCTTTCATAGCCGTTTTTCAGACACACAGGGACTGGAAGGGCCTGGGCTTCCTCTGGGGAAAAGCCTGGGATGAGGCAGCCAGGCTTGGGCACGCAGCTCCGTGTTGTGGCTCTCTTGACAGCTGCCTCTGAGGCTGTGAAATTATTCTCAACTCTTACCAATATAAAGAGAAAGGCCTCCATTTAAATCTGACTCATTGTTGATTTCAAATATTTTGCATCGGCTAAGACAAGGTTTTTCTCCTGAGTGTGTTCTATTCCTCTTATGTTGGAGAGGAGGAGTAGGAGAGCGGGTTACAGGAGAGTAATTCCACAAGAAATTGCATTTATACTATGTAATGTATGTATAATCTTTCTAGGAGTTTATAATCACTTCTTACTTTAGTTTCTTTTATATCAAAATCTATAGTCTTCTTCCTATAGCAGGACTCCACCTGAAAGAAAGTGCAAATATAGACTCAGACAAATGTTTTATTTGTGTGTGTGTGTGAGAGAGAGAGAGAGAGAGAGAGATTCAGGTAAAAATGAAGTTTGCCTTTGATTCTATCGCATTCTCATTGTAGAGTGCACTTAAGATATAATTTTTCTTCTATTATTCTTCTTTGTTTTTCTTCATTTAAAAAATGTTCAGTTTCCTCCTTTGCGATGAGTCATTAACTATAAACTATTTATTTTATTATGAGTTAGTATACATGTTATTTAAATGGCAGTAGATTTTAAAAACTTATGTATGTAATTAAAATAATCAAGATTCTGAAGACTTTTATTTCCAACATAAGGGAAACATTAAACCATTTGAAAATTCTTGTTCTAAATTCATATTACTGTAACTTTGGGCTCATACTCCCTGGTTTTAGAAAATTTTTGCACTGCTCTACTTTCTTTTCACGATCTTTTACCACTTCCTTCTCTATCGAGCTGACCTTTTATTCTAATGGGTTTTCCAGAGGGAACTTGCTGTAATAGAAGTGATCTATTGTTAGACATGATTTCAGATGACAACTTCATAGTACTGGTGAAATTTATGTTTTTACTTAATTGAACAAGAATAGTCAGTTTAGTGAGGAACTTTTTATTTTAATCTGGCAAAATCAGGATAACTCATCACCAAGGTTTTAGGTAAATATTAAACTATAGAAACAGGAGGAAGATGAAGGAGATATGGGTTCTAGTTTTGCTAAGATGGTGAAATAATACAAGTTTCAGGCTCCATTCAATCAAAATTATACCTACTTTTTAGATCCAGAGACATAGAAGCATGGAACAGACTGTCAAATCTCAGAGGGAAGGCGGGGGTGGATGGGTGGGTGGGAAGATATCGACCAAAGAACTTGTTTGCATATATGCATAATCCATGGACACAGACAGTAGGGTGGTGGAGGCCTGGGGTAAGGAGCCCGAGTGGGCTATAAAGGGTCAATGGAAGGGGAAAAAGGGAAATATGTAATAACTCTCAACAACAAAGATTTTTTTAAACAAGAAAAAGACAAAAAATTATACCTATTTTTTGGTCAGATTGCCAAAAAATATATATTTTTGGTGTGCCGCAGAATTTTAGTAATTAGTTTACTAATAGGGACACTCTACTCCCTAGGCAGTAACTGGAGGGCTATAGTGGAGAAATAAGCATTGGAGAATAGCTGGTCAGTCTATACCTATGTTAGTAACTCCTTGTCTGAGCAGGACGGATCTGCACACAGCAACACTCCCTACACTGGCAATGTTGCTGATCCTCTCAGCTGCTGGGAGAAGCAGGTGTCTGTAGTAAAGTTTGCAGGTCATGATAGTCCCGAGGCAAAGTAAGAAAAAGGCAAATAAGTCTTAAAAACCCTTTCTGTTCTCTAACTTTAGCATATACTATCAGAATTACCAGGATGGCTTGTATAACCCTAGACTGCTAGGGCTTGCCCTAAATTGCTGATTTAGTAGGCCTGGGATTAGCCAATAATTTGCATTTCTAATGAGTTATGAAATGATACTGATGTTACTGGCATGAAGACCTCGATCAGAGAACTACTGTTCTAACCCATTCTCTCATTTGCTGCCTATGGCTTTTCTCTGCCCCAGGCTGCTGCTCCCCAACTATTCTATGCAAACCAGTTCTCAGATGGTCTTCCATCTCAGAAAGAGAGTTCGGGAGTTAAAGAAGCAAAAGGGAACTGTGGATTTAAGGAACTAACAAAGTAGTACCCTCCCTCAGGCCAAGTGGCTGTGAGGACCAGCTCTGACTACAACGGAAGAGCTGCTGTGCAGGAGACACCCGAGTGCTCACCGAGTCCACTTCTTGGGTGTATCACTCATGGATGTGGTAGAGTTGTAATCTGGTGTGGTTTGAAGCTGTCCACCGGGTGCACTGACTCTGGGGCCTCCTGGGAGGTGCAAAGTCAGCCACTACCTATGCCCTGCCTGGAGCCACCTGGCACGAGCTATGGAGCAATCTGCAGGTGGCTATCACTTGTGTTGGTCTTGGAGGTGCCCAGGAGAGGCCAAGCTGTGAACCTTTGCAAGCTGCTGCTAGTGCCGGGCCTGGGGCCACTCATCGAGAAGTATGGAGCACCCTGAGCCCCGCTGCTACTTGTGTGAGAGATTTTAGGAAAGTCTGAAGCCTGAGCCAGGATAGGCCATTCATATGGAAAAGCCACAGAAAACAGCTTGGGCGGGGCTGAAAATTGAGTGGGGCAGGATCTCAGGGAATTACAGGGGCTGGGCAAACAGTGTGGGCCAGGTTGCTAAAGACTCAGATATAGCACCTGCCAGTCAGCTTTGTGGGGGTGGGAGGTCTTAGCAGAAGAACAATGGCCTATGCCAGCAGCATTTTTGTCTGGGAGAAAGCTGCCCTCCAGTTCTTACCCTGATGCCAGATAATTTAGTTCATCCCAGTATGTCCCTGGTTCCTTTCAAGCTACTGCCCCAGCACTGAAACTCAGAGGGAGGGAGTCCAAGTAAATCCATGTGCTGGCCCTTTAAGAGGAGCTGCCTCGGTCTCTGGCTGCCTCCTTGTCACTTAGCCACAATCCTCACTGGATTTTACATCCTGAAGTAACAGGGGCTTCTCTTCACAACACTGAAACCCTCACGGGAGGCCTCTTCAGCCAAGATATCCCTCCTGATTAAAAACACACCACAGTCCTAACTGGTTTGGCTCAGTAGATAGAGGGTCAGCCTGCAGATTGAAGGGTCCTGGGTTCAATTCCAGTCAAGGACACATGCCTGGGTTGCAGGCTCGAGCCCCAGTAGGGGGCATGCAGGAGGCAGCTAATCAATGATTCTCTCTCATTGATGTTTCTAACTCTCTCCCTCTCCTTCCTCTCTGAAGTCAATAAAAATATATATTTTTTAAAAAGAAAACACCACACATGGTTGTCAGACCAGCCCATTCCACACCTCTGCCCCTCCTCCCAGTCTCGATGTACTTTCTTCTTTATATCTCTAGTTGCAGGGTTTCCATTTAGCCAGATTTCAGGTGGTTCTAAATGATGGCGGTTTTATATTTGAGTTGTAATATTGATGTGCTTGTGGGAGGATGCAGCACCACATTTACCTACCCTGCCACCTTGTTTCCACTGGCAGTTTCCATCAATCAAGTACTTTGTCTTCTTTATCAATTCTCTCCTAAAAAATACTTGTGTTTTGGATTATATTTAGCTCCTCTAGGAAATGTAATCACTTAAATGAATTGTAAAGAGTATGAAACAATTTGTGAGGCAAATAGGCACTGATTGCAAATAATATACCTTTATAAAAACTCCCATTTTTTCCAGTACATTACTGTACAGTGGACTGTAACTCCAACCCTTCACCTCACATCCCCCACTCCTGCTCAGGCTACCACCACTTCCCAAGAGGATTATACACCACATTCTTTGCCACATGCCTTTGCAGTACCCCCTCCAAATGAGGGATGGAGTGTATTTTCCTATCCTAGTGATGTTGGCATTGACCACACGACTTATTTCAGCTAATGGAAACATTAAAAAGGCATCATGTGTTTCTATTTGACCTCTTATGCCTCATTCATCCCCAGGATGGACATCCTCCAGTTTGTTCACTGGTCCTAAGAGAAAGGTGAAAAAAGAGGGGAAGCAGAGCTGCCTGATCTATTCAAGTCAACAGAGCCTTAAGTAGAGCCATCCCAACTGATTTGCAAATCTGTGAGGATAAATAACTTGTTTTAAGCCACTAAATTTTGGGTAGTTTGTTATACAACATTATGTGGCAATACAGAACTGATACACCCATGACTACCCTTGCTGATAAGTAACATTGAAGAAATTTCTTCAGTGTATTTTTTCTTTTGGTGACCCCCTCCCCTGAGGTATAGAAAAGAGTAATTGTTAGGCGACAAGAGACCTGGGTACTGGCCTTTCCTGGGCGAACAAGTAAAGTGATCTTTACAAATCCCTTATTCTTTCTGTGCTTCACTTGTAAAACTAAAGACAGTAATACTTTGACACCTACAGGCTGCGGCCTTAGATTTAGGATATATAGATCCAGATTTTATTATTTTAAAAAATGCATCTTATGAAATCAAGTCATATCATTATTTAAGGATAGTCCTAATTTATTTAGTATAGTTGGACAGTCTAAATTTATTATTTGGTATAGTTGCTTAGTAAATTACTATCTCTTTGAACCACAGGAATCCTGAAGCAAGAATTAGGAGATAATGGGGGGTTAAGGGTGAGTTGTATACCCACAGAATAAGGCCAAGGGCAGACCCTGAACTAGGATTTAGAGATTTGAACTGAATAAAAGCACATTGGTATCTGCAGTAAGATCCAAGATCAGAATTGTCAGGTGGAGATACAGTTTTCTAAATCTAGTATCTGACCCATTTTTAAATCTTAACTCCTTTTAACCTCAGAAGAGCATGGGTATCTTTTGTCAAGTATATTGTAGTAGCAGAAGAGTATCATCAGAATTGCATAGCTGGTTCCATATTTGTTTTTCCTTTTTCATCTTTCTGGTTGTGGTTCATGGAAGAAATGGTCACATACACATATATTCAGGCCAAACAAACAATTATTTTGTCAACTTCTGTTACCCCTTGCTCCAAAGGTCAGGTTAGGGAGGCTCCTGGCTGAAAGATAAGACTTATCATCTCCCCAAGCTGGTGTAGCAAAGGAATAAGTTTATGGATAATTTTTTATATGTACTTATTCACCCTCCATTGCATTTTATAGAGAATTTGAGGCAAGGAGTTGCCATACAGTCAGGGAGGCTGGAAAATACAGGCTTTTATGTGGGTGGTAAACTATTGGATAAAAATGAGCAGAAAGGGAGAATGGGAAGCACTTAACCATTTCTGTCACAGTGATAAATATATGCATTTTGCTCCTGAATTTATGGTACTATAAAATGCTTGCTTTTTCCTGACTTACGTTTTCATTAATTCAACTTGTTTATTCTTTCAGATTGTAGCAATTCATATGGGTACAAACCCTAAGGTGCTCTACAGTTGTCCAGCATAAGTACTTCTTTTGTTATTGTTGTTGTTAATCTTCACTCGAGAATATTTTTCCATTGATTGTTAGGGAGAATGGAAGAGAGAGAGAAACATCAATGTGAGAGAAACACATCTATTCGTTGCCTCCTGTACGCACCCCAACCAGGGCCCAGGCCAAGGAGAAGCCTGCACCCAAGGTATGTGCCCTTGACTAGAATCGAACCCTGGACCCATTAGTCCACAGGCCACGTATTCACTGAGTCAAACCAGCTAGGGCACACAGGTACATCTTAACAAGTTATACATCTGTATGAGATGCCCAATTGAAATATAGTGGTTTAGAATGAGGGTCTTAAAAGTCCATTTGTAGCACACCACAGACATTTAGCTACGTGGTTTTATTTAAGATCATCCGCATCCTGCTGGGAACAACAAGAGGTGAACTATGATCATTTAATAAATAGACATGAATGCTAAAGGATATCATGTACATTGGTGTGGTGCAGGCAGAGCATGGGTCAATGAACTATTGATTTTCTAATTAGATTGTGGAATAATTTTACAGTTGGACCTACCACCATTTTTAAGAACCATTATTTTCCCCTAATTGCACAAACACTTCTGCAAGAGAATCCTAAGATGTTATAACTACCACACATCCTCTGGGCTAGTCTTGTGACATTAACAGCTTGTGGGGGCGGGGGGAAGTAAAAAAAAGTCAAATTATAAGCAGTTAGTTATTATAAGAAAAAGCTCTAGGAGACTCAACATAGGACAAAGTTGGGAAAGGTTTCAGGGCACCATGAAGCACAGCCTTAGGAAAGAAGACACCACAGTAAAATGCTGAAAATCAACAATACACTAGATTTCACAGTTGCTCTGTATAGTTGGAGATAGGCTGAATCCTGCTAACAGAAATGTGACTCTTGTTCTAGCTCAGTGGTTGGCAAACCGTGGCTAGCGAGCCACATGCGGCTCTTTGGCCCCTTGAGTGTGGCTCTTCCACATAGTATCACGTGTGGGCGCGCACGTACAGTGCGATTGAAACTTCCTAGCCCATGCACAGAAGTCGGTTTTCGGCCTGGGCGAGTCTATTTTGAAGAAGTGGCATTAGAACACTCAAGGGGCCAAAGAACCGCATGTGGCTCGCGAGCCGCGGTTTGCCGACCACTGTTCTAACTCAATGTAGTGGCCCTGAACAGCAGTAGTAAATAAATTAATCCTATCTTACATTTTTAAAAGTCCTTGCACACACATCATTTCAGATTCTGTATCATTATTTACAGATCATAGATAAGAAATGGAGGCTCCTATCGGTTAAGTGCCTTTGCCAAGGTCACATAAAACCAACCAGCACCTTGGAGACATTTTGCCAACAAAGACCCAGCCTGCCTATGCCCAGAGAGCCTTTTGAAGACACCAGGTATACTAGAGGAGAATTAACTTTTATTATCCTGTATCTACCCTGAACCCCAAGTTTTATCTCTGTTATTTCTGGTTCTCCACACTGAATTTCCATGTACCCATGGACTGTAATGCTACACCTTCTTTCCTCCTGCTTTCCATCCCAACCCCAGTGAGCACTAAGTTCTAGTCCAGGGATGGGAAACCTTTTTTCTGCCAAGGGCCATTTGGATATTTGTAATATCATTCGGGGGCCATACAAAATTATCAACTTGAAAATTAGCCTGCTATATTTGGCCAAACATTTAATTATCTCACCCCTAATGCCTTGGCAGGGCCAGACCAAATGATTTCACGGGCCTTATACAATCCCCACCCCTGTTCCAGACCTTTTGTGTCTGTTACAACATTGGTAACAAGGCAATAAGTGAAAGAGCTGAGCATTATCCCAAGTCACATCACCAAATCTGGTGTTTTTGTTGACTTACAATACTGAGTCAGCCATACGATTGCCATTACTATTCTAAACAAAAGTGTGATTTTGATTCACAGATAAAGGTGAACAATTATACACTCACATGTCATTTAAGTTTAATGTCAACCAATTGCATTTTCAGTCTGATCAAGTTGTGATCAGAGTCAAAGACTACCTTCATTTAATCATTAATATAGTTACTGATCACAATATTTGTGGGGGGGAATCTTATAAAATTTCCAAGATTTTCATTCTTTTTTGAGGTTGTATTAAATTCCATTGTATAGATGTGTATAATTAATTCCATCAGTCTCCTGTTATTAAATACTTTGATTGTTTCCTTTTTTAACTGTAAAGAATGCTGTACTGGTATATCTGCAGGATAAATTCCTATAACTGGAATTGCTGGTTCAGAGGGTATATGCATCTTTTAGAGGATGCATTTTATTCTATTCATAGATGGGATATAAATTCTTTTATTTTATAATGCATAAATATGTATAATGCAAAACATATAAATCAAAAGAAAAACAAAAAGGTAAAAAGTGAAAATATCACCAGTTATTTTTTTGTGTCAAGCAACCACTGTTAATAGCTTCTTATACGTTTTTACATAGATATTCTATGCAAATACAAACATGTATGTATATTGGAAATTAGGAAATTCCTCTTGTTTGGAAATATTTATGCTTTCTTCTGCATTACATCTTCTTGCTAAGATGTTGGTTGAGAGAGAAATTATGTCATCATTTATGTTAGAAACACAGAACTATGTTATTTCATTGTTGTCTTCCATACAGTGTAATTATTGAATAGCCTATTTTTTTTTTCATTTTTTTATTAAGGTATTATATGTGTACATATCTTACAATTGCCCCCACACCCCACTCCCATACATGCCCTCACCCCCCAGTGTTTTGCATCCATTGGTTATGCTTATATGCATGCATACAAGTCCTTCGGTTGATCTCTTATCTCCCCCACCTCTTCCTAACCTTCCTGCTGTAATTTGACAGTCTGTTTGATGCTTTACTGTCTCTGTATCTATCTTTTTGTTCATCAGTTTATAATGTTCTTTATTATCCATAAATGAGTGAGATCATGTGGTATTTTTCTTTCATTAACTGGCTTATTTCACTTAGCATAATGTTCTCCAATTCTATCCAGGTTGCTGCAAATGGTAAGAATTCCTTCTTTTTTATGGCAGCATAGTATTCCATTGTGTAGATGTACCATAGTTTTCTGATCCAGTCAAAAAGATTTTTCACAGCAAAAGAAACCATCAACAAAACAACAAGAAAGCCCACTGTATGGGAGAACATATTTGCAAATGGTATCACTGATAAAGGTTTAATCTCCAACATCTACAGGCAGCTTATACAGCTTAATAAAAGGAAGATAAATGATCCAATAAAAAAATGGGCAACAGACCTAAATAGAATCTTTTCAAAAGAAGACAGAAGGAAAGCCAAGAGACACATGAAAACATGCTCAAAGTCACTAATTATCTGAGAAATGCAAATCAAAACAACAATGCGATACCATCTCACACCTGTCAGAATGGCTATCAACAAATCAACAAACGACAAGTGTTGGCGAGGATGTGGAGAAAAAGGAACACTCATGCACTGCTGGTGGGAATGCAGACTGGTGCAGCCACTGTGGAAAACAGTATGGAGTTTCCTCAAAAAAATGAAAATGAAACTCCCATTTGACCCAGTAATCCCACTCCTAGGAATATATCCTAAGAAACTAGAAACACCAATCAGAAAGGATATATGCACCCCTATGTTCATAGCAGCACAAATTACAATAGCTAAGATTTGGAAACAGCCTAGGTGCCCGTCAGCAGATGAATATCTTATTTTTTAAAGTTGTGTTTCTATTGACTTTCATTATGTCTGTCTATTCACTCTGGGGAGAAGGATGGCCATGGATATAGAGAGCTGCACTGTTCTTGTCCACAGTTTTTAAAACATGATTTGATCTGGACTGATTGCTCTCTATGACAAAGACTAAACTATATTACAAACTGGCCTTTCTTTTCTTCCATAGAGGGTTTAGACTGAACACATGATTACATAGCTATATTCCATAAGCTCTCCTGGTATGTGTGAGCATGTGATAAAGTTATCACTAATAGTACAAGAGTAGAAGTGAGGTGTATAAACTTCTACCTTAATTTATTACTCTGGATCTGTGCTCATCCTCTCTCCAAAAACCAGCACATAGATATGCCCTCAAGTTTTGACTATGAAGAACAGTCCAACAATCTGGATGACCAACCAGACGGAAGACAGTTGGGTCCCTGAATAACTGTGAAGCACAAATGTCACACAAACCTCTATTGCTCAACTTGGGGGCATTCCGTGAAAGAGAAAGAGACATCTGCCTTCTTTAGGCCACTGTATTTGGAAACCCAGTTTGTTACAGAGATGATCCTGTACCTTAACTAATACACCTCTATGCCTGATTCTCAGCAGGTAACCTGGACTCCTTTGTCCTCTGCTGTGTCCCATTATTATTTTTTTATTGATTGATTTTTAGAGATAGAGAGGAAAGGAGAGAGAGAAAGAAGCATTGATTTGTTGTTCCTCTTATTGGTTGATTCTTGTATGAGCCCAGATGGGGGATTGAACACACTACCTTGGTATATCAGGACAATGTTCTAAACACTTGCTACCCATCCAGAGCTTGTAAACTTTTTTCTTTCTTTTTTTTAAATTGATTTTTTACAGAGAGAAAGGGAGAGGGATAGTTAGAAACATCAATCAGCTGCCTCCTGCACACCCCCTACTGGGGATGTGCCTGCAACCAAGGTACATGCCCTTGTCCAGAATCGAACCTGGGACCTTTCAGTCCACAGGCCGACGCTCTATCCACTGAGCCAAACCAGCCAGGGCTTTTTTCTTAATCTACTTCCTCATTTTGGTGGAGCACAAATGAGTGTAAAAGAGAAAATTTTATTGTTGTTGTTTGTGCATGTTTGAAAATACCTGTAATCGACCCTTTTGCAGGATGGACAGTTTAATTAGGCATGGAATAATACTTGGGAAAAATTTTCCTTCGGAGTTTGAAGTTATTGCTCCATTTTCTTTGTTATTCTAGAAAAAGTGTGTTTTGATTTATGACTATTTTTCTCTCTCTATTGAGGTTTTAGGGTCTAATTTTTTCCAGTAAGGCTCTGAAATTTCTCAATGCTCTGTTGTTGTGTAGCTCTCTTCTGATCCATTGTTTGGCTCTCACTGGGCCCTTTCAATCTGCCATTAATCCTGGGGAATTTCCTTGAATTACTTGATGAATTATTTTCTCCTGTTTTCTCAATCCTTTCCCTCTGAACTGCTATTTTTTTAAACATTGAACCTCCTTGATTGCTCGTATTTTCTTAACTTACCCTCCTTTTCATCTTTCTTTTGCTCTATTTTCTATGAGACTTCCTTAATTTAACCTTCCAACCCATCTACTGATGTTTTTCATTTTTGCCATCATGTTTTTAATTTCCAAGAGCTTCCTTTCTGTTCTTTGGATATTTTTTTCTTGTTATTTCCTGACCTGATCATGGATGCCATGTCCTCGGTTATATCTGGGAGGACAGCAGTAATAGCTGTTTTCCTTTAGTTTTCTTCTCCCATGCAGTCATTGTCCTCCAAGTGTCTTTTCCCCCTTATTCTTTATGATTATCTTTTGTTGTTATCTTTCTGTTAGGAGGCTTTCCTTAGGTGTTTGTTGATCCTTTCTTGTCTGCTCATTGGAGTGAGAGTTTAAAAGCTTACTGAGTGCTCAGAGTATGGGAATGGAGCATGCAGATTTATAGTTTCACAGTAGGTGGTCTTGACTGAACGTTAGCTGCCAAGCTCCAAATGTCATTATCTTTATATATTTCCTTTTCAGCCGATCAGGTGTCCCAGAGAGGGGTCTCCCAGTTCCCAGGAAGGTGAAGGGGTGTGTTTTGGGGCGGAGGGGGGTGATGGTGGTTACAGTATTCTGCCATCACTATTTATACTCAACTTAGTGCCCATGTTTTGCCCAGGCTCACAACTGTGCTTAGGATGTCCAGTCCAGAGAGCCTCTATTTAAAACTTTTCTGGAGAATAAGCTTTCATATTTCTGTTGGGGTGGAAGAGGAACACTCACTCCACATAGTATAGTTTGGGAGGGCTTCTAGGGTTTTCTCCACGGAGTGAGTCTAGGAGGGCATCTAGTGTTGTAAAAGATTCTCAAACAAATGGTGATGGAAGGAGACTTGACTTGGGGTGGTGAACACACAATGCAGTGTATAGATGATGTGTTGTGGAATTGTGCATTTGAAGCCTGTATAATTTTGTTAACCATTGTCACCCAAATAAACTCAATTAAAAGGGGGGGAAAAGATTCTCAAACAACTTTTATCATATTCTCTTTATTTCATTATGTCATGCACCCAGTGTTCCCTTTACTTCCATTTCCAGAAATACCAGAAGTCCCTGGTATTGCCAGCTTCTGGGCCTTTGAGGATTCTGCCTTGTCAGTCAGGTTGTTTCTAGTTATTGTCCCTCACAAAGCTTATGAGTTTGGCTCTATTAGAGCCACTTAATCAGTGGCCATTCACTTACCAGTTTTTTTAGTTTCAAAAATTAGTACCTGTTTTTCTCCCATATTTGAAAGAGTATTGGGGAGGGGGTGTTTGTTTGTTTAAAGATTCCATTTGGTTCTACTTAGGAAAAGGTGAATTTAGATATATATTTTCAATCTACCATTTTGACCTAGAATCCTGATGATTGCTTTTATTAATCATGTATTTTTCTCTTAAGCTAGCAGAGATGGTTTTAAATTATTTACAGTCTTACGTACATTATTTCTATTAAAAAGAAAATGTCATTTATTATGAAAGCTGATGGAGATCACTAGGAAATAGTTATAGTCTCTGGTTTAGGGAATAAAAATGATAAAATCTTAATGAATCTCCAATTAGGCTCAGAATGTATTGTTTAATATTCCATTTATTTTAAGACAGAACTTTTTTTAAACATGTACTTGGAATTAAAAAATTAAATTAGCCCTGGCCAGGTGGCTCAGTTGGTTGGACCATTGTCATACATACACCCTCCCCCCTCAAAAAAAAAAAAAATAGGTTGCAGGTTCAATTCCTGGTCAGGGCATATACCTAGATTGCAGGTTCATTTCCTGGTCAGGGTGTATATGGGAGGCAACTGATCGATATTTCTCTCTCGCATTCTTCTCTCTCTCTCTCTCTCTATCTATCTATCTATCTATCTATCTCTCTCTCAAATCTATAAACATATCATGGGGTGAGGATAAAAAAATTTAAATTAAAAGGCTGACAGTAAACTGGCCAAATACAGGAACTTAGTTGCATAAAAATATGTAAAAGATATTAATCAAATGAAAAAAACTCAAGAGAGTGGGTTTATTTGCAGGCATCAGTTCTTCTAAGAGTAACAAAATTTTAATAAACTCTGAAGATACTGAGAATTTCTAGAAGAAATTGATCTTCTAGAAAGAGTCTGCTGTTATGTATCTAAGTAAAAGAGAACCTGATTTATTTCTTCTACTACTTTTCTCTCAATTGTGTGTCTGCATTAGTATAAAAGTGCTTTTCTTTTTTAATTCCAGGTTGAGTTCACTGAATCACTGACCAATGGAAATAAATTTTCCATATCCCCTGCAGCTTTGAGATGAGAGGTTTCCATGGCATTCAGAATTATCCGACTTTCTAAAACCCATTAACAAGCCTGAGAAGTAGAGCAGCTGTAATTGTTATCACTCAGGTCCAATATAATCAGCTGTCCAACTACCAGTCAGCTCTGACAAGCAGCCTTCCCCCACTGCCTCCTTGCTTCTGAGATGCCTCTCTGAGGGTCAATCACATCTACCTGGGCAGAGAGGGAGAGTGGATGAATAGATTCTCATTTGCAAGCCAACTATCCCACACAAAACAAGATCGTTTCTAACAGAGGAGCTGATGGTGCTTCTGACATTTGCAGGGTCTTAGTTGTTGGCATATTTGAAGTGGGCTCTGGGGGCTTGTCTCTGCACAGAGAAATCTAACACGGGATCCAGGTAAAGTTTCATTCCACGTGTGAAGCATCAGTGAAGTGTGGTTCATCATGATGAAACTCTTTAAAGTTATATTAATGATTCACATGGTCAGTTAATAGGACCCACTGGAATCCATGCTGTGCTCTATTGATATCCCTTTTCTGTGAACATCTGGCTACTTGGCCATCCAAGGCAGAGAAAGGGCCATTAGCCTTCAGGAGCCCAATACATTTTGAAGGGCTATTTAGAATATTTAGAGCACAGAGAGGTAGAGACTTGGAGACATTTTAATTCAGATACAACAAGTTATTCATGGCAGGTAGAGTTTATTTCTAATAGTCTTAGAACAGTGTTGACTAATCCCAGGCTGGCAGCACCTGGAATGAACAATAGAAACATCCTATACCATTCATCACAGTACTCTCTTCTCTGTTGTCCATGGAAGACCCTCACTTTGTCTTTTACTCAGATGGCTTTTCTCTCGGGCATCTCAAGGTTTCTATGTGCATAGGAATGGCCTTGAGACTGAGCTGTGAGTGATTGGTTTATCTACACTGCCTCTCATTATCTCCTAGGTGGGCTTTTTCTCCCTTCTCTCTTTTATCCCAACATCCCCAGATGCCCCTGGACTCTACCTCTTCACCCTTGAATTCCTTAGGAAATGACCTCTTAAATTAATGTTACTGATAATTAAACTAATAGAATCATACTATATCTCCTCTTACTATCAGCATTCTGACAAAGAGTAAAGTAAGAAAAAATTGAAGCCAAAGGAATACTTCTCCTGTGGGATTTCAGATGGCAGTAAAAAGTTGGAGGGGTAACCTTAGGGTGGGTCAGTGGGGTGGGCAGAAAGGTATTTCTTGTCCTCTTGAAGTTATCTGGAAGTTTCTACTCTACCCTCCCCTAGAAACATACCAATGTATAACTTATGTTTCCTCATAGAACACCATGAGAAGAGATGGTGACTTTATGAAAGTGCTTAAATGTGAACTTTTTTTTCCTCCCAGCATTTTCTGCCTTCTGAAGAACAAATCTAGATTTTGCAGAATAAATTAAATTGATAGTAGAATAAGTGAAAAGACAGCTGCCCTTTAAATTAAATAAAAATCATAAGCCAATATATTCTGCTCTCACTCTGACACTCAAAACTCTCCTCCCTTTATATTAATCACTTAGCAATTCTTAGAAGCCAGCATCATATGGAAAAAAGCTAATCACTAGCCAACTCTTATAGATTTGGTTTGAAAAATATTTAAGACTACAACTTGGAAAATTCTCCATTATACAGAGAGGGCCATAGTATCTCAGAGATGGAAAGTGATTTATCTAAACTCATAAAATATATTAGCAGCAGAGCTTGGATTAGCTTCTCCTTCGAAGTCAGTGTTCTATTCATTGCACTGTGCTGCTACTTCTATTTAGCAGCAATATCCCTTACATGCTTTTAGTTAGTTTAATGTGAATCAACTAGTAAATTACACACACACAAAAGATAGACAAGAAACCTAAGAATCATTAACTAAGCAAGTCATGAAGATTCAAAATATTAAAGCACTGGAAAATCCTATGTCCTGCAACATTTTATCTTGTATAATTTCAAACCTGTAGACAAATTGAAGGAATAGTATGAGAAATGAATAGTATGAGAAACACACCCTTCACTTAGATTGGCTGATTGTTAACATTTTGTCATATTGGCTTTCTCTTTCTCTATAAACAACATATGGTTTGCCCTAACCGTTTTGGCTCAGTGGATGGAGCGTCAGCCTGCGGACTCAAGGTTCCCCGGTTCGGTTCTGGTCAAGGGCATGTACCTTGGTTGTGGGCACATCCCCAGTGGGAGGTGTGCAGGCAGCAGCTGATCGATGTTTCTCTCTCATCAATATTTCTAACTCTCTATCCCTCTCCCTTCCTCTCTGTAAAAATCAATAAAATATATTTTGAAATCAACATATGGTTTACATTAAAATTAATCCAGTATAGTTTCCTTGCTTTTGTTTTGTTTTCGTGTCATTGACTCCTGTAAAGAGACCAGATTAGTGCCTTTTCTTTAAAAAAACAAACAAACAAAAACTCCCAATAATATGGATTTGTCTGATTTTTTTCCTTGTGATTAAATTCAAGTTTAAAATGTTTGGCAAGTATATCAAATAGAGGATATTATGTCCTTCACAGTGCATCAGCTTTATTTTTTTAACTATATTTTTTATTTCAGAGAGGAAGAGAGAGACAGAAACATCAATGATGAGAAAGAATCATTGATTGGCTGCTACTGCACGCTTCACACTGGGGATTGAGCCCGCACCCCAGGCATGTGCCCTGACTGGGAATCAAACTGTGACCTCCTGGTTCATAGGTCGACACTCAGCCACTGAACCATGCCAGCTGGGCTATCAGCTTTTTAAAGATTACTTTCCTAATTTATAAATAATCTATGCAGTGATCATTTGAGGCTGTGTGAATATCTGTTCCTCAACTAATTTCCATTCAATGACTTGAGCATTCATTAATGATGCTTTTCTGAATCAGTTATATTAGCAGTTGCAAAGTTGTGATTTTATAATTTACTAGAGGCCCGGTGCATGAAATTCGTGCTTGGGGGGGTGGGGTCCCTCAGCCCAGCCTGCACCCTCTCCAATCTGGGATCCCTCTCACAATCCAGGACTGCTGGCTCCCAACTTCTCGCCTGCTTACCTTCATGATTGCCCCTAACCGCTTCTGCCTGCCAGCCTGATCACACCCTAACCACTCCCATGCCAGCCTGATTGATGTCTAACTGCTCCCCTGCCAGCCTGTTTGCCCCAACTTCCCTCCTCTGCCGGCCTGGTCACCCCTAACTGCCCTCCCCTGCAGGGTTGATTGCCTCCAACTGCCCTCCCCTGCTTGCCTGATCGCCCACAAATGCCTCCCTTGCAGGCCTGGTCCCTCCCAACTGCCCTCCCCTGCTGGCCATCTTGTGGTGGCCATCTTGTGTCCACATAGGGGCAGGATCTTTGACCACATGAGGGCAGCCATATTGTGTGTTGGAATGATGGTCAATCTGCATATTACTCTTTTATTAGATAGGATAGAGGCCTGGTGCACAGATGGGGGCCAGCTGGTTTGCCCTGAAGGGTGTCCCAGATCAGGGTGGGGGTTCCCTTGGTGTGTGGGGCAGCCTGGGCGAGGGGCCTGTGGTGATTTGCAGGCCAGCCACGCCCTCCGGCAACCCAAGCGGAGGCCCTGGTATCTAGAATTTATTTACCTTCTACAATTGAAACGTTGTAGCCTGGAGCGGAGCCAAGCCTCCTGCTCACTCCATGGCCGGCAGCCATTTCTATTGGAATTTATGTATCTTCTATAATTGAAACTTTGTAGCCTAGAGTGGAGGCCTGGGCTGGCCAGGGTGTGCAGAAAGCTTTGCTTCCTCCATTGCCAGGGCCAACTCTAGCCTCCCGCTCTTTCCAGCTCTGTGGCTGCCGCCATTTCTGTTTGGATTTGTTTATCTTCTATAATTGAAACTTTGTAGCCTTGAGTGGAGGCTTAGGCCAGCAAGGGCAGGCAGAAAGCTTGGCTTCCTCCATTGCCTGGGAAACCCAAGCCTCCCTCCTGCTCTCTGTGGCTGTAGCCATCTTGGTTGGGTTTATTTGCATACTCACTCTGATTGGCTGGTGGGCGTGGCTGGTGGGTGTAGCGGAGTGGTGGTTAATTTGCATATTACTCTTTTATTAGGTAGGATCATTTCTCATACATTTATTAGTTTAGATTCTTCTGTAAGGAAGAACTTTCCATTTTTACTAAGGACCCCTAGATTCTTTTTTATTCAATGTGTCATAATCTATTATTACTTCTTTTAATATTCATATTGTCAAATGACAGTTCTTATAAGAGAGTACCTATGTCCTTTTGACGTCTCTATGTCAGTTTTTTGGCATGACCTTGGTTTCTGGCACAACACATTATTCCAGGCTTACTTTGAGCATTTCCTATCTTATTAGCTCCAAGGGATCCTAAATTCTTTTAGTGAGGAATTATATTTAGAAAAAATAAAAATAAAATAAAATAAATATATATATATATATATATATATATATATATATATATATATATATTTCTTACACAAGAGGTAGATTTTAAAATTTTAAAATCCGATCTTTTTATCTTATATATTTTGCTTAGAACTATATCCTAGTAATTACTTCATATCTGTTCTTAGAGATCTTTCTTATTCTTTTACACAGCTAAATAGTATTCCATGTATCATAGTTTTTCTCCTATGTTTGAGCTTTTAGGTTGTCTCCAATATTTTTATTTTGCAAATAACACCAAAAATAAATGTGTGCATATGTATTTCATATTATTAAAGGTGCATATTCAGAGTAAAGTCATAATAGTGGGATTTCTGGGTAAAAAGTTAAATACAAATGTATTTTGTTAAGTATTGCTAAGTTCATCTCCATAGGGATTGCACAATTCAGCACTCTACCTAGCAATGTAAGGGAGTATTGTTTCTTTACAATCTAGCCATAAAATGTTTAATCAAGCTTTTGAATTTTTGCTAATTTGATAAGTGAGAAATTAGTCTCAGTGTGGCTTGGATGTGCATTTCTTTCATTACACATGAAGTTCATCAGTTTTTCATATGTGTAAGGTCTATGTATGTGTATTTATAATTAACTTTTCATCTCTTTTTCCTATTTTTCTATCAAGTTTTTGTCTTCTCATCTACATTTTAAGAGCTCTGTATGTATTAGAGACATTAGCCCTTTATACAAGTGATATGTTTTAAAATATTCTTCTAGTTTGACAATTTCTTTTACTTTTTTTCCATATAATATAATGTATTGTTTTAAAGTTGCATTAATCGGTCTTTTAAAACTGTAGCTGGGTTTCTGACACCCACATTATAAAATGAAATCACATGTATTTTCTTCAAAGAATTACACATTTTCAGTTTTTTACTGTCAGAACTTCAATCCATTTGAAGTTTATTTTGGTGTTTGGTGTAAAGTATGTATCCAATTTTCTCTTTTTCTAAATCACTATTCAGTATTTTCTACATCATTTATTTAAAAATATTTTTTTCTGCAGTGATTTGAATAACATCTTGATCATGTGTTAGGTTTTTGTATATTTCTGGGTCCACTTCTGGACTTTTCACTAGTCTGTCAGTCTGTGAATGTGTATTTCACTTTTTAAATTATTTATAATTTCTAGTATGTTTTAATATCTTATAAGTTTAGTCCTAGAGTTTCCCTACCTAGGTTTACATATTTATTTTAATACTTGAAATTAAAATAAACTAGTCCAGCTCCAAGAGTCATTTCAGCAAATCATACCCTGCTTTGGGCCCCTCTGGATCTGTAGCTAATGTGACATTTTTCAATAAATCATGCCTTATAAGCTCAAATCTGAGTTGATATAAAATGCTACGAAAGGTCTGTTCTACTAAAAGTATCTTATAGATAAGTTCTCTTTATGTTCTTTCTGCTAGTAAATGCCACTAACATGTTTGTAGGAGTCAAGTTGTTTGCAAGGGGATTTGACTGGGGCATCTTTTTTTTCTTCCCCAAAGGTCTCCAAGAAAAAGAAAAGAATATAGTACAGTCCTGGTGTGTGGTGTGTGTGTGTGTGTGTGTGTGTGTGTGTGTGTGTGTGTGTTTAAATGGGACAAGGAAGTATCAATTTCCTATCATTGAATGTTCCTGTAAGGAATGGATGAATTTTTCCAAAGGCCTTCGATCATCTTTTGAGATAATTATCTGATTTTTCTCCTTAGATCTGTTCATATAATTTTATTGTATTAATGAATTCCTACATCTTTGCATTCTTGAAATAAATTCTGTGTGTTCATTATGTGTTATTATTTATCTAAATGTAATATGATGTTTACTCTTATTTAGGATTTTTGCTTTTATATTCATAGTTAAGATTGTGGTGTGTGTGCGCATGCGCACATGCATGTGTATGATATCTTACTCAAGTTTAGGAATTAATGTTTTATACTTGCTTCATGAAAATAATTTGTGCCCAGTTGGTGTGACTCAGTGGTTAAGCATTAATCTATGAACCAGGAGGCCACAGTTCAATTCCCAGTCAGGGTACATTCCCAGGTTGCGGGCTCGATCCCCAATGATGAGCTCTCTCTCATCATTGATGATTTTATCACTATCTCCTTCTTCCTTCCTCTCTAAATTCAATAAAAATATATTTAAAATAATAGTAATTTATGAGTTTTACTTCATTTTCCATCCTGTGGAACAATGTTTAAAGTATCTCTTCTTTAAAAAACTTGGTGATATTTTCCTGTGAAATCCTCTGGATCTTGTGCTTTCTTTGTGGGGTAGAAAAAACCTTCATTTCTTCTATGGAAATTGGTTTACTCAAGATTTCTATCTTAACTGGGGTCAATTTTGGTAAATTGTGTTTTCCTAATTAGCTATTAATTATTCTAGTAGATATGAAATTTTTTCATAAATCCTGTAGTTTCCTTAAGTTGTTTTAATTTCTTGTGTTTCAGTGATCACTTCTTCCTTATTAAATTTGTGAATTTGTGGCTTAAATTCACCTATAGATTTTGGTATACTGTGTTTACATTATTATTACACTTTAAAAATCACAGGAACTCCCTAGCCACATGGCTCTGCTGGTTCATGGATCGATGCTCAACCACTGAGCCATGCTAGATGGGCACAAATTATTTTTATGAAGCAAGTATATAACCCATACCCCAAAAGGTCATGGGTTCAATTCACAGTCAGGGCACATACCTAGCTTGCTGGTTCCATCCCTAGTTGGAGTGTATATGGGAGGCAGCTGATCAATGTTTCTCTCTCACATTGATGTTTCTTCCCTTCCTTCCTCTCGCTCTCTAAAAATCAATAAAAACATATCCTTGGGTGAGGATTAAAATTTTTTTTAAAAAAACACAGGAATTTCAGTTTATATTTTCTCTTTTACTCAAGAATTACTTTGCATAGAGTCATTTTTATAAATAATCAGGAAATTTCTGATTTTGTTAATAATGTTTGGTTTTATTGCATTGTCATTCAAGAATGTGTTTTCTATTATTTCTATGTTATGGGACTTACTAAGGCTATTTTTGTGACTTAATATTTTGTCAATAGTTGTGTATATTCGATTTGTGTTGGAGAAGAATGAATGCTCTTTATTCTGAATTTATAGAGTACAATATACTGTATATTATGATACCTTATTGATACTGTTGTGTTGTATAGGTCTCTTATATCCTAACCTACTTTTTGTCCACTTGGTCTGTTTTGGACTATGATTGTTATGCTAACATCTACTCTTTTTAGCGTATTTTTCTCTTTTTCCCCTTTCCTTCCTTATAATTTTTGCTTTGTGGAAGATTGCTATGTTTCCAGCACATAGACTTTCATAAATATTGTATCATCTTTGTGTATTGTGGCTTTATTATGTCAGAAGGAAATTCAGAAAGCTTTGTTTGATGTGAATATTTTATTGAGTGAGAAATAAACTATTCACAAATAAGGAGACTTCAAACTGGAAACTGGTCTCAAGTTCAGAGGCATGTTATTACAGGATGTTTATAAAGTGAAAGTGAAGAAGTCATTTAAACTTTATAGTGATTGGTTATTACATATGAGGTTTCCAGACTGCAGGGGATTGGTTAAAAGTGGTTTTCATGTATCATTTTAGAGAGGTGACAAGTTTTGTTTATGATTATCAGAGATATTTATAAGAAATCAGTTAGGTTTTGCTTACATACATGAAATAAACCAGATTAAGTTTTGCCCATGTGGCTAAACCAGTTTTGTCAGCATAGGGGATCTTCAAGCCTGGTTTCCACTTTATTTTAAAACTATTATAAACTGTATTTTTTTTACATGCAATGCTTTTTGGTCTGAATTCTAGTCTGTTTGATCTCAGGTAATAACTCCTATTTTCTTATTATTTTCATTTATCTGCCCATCCCTTTGTTGTTAGGCTTTCTGAATTACTTTATTTGAGGTGGTGTCCCTTGCATACAACATAGAGTTGGGTTTTGCTTTTTAAAACCCCATGTTTTATTAAATGGATATCTAAGCCATTGTTATTTTGTCTTAAGGCAATGAGGTGTTAAGAGTTTATGGGAGTCAGGGGATTCTCAATTATGTACAGAAGGAAGAACACTTTATCCTACTACATTGCACTGTTTCTATCCCTGGATAGATGTTATGTGGTTGGTTTTAATTGAGTCACTTTAAGGGCAGAGTGAATTTTTTAAGTTTGTTTTTATTTTCAGGAAATAAGTGCCCAAAAAATACAAAAATAGAATATGTTGCTATGGATATATTAAGGATTTGGAATATGTTGCTATGGATATATTAAGGGCTTGGAATAAGGGTAAAACTCAAAGGATATAAAGTACATAAAATTTGGGAGATTGGGTTCTACTTCCATATCCCCTATTTACCATTAGTAAATCTTTGGGCATTCACTTAAACTTAAACCTTCCTTTCAAAATTTGTGTATCTATCAAAATATCCATCTTGCCCTAACTGGTTTGGCTCAATGAATAGAGCTACGGCCTGTGGACTGAAGGGTCCCAGGTTCAATTCCAGTCAAGGGCACATGCCTGGATTGGCGGCTCGATCCCTAGTAGGGGGTGTGCATGAGGCAGCCAATCAATGATTCTCTCTCATCATTGATGTTTCTAGCTCTCTCTCCTCCCTTCCTCTCTGAAATCAATAAAAATATATTTTTTAAATAAGTTTATTTAAAAAATGTCCATCTTCATATTCCATCTCTCATTCCCCAGCAAAATTCTGGTCATGCTACTTGTCTTATATATTTCTTATAATGTCTTTTCTTTGTCTTTATGTATTTAGATTATGAAAATATTCTTACAAAATAATAAATTTGCATACCATATACTTGCAATATTCTGTTCTGTACCTCTTTTGAGCTCTAGTTCTCTTGAGGTAACCACTTTCAGATTTTTCTGTTTTCAGTTTTTGTATGAGTGCATTCATGTTTGCCTTCATTCCTCTAAGTAATATAAGCATATTACTATTTCTTGGTTTATCAATTTGAGATGGTACCTATTTCTTTTCCACTATGGAAATATAAGAAATAAGTCAAATTGAATATAATCTTTCCTTCCCTTCCCACTACTTAATAGGTATAATATTGTTTTTCATTCTTCCTACTTTTAACTTTAAATAACATGCTTACACTGCTCCTTATTGTTTCATAATTTTTAGGCTCAGCCAAACTTATTTCTTGTACCCTATCATTCCCTCTCACCACTCCTTCCTTACTGCATCCTTAACCTTTCTCAGCTCCACTTGGTTGATACAATTTAAATTCTCTTCTGTTGCCGTAATTACTTGTTTATAGAAAAGTCTTGGGCAAAGATTGATTTTAAAGGATGAGCTCAAATGAACAGTATTTATATTATTGCCTTCTTTTTATATTGGTAATATGCTCCAATTACGTTCCCTTTTCTGATTCTAATATCATCACCTTTGTGCTCCTCAAAAAGCATGTTCCTAGCCTCAAGGTTAAAAATTGTTTTCATTTAAAATTTGACTTTCTAGCCCTAGCTGGTTTGGCTCAGTGGATAGAGCGTCGGCCTGCGGACTGGGGGGTCCCGGGTTCGATTCCGGCCAAGGGCAGATGCCTGGGTTGTGGGCTCAATCTCCAGTGGGGGATGTGCAGGAGACAGCCGATCAATGATTCTCTCTCATCATTGATGTTTCTATCTCTCTCCTCCTATCCCTTCCTCTCTGAAATCAATAAAGAAGTATATATATATTTTTTATGCCGAAACCGGTTTGGCTCAATGGATAGAGCGTCGGTCTGCGGACTGAAAGGTCCCAGGTTCGATTCCGGTCAAGGGCATGTACATTGGCTGCGGGCACATCCCTGGTAGGGGGTGTGCAGGAGGCAGCTGGTCGATGATTCTCTCTCATCGATGTTTCTAGCACTCTATCCCTCTCCCTTCCTCTCTGTAAAAAAATCAATAAAATATATTTTTTTTTTAAAAAAAGAAGAAGTATATATATATTTTTTTTAATTGCCTTTCTAGACTGAGTTTTGTGGCTCTAGGTCAGGGTACGTTTTTCCTTCCCACACCCAGACCGGTGTAGAGCCCTCCCTTCACATGGCCAAATCTTGATCTGTTTTGGCCTGATAAATTCTGCATGACAACTCCCTGAGACTCTGCCCCGCCACAAAGGTATGTCAGTACCCAGCAGTGGCAGCTAGACGTGGTATATTCTGGGACATTTGCTGAGTAGCCTCAGACCCACCACTGGCACCAAGTTTGAACCTGTGTTGATCTGGTGAACCACTCACCCCTACCTGGTGACTCACTAAGAACCTACCTCGTGCAACTTGAGTACCACCAGAGACTTCCTCCGTGACTGAGCCTAACAGGCAGCGGCAGGCAGAAGAAGGTGGAGGCGGATCTCGGAGTGCTTTGAAACTTTTGCTGTCTTGCGCCCAAACTTGGTGCTGGTAAAAGCCAGCCTTGATGTGCAGCTTGGATATTAACCGCTTATCAGATGTATCAGTGGCAAATATGTTCTCCCATTCAGTGGGTTCTCCTTTCGTTTTGCTGCTGGTTCCCTTCACTCTGCAAAAGCTTTTTAGTTTGATGTAGTCCCATTTCTAAATTCCTTTTTTGTTTCCCTTGCCAGAGGAGATATATCAGAAAAATATATATATTGCTAAGAGAAATGTCTGAATTTTTACTGCCTATGTTGTCTTCTAGGATTTTTATGGTTTCGAGTCAAACCTTTAAGTCTCTAATTCATTTTGAGTTTATTCTTGTGTACAATGTAAGAAGGTGGTCTAGGTTGCATTTTTTGCATCTATCTGTCCAGTTTTCCCAACACCATTTATTGAAGAGACTGTCTTTACTTCATTGTATGTGTGTGTGGTTTTTTTGTTTGTTTGTTTGTTTTATTTTTTAGTCGTGTCATTGATTTTTTAAAATTCTTTATTGTAAGTATTACATATAGTATTACATATGTCTGCTTTTCCCCCATTGACCTCTCCCCGGCTCCCCCACCCTCCAGTACGTTCCCTCACCCCCCCTAGTGTCTGTGTCCATTGGTTATGCTTATACGCATGCATACAAGTTCTTTGGTTGATCTCTTACCCCCCTCCCTCCCCTGCCTTTCTCTGAAGTTTGACAGTCTGTTTGATGCTTCTCTGTCTCTCTATCTATTTTTGTTCATCAGTTTATGTTGTTCATTGTATTCCACAAATGAGTTAGATCATGTGATATTTATCTTTCTCTGACTGGCTTATTTCACTTAGCATAATGCTCTCCAGGTTCATCCGTGCTGATGCGAATGGTAAGAGTTCTTTCTCTTTTACAGCAGCGTAGTATTCCATTGTGCAGATGTAGCACAGTTTTTTAATCCACTCATCTGCTGATGGGCATTTAGGCTGTTTCCAAATCTTGGCTATGGTAAATTGTGCTGCTATGAACATAGGGGTGAATATGTCTTTTCTAATTGGTGTTTTTGGTTTCTTGGGGTATATTCCTAGAAGTGGGATTACTGGATCAAATGGGAGTTCCATTTTTAAATTTTTGAGGAAACTCCATACTGTTTTCCATAGTGGCTGCACCAGTCTGCATTCCCACCAGCAGTGCACTAAGGTTTCTTTTTCTTCACATCCTTGCCAGCACATGTTGTTTGTTGATTTGTTGATGATAGCCATTCTGACAGGTGTGAGATGGTACCACATTGTCGTTTTGATTTGCATCTCTCAGATGATTAGTGACTTTGAGCATGTTTTCTTATGTCTCTTGCCTTCTGTATGTCTACTTTTGAAAAGTGTCTGTTAAGGTCTTTTGCCCATTTTTTAATTGGATTGTTTATCTTATTTTTGTTAAGATGTATGAGTTCCATATAAATTTTGAAGATTAGGCCCTTATTGGATATAACATTGGCAAATATGTTCTCCCATGCAGTGGGCATTCTTGTTGTTTTGTTGATGGTTTCTTTTGTTGTGCAGAAGCTTTTTATTTGGATGTAGTCCCATTTGTTTACTTTCTCTAGTTTTCATTGCCCTAAGAGCTGTATCAGTAAAGATATTGCTACAACATATGTCCGATATTTTGCTGCCTATGGATTCTTCTAAGATATTTATGATTTCCCGTCTTACGTTTAAGTCCTTTTTCCATTTTGAGTTTATTTTTGCGTATGGTATAGTTGGTGGTCTAGTTTCATTTTTTTGCATGTATCTGTCCAGTTTTCCCAGCACCATTTATTGAAGAGACTGTCTTAACTCCATTGTATGTTCTTATCTTCTTAGTCAAATATTAATTGAGCATAATGGCTTGGATTGATTTCTGGGTTCTCTGTTCTGTTCCATTGGTCTATATGTCTCTTCTTGTGCCAGTACCAGGCAGTTTTGAGAACCGTGGCTTTGTAATATAGCTTGATATCTGGTATTGTGATCCCTCCAACTTTGTTCTTCTTTCTCAAGATTGCTGTGGCTATTTGGGGTCTTTTTCTATTCCATATAATTTTTGGAGAGTTTGTTCTAGGTCTGTGAAATATGCCGTTGGTATTTTAGTGAGGTTTGCATTGAATCTATAAATTGCTTTGGGCCGTATGGACATTTTAATGATGTTGATTCTACCAATCCATGAACACGGTATATTCTTCCATTTGTTTATGTCTTCCTCTATCTCTTTTTTCAATATCCTGTAGTTTTCCAAGTACAGGTCTTTTACCTCCTTAGTTAAGTTTATTTCTAGGTATCTTAATTTTTTTGGTGTGATGGTAAATGGGGTTGTTTTTTTAATCTCTCTTTCTGCAAGTTCACTATTGGTGTATAAAAGTGCCATAGATTTCTTGGCATTATTTTTTTATCCTGCTACATTGCCAAATTCATTTATTAAGTCTAATAATATCCTATGTCTTTTGATTGGAGCATTTGGAACAGGTTGTGTCAAGTTACTAAAAGCAAAAGATACTATCATATTAAGACAGCCACTATTTCAGATTTCATGATATTATTCCTCCATGTGGCAACATGAAAGAAAAATAAAATGCATAAGGGAATCCTATAGAGAACAGGAAGGAAACTAAAGATCTTAGATAAAAGATAAAATGAAAATTAAAAAGAATAAGAATATAAATGAAGGAATACTACTGATTTTAGATTAATTGTGGATCAAGAAGAGCATTTTATATTGAAAGGTCACATTTAATTTCAGAATTTTGAGACATGTTTAACTCCAATATGATAGCTCTGAAAAATCTGAAGGAAACAGTAGGAAGTGATTTTAATACATTGTATTTAATAATTCTACACATAAGTTTGATTACTCTGGAAAAATCATAATTATCTATTAAATATTATGGCCCTCAATTAAGAGCAATTTATCTTTACCTAAGTTTTTTTCCAGTTCTTCTTACATTAATCTGCATCTCTATTTAGCAATAAAGTAAGATCAGAGAACCACTTGGGAAAAATAATAACCTTTTCTAGTATATATTAGTGAAATTGCTTTAAGTTCAAATTACATACCTAAATACAGAATAACAGATATCATAACAGGCCTATCTGAAGTCCAAATTCAGTCCACATCTTAATATTCTTATTAAATTTTGGTATTAAAACACCCCTCTCCTTTTCCCCCACAAAAGTCATTGTTCATTTGGTGGTCTCCTACTACAGTAGGTGAAATAAGTGCACACAAAAAATCTATTAGATTAAAAACCAACCTCTTGACTCTTCTGATTCATGGAGAATATTAACAAGAAAATTCACAAGAAAACAATACCATTCATCTTGATCTCAAATGCCTCAGGACCCACCATTGCCTGCCAAAGGTCATCCTAAAGAACATGTATCACAGTGCCACTGATAGCTGTGTGTAGCCTGTTAAATGGAAGTGGTTACCTATTTCAGTTGAGCCACAAATTGAATTCCCTGCAGTAATCTGAGATGAATTTGTTTAATGCTCCCTTGTATTTCCCTCACCAATTTGCCATTTAGGACCTGGTGAAGAGGAATAGTTTGTGTAGCTGACTGCCTGGACAGATTTAAAACGAGGCAATGTATGTGATTATTCCTCTCCCAATTGTGATATTATCTGTGCTGCTTGGAACCATGAATCCTTTTGCCCAATGAAAAATGTGTTAACCAGTGTTAGCACCATCCAGTGGACTGATCATCTCAATTTGGGAAGAGGCAGAAACACATTTCACCCTGCAATGGAACACTGACTGCTTTGCATGTAACAAGTTTGAATGTTACAAACTTAACATGCATGATAAATTTTAGCTGTAACAATTATGGGTTTATGTTCCTATAAAATTGAAGGTCATTTAAGTCAACTGTAATTGAAATATTTTTTCATTTTTTAAAAACATCAAAAAGAAATCATCTAAATGCAAGACATAAAATGCATTTTTAATTTAAAACATTTTTAATTCCTGAAACATTTCATTTATCCAAAAATTCATTGTCTTGGATACTTCAGTAGTTTCCCTGATACTTAAATAAAAATAAAGATTGGGTGATTTGTGGTAACACAAAAATATTAGACTCTTGCTAAACATTAGAAAGTCATCTATCAATTCTATTATACTAATTTTTCTTGCCCATCCTAAGAATAAATGATTTACTAGCATATCCTTATTCCAACTTCTTCTTACAATAGGATTTCTAGGATATCTAGTTTTATTTCCACACATAGCAAGAACTCTCTCATGAGAATGAGACTTAAGCACGTCAAAAAGTATCTTCCATGAAGTTTTTTTGACAAACACTGTAATCGAAATTCTGTTACAATAATAAGGATAACAGACATCTTCTAGTTGACAACCCTGATATATTAATGGGGAAGTGAATTGTGATTTGGAATACATTGAGTTAAATTAGCTCTAGATTTGACTTCTGGTTGCTATGTCACTGCACATTATTTTCAAAAATTATAAATTGCTAAGAACAACTAAAATTTTAAAAGGATTAATATCATGAAGAGTCAGGAAAAAAGAGAACATGCTTAATGGCACATTAATTAATGCTGAATTCTAATTGAATTCTATGAGTGTTGACAAATGCATCAGGGGGTTGGTTTTAATCTTTGCAACCACAGTGAATAAAATGAATTAATGATAGGGCACAGAGAATGCTGTCAAATGTGTTACTCCATCTTATAGGAAAGCAACTGCTCAGGAAAAAAAAATTATCTGCTGGCAAAGTGAAACTCATAACTGACAGCAAAAAGGTAGAAATCAAAGGCCATGTCATAAGCTTTATGGAAGCTTTTACCCAGAACTCTAAATTAGAAAATCTTCCTTTCCACACTTTGACCTCAAGGAACCTATTGAGTCCCTATTTTTGTATCTGAACTTCACTACTGGAAGGGTACTGAAAAATAAAGATGAAAATTTGGACAGTTAGTTCTTTCTTCAGGGGAGAATACAGATGTGTGTGCATAGGCAAACAGAAAACCTCATGGAGGCATACCTTTACCTGCAGACAGCTTTATTTGTGGGCCACTGTGAAAGGTTCTCGCTATCAGGACCCATTCTAAGGGCAGGTCCCCTTCCAAGGAGCACACTCATCTCATTGACCCCAAAAGGCTTGACTCGTTTATCTACTCCCATCAACTCTTCAAACTTGATTTAAGAAACTGGCAAGCCATCTCTCCTTTCTGTGCTCAGATTCCTGGACTGTAATTTATCAGCCTGATCTCTTTTCTCCCCTTTCTCTTTGTTTCTCCTGAAAAATTTCCCTGCCCCTGACCTAACCAAAGCTCATCCGCTCAGTTCTCATTGTCCTGGAACCTGTACCGCTGGCCAGGTGCCTCTACCTCACTATATGTGATTGTAGATTTTGGACGGGGACTTCCTGTCCTCCTCTGAGTCTCTAACTCTCTTGAACAAATTCTTTAGGCTTAGTTTGGAATTAACCCTAATTACACAGTGGTATATCTGGGAATGAGAAGCAACCAGTTTGAAAACAAATGTTTGTGGGAAAGATGTGCAAATTCACTTAGAAATGTTAGGAAATGTCAGGTTATTCTAAGCCAAAATGCAAAATATCTCATCTTGTTATCACTTTTAACCATTTACTAAAACTTAGTGAAATTATTGGCATGAAATTATTGGATTTTCTAGGCGGCATTTCTCTCCTTCCATAAATAATCTAGACCATTAAATCTTTCAATAAATGATTCTGAGTCACTCACACAGGTTTAGCTCTGGATAAGTATAGGCTTTTCTTATACTACATGAATTGCATGGAGATGCAGGTAAATTGGCAGTTTAGATATTCCCTGAATGGTTCCCTCATGAATTAGGACAATGATATGCATTTGAAGTTTGAAAAAAAAGAAAAAAAAAAGGAGCAAACCTCACATTTAGCCATTGTCTTTCACCAGTTTGAATTTATGGATTCATATGCTTGGCATTTTGTAAAAATGAAAACAAAGTATAAGTAAAAGGCTTAACAGAGAAGAAAATGTACATTCAATCTTAAAGAAATATTTGTTCCTAGTAAAATAGCTTATTTTCTTTAACAAATGTATGTAGTTTAAGGAACTTTCTCAATTTAAACTCACCACATAAAATCTAGAGAATATCATGGAAACTGATTATTCCTGGAATGTATCCCAGGACATTACTTACTAAAGATTTCCTAGGAAAATTCATTTTGATTTGAGCCTACACTCTGGATCAGATACTTCTAAAGGTTATGAATTTATGCATTATTTACCAGAGTAGGAAGTTGTTCATAAATAAAATGTCCCATCCTTAACACATAAACCTGAACTAAAACTAAACTGGCAGGGTATTCATGACAATTCATGCAAAGTCAGAATTATGCAAGAAAGGTGCACCCTTGCATTCTAAAATGGAAAACACTGTCCCAACCCAAGACCTCGCTCGCTTATTAAATCGGCCTTCAGTAATAAAAAGCTTTCCTTCAAGAAACTCAGTATGTTTATGCTTATTAAGCACCTGTACCTCATGGCCCAGAGGGAAAGTTTACCTTCCTGGTCTCCCTCTTCCCTTCCTTTCAAAACTATTCATTTCATTTCTTTCCTCATTTTCCTGGGGATGTGCCCATTGCTTCCTCCTTTGCATTTTTCTCAGACCATATGGAGCGTTTCATCACTGAAGGACCTGCTTATATTTTCCCTCTACCGTGCAGCTCTGGCAGGTCCCCTGGGCTCCCCCTGTCACCTATATGTATTGGTCCTTCTGGTCTACATCACTTTACCATTAATGCCTACGTACCATTAGTTGGTTTTTCCAGCAGTTTTTCTCTCCATTCAGAGGCAAACTTCCTAAAGAGGACAAGGACCCTGATTTCTTAAATTCTCCCCACCCTCTGTTATAGTGCCTTGCACATTATGAATTCTGATTAGATATTAGTTTTATGATTGACTGAAAGAAAAAAATAAAGATTCCCTGAACAGTTCACACAAACATTCATTTTCCTTGTTTGCTTTGTTGTTGAATGTATTGGGATAGCATTGGTTAATTAAATTATGTAGGTTTCAGTTGTATAATTCTATAATACATCATTCATATGTTGTATTCTGTGTTCATCATCTCCAGTCCAATTTTCTTCTACTCTCAACATTTACCCTACACCCTCTTCTACCTCCCCGACCCCCTTTCTCTGCTAATCACCATGCTATTGTCTTTCTGAGTTTCTTTCTCTCTCTTATTTTTTTTCTTAATGCCTTCACCTGTTTCACTCAGCAACATTCATATTCTTTGAATGCAGCCTGGACTCTGTTTAGACTGAAGTGTTAGGTATTTGTTCAACCCATACAGGTACAATGCTACTCAAAGAATGGCCTACAGACCCTGCTGGAACGTGAGCTGTTTGCTAGTGGTCCCTGCCCAGGGAAGTAGTTGCACAAGGATGTAAACACAGCAGTCTATTCATTAAGCACATTGTAGAGTTCAGCTGACATTTTTTTTCTTAAGCAAGGCTTTCTGGATGAAGAAGGCATCAACACACAAACATAAGATAGAAATTCTGTTGTAATAACGAGGATAACAGACACCTTCTAGTTGACCATTCTGATATATTAGTGGGAAAATGAATTGTGATTCATTTGATTTACATTTCAACACAAACTTCTTATCTCATGTTGGGCCCATAACAAATAGTTCAGATCAGCTGCTTAAACAGCATTGGTTTACCTGATGAGTACATTAGAGTAAAAACATATCACATATGTTTTGTTTAACACTAATGAATCTCTTGGATTTTTTAAATTTATTCAGATGAAATACTAGGAAATAATAACTGAGGATATGTATTTTTATCTCCATTTTACAATTTGGAAAATTGATACACATGGGTATACAAATACATACTGAATTTCTCCATTTATGCATTTTACATCATAGTTCAGAACTATTGAGAAGTTTATTTTACAAGACAATTGTGGATCAAATGCTAGGATGCAAGAACCTTTTAATTTGCTTATGTGGTTTCTATTTGTTTTTAATATTTAAAAATATACTTGTTTAAGACATGTAAATAAATTACTGAAATGGTTTTTCCTTTATAACTGAAAAATTTAGACTTTGGTAGATATCATCTTTGCTAGTTTCCTCTTATATATGTATTGGAACATATGCCATACATTCAGAGTTACAGTCTCCTCAAAGATTGTGCATAAATATCTACAGCTTGCATCAAAATGTGTATTATTTGAAAAATTAGTATTAATGGACATCCTTGGTGACAGTTCAGGAAAACAACATAAGTAGAATATTGTCAGGTAAGGCGGTACAGTAATAATTAATACTCTACTAAGGATATTTACTTTCAGAATTATGTGATACCAGATTAAATGTTATCAGTAGGATAGCAAGGAGATAACAAAGAATAAAGTGCCTACTTTTTCATTGGTAATTATATAAAATCAAATTTATTGAGGTCTCAGGTGGGGAATTATAGGCAAGTGGCACTTTGGACTAAGTTAAAGGATCAGACTGATTAGAATTTTAAAAATATACTTACTGGTCCATTTTCTATACCGCCAGCAATCCATGTCCAATAAATTTTAATGTTTCTTTACTATTAAACAAAAACATAAAAGAAATAGGAGATTATTTAAAATTCCTATTAAGGACTTTGATGCCCAGAGACAGACTCTATGCTCAAATGCCAGGCCCTGACTAGTGCACCAGGTAAGTTCACACATTTGAGAAGTTCTGCACTGGTGTGGGTTCCAGCATCACTCTAGAACATGTCACTCAGGAAATCATGGCATGTGTGAAAGTAGCTGCTGCCTGATGTGCTTACGCATAAACAGGGATAGAGTGCGTCACCCCTGGAGTAAGAGTGTGAATCATCTGTGGGTGTCTTGGAAATGACACAGCATGTCATATGAGATTCTAATTTTGAGATCTGGAATTTGACTGCTGCACATGTTGGTATCTTTTTTTTTTTTTTAATCCTCACCAGAAGATGTATTTTTTCCATTGATTTTTAGGGAGAGTGGAAGGGAGGGGAAGAGACAGAGCGAGAGAGAAACACATATATGTGAGAGAGAGACATCAATTGTTTGCCTCCTGCACACGAGCCTGCAACTGGGGGCATGCCCTTGACCAGAATTGAACCCAGGACCCTTCAGTCCACAGGCCGATGCTCTATCCACTGAGCCAAACCCACTAGGGCCATGTTGGTATTTTTTAGCATTCACAGTACAGTCTACCAGAGTCAAGATTGATTTTAGTCACAGTTCCCAACCCTGAGAGTCACACTGCGGCCTACAGGATTTAAACCCAGTCTTGCACTGGTCCTAGGTCCCTTTTTTTTCTGCTTATGGAAAGGGCAGAGGAAAACCTGAGACTGTTGAAGTATTGCCAGGAGGGTAGCAGCAAATTTGGGAACTCAATAACTCTTAAACATAATGTTATAGCATACTGGTCTAGCCAGATCAATTGTGGAGTATATCACAACATAAATTATGCCTAATATACTTCAATGTCTGGTCTGTGCCCCAACTCCCCATCCCACCTCCAAGCCAAATATTTATCTCTATATCTCAGCTACCTGGCAGCCACAGTGTCCCTCTATTGCTCCTGGGATCTCCGAAGTACCTAGCACATCCCCAAAACCAGCAGCCTCAGGCATTGCTCAGCGACCACCCCTCTACCTGCCTAAGGACCTGCTCTCAATGCTCCCACCTCCCAGGTGCTGAATGATGTGCTACCTTATTGCCCTCCTCCTGCCCCTCGAACTATCGTGCATTTGATTCAGAACTGGGAGACCACCTGCTCCCAAGTTGGTGTTAAGCTTGGTCCTCAGAGTTCCAGAGCAGCAGGCAGACCCCCTTTTGTTTATGCTTGCTGCCATCTCTGTGGGAATCAGACCTCGTGTCTGGGACCAGGACCCCCCACTGGTTCTCTCCAGGGACCTGGCTTCCCGTCTCTTACCTGGCATCTACACGCTAATAACAGATTTTACCCAGAGGCCCTCTTAACCCATGCTTATCAACTGAAACCAAATTGGGCCTAGGTGATACCCAACTGCCCAACGTAGCAGTGGTGCCACTGAGTGCACACCGAGCTGTAAAAATCCACAGAGCCATGTAGACCAGCCAGCTTTTGGTGTGACTGGGGGATTAGGCAAGTGTGGAATGAGTGAGGAAAGAGAAGTGATAAAATATGGGGTTAATTAACTGGGGGCAAACCATTAAGGCCATGCTGTGTTTGAATATTATTTGGTAGATAAATGGGAATCATTAAAGTTTCTAATACAGGTAAGTAACATGGTTAGTTCTGTTTTTCAAAAGATGTTCTTGGCAGCAGTGTGAGATCAGTTAACCTGGAGACATGCAATGAGATGAAATCAAAGACTAAAGCAAGTAAGAAATGATGAAAGCTTGATATAAGTCACACACTTGTATTAGTAAGAGTGCTATTGTTTATTGTTTACTACTTGATAGGTACCAAACTGAAACCTAGGAACAAAAAGAATGAAGTGGTTGAAAGTATGAACTCTTCAGTTAGACTATTTGTGCTTGAATCCTGGCTAAAAATTTGTTATCTGTGTGACCTTTAATGAATTATCTTACCTCTGCTTTTCAGTTTTCTTATCTACAAAATGAGAGTAATCATAGGATCTATTTCATAAGATGTGATAATTAAATTAGTTGATATATAAAGTATTTGGAATAGTGCCTGGCACATAGCCTTATTATTTTTATTATCATTATTTCCCAGGATCATAAAGCTGGAATAATCCAATAAACAATACAGCTGGAATTTAAATTTGGTTGTCTGACTTCGAGTCCCCACTCTTAAATATTCTGCTACACAGAAGGGCATATCAGAGTGAAAAAGGTAATATAAACAAAATATAAAAGATTAGGGAGAGGTGAGTGTCCAGAATGACTCAAGTTTTCTTATTTGGGCAGCTTCCAGGAGAGAAGGGAAAATAGAGAAGCAAGGGAAGAAAAACTTCTTGAAGGAGGAATTGATTAACACTGTCATGTACAGTAGCATATGGAAAGCTCAATTAATGCTATCAAGTGACTGGATTTCCAAAAGGGATAGCTGGAAAGAGAAGAAGGTATTTTTGATCAAAGAATTATACTCATCTAACTCAGAAGTTTAAGCTTCTTGGCAGAGCATTGCTTTGGTTAGGGAAGAAAGGAATTCTTACCTAGTAGGAAGAATAAAATGTGATAATGGGAAGAGATCATTAACTGCTATCCTCTTTGCTTTTGAGGGAAATAACTATCTTCAACTCTGTGAATTCCAATTTTGCGATTCTCATTTTTATATAGAATTCCAACAGTTTAGTATGCTTGTGATATGCCCAGATGAATAAGTGGACCTAAAAAAAATATATTGACCAACACAGACCTGATGGATTTGCTCCTAAGGTTTTTAAAAAGGAACTTCAGTATCAATAATATACTGATGCAAAACTAGAGTTTGATTTTCTCTTTCTTTTGAAATTACAAATTTTTCTTGGATTTTTGGCCAACTCTTAATAAGAGGTTGTAAACCGATTCTGCCTTTTGAGTAAACAGATTGTCTTAACAGAATTATTTTCTGTGTTTTTGTTGAAATTATCATATCCTTGATTATTGAAGAGAAGCAAGTCTTTTCATTTTTTTTAAATAAAGATTTTTTTACAATCATGTCACCTCTTATATACATTTTTTAAATCTTTTTATGCCACTTGGATTAAATGAGTAGCTAAATATTATTTCTCAGTGATTCACGATCCTATTTAAACAAGTGTTCAAACTTGACAACTTTTGATATTTTTTTTCACAAATAAACTGCTAAATGACATTTTCTTTCTTTTTTTTAAATCCACTTTATTGAGCTATGATTGACATACAAAAAGCTGTACATATTTATGTATACAACTTGATGAAGTTTGGAGATAAGTGCCGCCCCCCCCCCCCAGAGACCCCTCAGCGTTCGCGGGTCCGGGGGCGTCACCACCGCCGCCACCGCTCCAACCCGCGAACGCTGAGGGGGTCTCCCCTCAGCGGCGACGGATCCAGCCATTGAGAGGCCACCCCGAGTCCCACCCCCCAGCCTCCCGCTGCCCAATTGTGGGCATAGCGGAGTGATGGTTATTTGCATATTACTCTATTATTAGATAGGATAGGCACTATGTTGTATAGTATATCTCTAGAATTTATTCATTTTGCATAACTGAAACTTAGTACACTTTGAGTAACACTTCCCATTTTCCCTCCTCCCAGCAGCTGGCAACTACCATTCTACTCTCTGTTTCTATGAATTTGAGTATTTTAGATTTCTCATATAGATGTTATCATGCAGTATTTGTCCTTCTGAGTCTGGCTTATTTCACTTAGCATAATGTCCTCTAGTTCATCTGTATTGTTGCAGGGTTTCCTTTTTAAAGGCTGAATAATATTCCATCGTATGTATATAGTACATTTTCTTTGTTCATTCATCCACTGACAGACAATTAGGTTGCTTCCATGTCTTGGCTGTTGTGAATAATACTGCAGTGAGCATGATAGTGCAGATATCCCTTTGAGATCCTGATTTAAGTTCCTTTGAATATATACCCATGAGTAGAATGCTGGATCATATGGTAGTTCTAATTTTCTGAGGACCCTCCATACTGTTTCCATAGTGATTGCACCCAATCCCATCAACCAAATTATCTTGCCAATTGCCTAATTTTTGTAGTGAACTCTCATCAGACCTTTAACCACAGCCATTTTGTCTTTTGTCATCCAAAGATAAGTGTTTTTAATTCCCTGATAATTCCCTGCAAGCACTTACAAATAGCTGTAGAACAGAATGCTTTGTCTTAAACAAGAAGAGACTGTCTATGAGACCGAAGGAAAGGACTATGGCAGGTACTCTGAGGCATAAGCTTCTCATGACATTACGAAAATAACCTTGAGTCCATACCGCTGAACTGAGTCAGAATTTCTATAACTCCAGTGGAGATGCTGGATTTTCATGTTTCAGATGATGTGCTTAGAATCAGATATGGCCAGAGAATCTTAAGGAAGTAAGGTTGACGTTAGAGTCAAGGCTTACAAAGCTGTCTTGAGAAAACTGGCTGGTATCTGGTTTACAGGGTTCTCGGCCTGGCAAGTTAGAAAGGAAGATCACTTCCTGGCAGGCACAGGAATTTTAGGGTATTTGAGTGACCTTAAGAAGAGAGGAATTCACCTAAATCTATAAGTACTGCAGGTGAAATTTGATGCTGAGTTCTGGGCTTGGCTTTCTAGCCTGTAGACGTAGAGGCTTTGAAAAGTCCAATCTGAGATTCCTCATGAAAACTTCCAGTAAAGTAAAATTTCTATATTGTCAGTTACCATTTTTGCTGTACCTACACAATTAAACCAAATCTAATGAAACCAGACTTATTTTTGTGATTGAGAATAATCTTACTTTGATTATCTTTGATCGAAAGAACACACACTGTGGAGAGGATTTTTATGTTTCAGTAGAAAAACTATAGCTCACTCTTTGGGTTATCAGATTCTAGTCCTGTTCATTGTCTCTGAGCTATGACACCTCTGTAAACTGCATGGTTTTGTTACCTACCTGTAAATTGCACTCAATCCTGTCATCTTGCACAAATTGTCAACCCTTACCAAATTTAAAATGTTTGCAAATCCTTCAAAATCTGACTACAACTCTGCTAACCTTTCCAATTTTTCTCCCATCCTCCTGACTTGGCATCACTGAAAATTAAAATCTGACTGCCCAGAACCTTGTCGGGACTCTAGGTGGCTTCATGACTTGCCTTTCCCCCAAGGTTCTGAACAAGTTCTGTAAGCTGAAGCTGGATGACTTGAAGTTTATACCAGAGCAGATCATGTATGGGCAAGCCTTGTGCCTGGAGCTGCTGCTGTGTGGGCCACTCAGACAGTTCGTTGGAACGATCACATCCTTCATTCTCTGCTGCAGGAAATAACCACAACTATGGGACAGTCTTACCAAAACCTCTCATTCTATGTCATCACCAAAAACATTCAGACTAAAAATCGGGAAATCCATCAAATTGCCACTGCCATCCTCGCTCCACCATCTGAATACCCTACAAACCCAAAATCTAGGGATCTTCTCGACTGACCACAAGGAAATAAAGTCACAAGGAAAACAAAACCAGCCATCTTAGGATCCTCTCTCTGCAATTGTTGATCTCAGAATCGGAGTTTAAAGTCTGCTCCAACCACTAATCTTTTTTTTTTTTCTTTTCTGTAGACATCCCCCTTATTAAATGCCCAATTGCTTGCACCATCCAACAAATATTCGCTACTGGCAAGACTCGGCATATGGTTCAACAAGTCCTTCAACAGCAGAAAAGTACTCAAACAAATTACACGGACTAGCCTTCCAAAGTTGTTCAATGGGAAATTTGGCTCCCCTTGAACAAGAGAAGGGACTGACTAAGGTGATCTTAACATTCCCCTCAGCTCGATGCCAGAGGGAACAGCAAGGGAATGTACACCCTCCAGAGAAGGGTGTTTGCTTCAGGTCAGTTAAACTTATGATTCTTTTTCACTCTCCAGTCAAAGTTTAGAATGTGTAGAATGTGTCATGAACAATATTCAAACAATTTTCCATGAGGAAATACTTCTGAAACTTCCATTATAATAACATTCATTGCATGTTTTTCATGTTTTATACTGTTTTCAATGCTTAATTTTCTATCCTAACTTAACCCTTCTTAAATTTTTTACCTTCTCTAGTCTATCTTTTGAATGCAAGATTATTTTTTTACTTTTTTTCTAGTTACATTAATTGAACCTTAAAATGTCAAGAGCACTTTTTTAAAATGTTATCTAGTATAAATGTAAATTTAGTCTCCCCACAGGTTTTCAAAGAAAAGACCACATGATCAATGCTTTATGAAAGAATTTCAGCATAATCAGACTATAAATGCTTTTCTAATAAGACAATGATTCATTCCAGTGAGAATGGAAGTCATCACAGAATATAACAATTGCAGAGAGAGGATCCTGAGAGGGCTGGTTTTGTTTTTCTTGCGGCTTTATTTCTTAAAGTACACAAACTATTTAAGCAATTATTCATTGCTTCTTTGCAGCCATTTCCTTTTTCAGGAACAATTGACTTGTCTGATAATTTCATTAGTCAATGCATTTTAATCACTTTTCATGGCTTATATACTGAAAAGTAAAACTACATGTTTTCAATTTGAAATAATAAAAGTGCTTTGAAAAATATGTAAAGGAAAAAGCAAAACCAAATAACTTTTCATTGATTAGTACATTGCTTTTTCCTAAATGTGTTTGATCTCAATCTCTCTTTATTTCTTCTGACATTTTCTTGTAACACCTACTTACACCCTGCAGTGATAGTATTCTAAAGATCATACTTCTGGGAACAGTATATTAGATAGATTCAGTCAAAAGATGGAGTGGCTTCAGGCACCTTTTTTCATTAAAATTATTTTGAAAATATACAATTTAAATTCAATATTATATGCCACATGATGTCATTACAGCAAAGGGAGTAAAGAGAGAGTAAAACATATTGCATTTGTTCTTTTTTTATGTAAGATTCCTTTTTTATCTTTTTTTTAATTGCATTTGTTCTTTATCTTACCAATTGTTAGACATGCCATTCATCACCAGACTCCCATGATAAAAACTCTGGGAAATTCTGCTCTCTTCAAAAGAGACCACAGGAAATTACAGCCAATAGCATTTCCACTTGCACCTACATGGACAAATGACTTTAACCTTTTGCACTCGGATGTCGAGTGTGACAGTTATTGAATGTATAAATAATTTGAAATATAAAAAATCCAAATAAATAAGTTTGTATGAAAAGAAACTCCAGTTTTTTATTCTACTGCCGCGCTTTGTAAAATCTGGGGTATTTAAAAAATTAAATCCCGAGTTGAATAAAGGAATCGAGAAAAAAGCAAGCGAGTGCAAAGGGTTAAAAATCAGCCCATGAATTTGGTGGTTCCCCACCTCTTTGAAAAAGAACTAATCCCAGACATTCTCTCCTTTTTGAGAGTTCACCTTAGGCCACTTCCCTTTTAAGAAAGAGCTACATTTAGCACCTGTGTTCACTAACTAAACAAAATCCAAGGAGGATTTTCCACTTTTACAGAAAATGGTGGGAAGCAAAAATAGCCTTCAGCATTTGTTTTGCAGCAGCCTCTACAGAGGCTGCACACACCCTACAGTGAGAGACCCCACTCCTTCTCTGGGAACCACAGCATCAGGCCCCATCTCAGCAGCAGGCCCCACAGCTGTGCAATGTGTCTGTGGGCACCTGTACCTTATCTCAATTTATTTTGTGTAACCATTAGTAAGAGGTGTTCTAAGGTGTCAGAAAAGTCTAAGAGAGCTCGTAAGGTTGTCATGCTTAGATTAAAATTGGACGTAATTTAGCATTCCAATCATGGTGAACAAAACAAAGACATTGTGTGCGCATTGAACTTGCCTGGGTCCACCATTTGTACTATTTATACGCAGAGAGAAAGCATCTTGAAAGCTGCTGAAGTTACTCTTGGTTCTGCTAATAGCAACGTGGCATCCAGCAGTGGATAAAACGGAAAGTCTATTGCTTGAGTGGATTGATGGTGTACAAAACGTAGTGTTCCATTATCTTATACTTAAGGAGAAATCAATCTTTTTAATAAGTGAAACTACACTGTACATATATTATTTCTATTTAATACAGGCTGTGTATTTATCATATTATTCCTGCTTTTATTATATGTTAGTGTTATTTTAGGTTTTATGTGTTATTTGGTCTGATTTAGTAGGTTATTTTGGGGGTCTGGGAATGCTCAAAATTTTTTCCATATTAATTAATAATTGCTTCTTTGCTTTTCCGGATAGCAGGAAAACTTGTATTGCAATTGATCAATTACAGATCATTTTAAATACAAATTCAACAACCTTCATTGGATAATGGGCCAAGTAATTGTGACTTAGAGGAGACTAATAGAGATCCAAATATCTAACCAAGCTAAGTAAGGCCTTGGTTCAGATCTCATGTTTTGAATAACCCTCTTTTCCTGTGC
The DNA here is from genome assembly GCF_027574615.1 of Eptesicus fuscus. Classification (NCBI taxonomy): domain Eukaryota; kingdom Metazoa; phylum Chordata; class Mammalia; order Chiroptera; family Vespertilionidae; genus Eptesicus; species Eptesicus fuscus. The sequence goes on from NC_072478.1 coordinate 72,285,000, forward strand.
TCCTACCAGCTACTACTTCCTTTACAGCCAGACATCTGGTTCAGTTTGCCTCAGACTAATAGCTCATGTTTAGGGACATAATATTCTGAAATCTAATTCTATAAATAACCAAGTCTAGAAATTACATGACCTCCAAAATTCGGCTATCCTTAACTACTCAGGCACTCTACTGGGAAGAATTACAGACTCGGTGTTTATACAATCAGAGCAGCGTTCCTAGGGTGAGGATCTTAACAAATAGAAAAGACTGAAAGGTATCACTAACTCTGACAGAAGTTACTAATGATATCACCTCTTCCTTATGTGGACTATAGATCATTCTCAACTCATTGGCATGAGTAGCTCTAGAGTCCTTTTGGCTAGTCATGGTGACATCTATGCCATTGCTAATATTTCTGTGAGGTTTGATCTATTAGGAGCATCTACTGACATACCAAAGGAAGACACTCCTGGAATTGATATGATAAAGATTGGAGAGATCTAGATTTATCACTTTTCCATATGGTTGTCAATTATAAATCTGAAATTTGGGGAAAAGACCATTCTTTCGTCATTGCATTGGAATGAGACTACATGTAGAATAACTCTATGATATATTTGTCTATATCTCAGTTTTTATTCAGCTCCTTATTCTGTTCCATTGATCTTGTTTAATATCACACTCATATTTACTGCATCTTTGCAATAAGTCTTGATATCTGGAAGTATGATATCTCAAGTGTTATTCTCCTTCTAAAGAAATATCTTTGTTATTTTTGGCCCTTTGCCTTTTCATATACATTGTAGAATGAGCTTCATTTCTATCCCAAAAAATTCTATGTGGATTTTTATTTAGATTACATTGAATCTATAAATTAATTTGGGATTATTAACATTTTTCATGATTGAATTTCAGTTTATGCATTGGTATATTCATGCAAATTTTATGTCGTTTTGGGTGGTGGAGTTTTGTTTTTTGTTTTTTCACTACATAGCTCTGTCTCTAACAAGTTGCCTTTATTTTCCTTTTTTTGTTGTTGTTGCTTTTTAAAATATGTTTTTATTTATTTTAGAGAAAGAGGAATGGAGAAGGATAGAGAGAAACATCTATGAGAGAGAAATATCATCGATTGACTGCCTCCTGAATGCCCCCTCCTAGGGATCGAGCCTGCAACCTGGACATATGCCCTGATCAGGAATGAAATCAGTGGCCTCTTGGTGCATGGGACATGCTCAACCAACTGAGCCACACTGGCAGGTTATTTTCCTTTTTGTTGACTTATGTTTACATGTCTTCACTGAGAGTTTAAAAAGCTAATTGAAAGTTTTGAACAAATGGATTGCCATCGAGACCAAAATGCTGCTAAATGTCCTACCATGCACAGGACAGCCCGGCAATGTAGCATTATCTGGATCAAATGTCAATAGTGCCAAGGTTGAGAAACCCTGCTTTAGGTAACTTACTTGAGGAACTATTTGCCTTTCCTGATGGTTTATAGCATAGGCTAATTGCATTGGTTCCCAACTATAAGCTTGGGAAATAAAGAATTATTTATTTCATACTGTTCTTCAAATCTATGGGAGAAGGTGTCCCATAATAGAAGTTTACTGCATTAAGCTTTGTTGCAGTCCATAAAAACTAACCAACACCGTGTGTGTGTGTGTGTGTGTGTGTGTGTGTGTGTGTGTGAGAGAGAGAGAGAGAGAGAGGGGGGGGGGAGGTAGTTTTGAGGGAATTGTGCAAATATACTGCAATGCAAAAGCAATTTGATGTTTCACAATTTTTGTGAATAAATCAAGGTTTAGATGATAAACCTACTGATAATTTTGGTTTGATTTTTTAAACATGACCTAGTGCCCATAAGAGATTAGTATAAAATTACTGTGGAAGCCTGAAATTAATAAAATGTATTCAAGGAATTACAGGGTCTTTGGTTTTGTTTTTCATCCTTTTTTCCAAGTATGGAACTAGGATATAATTTTTTTCTGGCACACATGCTAAACTCCACTTCTTTGATGTTTTCACCTCAAAAACATCAAAGGATTTTCCCACCCCATCTAAAACTAGAAATTTGTAACCTGTGTTTTCAGAGACTTTGAAATATAAGCAACATCCAGCTGTAGGAGCAACATGGAAATGGGATTGATCACAGCTTGACAGTCTCCAGTCAAAAATATATTTGATTCCCATCCCCTTGGTGCCGTGAGCTATTAAAGATGAAGTGTCTCCCTGGCTGCAGGGTAAGTGTACCAATTCCCCACTTCCTTCCATTTCTGGAGACTTCTCAGAAATGGAAATGCACAAGGGGAAAAATATAATAAAATGTGCTCCCTTGGTGAGAGTGAAGCAAAATTTCGGCAGTAAATAACTATGTGAGTTCATTGTAAATTCTTAAAACCTCTCTTGCAGCATCATATTCTTTTAAATGCAAACTCAAAGAAAAAAAAAGAAAGAAAAGCTTATCTCAAGTTTGTCTTTTATGACAGAAGTGTGGGAGGATTAATAAATGTTACGAGATTTCCTGAAAAATAAAAGCACTTTTCAGAGTGAAGAAAAGTAGTTTTAGCAGCTACAAATACCATTTTCGTCAACATAAGTTTTGAATTTCCCCTAAGGTGAGTACAGAGATAAAGGAGGCAGCCAGAGTAACTAGTTCGTTTTTTTTATTGTAGCATACCCCAACAAGAATGGCAGTTCAAGGATTTAGTTTTTAGTAATATCTGACATTGTACCTTATCCAGCTCCACACTCCTTATTTCTAATGTCTCTCCCTTCTAACCAAGTAGATGCATAAGAAGTGAAGCTGGGAAAGCTTGCTGCAAACAGCCTCATATATTCTATCCATAGAAGTTGGAGGTCTATAGCAAAGGGAAGTTTGTTGAACCTCTGGCCCACCTAATGGTTTATGTCTGGGCCCTGGGCTCCTGGGACCAACACTCCCATCTCTCCTGGGGCTCTGTTGTCAGATAGAATAGGGCTTACTCATGGATTCTGGGTAATTTAAACTGGTGTTCGCAGAGACAGGACCCCTGGAGCTCTATTCTTTGACCTCCCCATGATTAGTGTCATTAAAACCTACCTGAGATGCTTCCTGCCCACATGGGCCTTCTGTTTGCTTATTTTGGTGTGTAGATGCAGCTGCTTTGAGATCGTCTATATTCCCTCCTCCATAGTACTTAATAGCATGTACCATTCAAGCTTCTGAGCATACCTTCCCAGAACATTTTCAAGTGCATACTTCATTTATCTAGGGATTATTCCAAGTTATGCACAGCCCAATAAGAAGACTTGCTGGAGTGTGACTGAGGTTGGTCTTGGTGCTAAAAGCCTCAGATATCTAAAGCATCCTTGACACTCCAGTACATTTTATTTTATTGTTTATCTCTCTCCTCTTTCATCATTCTTGAAATTGAGATGTCTGGATTTATTAACCTTGTTCACACTCAGTAGAAAATTGAATTAGATGAAGCTGGGGAAAGAGCGACTGCGAGTGATATTTCCTGCTGGTGTATAAGTAAAGCAACAGATAAAACAGCAGAGTGGATAGAACCCATATAATCAACTTAGACTTTTGTATATTTTTTATTATGATATAATCCATATGTCATAAAATCCACCATTTTAAAGTGCATGATTAAGTGGTTATCTAGCATATTCACAAGGTTGTGAAACTATCACCACTATTTAATTCCAGAACATTTTTATCATCCTAGACTTATTTTTTACCTTAAAAAAGTACTTTTGCTTTGCAATGGCTCCAGAAAGAGATAGTTCAGTAGACAGAATAATGCACCCCTCCCCACCATCCATGTCTACATCTAATCCCCAGAGCCTGGCAAACATGTTAGGTTAGGTTGCATGAAAAGGAAGTTTAAATTACAGATGAAATTAAGGTTGTTGATCAACTGAATCTGAAATGGGGAGATTATCCCAGATTATCTGCATGGAGCCAGTGTAATCACAAGGGTCCTTAATAGTGAAAGAGGGAATCAGAAAAGTCTTTGTCAAAGTCAGAGGAGGAGATGCAATGATGGAAGCAGAGGTCAGAATGATGCAATTGCTGACTTGATGGTTGGAGAGGCCAGGAGCTAAGCAAGGCAAATTTAGTGACCTCCAGAAACTAGAAAGGCAAGGAACGAGGTTCTCCCCAAGAGCCTTCCTGAGTAACGCAGCCTTGCCAACATGATGATTTTAGCCCAGTGAGACCCATTTCCAACTTCTGACCTGCAAGATAATACGTCTGTATTGTCTTAAGCCACAAATCTTGTGGTAACGTGTTATAACAGCAATAGGAACCTAATACAGATGGAGAAGGATGGTAGCTGGGAGAGCGAGGGGAAAGGAAGAGAGAGACAGAGAGCCACCATTAGGTACTGTGTGCACCATTACATCACCCCCTCGGATGATGTCTCAGACCAAGAGCTGGCTTTGTCATTTCACTGGACCCTGTTGGTCTTTGGAAGAGCAGTTGAGAGTAGAAGTGCTGTCCTCACCTGCACATCATTTGTTTTGCCTGGTTAGAGTTCAGGAACTCCACCGATGGTGATGTAAATGGACTCAAATTTTGACTGGTCTTCAAAGCTGACTGAGTCTCTCAGGAAGCAGTTGGAAAGTGGAGCTTGTCCTAGTCAGTTTGACTCAGTGGATAGAACGTTGGCCTGCAGACTTAAGGGTCTCGGGTTCAATTCCGGCCCAGGGCACATGCTAGATTGTGGGCTCAATCCCCAGTAGGGGGCATGCAGGAGGCAGCCGATCAATGATTCTCTCTCATCATTGATGTTTCTATCTCTCTCTCTCCCTTCTTCTCTGAAATCAGTATATATATATATATATATATATATATATATATATATAGATATGAGAGAGAGAGAGAGAGAGAGAGAGAGAGAGAGAGAGAGAGAGAGAGAGAGGTGGGGGGGTGCTTGTTGATCAAGGAGAAGAAAGAACTACACATCTGTATCAATTGACTTCACTCAGGTGACGCTAACTGCACCAGAACCCGCTTAACATTGGAGTCAGGTAAATAACTTGATTTTAGCACTGTGACTCAGTTTTGCTTACCAACTGTTTAAAACCTCAAAACTGACAAGCTTTAAAAGGGGAAGGACCATGAATACTAATGTAATGTGCTTCTCCTTTCTTCTTAAGGAAATGTTTAAAAGTTGTTGTAAAATCTTGTGTTAGTTTTTCTTTCCAAAAGCAAAATGTGAAATTAATCTTGAGATTAATTTTTCATATTCACTTTCTAAATATTCAGTCATATCTCAAGATACCTTATCTGCCAATATTTTGACTACAGCTGGAAATGCATCAGAAAAGAAAAGAAAGCTAATTTCTCCTAAATGTAGACTTGACTGCAGCTTTAATTTTATCTTTGATGACATGGTAAAGACTGCCTCGTTTTAGCTACCTTTGATTCAGCTTCTGAATCGGGAGCCATGTGCAGAACTCAAAACTTATCTCTCCAATCCTAAATCTTTAGCCAGAGAGCTAGGCTTGCATAGTCTTCCTTGGGGATTAGATGGAATGACACATGGTTAGTTTCACAAGCTGCTAGTCTACAACAGGGTCATACTGACAAGAGTATAAAATTAAGGTGTCTACTGAGTATCCCACAAAGCTGGTCCCATTGGATGCCCCAACTTAAGAATTTATTCAAAGGATATCAGGATTTGTCACAGAATCAAAGGAAGAGCTGCAGGAACTCATGCAACTTCAAGAATCTCAGCAATTATAACTAGAAACCTGATACCTCCTCAGTCCTCTTTTATTCTGTCACTTTTTCTCAACCCAACTCTAATCTTTGCTGCTCTCTACTTGGCTTCAACCTCTCCAATAGCAAACAGGCTTTTGCCTCATTGAAGGGAGGGGTCAAGGGAAATGCATGCCAGAAATTCTGGTATCATATCCTCATAGCTCAAAATTAAGGAGAGGGGGGAAATCCCCTTCCCCTGTTGGCCCTGGTTAGAAGAATCCTAGGGAAGGTCTCTGACTGCCCCCATTCAAAGCACATGCTCAGCCTGGACCAGCCATTGGAGACTAAAATTGTCTCAGCCTGTGTCATGTGTCCAACCAATGATTGGGATGTTCTGGAGGGCAATCTTGTTGATTTGATATCCTAATGACACTCCCAATGCAATGAGTACAAAAGTTAAACAATACACAATGGCTACCATGTTAAGTGAGTTGCTGAGATGGCAAGAAAGTAATGAATTTACAGAAACCAAAGACAAAGTGAAAGAAGGAATCCAGGGAAGTGATTTAGCCTGAAAGAATCTATCCAACCCTGGTGATCTAGAGCATTAGGCTTATCTTCAAACAAGCATACAGGGATAAGGGAACAAAGGATTTAAGGAACCCAGGCTAGCAGCATCAGAGCTGCTATAGCCTCAAAAGGATGACAGGCGGAAAAGGTTACCGGAACCCAAAAGAAGGAGAAATCATAAAGAGTAGGCCACCTCAAAAGAAGCAAGGATCTTAGTTGAGGAACACAGCCCTTGCAAGAAAGAATCCAAGTGAATTATTAGCCTCAGCTCACTCTCTTTCTCTGATCTCTAGCTGAGTGTTGGTCAAACCCTACTGAAGCCAGGGGGCTTGGGAATCCTGTTGAAGTAACCCACATGGATTAGCCACCTAGGACAGAGTATAAGGAGGATCTGTAGGAGCAAGCAGAAGACACTTAGCACATATATGTCCCAACTGGCCTGCTTCTAACTTTCCCCCATTCCCACCTTCACAGCAGCCAGGATTATCTTTCAATATAAAAATCACTTCTTACCACACCACTGATTAAAACCCTTCAAGTCTTCCCATTCCACTTAGGGTTCCATAATAAACACCCTTTATACTTATCTCTCAAGGTTCTCTTAACATAACTTGGATCCTACCCATCTCTCCACTCATCTAGTTTCACTTTTTCCCTTACTGTTCCATGTTTTGTGGAATCTCTTCCTTGACATTTCATGTGTTTAGCTTCTTTAGAGTCTTCAAACCTCCACATAAATGTCACCTCCTCAGAGAAATCTTTCATGACCACCCAATTGCAATGCTTGGTTATTTCCTTAACACAAATACAATGTGCAGTAATGTTATTTATTCACTTGTTTACTTGCCTATCATCTGTCTTGCCTGTTAGAACGTAAGATCCATGAAGATGAGGAACTTTGTTATCCTGTTCACCTTTGTATCCCAGTTACTAGCATGGTGCTTGGCACAAAGTAGGTGCTCAGGAATTATTTGTTGAATGAATGAATGAACGAATGAATAAATGAATGGCTCCTGGTCAAAAGAGTCATCTTCAGTATCTTGTACTATGTGTCAATTATTAATGTTATTAATTTCTCAATGATGTACTTCTGTCACTATGATGGTACTGATACTAAGTAGTCATCTGTTTAAATTGACCAAGACTCACTGGAAATCACAGCACCTTAGAATCCTCAAAGACTAGGAAATGTAGTATAGTTCTACAGAGAGTATTTTTGGAGGGGGAGACTGAGTAAACACAATACTTTTGCTTGGGATTTTTTTTTTAAGAGGGAGAGAAAGAGACATCAATTTGTTGGTCCACTCATTTATGCATTAATTGATTAATTCTTTTATGTGCTTTGACTGGGGATCGAACCGGCAATGTTCACATATAGGAACAGTGCTCTACCCAACTGAGCTCCCCAGCCAAGGCCTTGCTGGGGCTTTAAAGAGGCAGAAGCAGAGGCTCAGGTAGAGTAACTTCCTAAGGAAAAGTAGAAGAATATTTGCAGGCTCAGAGCACCTGCCGTTGAGAACAGGGGAATTGTGTATGTATTCCTTGATTATTGTGAAATCCCAGCCTCAAACTAAAACATTATCACAGTGTCAACACACGGTTCCTTTTCCTTCCCAGACAACAAGCATGTGAAGGGAGAGGAAGCCCCTTTGGCTGCTGTGTAGGAAACCAATCATAGAAAGGTGGCAATGTTAGAACTTCTACAAGTCAACTTGTTTGGTCAACAATCTCACAGATCCAAAGCAGTAATGATCATGGAAGTTGGACCAAGAGGAAATATTTTAACCATGTACACACAGAACTGATTAGTATTAGAATGAAGGTCTTTAGTCAAATTCCTCATTTCACTTTTTGAACCACACCACAATAAAACAATCTTAAAATATAATAAAACAACTTTTTAATATTTCATCATGCTTACTCCATACGAATGTATAGGCCTAAATGCTGCATATTATTGTCAGTAAAGAGGATACAGAGTGAGTTCATCAGTTTCCCTCTCAGTCCCATTACACATAGAAAGTTATTAAATGGACCCTTAAGTACTGTGTGGACTTATATGTGTGCTAATCTAGGCAGATAAACTCTTTGCTTTAAATCCTAAGGTAATTTTAATCATGCCATACCCTTGGATACCTCTAAGGATAGAGTGCCCCATGCTGAAGCTGATAGCTCTGCTGAATATCTAACACAGGTCAGTGGATATTTGTCAAAACCTCTGGACTGAAGACAGAGGGATACTTGGTGCCTTCATAGTAGAAGCATTCCTCAGAAATCTGGGAAGAAGATCAAGGATATTGACTTTAGGTTTTCAATTAATTCTGGACAGGGCTAAGGAAAGTCTTAAACTCATATCTATGTGAATGTCCTAGAGTCTTCATGAATTATTCAGAAACTTGAGGTTCAGAAGGATACAGGACTACTAGTACCCTTTGGCAGAAGAAATTTCCTGCCTAACTTCCCAAGTCTATAATTTGCTCCAGAAGGACAGATAACATTTCTTTCTGACTTGACTACAATTTAGTCAAAGCATTTGGAAAGAACATAATGCTGTTCTTGAAGTTGTAAGTCAATATTATATGCAAGACTTTGAGTCCAAGTTAGCTTGGTCTATCTTTTCATTCATTCTCCATTTACTAAATCACTCATTCAGTTGGCTGATCAACAGATATATACTGAGAGCTGCTTTATCTACAATAGGAGATATAAAGAATAGTGGACAACCTACATTTAAGTGGAAGAATTATAAACCTCACACACAGAAGGCCATATATGAGAACAGACATTGCTGTTGATTCAGCCAATGGGGAGACCACTGTGTGTAGAGCAGTCAAGGAAGATTCAACTGGGGGGTCGGGGGGATGATCACAGGGCTTAGCTTGGACAAGTGATTAACATATGAATACAGCAGGCACAGATGTGGAAGAGTGCTAAGGCATGAATGCATGACCAAATCTGTTGCAAGTGGTCCTGATATGGGTGTAATTGGAAACGTGTGTTGGAACTAGACTGGAAATCCTTGAATGCCAATTTGGACTTAATCTTTCAAGTAACAGGGAAGTTCTAAATGTTCTTGAATAATGGAATTATAATATCTTTGAACCAGAAATGCCTTTAGAGATCTAAGTCATGCTTTTGAAAAATCAATATGAAATGATGGTTGACTAGATAAGGGGACAGAGAGCCTGAAGGTAAGGAGGTAAGAGGTAGGTGATAATTTAGAGCATTGACTTCAGAAGTCAAAAGGAGGAGTCTCGTATGAGAGAAATTACGAAGTAAGAATTGACAGGCTTTAGTGGCAGATCATGAGATATAAGGAAGAAGGAGTCTAAGATAGCTCAAAAGTTTCAACCACAGGTGAACACACAATGGTGGCACACACCATTAGACGATTCTATTGGGAGAAGGGGGCGTGGATAATGATGATACAGTTAAGTTCAGCTGAGGTGAGCAGGGTATCCAAGTGCATTTACACTAAGTGGTTGGAGTTTTATGACTGGAATTCAGAAGTGTTCAAGGCTAGGGGTGTGGATTTGGAATTCATTTGTGAAGAAGATTCTGCCAACATTGAAATTATGGTCTGAGAATAGCCACTGACTTCTGAGAAGCCACAGATATTGTGGCTCTTTTATGTGGACACACACGAAAAGCATGCCCTATGTTTTTGTTATCCTAAGAGAGAGAATATATTTCAGAATAACTACATTTCCTCAGAAATCACATAAACATAATAAGCTCAGTATGTATAATGTGGAACAATAAGGCTGATTCTTATTTGTCTTTGCATTCCCTGTGGTTTACACACAATGGGTGGCTCCTGGAATACTTGATGATTAAGTTAAAATGAAAACTAGCTTTTAAGATAATTAATATACTCTTACAGGGCATTGGAAAGCCCTGGCTGGTGTGGCTCAGTTGGTTGGGTGTTGTCCATGCACCAAAAGGTTGCCGGTCGATTCCCAGTCAAGGACACACGCCGGGTTTGGGGCTCGATCCCCAGTCTGGGGGGTATAGAAGGCAGTTAAGCGATGTCAGCTCCCACATGGAAATTTCTCTCTCTCTCAAAATAAAAAAAAAGGCATTGGGAAGGGTTTAAAATGCTCAATTTTTATCCTAAGCACCTTTTGTTAAGAATATAGTTTAAAAGCCCACAGATGTGTGTTTTTCAACAAAAGGAATGAAAAAGATAAGAATTCTTCCTTTTATACCTTAATTGGTTATTAGTAACAGTTTCTGGAACCAAAAAAAAAAAAATCACTCTTTTTTTTTTCATTGTCTAAAGTTTTACGAATATCTTCTTTTTCCCCAATTGACCCTCCCCTCTCCACCCCCAGCCATTCCCATCCCAGGCAAGCCCCCACCGCCCCAATGGCTGTGTCCATTGGTTATGCTAATATGCATGCATACAAGTCCTTTGGTTGCTCTCTAACTCTTGAATCAGTATTATCATTATAAATTTTCCAAGGCAGTCCTTAAAGCTATGCCATAAAATTTAGCATCTGGTTATATATTCTTTTTCTTTGTCATTGAAGTCATAGAATCAAATTTTTAGAACTGGAAAAACCTTAGTGCTTATCCACTTACAATGTTAAAATTTTAGAATGCTAAACGCTGTTTCACATCTACAGTCTTCTCTCCTATGTCTTATCACTCAACTCCAAACTGTACATTCATAAAGTCTATATTCTTTGCTTGTATTAAATTCCCCATGTTAGCAGAGTGTTCAGTACATGGTATTTAACAAATATTTATTGACTTACATGTGAAACTGCCAAATAAGCCCTAAGCATACACACACACACACACACACACACACACACACACAACACCACTATAACTTGCTCAAAATAGGGATTAGGAAGTCTTTTTATTTGGGCATTAGTTAAATCATAGAAAAGTACTGGTGTCAGTGAAGGTTCTACGCTTTACGGAAAGCGAGGTAGCAAAGTAAATGCTATCACTCACGGGAACTTGTCTGAAAACATTGCCAAGATTGAAAAGAAAAGTTAATAGTGAGTGATTAGGTTTACACTAAATAATCATTGGAATCTTTTGTCCATATATGCTCATTTACTATTTTCAGACTTAAATTTACTAGTGTCTATACAGAGACCTACTTACAGGTTACTCTAGAAATCAGGATTTAGCAAAAGCCTCAACAAAATGTCTAGATCCCTGTGTAACTATCAGACTGTGAGAATGACCCAGAAACGCCTTTAGAGGTCTAAGTCATGCCTGGGATGCATTCTTTTGTAATTTTGCTCCTACACATAAGGAGTGAAAAGACCAGCAGGAACATCAGGTGGATCGTTTCTCAAAGGGATACTCAGTCACAACAGAGTGGTTGGCTCAAGCATAAGGCCAGGTTCCTCTTACTTCCCACAAAGGATTGCATCCGACAAAAGGAAAGCCAGTTTTACAGAATAAACGTTATCCTTTAGATTATATTGAACACACACACACACACACACACACACACACACACTGCTCAGAGGGCATGAAAGCTCTTCAGGAATGACCTGTAAATTTCATTAGCACAACTTCAAACAAAGCATTCACAGGGTTTCAAACCAGACTGCCGAATCCAGTAAGGCGCAGGCAGCTGCCCTGACCCATTCATTTTACGGTGCTGCTCTGCCCTGCTGTGGGAACACTGAGAAGTGCAAGAGAAGACAGTGCTCAGAACTCAGAACCAACTGCTATACATGGGTTTTCTCGGAGAAACAGGCAAAGCACAAATAAAAAACATAGGCCTCCCTTTTAATAGGAAATCCACATTAAATATTCATATTTTCTGGGTATAGCGTTACTGGATGCAAAAGGAGAAACTAAAAATGACTTAGAGGGCAAGTGATTTGCAAATGTTAGATCGTTTTTAATTCATCCATTTGTAAAGTTGAATTTAATGTTCCTGAATATTTATCTTCTAATTTTTCCAAAAATTGGCTGGTGTAGAAAACATGGTATGGGTTTAAATGGGAAAAGCAGGGGTAACAGTAATAATTAACATTAATTGAGCAATTACCATATGTCAGGCACCAGGCAAATAAATATTAATTCATTTAATCTTTACAACAAAGCCATGAGATGAGTACTAGCTCTTTATGCTTTTCCAAGTGCTTTCACATAAGCGTTTTCTGTTGCTCCTCACCCAGTGCTCTGAGGCAGACAGGGAACTCATGGCACATAAGACACCTTGAAGACCTTGAAGTGAACCGGTGGGCCCCAGAGCACTGCTCAAGCAAGTCACAACCTGAGTCCAAGTCCCTAACTCCCAAGGCAGCCTTTCTTTTACTTACACAAAGATGTCGGTTTACACCCCTAAAGAAAACCATTTACCAGACTGATGTTAAGAAATGCCTATCAAAATGGAATAAACAAAAAGTATCATGACTATATCTGACAATTACATGTTTTTTCTCTATTTTTAACATTGGAAGAAAAAGGATGCTGACTAAATTATAAAAACAATAAAGCATAATTATATATTGTATTATATATTAATCAGGCTTGGTTTAAGGTAAGTTATTAGCATTAAATCCCATCTGAAGGCCCAAAATAAACTTGAAGTTTCTCCAAGTTTTCTTTCCCCATTGACCTGACCTACTCGATTAAATCCTGTCCCTAGAATCTGTATACCCATGAGACTTTCCAAAGGACTAATATGGCTTGGTCTTGACAAGCTATCCATTTTCTGCCTGGTTTTTGTTTGTTTGTGTTTTGTTGTTTTGGCTTGGTTTTGTTTTTGGTTGCTTTGGGGCTAACAAATTTAGATTTGTAGCCTTCAATCCTGTGGTGAATTGTATTTGAAAGCTGCAGTCTAAATTTAGCTTGATTTTCCCAGCAAGCTCCTCAAGATTAAATATTTTATACATTTTGTACTTTCAAAAATTAAATTCCCAACTTCAGACTGACTCTACTCAAATGACAGTTTATAGTCATAACCAGGAATTGCCAAATGCAAGGACTAAGTTCACCTGACCTGGACTTCACAGAACAAGGTTCCAAACTTCTAAGTGGGTTACAGAAGTTTATTTGCAAGTTAATTGTATGGAAATTTGGATGGGTTTTCCCATTTTAAAGTTACTACTTATAGCATTTATTTTGAGAATAGCAATTTTTGCAAGATGGGCCCCTGTGCTGCCTCTGAACCTTCACTTGGTTCATCGCTCTGCATGGGGCATGGAGCAAGGAGGCTGCAGGGCCACGGGGACACTCCCACCCTGAGTCTGCCCTCTTCCACTGGTACTTGGGTCACCAGCGCTGGCCACAGAGGGGTCGTTTGTGGGGAGATGGAAGGAGTGCAGTTGTGAGAGCCAGGGTATAGGCACAGAGGGCACTGCCTCAGTGAGAAAAAGGAAAGAACGTGGTGGCCAGTGGAGCTGGAGCTGGGTTAGGGGCCAGCTCTCCCTGGAGTGCTACATTCTAGGAAAGTCCCATTGGAGTCTGGAAATTTCAAACCTAGCCTTCCAGGTCCATTCAAAGGTATATCAGCCAGAAAGGAGGCCAGAACAGAATCTGTTATTCAAATGTTTGTTAGCTAGATTTTTTAAAACAAACATACCTAACTAATATTCTAGAATGTAGGACTTCCTGCCCAGGAGCTGATCAACGCTTATTGAACAGGAAGCAATGTCTATTCCCTAAGGCAGTGGTCAGCAAACTCATTAGTCAACAGAGCCAAATATCAACAGCACAACGATTGAAATTTCTTTTGAGAGCCAAATTTTTTAAACTTAAACTTCTTCTAATGCCACTTCTTCAAAATAGACTCGCCCAGGCCGTGGTATTTTGTGGAAGAGCCACACTCAAGGGGCCAAAGAGCCGAATGTGGCTCGCGAGCCGCAGTTTGCCAACCATGGCCCTAAGGAGAAGTAACACATTGGAGGACTAAAATGATAGGAATTTCAAGATAAATTTATTCATTAAATAAATGATCAAATATCACTGGGAGGTACACTTTCTGTCACCAGCAAGAGAAGCACAGGAACACACACACTTGTAAGGCTTACTAAAATGACTGGCAAATGTATCAACTCAGAAGCAAAACATAGCCCTGGCCAGTGTGTTCAGCGGTTAGAGCATCAGTCTGTGCACCAAAGGGTTGTGGGTTCGATTCCTAGTCCAGGGCACGTACCTGGGTTGCAGGTTCAATCCCTGACCCTGGTTGGGGCATGTTTGGGAGGCAACCAATCTATGTGTCTCTCTCACATTGATGTTTCTCTCTCTGTCTCCCTAGAGTAAGGATTAACAAACAAATAAAAAAAAAAGGAAACGGGAAGAGTGACGTTCTCTTGTCTCTAAAATGCCACATAGGCGCTAAGAAAAGGAGGGAGAACGTGAACATGGCCAGCTGGCTGGGTTTGCAGCCTCCAGTGAGCCTTAGGGACTTGTCTCCCTGATGTCCTGGGTCCTACAGGTTGGCCATCTGGTCCTGCATTTCTGCCTTCCCAAGTTTTTCCCCTCTACCTAGTCTCTCTCTTTATACCTCCTAAGATGTTACATTTCTCAGCTTCTTCCCTGCAGAAAAATAGGTTAATTACAACTTCCTATCAAATCTATGAATTTTTAAATGTATTGCCTAAATGAGATTTAGTGAGTCCCCAAAGTGCATGACTAACTTTTCAAAATAGCACTCACCAAAAGTATAATTGTATTATTGTACTATCTAAGTTGCTGACTAGAACTTCTCATTGTTTTCTGCACTTGAAAAAAACATACACCTCTGGAAAATTAACACTCCACTACCAGCCATGAATGAAATAAGGCCTTCTTTGCTCTGTTTGAATAATATCATTAGTTCCTAAGGGAGGGCTGTGTTCCCAATGGAAGCAGAAATTCTCTAACCTGTGTAGACATTCAGGAGAACTAAAACAGTCCACAAAGCCTCCAAAGATGATTCCCTCCCTGCAGAGGTTGGCAATAGCCTAGAAGGCGGAATCACAGTGGAAAGAAGGCAGCCTATGCCCAAGGCACAGACACACCCCCTCCTGAAATCAATCTCCAGGAAAGGGCTGGAGGAAGCATGGAGCACACCGAGCATTAGCAAGTCATTCTCCTATAAAAGTAGTAGTGTGCCGAAACCGGTTTGGCTCAGTGGATAGAGCATCAGCCTGCGGACTCAAGGGTCCCAGGTTCGATTCCGGTCAAGGGCATGTACCTTGGTTGCGGGCACATCCCCAGTGGGGGGCGTGCAAGAGGCAGCTGATCGATGTTTCTTTCTCATCGATGTTTCTAACTCTCTATCCCTCTCTCTTCCTCTCTGTGAAAAATTAATTAAATATAAAAAAATAAATAAAATAAAAATTATTTTTTTAAAAAAAAAAGTAGTAGTGTTATGCACTTCACTATTGAAAATATCATGGCAAAAAGTAGAGATAGCATAGCAGGAGGAGATGCTGATGCCAACTGTCAGGAATGCTGACTCCTTCTCCCTGAAACCCACCCCAAGTAGGTAGAAAAGGGAAACTGAGAAATCCTTGATGGGGAAGTGTTTGAATGGGTGTGTGTAGGGTATGTTGGCGTTAGCCTGGAACAGAAGGCAGTCCAGCAGGAGAGGACCAAGCAGAGGGAGAACACTGGAGCTCTGGTTTTGCTTCTCCTCTTCCTCTATCTTGGAACAAATGGTGCCCATTGCCATCTGAAGAGGCTCAGGCCCACTGGTGTGCTGGAGCTGGTATAGTAGCTAATTGTTAACTTTTCAGGAATTTTGTCAGCCAATCTTTAGATAGCTATTATTGAAAATTAAATTATACAAACTTAACAATAAGTCAACACTCATGTTTATAGAAGCATTATTCACAACAGCCAAAAGGTGAAAGCAACCCAAATGTCCATCAACAAGTGAATGAATAAACAAAATATGGTATCTATATATATAAAAGCCTAAGTGACCATCTGACCGTTCGACCGTCCAACCAGTAGCTATGACACGCAATGACCACCAGGGGGCAGATGCTCCAACCAGTAGCTATGACGTGCACTGACCACCACGGGGCAGACGCTCAATGCAGGAGCTGCCGAGCTGCGGTGACTTGGCAGCTGCGGTTCTCGGGTGACACACCTGGAACCAGAGAAGAGGAAACCCAATTCCGGGGTATGTCACCCAAGAACTGTCCTCTTGCAATCCTGGACCTCTCGAGGTATGTTAGGAGCCAGTTTCAGCCCGATCCCCACAGGCCATGCCGAGGGACCCCACCAGTGCATGAATCCATGTACCAGGCCTCTCGTATACACATAATGGAATATTATTCAGCTTTAAAAAGGAAGGAAATTCTTATACCTGCTACAATACAAATAAACCTTGAGAAAATTTTCCTAAGTGAAATATGTCAGACACAAAAACACAAATACTGTATGATTCCACTTACATGAGGTACCTAGTCAAACTCAGAAAATAGAATGGTGGTTGCCATGGGTTGGTGGTAGGAGGAATGGACAGTTCAAGGTATAGTTTCAGTTTTGCAAGGAAAAAATTCTGGGGGTTGGTTACACAAAAGTGTGAATATAGTTAATAATACTGAACTGCAACCATTTAAAAACGGTTAAGGTAATAAATTGTATGTCTTGTGTACTTGACCACAATTAAAAGTTTTTAAAAAATGTTTTTAGAAGCAGAAGCAATAGAATCTCAATTTCCTGCTTTGGCCATATATGATAAATAGGTGGGGTATTACCGTTGGGGTCACTGGGTGATGGGTACAGAAACTTCCTGTGCTATTTTGCAATTTCTTGTGAGTTTATATGTATTTCTAAATAAAAATGTTTTTTAAACAAAACTCAAAAGTCATCATTTCCTAATTATTTTACTACGATTTGCAATAACTGTATTCTTGAGATTTTTTTAAGTCTATTGTACTTCTCTAGTGTTACACATCACCTCTCAAAAATCTACATTCAGTTGGAAGCTGGAAATCAGTGGGAGTATTTATACCACGAATATCAGCAAATGCTACAAGCAAGGGCTCCACACTAACAACCCCCAGCCGGTTGTTAAGCTTTTGCCAGCAGCCTGTGGTCCAGGTGTCCTCAGGATTAAAATTAGGTTAGCTCTGAATCCTATGCTTGTGAGAGGATGAGACAAAAAAGTGGGGACTAGCTGACCACGAGCAGTAACTTAGAAACTTCAAAGCTGGGGAATTACACCCTTAGGGGTATTTCTCCCTAGGGAGCTGGGATAGTTAATGTTTGTGTTGACTTGGCTGAGCTAAGGGAGGCCCAGAGAGCTGGTAAAACATTATTTCTGGGTGCATACAGGAGGCTGTTGCCAGAAGAGATTAGCATTTAAATTATGTAGGAGACTGAGTAAAGAGGATCTACCCTCACCAATGTGGACAGGTATCACCCAATGCATTTTGAGGGCCCGAATAGAACAAAAAGGTGGAGGGGGAAATTCTGTTTCTCTTCCGGAGCTGGGATGTCCGCTTTCTCTTGTCTTGCTCTGAATTTCAGACATCGGAGCTCCTGGTTCTCCAGCCTTCAGACTCTGGGACTTACACTAGCAGCCCTGGTCCTCAGGCCTTCACAGTGGACTGAACTATACAACCGCTTTCCTGGTTCTCTAGCTTGCAGATGGCAGAGCATGGGACTTCTCGGCCTCCATACCACAGTGAGTCCATTCCTAAAATAAATCTCCTCTTACATATGTTTATCTATTTATCTATATTTTCTCAACTGGCTCTGTTTCCGTGGAGAACTCTGACTAATACAGAGGGAAAGGGGAAAGACCTGACCTGCAGGTTTGTTTTGAGAGGTGAGGGTCGACTGAGTGTGCGTTTTCTTGACAGCGGGTTTTCTCATGCTTGGAGCTCTCTCCCCCAGGGCTGGCGTACTCTCCATCTCCTGAGTTCATTGGAAGTGAAGCAGAGTGGGGGGCTGGGGTGGGGTGGGGGGGCTGGCTTTCCTCCATTTCCTGCTCTTGAGGTGGAGACATCTCTTTCCTTTTGATTCCCCTTGAAGAGGTTATTACACCTGTGAGGTTCTTGGATAAAGTGAGGATTGAGGATCTCAGGGCGAGGCGTTCCACCATCTAAAGGCAGCTCTCCCTACAGTTCACTCCAGTGATGGGAAGGAGTCGATTGCCTTGGGC
The DNA here is from genome assembly GCF_027574615.1 of Eptesicus fuscus. Taxonomy (NCBI): domain Eukaryota; kingdom Metazoa; phylum Chordata; class Mammalia; order Chiroptera; family Vespertilionidae; genus Eptesicus; species Eptesicus fuscus. Next base: position 72,303,333 of record NC_072478.1, read on the forward strand.
GGACTTGGCCCTGGGCTGAGTCCTTTTCTCCTTGATTGTGTCTCAGGGAAGTTGGAAAACATTCCTTCCTGGGTGGTGCTCTTGGATGGCTGAATGTGGGAAAGAAACTCAGAATAACTGTTTGATAAGCCAGGTCAGATGCTTTAGCGAGTTTGTATCAGCATTGCTCAAAAGTTCATATCGTTGCTCTTTTGAAGTTGTAGTTTTGACTGACAACCTGGGCCTTGGGTCTGCAGGCCTTGACCATCCTGCTGGTAGAAAGCCCTTATCCTCTTGCTTTGTGATGTGAATGCTCACAGTTGGGATGAGTTGTGTGCAGAGTTGGCAGGGTTGCTGTCTTATAAAAGTGTATACTATCACCGGGCATGTATGACTCAGTGGTTGAGCGTGGACCTATGAACCAGGAGGTTACGGTTCAATTCCTGGACAGGGCACATGCCCAGGTTGCAAGCTCGATCTCCAGTGTGGGGCGTGCAGGAGGCAGCTGATCAATGATTCTCTCTCATCGTTGATGTTTCTATCTCCCTCTCCCTTCCTCTCTGAAATCAATAAAAATGTATTTTTAGAGTGTGTACTATATAAAGTAGCACCTTGCCAGACCAGTGGACACGGCAGATGTCATTGGGTACTCCAGGGCTGATACAGGCTCTTGGGCCCCTGGCTGTTCACAGTGACTTGTATTGGTTCTTGGCTTCCTAGAAGCTGTGCTGGCAAAATTGTCTTCCAGAGCATGGCTGCAGGGTGTCTCCCTGAACGCGGGAGAGGGTTGGGCAAGTGGCGCTGGAGGCATGGGGCTCCGTGTGCCAAGCCAGGCAGAAGCTCCCAGGTACCTATGTCTGGGCCAGTCAGGGTCCTTAGGGTCTTGCAGTACCTTACTTGAAACAGACTGAGGAAACTGTGCAGGGGTGCTGGGCAGAGGTCTTTCTCCTCCTGTGGCAGAGGGAGAAAGAAGCCAGTCTGCCGGGGGGCTCTGCCTCGGGGTCCACACCGGGGTGCGCTTTCTTGCAGCCTGGACTCTCCCACGCTCACTCACAGTGGGACCGCGGGGCCTCCGGGCTCCGCCCCTGGGGCAGCTGTGCAGGTCACGGCAGAAAGCACCAGGCGCCACGTCAAGGCGAGCACGGCCGGAGACCTCTCCTTTCTGCATTTCTGCCCATGAGCACTTAGAACTTTATTCAGTGGAAGACTCGGGAGAAACTTGGCTCCTAAGAATTGTGATTTATGAAGTTCTGAAGAGCATAGTTTTCCCCGAAAAGCCAGCAGAAATCATGGCAACAGAAGGAGCCCTAGTCCCACTCAAGCATGTAGTCCCGGGCTAAAACCAAGTAGGAAAAGAAACCGAGAAGATGGGTTTGGGGCTTGAAGAATTTTAGACTTTGGACTTGTAACTGAAGAGCAAGAAATTTTGGTTTGGGGATCTTAATTCTTTTGTACCCAGTTGTCTCTGGTCTCAAATTTACAAAAAGACTTCATCTTTAGACAGTAATTTCTCCTTGGGAATTTGGTAATGGAAAAATAATTCTATTTACATTTGATGCAGTTCATATTTTCAGTTTTTATTATTAGAGCATCTTAACATTTTCATTCAACCTCATGCAGAACCTCCGATATGCTGCATTGGGTGATGTGGGTGGTCAGTTTAGTATGAAAAATAGGGAATTTTCAGCCTTTGAAATGGAATATAGTTGGTGTTGAACAATAAGTGTATTTTCTCACCCATTTCCTAGCCTTCTGGAGCCAAAATCTAAACTTATGGACAAAGCTAGGGTGTTTTTTTAATCAACTGTGTATACTGATAACTCTCAACTTCATGGGTTTCTTGCTCATCTTTCCCTGTTCCATGACTTTACTTCCTTTTCCACTACAATGAAAATTTAGATTACATCACACCAATATCATTATTCATTTGTTCTATCCTACGATAACACACAAAAACAGTTATGGGGGATTCAGTGGAGGGGAGGACAAAAGGGAGAATGGAGGACATCTGTAATACTGTCAACAATAAAAATAAAAAAAAAAAGTGGTAACACCAACAAGCCCATAAAATAATGTTCAGGATTTCTTTGCAGTTGTCCTTGTGCTTAGAATTTATTCTGTTCAGGATATAGAGTCCATGTGCTGTGTTCAAAAGTAACTTTATATTTTCTTTGTGTTTGTTTTTGCCCATTTCCCCCCAGCTCTTCCTTCTCTCCCTCCCCCTCCCCCCCGCTCCCCACACACACACAACTGTCTGTATCCGTGGGCTATGTGTATATGTGTATATGATCTTGGGCTAATCTCTTCTTCACCTTCTTTTATTCAGTCCCCCCCACCCCAACCAACCTCCCCTCTTAGATCTGTCAATCTGTTCCATGTGTCCATGCTTCTGTGTTTAATATTTATACATAATTGTTTTCATTTGGTTCTCTTTGCATTTGATTTTAACCTCTACTTTTCAATCTTTTTAAATTTACTTTAGCTCCTTAACTCTTGAGTGTTTCCAGCCTTTCTCTATTCTGTCAATAGAGAATAGTGCTAGCTAGTAGAAAGTGCTAGCTTTGCCTGGTAACTTATCTTTTTTACGTTTCTGAGGATGGTCCTAATATACTATTTGGGATCTCTTGGCATAGACTGATAGGTTATTGCAAAGAAAGAAATGCAAGAGGTGCAAGAAAGAGAGAGGATTAGGCATGAGAGAATTCCCTTTTCTTCTGAAAGACAGAGGCACAAAAATAACTGCAGTATATGAGGAGTAATTGAGAAAGGATCTTCAAGCAATCAAGAATCCAAAGAAGCTGCCTCAGCTGACAAGGGAGGCTCAGTAGGTTGGGAATTTGGGGTGGTCCGAGTCAGCCCAATTGCCCAATATAGCTCAATCCAAATATTCAGATACCACTCTTTCCTGATCAATAACCTCACTTCCTCATAAGAGACCAGGCAGTCCATGAATTAAAATAAAAGTTGGCAACATTGAGGATCAAAAGTTGTGTTTGATCCTCAAATAGGCTTACAACTATTTGAATTCTTCAGCTGCAAGAGCTTATGTCTTGTTAAAAATCTCATTAATTTTTATAGCACAGTCACAGAGATCCCTTAGGTTTTGAAATCTTAGCTTGCTATTCTTTCTTTAGGATGTTCGGCAATATTAGAAGCAATGCCAACACCTCAATAATCCTTGAGTTCCACCTGCTCTTCATGCCACCTATGGCAGTAGCACTTGGAAGCCCAGAGGCTTGACTTCAGTTGGCATGTCAGAACTTGTGATCCATGGAATAATTTAATTAACTATTTCGCTACTATTGACCCTGGGCTGTGAAAAATTCAGTTCCTCAATGTTAGCTGGATTCTCTTCGCCTTTATCTCAAACCAGGAAGTAACGAATCTCAGCTTTCCAGCCACCCTCCCAACCACCAGCACCTTTCCCTGAGTCCTGGTAGAAGTGTACCCAGCAGTGGGTCTTCTCGGAACAACATTTAATGGGTAGCTCCAGATTAACTGAGAAAAGAGGCAAGAATAAAGAGGAGCCATGCAAATAATACCCAGTCAAAAAGAGGACCAGAAAGCTGACTGCTGGTACACGGCACCGCTGCCACTGAGCACAGGGACTGCTGTGTGCTCTGTTGTCACCCCTGGTATTCAATACTAGATCCAAAGGTTGGCAACACAGACACTGTTGTGCCTGCCAACCGGCTGCCGCTGCCACTGACACCAGAAAGAAATCTCCACTGTCCTTGTTTCTTTGTGTCATTAGTTTCAAATTCAAAATCCCAGATGAGTGCATCTGATCGGCAGAGTCTAAGACAAGTGCCTACATCCCAGCTGGCAGAGGAGCTAGAATATTAGGTGTCTGTTCATTTCAACTTCTCTTGGGAGAGGCAAGGCATCCCTCAAAGACCAACTGGGTTCAAATGCTGAACATCAATAATTACAAGTGTCCATGACACATATAATGCTCTGGCAAATGCCACAGGTTGTAATAGATGCACACGGCGCTGTTTTGGTTTTTAGCACAGTGCCCATCTCACAGCAGGCACTAAATAAATAGCAATTGCTATTCATACTGTTAAAAGCTATCATAATTACTATCATAATCATGGTCATTATTACTACAAAAAATCAACCTACAGTGATCAATGGATAAGGAATGAGATAACCAAAGTCCCAGGTAGACTGTAGAGACCAGTGACAAAGAGGCCTAGATGGCCCCTCCTGATGCCAGGATACTATATAAGACTTTCCAGAAATTAGGTACAACCCCAGGGATAGGGGGAAATTCTAAATTGACTAAAATAGATGGATCAGAGACTCAAAACAGAAAATAAGTTGTTATAGAAAATCCATAAGAGGTATATTTCTTACATACTTAATTATAGGCTGATATTTATACACACTACAACTTTTTCAGGTGCCCTATACCAGTTAAGCAAGGTGCCTGTATAACACTTCAGAGGACCTGCCACAGCCATTGTCCTTTCTAGAAGAGTCTATGAGTTCTTTACACATTGGCTACCATGGATACCAGATTGCCTCACCTCTATGCAATGTGGCTTTTCTGCTTCTCCCATGTAAGTTAAATCTACTTCTCCAAATCCTTGAATCTAAACTAGCCTTTTAACTTGCTTTGTGGTGGAAGTGATGTTATTTGAGTTCTGAAGCCTAAGGCCTACAGGGGCCTTGCAATATCTGCTTTACCCTCTTGAAAAGTTGCCCTAAGAACATTAAATTATGAAGAAGCTTGGGGTTAAAGACAACAGGGCAAGAGGCTAAGCCATTCCATTTGTCCCAGCTGAATCCATTTCATCCAACCTACATGAGTGAGTCCAGGCGAGATAAGCAGAACTGCCCAACCAACACATAAAATCATAAAAAATAACACATTGTAACTGTTTAAAACTAAATTTGGGATTGTTTATTACTGTCTGGCCACCATGTAAACTGGTCTAGCCTAAAGGTAAATAAGGGGCCATACCAGGGGAGAGTCAAAGGACCCCAGATGATTGCCAGGGCCAACTGTGAGACATCTGAGTGGGCTCCTTTTGAACCCTCCAACCTTCAGCAGAACACAGCAACATCACTAAGCTCATGTAAAAGCAGCAGAGAAAGCCCAGTCAGTCTACAGAAACTTGCAAAGTAATAAATCCTTGACTTCTCTCTTTCTCTTACCCCCCTATTTTACCCATTGGCAAATCCTGCCAGCTTTACCTTCAGATACATGCTGAATCTGATCACTTCTCATCAGCTCTATCACTCATACTGGTCCAAGTTATCATCATCTCTTGCATGGATTATAAAATGGCCTCCTAACAAGTCTTTTTAGAATGAGTAAAATATTGCACATCTTGATTGCTGTGTTGGATACATGACTATGTACATTTGCCAAAACTTATTGAGCTGTACAATTTTAAAAGGTGGATTTTACTTTAAATTATAAATCAATAATCTTGACTGTTTAATCACCCAAGCTTTCAGGTCATTTTCAAACAAAGTACAATGAATCCACGTTAAACCAACTGCATTTTTCTAGGACAAGTGCAAAACAATCTTCAGTATAAAAAAAAGAGAAGAACCAGCTGTAGAAACATCAGCATTTACTCTAAACAAACAAATGCATATACAAGTCACACTATTTCTGAGAAGCTTATAGAACCAGCTATAATTATAATAAATATACTCAGGGAGAAAACTTAATGCACTATTACAGGCAAAATCTCTTTATTAAATGATCCTGTATATCAGAAAGCAACTCAAGAAGCAGTTACTATGATCAGCTGATGCTCTCATATTGTTTGCTTTACCGATGAAGGGACTGATTGATATGCAGAGGATAGATATCAACTCTTGTCATACTTGCAGTACATATTCGAGAAAGGATTAACCACTTGTTTTCTTTAACTAAAACCCATGCAGAGAATGCAACTTGTCTCTCAATATCTACTCCACTTCCTTTCCCTTCTGGATGACAAGGTACCCAGCTTCTCTTACAGCTTCAGGTGGCCAATGATATATAAACTAGAGGCCCGGTGCATGAATATGTGCACAGGTGGGGTCCCTATGGGTGGCCTGCAGGGATTGAGCTGAAACCCGCAGTCCAATGCCACCTGCAGCTCCTACCTGCCGCTCCCGCTCATCCCGGCCCCACTGTGCCTGCCGTGGGCTTGCGCCCAATCAGTCCCCATCAGGAGAGGCTCACACTGCCACAGCAGCGCTCGCCAGACATGAGCCCTGTGTCTGGCGCTCTCCCAAGTGGAGTGGCCTGTGGGATGGGCTGAAACCAGCTCTCTGACATCCCACGAGGGGTCCCAGATTGCGAGAGGGCACAGGCCAGACTGAGGGACCCCATGGGTACATTATCAAGCCAGGGAGGGACCGCGGGAGGGCTCCAGGGTGTGTCTGGCCCATCTCACTCAGTCCCAATCAGCCGGACCCCAGCAGCAAGCTAACCTACTGGTCGGAGCACTGGCCCCTGGTGGTCAGTGCACGTCATAGTGAGCAGTTGAGCAGCCTTAACATATCATTAGCATATTACTCGTTGATTGGTTGTTCGGTTGTTCCGCCATTCAGTTTATTTGCATATTACCCTTTTATTATATAAGATAGGTGTTGTGGGACCTCTGGAAAAGCTCCTTCAAAAGGGGATATAATTGTGGCATGTAACTCTTTGGCATTTTCCTTTCCACACTATTCTTTGATGGGAGAAACTGTCTCTCAGTTCTGTGAGCTGCTCTAGCAAGTTTTTGGTTTTTTTTTTAATTTTGAGAGTATGTTTATTCAAGTTGGGACAGTGAAACAAGAGCTTATGACAGAAGCAACAGGAGAGCCTAGGCAGAGCTGTTTTGGCTCTCTAGAAACATGGGAAAGAAGTGAGCCAAGCTCTAACTGATTTGGCTCAGTGGTTAGAGGAGCAGCACTTGGAATGAAGGGTCATAGGTTCGATTCCAGTCAAGAGCACATAGCTCGGTTGCAGGCTCACAGGCTGGATCCTGGCCTGGGTCAGGGTGTGTGGGGGAGGCAACCAATGGATGTTTCTCTCTAACTCCCTCCCCTCTTCCACTCTAAAAATCAATGGGAAAATATCCATGGGTGAGGATTTAAAAGAAAAAAAGAAAGTGAGCCAAGGTAGGGCTGCTCTCAGCTCACTCGAGTCAGAGAAAAGGGGACAGGCCCAGGGGTTAGCCCAGGACCACTGCCCATTGCTTCCCTGGTTGCAAGTGTCATGGGGTCCCTTCAAATTTAGGAGATGCAGGCACTGGTGGGGGAAGGGGAAGGGAAAAGGGGAGAAGGGGAGTGCTCCCAGGAGGGAGAGCCCGTGCCTGCTCTAGAAAATTAATGAACCCACAGAGGGGGTCTTAGGAACCTCTGATTTATAGCCAGTTTGGTTCAAAGCACCAGTAATAACCTGGACTTGTATCTGGTAAGGGGAGCAGGGAGTCTTGTGGCACTGAACCCCTAACCCATGGAATCTGACGCTATCTGAGTTGAACTGTAAGACACTCAGCTGGTGTCTAGTGAATAACTTGGTGCTGTGTGGAAACCCCACCCCCTTCACACATTGAAAATTTTGTCTCAGAACCATTTTAGGCAGAAAAGTCACAGACACGAGCAGCAAGACACATTAGCAGTTGTCTACCTGATTTATTAGCACTGGTTTGATTAAATCAGTGGGAAATATACCTAAAGAAAGCTGAGTGAAGCCTCTTACAATACAAATGTTTCTCTCATTACACTCTTTACAGTGGCACAAACCCTCTAAAATGCTTCCTCAGACCTTCCCCCACTTAAGAAAAGTCGTAAAAGTACATAAGGCCATAAAAGTATTAGGGAGAAAAATAACCATTTTTTTAAATCCTCCTGTGATGGGAAAAAGGCTTTTTAAAATATGAAATAAAAATCCATACATTAACTGTACAAATATTTTAAACACCATGAACAAAGTAAAAAATGACAATTGGGAAAAAATTATTTTTAAGACAACAAATGACCAATTTCCCGAATTCCCGCCCCCCAAAATGATTCTAAAATCACTAACAAAATTAAAAATTAAGAAGAAAAACAATTTTCAATTAAATGTGTCAAACCCTACTAAAGTGGCCTTCAGAAAGGCTAGGTACATGGCAAGACTAAAAACAAAAGTTGGCCCTGGCATTTGCTCAGTGGTTAGTGTAGGCCTACAGAGCAAAGGGTTGTAAGTTTGATCCCTAGCCCCACTGGGAAGCAACCAGTCAATGTTTCTCTCTCTCTACCCCTCCCACTCCTTCCTCTCTTAAAAAAAAAAAAAAAAAAAATCAATGGAAAAAATGTCTTCTGATGAGGATTAAAAAAATATTTGTTTGGTTGTCAGTCTACACAAGGAGAACTCAGACTGAGATTCCCTCTTTTATTCCACATAGCCAGATTCATGCACATACACATTCAAAACTATCAATTTTCAATTTGAAGTCAATTCTAATAGGTTTTCAAGTCTTTATAATAAATATTCAGCCAGAACTTAGATAAGGAAATACCAATGTATGGTTTCACAAGGTCATCAAAATTCTGTGACAAATCTACTTTCATCCTTTCCAAATTATCCCAACAATCCAGGGGAAACATATGGCCTGGTCAAAAAACATTGTTTCTAAACCCAAAACTGTCACTTTCTGGGTCAATCATATCACATATTCCTTTATTCTTAGATTATAAGAGAACTAGATTAGTAAATTTTCTCCTGGATTAAAAGTTTATTTCAAAGCTAAAGCTACATTTATAATTTTTTAATTTGTCTTCAAAGAGCAGTCATACCACTATAACAATGTACATATGTGGATCCTCCTTGGGGAGAAAAAACAAAAAAAAAACCTACCAAATTATGATCACCCCTTCATACATCCCAGCATATATATTTTTAAAGTAATAAATCAAAAACAGAATTCAGAACATGCAACGATGTCTTTTATTATGTATGGGTTTTAGAAATTATTTCCTCGACCACTCCATACACAGGCAAAAATAAAATGTACTGTTTAGCATATTAGAATTTGCAAAACTGATCATTGCCTATAGCAGGGAAAATTATCCCTAAAACATGCTTAACCAGGAGGCCAATTCATCTGCCGACCTCCAAGAACATGAAGATGAACATGATAGACAGACTGTCCCCCATCTGTGCCTTCATTCACTACCATGCGATAACCCTTCTTTAGGCCCAGATCAGCAGCACATTTCTTGCCAACAATCATTAAATGTCCAAGAAGCTGGAAAAGAAGAAAAAGTTTCTTAAGCACAGGCAGTTTACAACTTCTTATCATTAAATAATAAACTACCAAGAAGAAATATTAAATTTAAAATTTGCTAGGTGAAAACATACTCCTTTGGACAAATATTTGGAAGCTCTTTTCACCCAAATACAACATAACTTACAAGTAAAAACCCAGTAAGATTAAATATTTATTCATTTCTAATTTCAACTTAAAAATTGGAAACAAAAATCTGCTTAATTAAAACAATTTTTAAATCAAATTGCAAGTGGTATTTAAGTGCTCTTAATAAAGTAAGACATATCCCTTTCTTGTTATGGAGCAGTGTATCAGCATAGATTTGATTAAGCTGTGATAACAAACCACCCCAAAACCTTGTGTTTACTACTTGTTCATCACAAGTTGACCAGGCTCTATTTCTATACCTTGTTCTCTGAAACCCAGGCTGATGGAGCAGGCTCTATAATGATTATAGTGGCAGAGGGAAGAGAGAAGATGGCAAACCAGGTGCTAGCTCTTAAAGTTTCCACTCAGAAAACATAAATCATTTCTGCTTGCATTCATTGGCCAAACCAAGTCATATCACCAGTCCTAACATCACATCAATGAGGCAGCAAGTATAATACACCCCTAAAGAATAATAAATATTTACAAGCAATTATCCAATCTACCACAAAGAACATGAGCAAAAAAAGTTTTAATTGAGGCCTGTACCTCTTGGCAAAACCAAAACGTACTTTTTCTTTCCTCTAACAGTATTAACAGAAGAGTCCATGAACCCTCTCCTATATGATATGCTGTTTCTTTGAGGAAAAATGAATCTCATCAACTTTATGGGGAACCCTTTCTGCTTAATAATTTGTGATGATGGATGTTAACTACAATTATTGTGGTGATTGTTTCATAATATCTATATATATCAAGTCATTATGTTGCATATAAAATTAATATATCAATTACATCTCATTCTTTAAAAAATAAAACTATTTATATATTATATTGAAGCCGTTATGATTTTTTCCCCTCAGTTATGCACTTAGTAAAACGAAAATGTAACCTCAGTTTAAGGTCAAAATTTAGCCTCCCAATTTAAAAAGCAAGAAAATAAGCCCTGGCTGGTTGGCCTCAGTAATTAGAGCATCGGCCCCAGGACTGAAGGCTCTTGGGTTTGACTCCGGGTCAGAGGCACCTACCTCGGTTGTGTGGCCCGGCCCTGGTCAGGGCATGTGCAGGAGGCAACCAATCAATGTGTCTCTCACATCATATTTCCTCTCCCCCACTCCCACTCCCCCGCCTCTCTCTCTAACCCCTCCTCTCCCTCCACTCTCAAAAAAAAAAAAAAAAAAATCAATGGAAAAATATCTTTTGGTGAGAATTAAACATAAATAAATAAACAGCAAGAAAATAAAAATTGTGCTAGTAAATTTACTTACATTTTCATCATCATCTTCTGCTACAGAAATCTGGGATATATGCTTCTTAGGTATCACCAGAAAATGTGTTGGTGCTTGAGGGGAAATGTCATGGAAAGCAAGACACTAAGGAGAAGGGGAGGGAAAAAAAAATCAAAGTTTAGTATAGCCTCTTGTAAGCTAAACTTATTCTTTCACACTAACCCCTTGGGAGACACTGTAGTAAATGCTAGGAAACCAGTAGTGTATCCAATACATGTGGTTTCCTGGTCCTTTTCATGGAAATGACAGTCTAATGGGAAGACTGACTTTAAACAAACAAAAGTATAATTAACCAAAAACCCTACATATTACAACGTGAAAGTAAAGGGTGAAAGAGATGATTATCAGAGAAAAGCCTGAGTTAGCTTGGGTGGTCAGGGTCAACCACTTTGAAGTAGCAATATTTAAACTGAGATCCAAAGGATGAGTAGACATTACACAGACAAATCCTTCTCTACCTTTCCAGGTTGATTCACCTTCTCCCTCTCTCTCTACCCTAATGGCTTTTTCAAGTGCAGTTATCTCCACTGCAATGATCCTCTCAACCCCAACTTTTGTCTGACTTAAACTGCTATTCATTCCTCAGCTCCCAGTTTGTATCATTTCTGAGGGTATCTTCTCCGATTCCCCTGGGCACCTTCCCTAGGTCAGGAGCCCTTGGTTGTGTGATTTCCGGGCTTTTGCCTTGACTGCAGTGATCAGTTTTGTAATCACGTATTTGTCCATAAAGACCTATTTCTTCCCACTGTACTCAGCGATTTAAGACACACACCTGTTCTCTTTTGCAGACATGGAGAGGACAAGCAGCATGGAGACAAGTGGTATACCAGAACGTTTTCCTATCTCTTCTCCCCACGGACGGTGGAAGCTACTTAGCACCCATCTTGCTTACCTGCCTCAGGAGTCATTCTCCTGGGTAGTCCATACAAAATGCTGAATCATTTGGATGGCTTCCTGCCGTTAAAACTACTGGGACTACAGTGGTTCAAAAGTCATTATTTTAACGATCATTCATGAAAAAGCAACTGAGAATATTTCAAAAGAAATGTGCACGCTGCCTGGCTGGCGTGGCTCCGTGGTTGAGCGTTGGCCTATGAACGGGGAGGTCCAAGTTCCACCCCCGGTGGGTGGGGGCACACACATGCCCGGGTGGTGGGCCCCATCCCCGGTGTGGGGCGTGCAGGAGGCAGCCAATCGGAGATTCTCTCTCATCGCTGATGTTTCCATCTCTCCCTCTCGCTTCCTCTGAAATCAATAAATATATATATTTTTTAAAGAAATGTGCACTCTCCAAAACAAAAGAATTTCCCTCACTAGTGACAAATAGAGGTATTTAAATAAAGTTCACCTTGAGAAATCTAAATCTTAGCTAACATTCTGAATCTAAGAACACTACTAGCAGCATAAAATGAATGTTTCTCTTGTAATCCACATTTCTTAATTTACCAAAGTTTACAGAAGGTTGTCCACGTAAATCAGCCAACCTCCTGCCGAGCTTTATCTGAGATCCAAACCCACAAAAACAACAGCGCACTCAGTATTTTACACAGACGGGTGGAAGTCACAGGAAGTCGGCCTTTCCGAAACTGAATTTCACCTCTGGTGAAGTCAGCAAGAGACATTCCCGGCCTCTGGGCGTAAAATTGCTTCCGGGAGGCGCCCAAGGAAAGCAAATCCCGAAGCAGGCCCCTGAGCTCCTGCTGGAAGGCGGGCGGGGGGTGGGGGGGATGGGGGACCCCGCCGCCCGCCGCCCGCCGGACGCGTGTCCTCCGCCCGCCTCCCAGCGCCACGCGGCTCGGAGACCGCCGGGCGGGCGGGCCGGCCGTGCGCGGGAGATCGCGGAGATTGGGCCCGAGTCAGGGCGCGATCGGGTTTCTCCCTGTCAGGCAGAGCGCGGGCCAGATTGTAAGATTCCTGACCCGGGCGAGGTCCGAGGCAGCCGGGGAGCGGGCGGGCGCCCACGCCCAGGGCCCGCCGCGTCCTTCACGTGCGCCGGGACCCCGCCAAGCCGGCCCCGCGGGCGCCAGGCGGCCGGGCCCGCGCCCGGGCAGATAACGCGTAACCGGAGCGCCCGCACGCGCCGGCAGGCCGCTGGCTGGGGGCCCGCGGCAGAGGCCGCGCCGGGCAGCCGGTCCCGTTCCTCCTCTTTCCCGCGGCGCCGCCGACACCCTTCTCTTCCCTCCGGGGAAACCGGCGTGTCCGCGAGCGAGGCGGCACCGTTGCCTACCTGGTCGTCCTCAAAAATGATTTTGGCTGGGATTTCCTTGCGAATGATCTTCCCGAAGATCGTGTCGCCACCAGGCCGAGCGGCCTGAGCCTTGGCGATCTCATCTGCCATCGCGGCCTCGCTTCCGCTAGGCTACCGGGGGCGCAGCTCCGGAGGAGGGAGGCGCTGGGGAGCGGGCCGACGGCGGGAGCGCGCGGCCAGGCGGCGCGGGGACCGCTGCTCGGCGGCCGAGCTGGTTCTGCGCTTGCGCACAGGCGACCTGCGCGGCGGGCGCGGCGGGTGCGGCGGGCGCGTGGGAGCGGGAGGGGAGCGGCCCGCGAGACCCACCCTGAGGGAGGTTCTCGACCCCAGGCTTCGTGAGCCGCGGTGAGATCGTTTTTCTTTCTTTTTCTCCTGTCTCTCAGAGAGGGGAGTTACTAGTATAAGCCAGTTTTCGCTTGCTTTCAGGACCCTTGGAGGAAAACCGGATACTGTAACTGGAAAGATTTGATAATCCGAGCAACGTTTGCTGGGCGAGACACCGTGGGCGACACTTTCATGTCTCAGCTACAGTAGGTCTTGGCTCCAGGACATAAGCCCTCCTGGCATCATTTTTTTTTCCCTCTAACAGTGATTCTCAACCTGGGCTGCACGTTAAAATCACTTGGAGAGCTCTTAAAAAAAACCTGGCTGCAACCCAGATAAATTCAACCAGACTCTGGGGGTAAGCCCCAGGCATCAGTAGTATGTAAACCTCTCTACCCTGTTGTACACAGAGGTTTTCCCAGCAGTAACCAACATAACGTCAAATGCCCCACCTTAAAGTACCTAAACCTTCCTTAACCCCACAGCCTCCTCCACATTTTTGCTCATACACACACACACACACACACACACACACACATATATATATATAATTTCTCATCTTTTCTGAGCCCATTTCCCTCTTGTTAAAATCATTGAGGACCTCTGCTCACAAAATCCTATAGGTAATTCCAATTACCATACTAGACCTCTTGGCATCATTGGCCACTTTGACAATTACCTCTCCTCAGCAATAGTCCCCTCCCCAACCTCTCTGGATGCTATTTCTCCTTTACAGTGAGCCTCCTGTTCCAGGCCTCTCAATGCATTCTGTTCTTGGCCCTCTTCTCTAGCTAGCAATCTCCAAGTGTCCTTATGAAGAAAAATTACCTACACCTCCTGGACGACCCCAAATTATTTTACCACTTTGTCTTGGCAAAATTACTGATAGCGGCCCCCTTACGTATCAAAAGTTCCCCATTTGTTATTTTTGCTATCAAAGACATTAGTAGGACAATTGGTAAAAATCTAAATAATGCCTGTAAATTATATAATAGTTTTGAAAATCATGCTAATTTCTTCACATATCCGCAGCAAAATTATCAAAATCATATGTTGATATATGCTGGGGCTCTATAACTTAGGTTTATAAAATGTTTCCCAGTGATGCAGTTGCTGCTGGGCCTGAAACCATACTTGGAGAACCACTGATGTAAGAGAATGTCTTTTTTATAGGAAACAACCCACTAAGATATTTAGGAGTATAGGGGTTTCATGTTCGCAACTCACTCTCAAACAGCAAAGAGATTTTTTAAAAACCCACATCCATATATAGATTTAAAAAAAGATAAAGCAATTGTGGTAAAATGTTAACATTTGGGGAATCTGAGTGAAAGGTTATCTGCAAATTCTATTATTGCAAATTTTCTGTGAGTGAAATTGTCAAAAACTTAAAAAGAAAAATATGTACTGGTTTAGATAATAAATGATATGGTCACCTTTCATTAAGTCTGAGGGCTTTATCATCCTCAGAGAAATGACTCTCCAGTATTTATCATCTAACCTATTTCTTCCCTTAATTTCAATTTCGCCTATGGTATATAATACTGCCCACTCACCACCTCCATTTGGATGTCTATTAGGGACTTCAAATTTATTTTTACTTTCAATTGTTTGTGTCACAATAAACAGTCGAACAAAAAGCCCCCTCCTGCAGAATCCCATGTCTATTGTAATGCCATTCATTGAATTGCTCAAGCCAAAAGCCTTGAAATCATCCTTAACTCTTCTGTCTGTACTTTCAGCACATTTCATGAATATAATCATTTCTCACCTCTACTCCACCACCCTAATCCAAGCAACTATTATATAGATGGCCATGTCCTAATCTAAGGAGCCTATGAGTAGGTTACTTTACATGGTAAAGGGGATTTGCTTGTGTAATTAAGTTAAGGATCTTGAGGTGAGGAGATTCCTGGATTTTTTTCAGGTGGGGCCAATATAATCGCAGGGGCTCTTATAAGTGAAAGAGGAACATAGGAGAGGGAGAGTCAGAGAAGGAGATATGATCATGAAAGCAGGGGTGAGGCTAAGATTGAAGGTGCTGTGCTATTGACTTTGAAGATGGAAAAGGCCACAAGCAGATGGCTTCTTGGAAGTCAGAAACCCAAATTGGGTTTCACTGAGCTAAAATTATGGTGTCAACAGGCCTGCATTCCAGAGGATCTAGGGGAGGATAGTTTCCTTACCTTGTCCAGCTTCTAGAGGCCACATGCAGTCCTTGGTTTGTGGCCCCTTCCTCTATCTTCAAAGCCAGAAGCAGAGCATTTTCGTCTTTTAAACCTCTCCCTAACTCTGCTTCCTTCTTCCCCTTATTTGGATTCTTGTGATTGATTACCTTGGGCCCACCAGACAATCCAGGATAATCATCCCACCTCAAAATCCTTAATTTAATCACTCCTGCAAAGTCCCTTTTGGCATGTAAGGAACATATTCAGAAGTTCCTAGAATTATGTAAGCCATTATTCTGCCTACCAAATAGCTCCATGAACTTATATGAATGATGAATATGTTGGAATTTCCTGTTCAGTTCTGAGTCCCACACCAATCAGGACATATTCCCAGAACAATCAGAACAGTCACCCCATTTTTTAAAAAATTGAAGGAACCATAGAGGTTTAGCTAAGAAAAAAGAAGCTTCAGGACTGAACTGATTTGGGCACTATGGAAACAATGTATTTTCAAACATTGGCTGATGAGGCGTTTGGGTTAACTGAATACAGGACCCCAGTTAGCCAGAAATTGTAACAATAAATTATAAACTTTCAGGAAATGGAGCTATGATCTTAATCTGGAAATGAAAATAAGCATTTTTTTAATCA
The DNA here is from genome assembly GCF_027574615.1 of Eptesicus fuscus. NCBI lineage: Eukaryota > Metazoa > Chordata > Mammalia > Chiroptera > Vespertilionidae > Eptesicus > Eptesicus fuscus. Next base: position 72,319,393 of record NC_072478.1, read on the forward strand.
TTAGCAATCAGAAGACTCTATAATGCAATGTCACAAGATCATCTAATTTATTATTTCCTGGATAAAAGAAAGTACCTAGTATATTTGGTTTAATTGCTTGATTACATTAAACACTTCTGCAAATCTAATGCATTTTAATAGAAACGCAAAGTCAACTCAAATATATCATGGAGATGTAAAGTACAGCATAGGGAATATAATAAATAATATTGTATAACTATGTATGGTGCCACCTGGGTACTAGCCTTACCAGGGAGATCACTTGGTAAATGATGTTAAGTGTCTAACCACTATGCTGTACACCTGAAACTAATACAAAATAATATTGAATGTCAACTGTAATTGACAAATTTTTAATTCTAAAAAAAGCAAAGTGAATAATTACCTCGCTATTTTCATGACAAATTTCAAGTTATGTAAATTAGAGAAGGAAAAGGAAGGGTGTTGGAGACCCATTGCTCAAAACCTTTCCATTTCTAATAAAGTCACTTTTACCTAGAAGTTAACCTAACCTGAAAGGCTGTGGGGGTACAAAAGGCAAACAATGATTATGTAATGGGAACAAAGTTGAGATTTTTCCTGATGCTTGCAAGATCATAAGTTAAAATGTATTTTAATAAATGCTTTATGATTGTTTATGATCATGATGCTGCTAATAAACTATTTCTGACCTCTTGACTAGCAAAAACAAGGAGTAAGGCAAGTTAAGCAGGCTGGATGTGTAGAGGGTAAAACTAAGCTTTCAGGTTAGGCATAGAGATTTGTATCCCCGACCTCCATCTACTAGCCCTGAGGTCTTAAGCAAGTAACAGCGGAACCTTCTGGGGAAATTAAATTAGAGAATGCATGCATAGCACTTTTGGGAGTCTGCGTTCCAATCAATGTCTGTTCGCTACAGCTGTTATGTCTTGGCTCTTATTTATGCACTTTTGCAAGAACAGACGCAACTGGAAAACGTAAAAAAAATGTCTTGGCTCTTATTTATTTACTTTTGCAAGAACAGACGCAACTAGAAAACGTAAAAAAAAAAAAAGAGAGAGAGAGAGAGAGTTAGTTCTTTAATAAATGAACTCAGGGCCGAAACCGGAGGTAGCGAACAGTATGGTAAGTTGGTACCTAAGCCATCTATTAAATGTCAATCCACTCTCCGCCACCAGAGGGTTGCAGCAAGAAGTAGCCGGAAGTGACTCTGCCCCTAACTAACATGGCGTCCAGGTGATTTCCGTTCTCCTCTCTACGGTTACAGTAATTGGCCACCGCGGCTTCTCGCGGTTTTACCAGACGTCACTGGTTCAGCAAACTACTCTCTCCCTGCTCTCCTTGCAAGGCGGGGCTACGGAGAGGTGCTGCTCGGTGATTGGTTGCAGCGCGTTAGGAAGTTGGCCTGCGCACGCCCGGCCGTGATTGATTGCCGAGAGGCGGGGCGACTAGACTGCTGAAGAGGTAGCTGCCGCTGTGGGAGAAACATGGGTCAGGCGGCCAAGGTGACAGGGCCTGGGGAGGTGTTGGGTGCGATGCCGACAGGGGAGAGCGGGGACTGGGGGCGGGGGGTGTTAAGAGCGCAGCCTGACGAAAGTTGTATGGAGTCCTGTAACTGGGGTTCGGGCCCTCCACGGAGGATGTGGCCTTCGCCCCTGAGGAGTCGGTGACCAACCCTAATGGCTGGTTGACGGGTTGTGCAGGTGTGGAAGAGGGCTGGGGGGCACCAGTGGTTCCTAGTTCTTAATCGGCTTGGGTACCGAGTGTGTTCAGTAATGCGAGACTTGAGCTCTGCCCGCGTTTCATCTCCCCACCGAGCATTCGTCTGAGGGACCCGTTTCCCATCCTGGGGAAGTGCAGGGGACGCTAAGGGCAGCCCTGCGCCCCAAGCACCCGATGCGGTGAAAGGTGTAGTCTAGTCATGTAATTGGAAGGTACACAGAGGTCTAGGAACCAAGGACATCAGCACATTCACTTACCAAAGGTAACACTCCGCGACACAGAGCAGAGACCCGAGTTCTCTGAATGAGCTTGGGAAGCAGTGGTCCTGCCGGGGTCACATGGTCTCAGGTCCATTTCTCGCCACTGTGACACGTTCCTGGCCGGTGCACAATTTCATGGACTGGCCTTCCCTAACCTTCAACATCAGCATGGCCGGTTGAGGCCTGTCCCTGTCATTGGCTGAAACACAGGCATTGGAAGGGGGAAATGGCCTGCTACAATATAGTGAGGAAAAGCAATGCTATGGTCAATAATAGGTAGCCGCCAAGCAATGCCTCATCTACTACTGAACTTGGCGTTCTCAGTAAGGTTTAATATATATCCCAGCACCAGTAGAAACAATTGTAAAGGGTTATTCATTTTAAACTTTTATTGAGTTTACAGAATAGCTATTAGTAACTCCTAAGATCCAACATTTAGCCTATACTATTAAGGCATGGTGGGTGCAACAATAAACAGACCACCTTTACCTTCATACAGAAGTCTAGCAGGTCAGAGACTTTTAACAATTACTTAATTAGAATTGTATTAAGTGCTTTGAGCTACAATAGTGTATTTTGTGTGCATATAATTGGGATTTAACTTAATCTGGAGGGATGCTAAACAATATTTCATAGAAGTTTAAGTTAGGTTGAGATGTGAAGTTTAATTAGAACTAGGTAGGAGAAGAGAGAAAAAGACCATTCCAGAAAGAGGAAGTAGCATATGGAAAGTTCTTGAAATGGAAAATTGCTTGGAAAACTTGAATACAAATGAAAGGATTCATTCCAAAAACACTTTCAGCCAGGCCTGTAATGTATGGAAGACACCCATGCCAAGTGTGGAGGATACAAAGGTAACCAAGAAGCCTTGGAAGAAATATGGTACAAGTGAGCCATTAACATACAGTGTAGTAAGTGCCCAATGCTGGGATGTACTCAGGAGGGCATATAACCCAGACTTAGAAGGCATCTATATCTATAAAAGCCTAAGCGACCATCGCAACTGAACGGACAACCAAACAGGCTGAGTGGGGCGACCAGGCTGGCGGGGGGTTAGTGAGGGGCAACCAAGCGACTGAGCAACAGGCTGAGTGGGGTGACCAGGCCAGCAGGGGGGTTAGTGAGGGGCGAACAAACGACTGAGCAGCAGGCTGCGTGGGGTGACCAGGCCGGCAGGAGGGTTAGTGAGGGGCTACCAAACAACCAAACAGCAGGCTGCGTGGGGCAACCAGGCCGGTGGGGGTGGGGAGGCAGTGAGGGGTGACCAAACCAGCAGAGGGGGGCAGTGAGGGGCAACCAGGCTGGCGGGGGCAGGGGGCAGTTGGGGGTGACCAGGCCAGCGGGGGGGGGGGGCGGGGGGCAGTTAGAGGCAATCAGGCAGGCAGGCAGGTGAGCAGTTAGGAGCCAGTAGTCCTGGATTGTGAGAGGGATGACCAACTGCCGGTTTAGGCCCGATCACCAGGATTGGGCCTAAACCGGCAGTTGGACATCCCCGAGGGTTCCTGGATTGGAGAGGGTGCAGGCTGGGCTGAGGGGACCCCCCTCCCCCAATGCATGAATTTTGTGCACCGGGCCTCTAGTAGATAAATAATGACTACAGTAAAACCTAGTATGGAAATTATACCATACACTCTTAAAAATTACTTGATTATTAAAGAAACAACAAAACTGAGGCAAAAAGTCTAAGTAACTTGTCCAAGCTTACAATAAATGGCAATGTCAGCTTCAAACTGATCTGTGAAAAATACATTTCTATATACACTGCCTAAATTTGTCCAATCAGAATAAGTAAATGGGAAAGAGAAGACAATATGTGACTTAGCTTTCTGCTTTTTAGAAGTCCAATGAGCTATCCATTGTGCGACAGAGCCAAGGAGCTTTCTACTTTTTAATAAAAGTTAATTAACTCCAACGTGATAGTAGCTCTGATAGCCCCAAGGCAATAATGATGACCTCAACTTAGTTATATCTACAAAGACCCCATCCTATATAATAAAAAGGCTAATATGCAAATCAACCAAACAGCAGAACGACTGGTCACTATGACATGCACTGATGACCAGGGGGTAGACGCTCAACGCAGGAGCTGCCCCCTGGTGGTCAGTGGGCTCCCACAGAGGGAGCACCGCTCAGCTAGAAGCCAGGCTCATGGCTGGTGAGTGCAGCAGCAGTGGAAGGAGCCTCTCCTGCCTCTGTAGCAGTCAGACATCCTCCAAGGGCTCCCAGACTGGGAGAGGGTGCAGGCCGAGAGGGTGCAGGCCGGGCTGAGGGACGCTGCCCCCACCCCTGAGTGCATGAATTTCGTGCACCAAGCCTCTAGTTTCCAAATAAGGTCACATTTGTAGGTGCTAGGGATTAGGACTTCAATATGTCTTGGGGATAGACCACATTTTACTTACCCATTTATGAGTTGATGAACATTTGGGTGGTTACTTTTTGACACTATTATGAATAGATACTATGGATGTTCATGTATAAGTTTTGTGTGAATACACATTTTTCTTTTTCTTTGGTATATACCCAGGCAGGTCATATTATAACTGTTTAATTTTTGAGCAACTGCCAAACATTTCCAAAGTGGCTGCACCATTTTACATTCCCACCAACAATGTATACGTCCCAATATTTCCACATTCTTGTCAACATTTGTTTTTTACTATCTTTTTTACTGTAGCCCTTCTACTGGAGTGAAGTAGTATCACTGAGATTTAAATTTGTATTTCCCAAATGGCAAATGTTGAACATCTTTCTTTGGCCTTAATAGCCATTTGTTTGTCTTCTTTGGAGAAATGTCTATTCAAATCCTTTGCCTATTTAAAAAATGTTTTATTATTGAGTTGTTCTTTATATGTTCTAGATAACTGGCCCTTTATCAGATATAAGATTTGCAAATATTTTTTCCCATTCTGTGAGATGTCTTTTCTCTTTTTTGATAGTATACTTTCCCTTTCTCACTTAAAATACAATTTTCAGTTTTTATAAAGGTGATAAATGTGTAGTAAAGATTAAGAAATAGTTGGCTAGTTGTTCTGCGTCCTGGTGCTGCATTATTTTGGAGCCCAAGTGGCCCCTTAGCTGAGATGCCTGCGGAAACCCAGACTCACAACCAACCGATGGAGGGGGAAGAGGTTGAGACGTTTGCCTTTCAGATAGAAATTGCCCAGTTGATGTCACTGATCATCAATATTTTCTACTTGAATAAAGATATATTTCTGAGGGAATTTATTTCAGATTCATCAGATCCACTGGACAATATCAGCTGTGAAAGCTTGTCAGATCCCAGTAAACTGGACTCTGGGAAAGAGCTGCACATTATCCGCATTCCAAACAAATATGACCAAACTCTCACTATCATGGATACTGGAATTGAATGGCCAAGGCTGATTTGATCAATAATCTTGGTACTATTGCCAAGTCTGGGACCAAAGCATTCATGGAAGCTTTGCAGGCTGGTGCGGATATCTCTGGGATTGGCCATTATGGTGTCAGGTTGTAATTAGCCTATTTGGTTGCTGAAAAAGTGCCCGTAATTACCAAATATAAGAATGATGAGCAGTATGCCTGGGAGCCTTCCCCAGTAAGATTGCTCACAGTTAGGACTGACACAGTAAACAGAGGTCATCCTGAATCTGAAAGAAGACCAGACCAAGTATCTGGAGGAGAGAAAGACAAAGGAGATTGTGAAAAAACACTCTCAATTTATTAGCTACTCCCTTACTTTTTGGGGGAGAAGAACGTGGTGAAGAAGTCAGTGATGATGAGGCTGAAGAAAAGGAAGAGAAAGAGGAAGATTTAAAAAAAAAAAAGAAGAGCCCAGCCGGTGTTGCTCAGTGGTTGAGCCTCGACCTATGGACCAGGAGGTCATAGTTCAATTCCCCATCAGGGCACAGACCCCCGGTTGCGGTTATGGGCTTGAAACCCGCAGCGGGGGCATGCAGGAGGTGACCGATAGGTGGTTCTCTCTCATTGTTGATGTTTCTATCTCTCCCTCTCCCTTCCTCTCTAAAATAAATAAAAATATATTTTAAAAAAGAAGAAAATTAGTCCAGTGACAAACCTGAAATCAAAGATGTTGGTTCTAAGCAGAACTAGTTTTTCTCTTCTAGTTTCATGTCGGCTTATTTTAACAGAATGAGGTTATGTTTGTTGTGAGATGTGTGTAACCTAATGTTTGTTAACATTATGGTCTAACTCTAAAGTGTTTAGCTTTCAAGTGAGTTCCTTAGTAGACCAAATCTTTTGTCACTGAAATGTTTTGAGATAAACATGGTTAAAACAACTTCCATCCCCTAGGGCAGTGATGGCGAACCTATGACACACGTGTCAGCACTGACACGCGTAGCCATTTCTGATGACACGCGGCTGCTGAAGCAGCCGCATGCCAAGGATGAAACATTTGCTGCTCCTGAGGATAAAACATTTGCGAAATAATGTTTTTTCCTCAAAGTGACACACTACCCGAGTTATGCTCAGTTTTTTGGTGAAGTTTGACACACCAAGCTCAAAAGGTGTGTCACTGCCCTAGGATCTACTTCTTAAACCTTCTATCCTCTGTATTTATCAACTGCACGTATGGCCTCTAGAAATTAGTATACTAAGCTGAACCAATCTGATGGGGGTAACTATCCATAGAGCTTGTTTTCTAAAGAAAAGTATTATTTAGAGTAGCAAAATTATAAGTTCACCTAGGCATGTTGTAAAGCCATTTGAAGGTAACTCAGAGCAAGTTTTGTGGATAGAAATGTAGTGCTCAAGTCACATTCTGCTTTAAAAAGGTTGTGACAAATGCAAATGAATTAAAAAGAAAGAAATAATGTTACACAAATGCCAGTAGGTATCTACTTCCTTCTACATACTCCTAATTCCTGCTCTCCAGAGATAAGAGCTTTTAATCATTTTAGCTATTCCTTCTGATATTTACTTCCATGTTTCTAAACATGCTTAAACTACTATTTATTTTCTCTTTGGAGATATTATTTGTTGACTTTTAACATTGGAGGTTGAGGACTAAGCTTCCCCTTACACCCTATTCTTCACAATATACACATTTTGGTGAATCAGTTTTTGTCTCTGATATTATTTGACTATATAAAAATTATCCACAGCTGAGATCGCTAATATAACTATACTAGTAGCCCTGTGCACGAATCCGTGTGCCAGTAGCTCTCTGCGGGGCCTGGCCGCTCCACACCCACTGCCCAGAGGCTCTCCACGGCCCAGAGGCCCATCTGCAGCCAGGTGTGGAACACTTGTCTCATCGCCGGGGCAACGACGCAAGCGTTCCCCCCTCCTCCTCCTCCCGGCCGCTCCATGCCCGCTGCCCAGAGGCCCTCCGCTGCCAGGGTGGAATGCTTGCCTCAACAAGCAAGCATTCCGCCAGGCCGCTCACGTTGCCTGCTCTCAGCAGTCGCCCCCTTGGGACTGGGGGACTCTGGCAGGGTTGAGAGGACTGAGCACCACCATCTTGTGGCAATGGGCACCACCATCTTTGTGACAGAGTGGTGGTTAATTTGCATATTACCCTTTTCTTAGATAGTATGATTACATTGTCTTTAATTAATAATCCTTATATTTTCTTGAAATTAATAACTGCCTTGTATTTATCATTGGTTAGTTTCCTGCATATCTGTTCCCAAACTCTAAGCCAAACTAACGTCTACCAGTTTTATTTTTTCTCTAGTAACATCTTTTCTGAATCAGTTCAGCCTTTTCTGTAGTCTAGACTAGTTGCTTTCTCAGCTGGTTGCACAAATGCTGACCTATATTTGTCCTTTACTGTTATCTCTGCCTCTCCTTTGTTGGACAGGTGATTCCCATGCTTTTTTCTTTAGTGGTTCATCCATTGTTTTGGTGGAACACATGTAGTGTTCCAAGAAAAGGTGTATGGCATATGACACTTTGCATTTCTAAAAATTGTGTTTGCCCTTGTTTTAAGTGATAATTTGACTGTGTCTAATGTTCTAAGCTGGATTTTTTTTCAAAACTTGAATACAATATACTATTGTCTTCTCACAGTGATAAAGAGAAGTCAGGTACCATTCTGATCACATACCCAGTGTATGTGAACTGGTTTTTTCTCTCAGATTTTTCTTTTTATTAGCATTGTGCTGAACTTACATCATGAGCCATTGTATGGGTCTTGTGTTGGGCACTTGGTGGAGCCCTTTCAATATACTAACTCAAGCATCTTAGTTGGTGAAATTTCCTTAATTTATTCTCCCTTTTAATTTCTGTTTTCTCTGTTCTCTCTTGTTGGAGCCATCTAGGTCACTCTCTTAATTTTCTTATCTTTTCTCAATTTTTATTTGTCAACTTAACCTCTGCTCTTACTCATTTGATATCCATAAGCTATTGGGAGTTTCTGAACATTCCTTTTTTAAAAAATTCCTCATCCGAGGATATGTTTATTGATTTTTTAGAGAGGGGGGAGAGAAAGAGAGAAACATCACTGTGAAAGATAGACATCAATTGGGCTGCCTCCCACACTCTCCCTGACCAGGGATCAAACCCAAAACCCAAGCATCTGCCCCAACTGGAAATAGAACCTCAAGCTTTCTGATGCTTTAACCAACTAAGCCACCCAGCCAGAGCCTAAAGCCTCCTTTTAAATATTTTCTTTGTGTTTTTATTGCATGTTTGCAATAACTTGGGATTTAAGTATAGTTGTCTTTATGTTTTCTGCTCCTTGTTTCCTGTTTCTGTTTTGGTGTATGCCTTTGAAGTTATACGTTTTCTAAAATATATAAAATATTTAAAACAGTACCTTGCACACAGGATATACTCAGTAAATGTTAGATGTTTTCTGATGAATGGACTGGAGAAAAGGAGGGTAGGGTGGCAGAGTGACAAATCTTTTTAAGTACTCTTAAGAAACAGATGGGGAGCATCTGAACTTAAATAGTTTGGGGCTATGGTGGATATACAAAAATTAGACATGCTAAAGTTTCCACATGAAGAGTAAGGAGGCTTTAGAGATGAGTTTAAAATTTCTGGCTTACGAAAGTCTGTGTCTTCCATCACTGAAATTGAGAAGACGAGAAAAAGTATGAGGTGGCTTTTGGCTAGGCTCCGCCCTTCAGCACTGACTTCGGCTATTAGGGACTAGGTTGGGTCTTAGAGTCTAGGCTCGGCACTTCGGAACTAGTGTCAGCCCTTTGGAACTAGATTCGCCTCTTAGGCCTTGGCTGGGCTATTCCGGGGCAGGTCCATTAACATCATATTGATCCGGGCCCTGGGGAAGCCCCGGTCTCCACAAGACTGCCTTCTAGGAAAGGACGCTAAGGGAGCATTCTGGCCTAGGAGCCAGAGGTTGAAAGGGCTGCTGACTCACAAGGAGAGGTGCCTGTGGAAATCACTCTGATGCACAGTCTGGGTTCCTTGGGCCTGCTGGAAGAATAGGTGTTGCTTAGGGGCTGGGCTCGGTTCTTCCGGGCTAGGCTGGGCTCTTTGGAGCGAGTTTCCGCCCTCCAGACAGGGTTGGCTGTTTGGGGCTGGGTTCTTTATGGCTAGTCTCCGCCTTTCGAAACTTTTTTGTTTTGTTTTTTAAAGAAGTGTGAGGTGGCCTCAGTCTATCGCTAAATCCTCCTTACAATCTGACTCCTACCAAAGTGCCAGTCTCTTTTCTCTGCATTTTTTAACATACTCTTGTAATAATCAAAAGTGTCAGCATTCTACTTATTTTTTGAGAAATCACAATTGAGCTTGCCTGAATTACCCAAAACATCTTCCTTATGAGCTCTGTTAAGATTTAATAAGTTCATGAGTTTGTGTATACTAGTATGTGCCTCACTTTAAGAACAAAAGAAGGCCCTAACCGGTTTGGCTCAGTGGATAGAGCGTAGGCCTGTGGACTGAAAGGTCCCAGGTTCGATTCTGATTAAGGGCATGTACCTTGGTTGCAGGCACATCCCCAGTAGGGGGTGTGCAGGAGGCAGCTGATGAATGTTTCTCTCTCATTGATGTTTCTAACACACTCTCCCTCTCCCTTCCTCTCTGTAAAAAATCAATAAAATATGTGTTTTTTTTTAAAAAGAACAAAAGAAGGCCTCCATATCTTAAGAAAAATGATAATACATACCAGACTGGTAAAGTTGTTTACCTTGGCAGACTGGTTTTGCAGGGGAATTACTAACTTTTTAACTACCTTTATATTGTTTTGTTTCAAAGAACTTTGTATTACTTTTGTAAATAAAGTTTTTAATTTAAAGATAAATAATCAATGTAAAGGTATTTCCACAAACCCTGGTTTTCATCAACTACTTAATTATGTAAAATGTGATTTTTTTCTTTTGCGGTCTAAGTTCTGATTTTCTTGATAGGTTTTACAGCTCTTTAAAACATTGCACAGGACCAGACAACAAGTTTTTAAAAATGATACCAGAGCATTAGAAGGTAAGTTTATTAATTTTCCGTTGGAACAAGTCCATTCTTCAGATGCTGCTCATATATCCAAGAGACCCTATAGAGCCAAGCCTCATCTTAGGGAATGACCTTCACTACCTCTTCCCTAATGCTGTTATGTGTTATAAAGATTAGTTTACATTACACTTTTTGAGGAGTATACACTTAAAGAAAATTAAAGTCCTTTCTCTATTTTATAATCACAATTTCACACACTCTAGGACTAGATACTACCGTATCGTTAATGCCTTGTGTCATTCTAGAAGTGACAGCAGCTAAGAAAGAGAATCTATTCCAAGCAATTCCACATTTAGTATTTCACAGTTTTAAGTGATTTCTGTCTTACTTGGTTCTGTGTTGGTCATGTTCAGTTCCAATCCTCATACATTTCTAAACCTCTTTAACCTAAGTAAAGTGTCTCCACTGACCCAGGAAATTCTAGTTTTTGTAATTCACCAAAAATAATTTCTTGAATATTAAAATATATGCCTTATATTGTACTTTACACAAATTCCTCATTTAATTATTATAACACTGTGATGTAGTTGCTATTACAGTAAACCCTCAATTTTGCAGAGATTGATTTAACAGATTAGGATTTAATGGAAAAATTTCTAGCCTGTATGTCATATGTGAAGTTAATTTAACACCCTATTAATTTTAAAATGCTTTAAACCAAGATTTGCTTATAATTAAATCTATAAATTTGTTATTTTGTTAATTTGTTATTTGTTATTAACAAATTTATTATTTTTAACAAATTTTAGTGAGTAGGCCATATGTTTGAAAAATACTAGTAATTTCACCAACATAAATAAATGTTACATATCTACAACCATAGTCTGCATATTTAAATCCAAGAGTCACCTCTCGTAAACAATGTTCAGCAAATGATTAGCATTTGGTCACAGATACCAGAGCATTAGAGGTTAAGTTTTTATTGTTTTTCCTTTGGAACATCCCACGGGGTAATTGGTTCTGTTGTTGCATGGCGTGACTTTCTGCAGCAGTTTTAACACGTGCCACCCATCTTCCAACGTGAGCTAAGCCAAGCCCAGAAGTGTGCATTGTTTATTCACAGTGACTGTGAATGCACACATTTACTAGACCTATTTAGTATAAATTTAAAATTACAGTCATACATATAGAAAAGTTTTCTGTGAAATTAAACTTTCATACATACTTAATTTTAATTACAAAAATGTATCTATATTTGTCAATTTTTTAACTTACATTTGGAAAACCTGTCTATCTTTTATATATATATAAAAAAGACTAATATGCAAAGTGTCCCCTTGGGAGTTCAACCGGGAGACCAGGAGTTTGATCACTCGCTGTGTTGTGCACTGACCACCAGGGGGCACTGCAGAACGAAGGAAGGCCCCAGCCAGCAGCCAGAAGTCCCGATCATCTCTGATCACCGGCCAGGCCTAGGGACCCTACCTGTGCACGAATTTTGTTCACCAGGCCTCTAGTTTTATTATAAAATGGACTGTCAGTTTTAACAGACACCCTGCCTCACCCGAATTAGTCCATTATATCATGATTTTAATGTATGATTTCTGTTCAGATAAGAAACTAAAAAATGTGTAAGGATTTGCCCCACATTATACTTAGTAAGAAGTAGAGCTAGGATTCAGCCTAAGCAGTCTGGCTCCAAAGCCTAAACTCTAACCACCTTGCATATTGAAATTCTGAAGCATAGAAGAAAGATTTTATGACTAGTCTCACATCAAAATAGTATATTTTTGTTGCTTTAAATGTTTTTAAGTGAAGTAATTATAAGAACAGGTAACATTGTATGTTTACTAAGCACTTTATATAGATCATTCCATTAAATGCTTACAGCAATACAATAAGGCAGTTTGTCAGGTTAAACTGAATTATGCTACTGTAATGATGGTGAAGTCTCAGTGGTGTACGTGAACAAAAATTTTATTTATCATTTACTTTACATGTCAGCCAAAGTGCTCAGAGCTGCTATATCTTTATGTTAATGTGTGTATGTGTGTCTGGTTTAATGTGCTTTAAGTATTGAGTTTTGCCATCTTAAAAACATTTTAATTTAAATTCTTAGATTTATAGAAACAAAGAATTACATTGATTTATTGAATCTAATAAATACACAAATGAAATTGAAAGTGAAAAGCAGGAAACAAAAGTATTAGAGTGCTGAAGGTTTATATTAGGTTTAGTTACAAACTTGCCAGCCTGTCATAAGCTCTCCAAGAGACTTCTTTAATAAATTTCTGATTTTTATACTTTGTTTTACATGGGGCAAAACTGTTTCCTTTACTAGAGAAGTAGTCATTCATAATGAATAACATGTAAATTATTGTGGCAGGAATAATAAATTAGAAAAGCAAGTAACTATATGTATTTTTCTTTCTGTAGCAGCCAGAATAAAAATAAATGAAGAATTCAAAAGTAATAAAAATGAAACTTCTTCTAAGAAAATAGAAGAGGTACAGTAATTGAATTTTTCAATTTTATAATAAAATGCTTGTAAATTGTATTAGCAACTAGAGGAAATGATGAAAATAGAGGGGTTATGTGAAATAAAAACCCAATAGTTAAAAATAATCTTCACTTGTTTGGTATGGCTCACCTCCTCTGGGTCATCTGCCTACAACCATAAGAAAACAAGTTGCCTGGTAAAAAGAACAAGGATGGTAACCCTGGTTAAAACAAGAGCAGCTGAATCAACCCAGTCACCCACAGAAGTGCTATCTTCTCATTGAAACTGAAAAGAATGAGTGCTATGGTAACTCAGAACTATAGAGGAAACACCTACTCATTTAGCTCAACTAGACAGATTTTTTTTTTTTCTTTAATTCCTGTCTTGGCAATGGAAGTGAACCAGCCACAGTTCATGAACACTCTTGGTTTGCCTTTAATATTTGCATTTTAGTCACTTATTTTAGTTTAAGACAGTCTACTGAAATCAGTCTGTGAGCTCCCTAGTACTCCCAATGCATATTCATTGAAAAAATTCACAATGATTTGTTTCCTGTATAAAATCATGCTGCGTATATACACTGTCTCAGTTTTGAGCTTCCTAAGTATTACTGTTTCTAACCTTGGATAAATATAGGGAAAGGACCATAGGAAGAAAATGAAAAATGGAAAACTATTTGCAGGGGTAGTGGTGATTCCAAGAATTGGTTTGATAAAAAGGAAAGTATAAGTTAGAGAAATTCTTCTGTGTTTAACAGAATTTCTGAATGTTAAAATTTTATGAAAATCATTTATATTTTGAAAAATGTATTTTTGAAATAGTAAATATCTATAATAAGCCAGTGAGACAATGAAATAGCTTAAGAATTTCTATCCCTGTAATAAAAAGGAGAAAGATTTCCCTTAAGTATATGATAGGGCAAACAGGGACTATGAAATTTTTATTCATGTAGCAGTTAAGATGACATTAGACTCAATTCATGAATTGAATAGAAGTTAAAAGGTACATAATGGAGGTTTGTCCTATTTGCTATTCAGTAGACTGATAACAATTTGGCAATTTCTAAATTTTTAAATCATGATTTAAACTTTTAAGATTTTTTTACATTTTAAATTGTTTATATCAACTAAACTGAGAAAATGAACTACAGGGGAAAACCAAGATGGCGGCATAGATAAACACCTAAACTGCTGCCTCGCACAACAATTGCAAAACTACAACTAAAAGACAAAACAGACATCATCCAGAACCACAGGAAGGCTGGCTGAGTGGAAATTCTATAACTAGAAGGAAAGAGAAAAGCACACTGAGACTCAGAGGAGCTGCAGAAGGCAGAGGTACGGAGATGTGTGCATGGAGAGGACTGGCAACTGAGTACACAGCTGACTTTCTCAATCGGGAGGGAGACAAAAGCTCCTGACTGCTCTGAACTCCAGTTCCGGGCGAGTCTCTGGGGACCTAGACTCATACTGTCTTCTCTGCCCTGAGACTCCACTTCATCCAAGCTGAGCACAGAGGCTTTTGCAAGTCTTGTCTCATAAGGGTGTCTCCAGCACAGAAATTCTCCCAGTGTAGACACAGCTGATCATCACAGCCAATTGGCCTGGAGATCAATTCCTCCCAGTGATACCAACAACAATCAAGGCTTACCTACAACAAGACTGTGCACACAGCCCACAAAGGGGTGCACCAAGAGTGTCCACCTCAGGTGACTGGGGAGGCTGAACCACTGGGCCCTATAGGACACCTAGCACACAAAGCCACTCTATCAACTGAGGGAAGCAGCCAAAATGCGGAGACAAAGAAACAGGTCACAAATGAAAGAAATGGAGGAAAGCAAATGACTGGATATAGAGTTCAAAACCACAGTTATAAGGTTTTTCAAGAATTTTCTAGAAAAGGCCAATAAATATAGCGAGACCCTCGAGGATATGAAAAAGGACCAACTAGAAATTAAACATTCACTTGACTGAAATAAAAAATAATATACAGAGATCCAACAGCAGATTAGAGGATTGCAAGAATCAAGTCAAAGATTTGAAATACAAAAACAAAAAACACCCAACCAGAAAATAAAAAAGCAAAAAACACCCAACCAGAAAAAAAAAGAATCCAAAAATTTGAAGATAGTGTAAGGAGCCTCTGGGACAACTTCAAGCGTACCAACATCCAAATTATGGGGATGCCAGAAGAAGAGAGAGAGCAAGATACTGAAAACCTATTTGAAGAAATAATGACCAAAAACTTCCCCCACCTGGTGAAAGAAATAGACTTACAAGTCCAGGAAGCACAGAGAACCCCAAACAAAAGGAATCCCAAGAGGACCACACCAAGACACATCATAATTAAAATTCCAAGAGCAAAAGACAAAGAGAGAATATTACAAGCAGCAAGAGAAAAGCAGTTAGTTACCTACAAGGGATCACCCATACAATTGTCAGCTGATTTCTCAACAGAAACTATGCAGGCCAGACGGAAGTGGCAAGAAATATTCAAAGTGATGAATAGCAAGAACCTACAACCAAGATTACTCTACCCAGCAAAGCTATCATTCAGAATTATAGGTCAGATAAAGAGCTTCACAGATAAGAAAAAGCTAAAGGAGTTCACCACCACCAAACCAGTATTATATGAAATGCTGAAAGGTATTCTTTAAGAAGAGGAAGAAGAAGAAGAAAAAGGTAAAGATAAAAATTATGAACAACAAATACATATCTATTAACAAATGAATCTAAAAATCAAGTGAATAAAAAATCTGATAAACAGAGCAAACTGGTGAATATAATAGAATCAGGGGCATAGAAAGGGAGTGGACTGACAATTCTCGGGGGGAAAAGGGTGTGGGGGTGCGGGAAGAGACTGGACAAAAATCATACACCTATGGATGAGGACAGTGGAGTGGGGGTAACGGCAGAGGGTGGGGTGAGAACCAGGTGGAGGGGAGCTATGGGGGGAAAAAAGAGGAACAATTATAATAATCTAAACAATAAAGATTTATTAAATAAAAAATAAAGAAAATAATCAAATTCATTTTACTTTTAGAGTACTAATTTAACATTAAGCAATCTAGAAATTAGATATTTGTTATAAATACATATGGTACTTTCTACAACTCTTCATATGTTAAATATTTAGTAGCTTTTGGATAATTATGTTGTCATGTATTAGAATTAGATGGTTTGTTATACTTGGCAACAAAAGGAAACTTAAGCATCCTCTATACCAGCAGTTCTCAAACTTTTTGGTCTCAAGACCCCTTTACCTTCTTAAAAATTGAGTACCCTAAAAAGTGATGTTTATGTGTTATACTTATCAGTATTTACCATATTAGAATTTAAAACTGAGAAATTTAATATAGATATTGATTGAATCATTTGAAAACAATAGACCCATTACATGTTAACAAATACATTATTTATGAAAAATAACTACATTTTCAAAATAATTTAGTGAGAAGAATGGCATGCTTTACATTTTTCAAATCTCTTTCATGTCTGGCTTAATAGAAGTCAGCTATATTTTATCATTCAACGTGTTTTTTAGGTTGAAGTCTATGAAGAAAATTTAGTCTCACACAAATAAGTAGTTGGAAAGATAAAGGAGTATATAATAGCCTTTTCCAAAAATAGTGAATATTCTTTGAAACTATACATCACCAAGTGATAAATTCCTTAAAGGTTAGTTTCAATGTGGAACTCTGTTCCTATTAGTCCAATGGAAATTATATATTTTTTTAAATTTTTTTTCAGCTCTATAATTCATACACACCACCTACTGGTCTCCTCTAATCCCTTGCTCCTCATCTAACCTTGTTCCCAACCTTAGAACTAGGACTCCAATCAGCTTATGCACCTCCAATGAGGAGACCCTTTTTTCCCCTTTCTCTACCCTGCTAAGCAGCTTCTCAAGTCTGTCAGCATGTGAGATTTTGATCTCCCACAGGCTTTCATGTCAATTAATGGCAGCTCCCTCCTCTTGATGCTCAGACCAATATCCTTTGTGCTGTCTTACTGCTTTCCTTCTCTCACACTTTAATCTGGCAGCAAATCCTATTGGTTTAACCTCCAAAATATGCCTAGAATTCAACCACTTCTCATCCTCCTCATCATTATCTCCTGGTTCAAGTTACCATCATTTCTCACTGAATTGTTACAACAGCTTCCTACTGGATCTTCCTTCTTTTGCACTAAATTCCTATAGCCTGTTCTCAATACTTTTAAAGGCAGTGAACCTTTTTTTAAAAAAAGGCATATTCTGTCCTTCTGCTCACAACCTCCATGACTCCTCATCCCATGGTCTTATATTTGCTAGATTTTTTTTCTTGAAAAGTTAACTTCCCTCCTCACTTCACTCATTTTCAAGAAAAAAAATCTAGCAAATACCCAAATCTGAATAATCATAGTTTGTCTGCCTGTCAGTGGTTCATTCAAGTACAAATGGTATTTCATAGAGAAAACTCTACTTCTCACAACTCAGTGTAGAAGGGTCTAGGCTCTAGTATTATGAAAATAAATTTGACATCATGGGTCGCCTGAAAGGGTCTAAGGTGGCTCAAGGGGTCCATAGCGTTGAGAATTGCTGTTCTAGTCCATTTCTTCATTTTGCAAATAATGAGGTCTGAAACTCGGAGTAGGTTATTAAACCAAGGCCATACACTTAATGACAGAACCAGAGTTGGAATCCAAGTACTCTTTCTAGTGTTCAGAACATCCAAGTCTATAAAAGAAAGATTCACCACCACCACCCCAAAAAAACTATGTGTTTTAAACACATTGTAAAATATATATGTACAACAACAAAAATACTCTAAACCTGTTTGGGGTCAAAATATGAACAGGTGGATAAAAGTTAAAAGTATATGCCTGTATGAGCTTTCTGCACACTTGGAATGGTTATAAAAAGTTAAAGGCAGATTATTATATAAAAAGTTTGTAGTAAACCTATACTTTTCAAAAACAGTACATTTGTATGAACCACTGAAAAAAACCTGAAGGATTTATTCTGTGTTTGGTTTTCTTAACAGCTAATAAAAATAGGTTCCGATGTGGAATTGTTGCTCAGAACATCTGTTATACAAGGTATTCACACAGACCACAATACACTGAGTAAGTAAAATGAAAGAAAAATGTTTTCTGATTGCAATGTGTTTTAAAATATTGAGCAATTACAGTGCTTTTAATGCTGATTGGTAAAAGAACTTGATTTTGCCAGACAATGTGGTATATATTTCACATATTTATAAGGCTACCATTTAAAAATACCGAAGTAGGAAACTTTGTTTTATCAGATTTTTTATTTTTAAATTTTTTAAAAAACCTTACCTACTGATTGTATTATAAAACTATAGTTACAAAGACAGTATGACTATTTTTATCATTTATTTGGGGTTCTTAATATTTCTAGTACCATTTAACACATACCTAGACTAAGTCTGTTTCTCTACCTTTTATTCTATGATTAGAGTTATTTTAATTCAGAACAATTGGGATTATAAGAAATAAAAATAGAGTAGAGGATCCTTCATTATACCTCAAGACTCCTGGTGGGGCTTCGGCAGAATCTCATTTTATATTATACTAGAGGCCCGGTGCATGAAAACTCGTGCACTTGGAGGGGTCCCTCAGTCCGGCCTGTGCCCTCTCATAGTCTAGGAGCCCTCAGTGGATGTCCAACATGCAGGGAGCAGGCTTAAGCCGCAGTCTGGCCTCCCTCTGCAGGAGGTGACCAGAGGGCCGAACTGGGGACAGCGAGCGGCCGGCCCCACCCCGAATCACCCCACTGCGGTCACCGGTGGCCTCCCTCTGTGGGAGGCAACCCTGGTGGGCCAATCTGGGGATGGCGAGTGGCCGGCCCCTCCCCGAATCGCCCCGCCACTGCTGCCACCCATGGCCTCCCTCTGCACGAGGCAACCAGGCGAGCAATCGGAATAGGATTTGTTTTTATTCCCCAAAGTTTATTTGGGGACAACAATAACAACAAAGAAGATGACATTAGCAGTGTTTGAAAGGCTTTTTTCTTTAAAGTATAACATGCAAACAGAAAAGTGCCCAATTTATAACTGTATAGCCCACTGAATTTTCACGAAGTGAAATACTCATGTAACCAGCATACATACCAAGCTATATAATACTACCTGTACCTCAAAAGACCCCACATGACCTTATGTCTCTCCCGGTCATCCCCACCCCACAAGCATGACCGTTGTCCTGACTTTTAACACTATCAATTTTTAACTTAATAAATATTTTTACTTTATATAAATTACATCATACAGCATTACTATTTTATCTGGCTTCTTTCTCTCAACATTATTTTTGTGAGAATCATCTATATAATTGTGTACAACAACATTTCTATAAATATTGTTTGAATATACTACACTTTATTCATTCTACTATTGTTTGTTTGGGTCATTTCTAATTTTGGACTGTAATAAATAATAATTCTGTGAATATTCTATGTATGCCTTGTGGTTTAAAAAATATGTATGTACATAGACATGTACATACACTAATATAATGCATTTCTTGGAGATATCAGTGAATTTTCCAGGTCAAAAGGATTATGTGTTTACTATAGGCCCAGTGCACGACATTTGTGCACTGTGGTCTCAGACCAGACTGCGCCATCTCACAATCTGGGACCCCGGGGTAGTGGGCCTAAGCCAGCAGGTGGACATCCCCCGAGGGGTCCTTAGAGCTGCCGCAGAGGTGGGAGAGGCTACCACCACCACCACTGCGCTCACCAGCTGTGAGCCCGCCAGCCGTAGCAAGTGTAGTGGCGGGAGCCTCTCCCGCCTCCGAGGCAGCACTAAGGAGCAGCGAGCCCGGCTTCTTGCTGAACAGTGCTTCCCCTATGGGAGCACACTGACCACCAGGGGGCAGCTCCTGCATTGAGTGTCTGCCCCCTAGTGGTCAGTGCGCATCATAGCAACCGGTTGTTCTACCATTCGGTCGATTTGCATATTAGGGTTTTATTATATAGAATTTAGGTTTAAGTAGATACTGCTAACCAGTTTTCCAAGTGGTTAGATTAATTTACACTTCCAACAGCAGCATCTTAGAGCTCCAGTTGCTTTATATCCTCAACAATACTTGGTACTGTGTAGCTCTTTAATTTTAGTCTTTCTGGTAGTTGTGTAATGGTATTACATTGTGAATTTAATTTGCATTTCTCTGATAACTAATGAAGTATCAGCACCTTTTCAGTTGTTTAATGGCCTGTTATTTATGAAATGGCTGTTTAAGTCTCTTGCCCATTTTCTTGGCAATTATCTGCCTTTTTACTATTGATTTGAAAGTAATCTTTTTTAAAATATATTTTTATTAATTTCAGAGAGGAAGGGAGAGGGAGAGAGAGAGAGAAACTTCAATGATGACAGATAATCATTGATCAGCTGCCTCCTGCATGCCCAACACTGGGGACTGAGCCCAAAACCCAGGCATGTGCCCTGGCTGGGAATCAAACTGTGACCTCCTAGTTCATAGGTCAATGCTCAACCACTGTGCCATGCTGGCTGGGCTGAAAGAATTCTTTTTTTTTTTTAATTTTTTTTTTTATTTTATAGACAAGGACACAAAATTTCAGGTTGATTTACTTAAATATAGTTATTGGCAACAGAGATACTTAAAATACTCAGACCTCTTAACTATTATATTACCATGATGGCTCTACTTTTTTTTTTTCAGTTTCTTTTTTTATTTCAAGGAAAACAATTTTAAATATAATAATGTTACATGCAATAAACATTAATATCTCAAGAAAAACTATTTTAAATATGATAATGTTACATGCAATAAACACCAATTATTTAAGAAAAATGATCTTACATATAATAATATTACATGCAATAAACTTTAGGATTTCAAGAGTAAGAGGATTTTAAGTATAATAATATTACCAAAACTATACTAACATAGTATGATATCATAAAAGTTGTAGGAAATATTAAAAATCTATAAATAACAGGATTACTTCTATTATTATATCCCCCCCCCCCGGCTCTATTTTTGTTCATCAGTTTATGTTGTTCATTATATTCCACAAATCAGTGAAATCATATGATGTTTATCTTTCTCCAACTTGCTTATCTTGCTTAGCATGATGCTTTTAAAGTCTATTTTTTTCCCCATCCCTTCACTTTCATCCTGTGTGTGACTTTTGTTTTGAGGTGTGTCTCTTGTAGACAGCATATAGTTGGGTCCATGTTTTTGTATCCATTCAGCTACCCTACACCTTTTGATTGGAGCATTTAATCCATTTACATCTAGGGTTATTATTGAGAGGTACTTATTTATAGTGATTTTAATTTTGTTGTTTTTTTTTGTTTTGTTTTTTAATAAATCTTTATTGTTCAGATTACTACAATTGTTCCTCTTTTTCCCCCCCATAGTTCTCCTACACCCGGTTCCTACCCCACCCTCTGCCCTTACCCCCCCAGTGTCTTCCTCCATAGGTTTACGCTTTTTGTTCAGTCTCTTCCCGCACCCCCCACTCCCCTTTTCCCCCGAGAATTGTCAGTCCACTCCCTTTCTATGCCCCTAATTCTATTATATTCACCAGTTAGTACTGTTCATGTTTGATGCTTCTGCTGGGGAGCCCAGCTTCGGGATTAGACCCCAGAGTTCTCAGTGGCACCCCTCCAGAGCTGAGATATCTCTCTGGGACTTCAGTTGCCGTCTGTGGGTGCCCAGCCAGCTCTTTTGCGCCTCCGCCCCTCCTACCAGTCTCTATGCCATCTCCACCTTCGGTCTTTGGGTATCAGGGTTCTCTCCTGTGAGTTTTCCATTGATTTTTCAGGAAGCCTTTTCTTATTTCAGTTGTAATTCCAGCTTGTTCCTGGCAGCATGTCCATGCAGCATCCTCCTACTCTGCTGCCATTTTTTCTTAAAAAAACCTCTGTATATGAAAGCTTCAGAGCCTCAAATAAGGGCCTATTCCCTAATATTCCTACCTCTAGATAAGTAGGATACCCAAGAGGATGAACAAGAAGCCTTGAAGGACAGTGAACAAGAGAGTTTCTTTGGGTCTCCCAGAAAACAGGATTAAGTACTGCCAGATGGGTTGACTAGAGAATTTATTGCTTTGTCAAAAGCTAGTCCTTGCTCTTCCTGTCCACCAGGATTTAGGATTTTCTGTGGAGTAGACTGACATGTGTTTCCCATTTCAGGTTTTTATTGCTGTATCCTGTTTATTCTTTACTATGGTCTAACAGGTATATGCCATGTCGACCTAATGGACATCAGACAGAAATCCCTGATTTGAATCAGGATGAAATCTTAGGGGTCAGATAGTAAACTGATATTTCTACATATGGGAAGAAGGGCATATGTTCATGTGTGTAGCTGAAAAGGGTGAACAGCTTGGAAGTCTTTCCTCTTGAATTTTTTTTGAATAGTTTGAGGAGAATAGGTGTTAGTTCTTCTTTGAATGTTTGGTAAAACTCGCCTGTAAATCCATCTGGTCCAGGACTTTTGTTTGGTGGGAGTTTTTTTCATTACTGCTTCAATTTCATTACTTGTTATCAGCCTATTTAGGTTTTCTGATTACTCCCAATTGAGTTTTGGAAAATTATATGTTTCCAGAAATTCATCCATTTGGCCCAGGTTGTCCAGTTTGTTGGCATATAGATGTTCACAGCAACTTCTTACAATCCTTTGTATTTTTGTGGTATCAGTTGTTACATTGCCTCTTTCATTTCTGATTTTATTTATTTGGGTCCTTTCTACTATTTCTTTATGAGTCTGGCTAAAGGTTCATCAATCTTGTTTATCTTTTCAAAACCAGTTTTTGGTTCTATTAATATTTTGTGTGGTTTTTTTTTAGTCTCTATGTCATTTATTTCCACTCTGATCTTTATTATTTACTTCCTTCTACTTACTCTGGACTTTTCTTCTTATTCTCTTTTAATTCTTTTAGTTGTAGGGTTAGAACGTTTACTAGTATTTGAGCTTTTTCTTATTTCTTGAGGTATAGGCCTGTAATGCTATGAACTTCCCTCTCAGGACTGCTTTTGCTGTGTCCCATAGATTTTGTGTTGTTGTGTGTTCATTTTTATTAGTTTACAGGAAGTTTTTTATTTCTGTCTTGATCTTATCAGAAACCCATTCATCTACACTAATAAAAGAGTAAGATGCAAATTGACAGTACCTTCGCGATGCCCACCAGCCAATCAGGAGTGAGCATGCAAATTAACCCACCAAGGAATGCGGGTTAATTTGCATATGCAGGCGCCAAGGGGGCGGGGCGGGGTGGGGTGGGATGCTTGCACTATTACCATGGCAATGACGCAGGCATTCCACACTGCCCCAGCCGCTCAGGGCCTCTGGGCAGCATGGAAAGGCAGAAAGGTGGATCCAGACCTGAGCAAAAAGGCAGCTCCGGCCAGAGTGAAGGCGGTGCCAGCAGCCAGGGGAAGGAAGGCCCATTCTTGCACAAATCTTCCTGCATAGGGCCTCTAGTTGTTTAATAAAGTACTAAATAGCCTCCATGTGTTTGAATGTTTTGAGGTTTTTATATTGTAGTTGATTTTTAGTTTCATGCTCTTGTGATCTGATAAGATGCTTGATATGATTTCAATCTTCTTGACTTGTAAAGAGTTGTTTGTTTCCTAACATTTTGACCAGGATAGTTCTTTGCTGTACCATACTGTTCCATACATCCCTGGCTCCTGCCCACTAAATTCCAGTAGCATTCTTCAGTTGGTATGACCACCCAAAACGCCCCCAGTTGAAAACCACTGTTATGTAAAATTTAGAATCTTTAAATTATGAAAGCCGTCTTGCCTTTTCTATAGTAAGTCATATAAAAACATTTTCCAGTTGATGGTCTTAATTATTAATAATCTATAATCAAATGGCTGATAATGTGCTTTAGCTGAATTCTGGTCAGTTATTTAATTAGTTATATTTAATAAATAAGTGATAATGGATAAAGTTGGTCAGACATGTTTTTATAATAATTTGAAATGAGAATCCTACTGTCTCCATTTAAAATCAAGGACTCCACCTTTGAAGTTAACTGAAATAAAATATTCCTGGAAGATTTTCCTTAAAACTCCATATATTCTTGTTATAAATTTTAGGGGGAATAAGCATATTAGCATTTAATTTTTTTAATTTTAATGATGTTAATTATTCCTTTCTTGTTTTGTTTTTCAGAATTGGTTCCTAGGAAAGACCTTCTTTTAGAAAATGTGCCATATTGTGATACACCAACTCAGAAGCACTGAATTTCTAGGATAAAATCAAGTCTTTATAATTTTTAATTTTAAAATATATAACTGCAACATAAGTCCTAGAAATGCAGATATTTTTCTCTGAATTGGCATGGTGAAAATTAGTCAGAGTATAGTTTTATAATTAAATTTCCCATTTAAAAGACATTGCTGAAAACTTCAGGCCATAGCTAAGTATTTCTAAAGAACATTAGATAAGAAGATATTTCATTTTCATTGAAAAAAAAACTTTACCAAGTGATATAAATGCTTAGGGAAATATATCATATTTATTTTTCTTTGACCTTGATGAATATTTTGCTCTTATTATAACTATTTGAGAATGCTGTGTTTTGGCAAGTTGATGGGTTTTCCTCCCATGTGAAATGAAACCATTAGATTAAATTGGCATTTAGTCCCAAACATACTACATTGGTCAAAATATCACAGTGTGTGGCCCTAGCCAGGTAGTTCAGTTGGTTACAGCATTGTCTTGATACTCTAAGGTTGCAGGTTTGATGCCTGCACAAGGCACATATAATAATCAACCAGTGAATGTAAATATAAGTGGAACAACAAATTGATGTTTCTCTCTCTCTCTCTCTCTCTCTCCTTTCCTTTCTCTCTGTAAAATCAATAAAAAGTTTTTTGACAATCACAGTGTGTGCCAACTCTCACAGAAAGTGGCCCTTGTTTCCAGAAGCACTGAAATGGTTTCTGTAGCTAACAAGTAATACAGTTTCTTTTTACAGATAGGGAATATCTCTGTGTTCCTAAAAAGACAATTTTTAATCAGTCTTCTGAAAATAGATGATAAAATATCAAAATCACCTAGTATCACCTATGTAGAATAAAAAATCCTAATTTTTTAAATAAATAGTGGCCCTTAGTCAAACTATAGCCTTCGTAGAATTAGCATTTAATTAGACCACAGTGAAGCTTTATTGTAAAAATGTAATATATGACTGCATCCTCTTCATTTTTAATCATTAAAACTTAAATGGCTTTTCTTCTACATTTCTCATCCCTGAAGAGATTGGCAGTATTATAAAATAGTCTAGCATTCTACCATTTAATGGTGGTAACTATAAATTGTATTTAATATTATTTTTGTTTCTCTTTTATGAGTATCTTTACCATTTTGTTTTACTCAATGAGCAGTGTGTTTTCTCCCATTCACTGATTGATTCTCCCATTCAATGATAACACAGGATTTTACAAGATTCTCAATGCTTTGTTGGCAAAACATATTGGTATATCAACATGGGATATAAAATTTTATAATTAAGCCCTGGCCGGTGTGGCTCAGTTGGTTGGGTGTCATCCTGTGCACCAGAAGGTTGCTGGTTTGATTCCCAGTCAAGGGCACATGCCCAGGTTGCAGGCTTGATCCCGGTAGGTGTGTGTAGGAGGCAGCTGATGGATGTTGTGTTCTCAAATTGATGTTTCTCTCTCTCTCCCTCTCTCCCTCTCTCCCTCTATTCCCACTCTCCCCCTTCCTCTCCCTCTGAAAATCATTAAACTAAAAAAAAAAAATTAATAATTAAAAATAATTTTAGGAGATCAGAACATTATCAAAATTATTTACATGTAGAACACTTAAACCAGAGACTACCCTTAATGCTTCCTAGTATTTTTTAGGAAATTAGTAGTCTATGGAATGGATTATACATGTCAAAAGGTTTGCTACTTCCCACGTGTATTATTGTATATATGGAAATCATACCTACATAAAAATTAAATATATGTGTGTTCTGGATACTAATCCTGTGTTGGTTATCTGTGATGTAAATGTCTTCTTCCAATATGTGACTCATCTCTTAACTCTGTTTATTATAAACCTGAAGTATAGGAGTATATTTTAGTGTATCCATTTTTTAAAATATTTTCCTTTATTAATTTTGCTTTTGTATCTTTTTAAGAAATTCTTCTCTACTGCAAAGTCATAAACATGTTGTAATACATTTTCCTCTGAATGTTTAAGTTTTGCTTTTTATATTCCAGCCTTTATGCCATCTAGAATTTATTTTTGTTTATGATATGAAGGAAGAATCTATATCTTTTTATGACAAAACAATTGGCCTCAGCATCGTTTATTGAATAGATCATCCTTTTTCTGATTACATATAAAGCAATCTTTATCATATCCCAAGTCACTATACAGTTAGTTGACCCTTGAACAGCATGGGTTCAAATGGCAGAGGCCCACTTATAAGTGATTTTTTTCAATAAATACCTATAGAGTTTTTGATTCATGGTCAGGAATTTGTGGTTGTGGAGAGCTGACTGTATGCATTGATCTGCACCATTTCATATAGGCGACTTAAGCATGTATGGATTTTGTTATCTGTTCGGGAAGGGCGGACCTATAACCAATCCCCTGCATATACCAAGGGACAACTTGAGTTTTTGAGGCGACTAAAGCTGCATGGGTTTTTTATTGCACAAGGGTTCGGCACACGGTCAACTGTATGTTGGGATAACTCTAACCCTCTTAGCTAGTCAAGGACTTTACTCCTATAATATTCTTTACTACCAAATATTTTCCCCCTCTCTCCACTAGATTATCTTTGCAACAGTATTCAACATTCTGAAATATTTCCCATCTTTAAAAATAACTTCCTTGAAACCCCTCCTGCCCTCAAGCTTCAGCACCATTTATCGGCTCTGTTTTGTTCTGGGAGGCCTCCACGTATCTCCCCATTTTCTCTTGTACAGATCCCAATCGAGATTTAATCCCATGCTGACATCTATCAAGAAAATACTCCACTCGACAGTCCACATCAGCCCAGGGATGATTGTAGAACTATTTGACTCACAGCCATTCCCGCACCCCCCTCAATCTGAGGATGTGTTCTTTTTAAGCTGATTGGGAAGCAGCACTGGTTCACGCCAGGGCACAGGACTGCGCGCGCGCTTTCCTTGTGTGGGGGCTGCGGCCTGTGCCTCCTGTGACAAGGCGTCCCAGTCTCCCTGGTGACCTGCACTCCCCACGCAGCTGTCCCTCTGCCTTTCCCAGCACTAACTCTTGGTTTCCCTCTAACGCTGATGTCTTTTTTTTTTTTTTTAATATATATTTTATTGATTTTTACAGAGAGGAAGAGAGAGGGATAGAGAGTTAGAAACATCGATGAGAGAGAATCATCGATCAGCTGCCTCCTGCACACCCCCTACTGGGGATGTGCCCGCAACCAAGGTACATGCCCTTGACCGGAATCGAACCTGGGACCCTTCATTCCGCAGGCCGACGCTCTATCCACTGAGCCAAACCGGTTTTGGCTAACGCTGATGTCTTAATTCACTTTCCTCCCTAAACATTATTTGCATATCAAATTCTGTGAATGTTTTGTAAACCAGTTACCTCACTCTTGGCAATACAATACTGATAGTCTTTACATGATTTTTTTTATTGTTATCAATAATAAATGTGAACTGTTTAAAGAAAAAAAAAGATTTAATCCCAGTCACTTCTCTGAAATCCTTGTCCCAGTTACTAGTGACCTCCACTTGTTAAGTGCAGAGGTCAGTTCTCAGTCCTTATTTTATTCATCCTCTCAGTAGCACTTGGCATAAGTGATTGTTCCTTCTTTTAATGGAGACATAGACACCAATTTATTGTAAACCTACACAAGTAGGATAACAGCTATGAATCAAAGTAACAAAAATGTCTACCTTGCTGAAACCGGTTTAGCTCAGTGGATAGAGCGTCGGCCTGCGGACTCAAGGGTCCCAGGTTCGATTCCGGTCAAGGGCATGTACCTTGGTTGCAGGCACATCCCCAGTAGGGGGTGTGCAAGAGGCAGCTGATCGATGTTTCTCTTTCATCGATGTTTCTAACTTTCTATCCCTCTCTCTTCCTCTCTGTAAAAAATCAATAAAATATATTTTTTAAAAAAAATGTCTACCTTATCTTCTGTTAATCATTTTAGACCCACTCTCAGTCCTTCTTGACCCTGTTCTTAGCCTTCCCTGGAAAGACTGGCCTGTGTGAACCAGTTCCAGTACCAATGGGGGACCTGGCCGGAGATCAAAAGGAAGGAGGATATGTTCTTAAGCCATAAACTTCAAAACATGTAACAAGGAACTAAAACTTGTGGAACATAATTTCTTTCCTGGCCTTGGAGCACAGAAACTGCTAAGGCAGTGGTAGGCAAACTCATTAGTCAACAGAGCCAAATATCAGCAGTACAACGATTGGAATTTCTTTTGAGAGCCAAATTTTTTAAACTTAAACTTCTTCTAACGCCATTTCTTCAAAATAGACTCGCCCAGGCCGTGGTATTTTGTGGAAGAGCCACACTCAAGGGGCCAAAGAGCCGCATGTGGCTCGGGAGCCGCAGTTTGCCAACCACAGTGCTAAGGAAATTGAAGCAGGTTGACACAACTTGTAAATCCTCACTACCTCTCCCCTCCCCCCACCAACTCAGAAGCATACAGAGGAGTTATTACACGCCCCAGGGAGACATGTCAAAGGAACAAAACAGCAGAATGGGGCCTCTTCATGGCACCACTGGACCTCCGCAGAAATCCCCAGGAGTGGGATGCCCTGACTGGGCTCCAACATAAAACATTAAAAGCTCTCAGAAGAGATCAGAGCCTAGGTCATCAGCAGTCTTCCTCGGCCCAGCAGGAAGTCTTCCGGCCCCATGCCCTTCAGGGTACAGAAAAAAAGTGGGCAGAAAAGCAACTCCTATATCTCGAACTATCTGGAAAGAAATGCAAGTCCTTGATAACAGAATATACAATAGAATAAGGGGGGAAAGGTGTTTTGCATACTGAAGAGAAATTTCAAAATATATGCAGCCAGTTTATAGAAGAAGCTCAAAGAATAGATAAACCAAGAATGAGGTGAAAGGGCAGGAAACAAAATATACAAGGATCATAATAGACACAACAAAAAGGGAATTATTAGCACAAAGGAAAAATTTGAGATACAGAAAAAGCAACAGAAAGAGATCAAGATGACTAAAGTAATTAGAAGGTAACATATGGAAGACAGAGACTATCCAGCAAAAAGATAATCATGTTTCTAGAATAGAAAGCCTAACAGAGACAGAAAATAACTCAGTGGACTACTTAAAATAACACTTCCCCGGGTATAAAAATCTACCTGAAAATGCAAACACCCTCCTGTGATCAGGAGAATCCAATACAGAATGATGAATATTAACACTTGCTGATAGTTAATTTATTGAAACTGAGGAAAAGAGAATTCTTCAGACAGGAATTGTCACCTACCAACATGGGGCCAGGTTGGGGGCCACATCTGGCCTTATTTCTTATATAACAAATAGAGGCCCGGTGCACGAAATTCGTGTACATGTAGGGTCCCTAGGCCTGGCCAGTGATCCGGGCCGATCGGGGCCTTCCTCCAGCTGCCGGCCGGGGCCTCCCTTCCCCATCTGTGGGCTGCCAGCCGAGCCTTTCTTTGTTCTGCGCCTCCCCCTGGTGGTCAGTGCACATCATAGCAAGCGCTAGAACTCCAGGTCTCCCAGTCAAACTCCTGTGGGGACACTTTGCACATTAGCCTTTTATAAATATAGATGAATGCCAGAAAAAAGTAAGTCTAGAGGATGTTTAGAGAAAAGTATGTGTTGAGAATATTATAACCTGCCAAGCTGTCTTTTCAAAGATAAAGGCAACAAAAAGACATTCTCTAGCATGAAATTTCTTGGACTATAGCATCCTCTCTGAGAAAATGGAGTGTGAAAAACTCACTTAAAGAAATGCCATAACAAAAAGATGATACAACCAGGGTAATTATAATGATGTAATAGTCACCAAGATTATAACCTTAAGACACACTCACACTAAAATCAATGAAAATTGAAGGTAAAAGCAGGAAGGGGAAGACAAAGCTCATCTTTCAGAGCCGGAAGGGAGTCCACTTTGTCCTAAAATTAATATACGGAGGTAAAAACAATAAAACCTAATTTCTCTGAGCGTTTCTTAACCTTAGTGAGGTCTTTTCCTTGAAAATAACAGAAAAATAAACCTGAACTAAACCTAAAATAATGGTGATCTTCAGGTAATTTTTTAAGAATAAGAGAAATTCTCAAAAGATTAAGAAAAAGGGTTATAAGTAAACATTGAAAGCTTAGAAAAATAAAAAAGGGAGGAGGAGAGTGAATACTCTTCAAAATACAGAGAAACTTTTACTGGCCCTATCCTGAAAGGTTGCCTCAAAGTTTATCTCACAATGACCTCTGCACAGTTCTTTATTTCCACTTTGGGGAGGAGCTGCCCTCCCCTCCTTAGGTCTGGGGTAGCAATAACTCATCTGCTACTATCCATGTGGATTCCCCTATACCCACAGTTTTGTAAATAGAATCCCTTGATAAATACACTAGAGGCCCGATGCACGAAATTCGTGCAAGGGTCTCAGCCCTCACAGCCCTGGTTGCCTCGGCTGGCCCTTGCAGCCCTGGCTTCATCCGGAAGGACGTCCGGAAGGTCATTCAGCTGTTAGGTCTAATTAGCATATTAGCTCTTTATTATATAGGATCTTTCTCAAACTATCATACTTTAAATGTATCATGTATTTCCTGTTGGGACTCTCACTAATTCACTGCCCTGGGGGAACTTACTTTCTACAAGTGAGAGACAGCATAATTTAAAAGTAAATTAGGGAATCAAGATGGTGGCGTAGATAAACGCTGGTACTTGCCACCTCCCACAACCACATCAAAATTTCAGCTAAAATATAAAACAACCATTATTCAGAAACACCTGAAAGCTGGCTGAATGGAAGTCCTACAACTAATAAAAAAAACTTTTTTAAACAATAGACATAAAGTATATAAAATCATGACATTGGATGAAATCACCAAGAAACTAGTTATATATGAAGAAGAAAAATGATTTGCGTTCTGGGACACACCAGTGTTAAGCGATTAAGGAGACAATGAACAATAAGAACAAAAGTCAGAAGTTTTCACTAAGGTAGGATGAAAATAAGGAGAATGTAGAGCAGATATTGGTAAATTATGGCTCACACTGGTCAGATCTGACCCATTACCTTTTTCTTTTCCTTTTTTCTTCTTTCTTTTTTTTTTTTTTAAAGCCTCACCCAAGGATTGCTTTCCATTGATTTTTAGAGAGAGTGGAAGAGAGAAGGAAAGACAGAGAGAAATATCGATGTGAGAGAAACACATCGATTGGTTGCCTCCTGCACAAGCCCTTCCCTGAATCGAACCAAGGTCCATGCCCTTGACCCAAATCGAACCCAACCCCAGAACCTTTGATCCACAGGCCGAGTCTCTATCCACTGAGCCAAACTGGCTAGAGCTCATTGCCTTTTTCTGTAAATAAATTTATATAGGAATATTATCACACTTAATTCATTTATATATTGTCTATGGCTGCTTTCACAGTACCATGGCATAGTTGAGTAATTACATCAGAAACTATTCCACAAAGCCTAAAATTGCTATCTGGCTCCCTTACAGAAAATGTTTGTGACCCCTGGTATGTAGAGTCCTGGAAGCCAAGTCAAAAAAAGTGTTTCACTTAAGAGGCAGAGATTATATTGCAATTGCGGTTGAAATTCCAGTAGGCTTAGAAAAATGGAGGTTTTGTCAAGAGTTTCAGTGAATGCCCTCGCTGGTTTGGCTCAGTGGATAGAGCGTTGGCCTGTGGACTGAAGAGACCCAGGTTCAATTCCGGTCAAGGGCACATGCCCAGGTTGCAGGCTCAATCCCCAATGCAGGGCATGCAGGAGGCAGCTGATCAATTATTCTCTCTCATCATTGATGTTTCTATCTGTCTCTCTCTCTCTCCCTTCCTCTCTGAAATCAATAAAGTTACTTAAAAAAAAATTTCAGTGAAATATTGGAGAAACATATGCTCATGTCGATTCTACCCAAATTGATCTCTAAATTCATTGTAATTACAGTTAAAATTGTAGTAGGATTTGTAAAAAGAACTAATATAACTCACTCAAATGTGTGAGGATAATAAAGGTCCATAAGTAGCTGTATCAGCTATCATGAAAGAGTAAAATTGATTGTCTCATTTTAAAAAATGGAGCTTTGACTCATACCTCACACCATATACAAAAATTAACTCAATATTGATCATAGACCTAAATGTAAAACCTAAAACTATAAAATTTCTTGAAGTAACAGGAAAAAATCTTTGTGACTTTGGGTTAGGCAAAGATTTCTTAGATAAGGAACCAAAAGTATAATACATTAAAAAAATTAATAAACTAGGATTTATCAAAATGAAAAAACCCTTGCTCTGTGAAAAGTAATGAAAAGACAAGCTATAGACTTGGAGAAAGTATTTACAAATCACAAACTGCAAAAAAACTTTTATCTAGATTATATAAAGAACTTTTAATAATAAGACAAATAACCCAATTTTTAAAATAGATAAATATTTGAGCACATTATTAAAAGAGACATACAAATGGAAAATAAGCACTTATTAGTCACTGGAAATTAAAAGGTATGAGATGCTACTGTATACCTAAAATTAGAGTGACTGACCATACCAAGTGTTGGCAAGGATGTAAAATGGCAGAACAACTTTGGGAAATGGTTCAGCAGTATCTTAAAAAGTTAAACATATACTCCACGTATACCAGACTTTCCACTCTTAGATATTTACCTAAGAGAAATGAAAGCTTTTATCCATACAAAGACTTACTTATATTGCACAGCAAAAGAAACTATCAACAAAATGAAAAGGCAACCTATAGACTGGGAGGAAATATTTGCAAATTATGTATCTGATAAGGAGTTATAACCAAAAATACATAAAGAATTCATGTGACTCAATGGCAATAAAACAACAACAACAAGCAATCTACTTTTAAAATGGGCAGAGAATCTGAATAGACATTTTTCCAAAGAATACATACAGATGGCCAACAGACATGCAAAGATGCTCAACATCAGTAAACATCATGGAAATGCAAATCAAAACCACAATGAGATATCACCTCTCACCTGTTAGTATGTCTGTTATCAAAAAGATAAATGACAAGTATTAGAGAAGATATGGAAAAAAGGGAACCCTGTGCACTATTGGTGGTAATGTAAATTGGTTCAGCCACCATGGAAAACAGTGTGGAGATTCCTCAAAAAAAATTAGAAATAAAAGTACCTTATGATTCCACTTCTGGATATTTATCCGAAGGTAATGAAAACACTAATTGGAAAAGATATATGTACCCCCTGTGTTCACTGCAGCATTGTTTACAATAGCCAAGATATGGAAGCAACCTAAGTGTCCATCAGTAGATGAATGGATAAAGAAAATGTGATCACACACACACACACACACACACACACACACACACACACACACACTGGAATATTATCCTACCTAATAATAGACAAATATGCAAATTGACCGTACCTTCCTATGCCCGCAATTGGCCAGGAGGCACGGGGGGGCGGGACTCTGGGTGGCCGGGGTGGCTGATTGGGCCGGCTGGGCTGAGCTCACG
The DNA here is from genome assembly GCF_027574615.1 of Eptesicus fuscus. Lineage (NCBI taxonomy): Eukaryota > Metazoa > Chordata > Mammalia > Chiroptera > Vespertilionidae > Eptesicus > Eptesicus fuscus. The sequence continues at coordinate 72,352,884 of NC_072478.1, forward strand.
TCGCCAGCGGCGGCTCGAGCTCAGCGTCTGCGCCATGGCTGTGCTGCGGCACAGAAGGGGCCTCTGGGGCAGCGAGCTCTGGTCCCATCGCAGACCATCAAAAGCAGGGGAGCTGGGTGCCTGTCCGCTGGTGCACCAGGCCTTTCAGAAGCCTCCAGCGCGGTGGAGGCTTCTGAAAGGCCTGGTGCACCAGCAGACAGGCACCCAGCTCCCCCCCTACACGTGCATGATTCAATCATGCACTGGGCCTCTAGTTCAGCCATAAAAAAAGAAAATTTTGCCATTTGCAACAACATGGGTGGACCTTAAGGGCATTATTCTAAGTGAAATAAGTAAGACAGAGAGAGACAAGTACTGGATGATCTCATATGTGGAATCTAAAAAAAAAACAAAAAACCTGAACTTGTAGTAAAAGAACAGATATCAGTTCTACTTCCTGCTACACCCAAGTCCAGGACTCATCACCTGTTGATATGTGAGAGTTAAATCCTAAGTCCTTAGCTATTAACAGTCTATTTTCAGGTTCCTCACAGCCTCCAGAACTATCTCAGTGTCAGCCTACGGTTACATTTTACTTTGGCTTTCAGATCTCTTTTCATTCTGGCATCTGGGAATTTGCTTTCTTTTCTTGTGAGCTCAGCCATGTAGTATAAGCCAGAATACAAAGAAGTGCTGAAATTTTATTGGGGTAATAAGGAAACAGGAGTCAGATTGAGGGGGCTCTTACTGGTCAAATTTGCGACAACCTATGCATCAAAAATGATAACTAACACATTAAAGAAAAAATAAAATAACCCTTGAATTCATGAAGATACTCAGAGAAAGGGAGCCTGGTTAGTGTGGCTCAGTGTGTTTGAGCGTCGACCTATGAATCAGGAGGTCCTGGTTGGATTCCTAGTCAGGGCACATGCCTGGGTTGCAGGCTCGATCCCCAGTGTGGGGCATGCAGGAGGCAGCTGATCAATGCTTCTCTGTCATCATTGATGTTTCTATCTCTCTCTCCCTCTCCCTTCCTCTCTGAAATCAATAAAAAAAAATTTTTTTTTAAAAAAGAAAATGGCCCTAGCTGGTTTGTCTCAGTGGATAGAGCGTTGGCCTGCGGACTGAAAGGTCCCAGGTTCGATTTGGTCAAGGGCATGTACCTTGGTTGCGGGCACATCCCCAGTAGGAGGTGTGCAGGAGACAGCTGATCTATGTTTCTCTCTCATCGATGTTTCCAGCTCTCTAACCCTCTCCCTTCCTCTCTATAAAAAATCAATAAAATATATATTTTTTAAAAAGAAAATGATCAGAAATTACAAAATGAAAGAAGGTATTTTCAATACATGTATCTGATTTATATCCAGAATATGTAAAAAAAAAATTCCTCCAAATCAATACACAAAGATTTACATTAGAAAAATGGAGATAAGACTTGATTAGACATCTCCAAAGGGGAATATCTAATAAACCTGTGAAAAAGGTGTTCAACTATATTATTTATCATGGAAATGGGAAATACTAGTAAAAGTGCAAGGCAATATGATGCCCACTAGAATGGCTAAAATGTAAATAACAGACAATACCTGGACACATGCATATCCTATCACCCAGCATTTGTACTCTGAAGGTATGGAACTATGTTTACCAAAAGACATGTACAAAAACGGTGACAGCATTATAGTGACAGCATTAATATTTATATTAGCCAAACTGAAAACAATCTACAAAGGTATTAGTAATGTTTTCTATTTTGATCCAAGGGGGATTGCACAGTGTTAACTTTATAAAGCTATATTGAGCTTACACACTTGTGATTTGTATGCCTTTCTCTTTATATGTATACTAGAGGCCCGATGCACAGAATTCGTGCAAGGGGCTTGGCCCTCACAGCTGCGGCTTCGTCCAGAAGGTCATCCGGAAGGATGTCCAGAAGGTCGTTTGGCTGTCTGGTCTAATAAGCATATTACGCTTTTATTATTATAGATTGTGCTACAATAAAACATTTTATTTTTTAAAAAGTGCAATTTAGCCCTGGCCAGTTTGGCTTAGTGGATAGAGCGTCAGCCTGCGAACTGAAAGGTCCCAGGTTCGATTCTGGTCAAGGGCACATGCCCAGGTTGCGGGCTTGATCCCCAGTGGGGAGCATGCAGGAGGCAGCCAATCAGTGATTCTCTCTCATCATTGATGTTTTTCTCTCTCTCTCTCCATCTCCCTCTCTGAAATCAATAAAAAAATATATATTTTTTAAAAAGTGCAATTTATATTCCATTGTTAGCTGCTGTGATCTTGGCATAGTGACTTGAACAAAAATTACATCAGTAAGTAGTAAGCCCACAATACTGTTATCCTATATAATAAAAACCTAATATGCCAAAATTTTCTTTTTTTATGGCTGAACTAGAGGCCCAGTGCATGATTGACTATATGCTATGCTAATGGTCTGGTCAGCCGTTCAACCAATCAAAGCATAATGTGCTAATGATATGCTAAAGCTACTCAACTGCTTGCTATGATGTGCACTGACCACCAGGGGGCAAACAGTCAACCAGTTGCTATGGTGTGCATTGACCACCAGGGGGTAGATGCTCCGACCAGTAGGTTAGCTTGCTGCTGGGGTCCAGCCAATCAGGACACACCCTGGGTGGGCCAGACACACCCTGGAGCAGTCCCTTCCTGGCTGGCCAACCTCCCACATCCCTCCCCAGCCCCAATAGTGCACCGGTGGGGTCCCTCAGCCTAGCCTGTGCCCTCTTGCAATCTGGGACCCCTTGGGGGATGTTGGAGAACCAGTTTTGGCCCAATCCCGCAGGCCAGGCCGAGGGACCCCACTGGTGCATGAATTCGTGCACCGGGCCTCTAGTATTTTAATATTTAAAAATCACTAATTACCATTTAATTAAGTTTGGTATTAGGAAGCTTCTTGATAATAGCTTTTATTTAAATCCACATTTGTTGCTTATTCTGAATGTACTTCAGTATCTTTTTCAGAAGAATAAATTCTTTTTTTTTTAAATTACTTTATTGATTAAGGTATCACATATTTGTCATCAACCCCCTCCCCCCGTTCCCTTCCCAATCCCCCCCACACGCAAGCCCCCCACCCCCTGTTGTCCGTGATCATTGGTTAGGCTCATATGCAAGCACACAAGTCCTTTGGTTGATCTATCTCCCTTGTCCCCACCCTCCCCTACTTTCCCTCTGAGGTCTGACAGTCTGATCATTGCTGTTCTTGTTCTTCAGTCTATGTTGTTCATCATTTCCCCTAGATGAGTGAGCTCATGTGATACTAGGAATACACTTATAGGGACTGAAAATGAGACAAGCAATAATGGTTATGCTGAGAGGCAAATGAATCAGTCTGTAGTGAGTTTCCTTCTGGGCCAACAGTTCTTTTGAGTCCCGGTTTCTATGTCCAGCAGTTATTAATGTGTTCATAACAGCAATGATATTTCAGTTCTGGATGGTGGACAAATGGTGGTATTGCAGGTCCGATCCTCTCTGGTTTGGTCCTGGGCAATCTGCAGTGACGCATATCTGCTGATTGCTAGTATGGCAAGGCATCCAGAAGAATAAATTCTGATTTTTTTTTTTAATCCTCACCCAAGGAGTGAGGATATTTTTCCCATTGATTTTTTAGAGATAGTGGAAGGGGAGAGAAAAAGGGGAAAGAGAGAGAGAGAGAGAGAGAGAGAGAGAGAGAGAGAGATTGGTTGCCTCCCACATGTGCCCCGACTGAGGCAGGGATTGAACCTGCAACCCAGGCATGTGCCCTTGACCAGGAAACGAACCCGAGACCTTCTGGTGCACAGGCCGACACTCTAACCACTAAGCAACGCCAGCCATGGCAAAATTCTGATTCTGTATACTAAAAATAAAGTCTGGCCATTTTTTTCAGGAACTGTAGCACTTTATTATTTCCCTCCACAAGAGTGAACACATAAGACTGAAAATACAATTCAATGAGATGGGTTATTAACTATTGTACTCAGAACTGAGGCTGCTATAACGTCATTTGCAAAAACATCACTTTGTGGCTTTTATATACACACAATGCAGAAAAGAAAAGTTGTGGGTTGCCACAGCAACTGTAATGTAGGTATCTATTGGAATAAGGTTTTGATTATTTCTGCTTTTGATCACTCTAATTCCTCTAAATTTTATATCAGTGTGGCTGAGTAATGGTTGATACAGGAATTACTTAGAAGTATTGAATTTCTATAAATGTGAGCTGTCAGCACTTTATGCTCTGCTCATGCACTTGCATTTAATTGTCATTTGTTTTAGGAATAATCCTGTCTTAAAAAATACTTTTGAGTTCTTTCTCAGAAAATATATTTCCAAGCAAGCAGCACATTAACACTTATTTTCATCAGCAACAGCATATTTAGCTAAAAATGTGACTCTATGGCACCTTGGTAGAATATCCTATTATAGATGTAGAAAATGAAGTAGAATGACAGAAGATAATAAATTATTTAAGATCACAAAGCAAATCAAGGTAGAACTATTACTGGAATTGTCCTCAGGATGAGGCATTCACGAAGTGGTATTCTCATGAAAGGATTGTGGTGGCCTCAGCACTTTCCTCTGTGCTTCTGCGGAGCACAGTTCTGCATTATCAGGGCCTGTGTGTATTTGACTCTCATCTCCCAAGCTGCACACACTTGTTTGTGTGTCTCCAAGGCCAGAATGTTTTCAGGAGTATCTCGCCTGAGACTAAATTTTCTGCTTGTCCGTTCTGTCACTCAGTGTGTTAGTTAGGGTTCTCCAGGGAAACAGAACAAATAGAATATTTACATTTATTATAGGAATTGGCTCGTGCTGTTTATGGAGACCAAGAAGTTCCACAATCTGCCATCTCCAAGCTGGAGAACCAGGAAAGCCTGCGGTGTAATTCAGCCCCAGTCTGAAGGCCCGCGAGTGAGAGTGTGGGTTAGGGAGCTTGGTGGTGTCAGTCCTGCTCTGCGTCTGAAAGCCCCAGGGCTGAAAGCACCAATGTCTGAGGACAAAGATGGATGTCTCAACTCAAACCGAAGGCAAACTGACCGTTCTTCCACCTTTTTGTTGTATTCAGGCCCTCGGTGGATTAGATGATGCCCATTGGTAAGGGAGATAGATGAACACGAATAATCATCTATGATAATAGTCCATTTTGAGGAAGTTTTTGTTTTATGTAGAAATTTGCATTTTTATTTTATTTACATTATTGATAAGAAAGCAGAGTGTTTGTCAGATCAATGAAAGTCAGCTTTCCTAGTTGGCATCTGTGCCCCCCTCCAGAAGTCCTCCCTTATTACTCATCCTGCATACACATGCCCAATCCCAGGTACATTTAGGGAAGGCAGAGAAGGGAGCAACCTTTCTGATGGTTGTTGACATTCAATTGAAGATGCTCCAAATTAGATGAGAACAGAGGAAAGAAAGAATCATATGTTACTGTCAATTAGGTTCGATTTAGAACTAGAAAGAAAGAAGAAAGAAACAGTTTCCTATTTTAAGTAAATGGATAAGGTAATGATGAGTCAATTAGATTAGCTAAGAAATTATGCTAGGAAGGAGAGAAAATAATCTACTATTTTTTTTTAAATATATTTTATTGATTTTTTACAGAGAGGAAGAGAGAGGGATAGAGAGTTAGAAACTCGATGAGAGAGAAACATCGATCAGCTGCCTCTTGCAACCCCCTACTGGGGATGTGCCCGCAAAAGGTACATGCCCTTGACCGGAATCGAACCTGGGACCCTGAGTCCAAAGGCTGACGCTCTATCCACTGAGCCAAACCGGTTTCGGAGAAAATAATCTACTATTTTAAAAAAATGGGTGGGATGACAATTATTTAATTCCGTAATCGAAAAAACGAGTCAGTGCTTATTATACCTTTTAGGGGAAGAGGCCTGAAGACTTGAATCTAGGACAAATCTGGAAGCTTGGCAACAAGCAAAGAATCAAAGACTGGATAAGAGGTGGGATGAAGGTAAAAAGGGATGTTGTCATCTCTATCTGCCTTTCTGAGGGGATCGCCGGACATGGTATTGAGAAGTTCGGGGTCCTGTGTCCATGCCCGTGCACACGTCACACTGAAATCTGCTGAGATAAAACAACTGGACAAGGAGAAGATAGTGTGTCATCTGAGGCCAAAACAGGATTGTGGGGGTACTCATCTGCAATAGGCACGCACCAGAAATGTAAAGGCAAGTGCAGTGATGTGTGAGTCCTCACCTCCATTCATTTCGTTTGTTTTAAATTTCATTTATCAATATCTCTGGTTTCTTTGATTCAGGTCATTATCAAATAATGCAAATAATAACTAGCATATTAATAACTTATAATGCGCAGACACTGTTGTTAAATAGTTAAAATGTGTCAGTTTCAAGTAGGGACAATTATTGTTCCTTTACAGATGAAGAAACTGAAGCCGAGAGGCTAGATAACCTGACCCTGCATACAACCTAGGCTTACAGACGCCAAAGCCTGTGTTCTCACCTAACTCTAGATCCTCCATCTCGGGACTAGGGACTTTTGGGTTGCTAAGAACTGAACTCCTTACCGATTTTATGTGTGTGTGTGAAAAGTTTGTTTTATTTTTGCATTATAAGATTCTGTACCAATACTGAAATTTGATTAATTGAGAATTTCTTATCTACACAGATGTACTAAATAGAAAAACTTAGCTACTCTTTCTTACGAATTTAAACAATTTCTGGTAGAAGTCATGCATGTGAGCATTATGTGATGATGAGTCAGAGCTGTTTGAAAGGGTTGGGAGTGATACACTGCTAATATTGCTAATTATCTTATCACTAAAGTTATAACCTTACACAACATTTATTGTAAATATTCTTCAGGGAGAGTTTGGTTATTTAAATGATTTCTGACTTTGTGTATGCATTCAAGTCAAGGGTGACTTGCCATGTTCTTTTCAATACTAATACTTAATAAAATATTATATTCACACAATTCACCTACATTCCTCTTTGTCAATTTATTGATTTTAGTGATGGGTGGGTAAGAGGAAGAGAGAGAGAAACATCAGTCTGTTGTTCTACTTATCCATGCATTTCCTGATTGATTCTTGTATGTGCTCTGACCAGGATCAAACCCGCAACCTCAGTGCATCAGATGACGCTCCAACCAACTGAGCTACCCACACTGTTTCCATCTCCTCCCACCCCAACTGATGGGAAGTAGGATATAAAGAGGGCTGCAAATAGAGAAAAATGAAGAACTCATTTTTACAAGTAAGTAGAAACATTTTCCTCTCTATTTTAGAAATTGTTTGTAAAAGTCAGAGGATATTCTGTTAGGCATGAAGCTTCTCTATCCTGCTAGTGTGCTCACACAAGAGAATATACACAGTGGGGTCCCAGTTCTCGTTTCTTTTGTATTTTGCATTTGTAGTGCTGTGCTTGGCATAGTGGAGAATGAAAATGCATATTGACTTGCCTGGGCGTGATGGTGAATTTATATGTGTCAATTTAACTGGCTAAAGGATGCCCAGATCGCTAGTTAAACATTATTCCCGGATGTGGCTATGAGGGCATCACCAGAAGAGATTAGCATTTGAATCATTAGACAGTAAAGTTGCTCCAATTGTTCCTGCTCTCTAGCCCATGGTATTAATTTTTCACTCTCCATCAGCCTACTAAGCACGCTATTATTTCTACTGTCTTTAATAAAATGAACAAAAAACTCCTTTTGACATGCTCTCCTCTCCATCTACTGCACAATATCTTTACAATTAAACTCCTTAAAAGCCATCATAAATTCTGTCTCCAATTTTTCCCTTCTAACTCTCTCCCGAACCTATTCCAATAAGGCTTTTGCCCACACCATTCCACCAAAATTGTGCTTGTCAAGACCATCAAGTGGAGAAACCAAGATGGCGGCATAGGTTAAACACCTAACCTGCAGCCGGGCACAACAATTTCAAAAATACAACTAGAGGTCAGAACGGACATCGTCCAGAACCACAGGAAAGTTGGTGGACTGAAATGCCCACAGCTGGGGAGAAGGAGAAGGCCACGGGGACAGTCGGGGAAGCCGTAAAAGCCTGAGGTATGGAGAAACGGGCGGAGACACGAGCACATGCGCTGCGGGGAGGATGGAACCGGAGAGGAGGGGGCGGCTGATGACCTGGCCGGAGTTCACTGGCAGGAAGGAGATAAAGGCTCCGGAGTGCGCTGAGCACCGGCTCCGATTGCACTGAACCCCATTCCGGGCGAAACCCTGGGAAACTCACTAACTTTCGCAACTCCGCCGCCCCCGCAGGCCGCCCGGCCCGGGACGCTGGGGACGCCGCCGCAGCGGCGGCGCCCGGAGCCCGGCAGCCTCCCAGCACCCGTCCCCGCCGCGCAGCCCCCGCTCGCCTGGTGCCGCGGGTCGCGCGCCCCGCACACCGGACGGAGGCCCGGGCGCCCTCTCCGTGCACCTCCCGGCGGCGCTAGACTTCAGTAGAGTTGACTGAATTCAAGGGATTAAGAAGTATAAATTGGAGGGACGCCGCGGCGGCGACGTCCGGAACACAGCGATGGCGGTGCCTGGAGCTCGGCGGCCGCCCAGCGCCCGTCCCAGCCGCGCGGCCCTCGTGCGCCTGGTTCCGCGGGACGCGCGCACCGCGCACCGGACGGAGGCCCGGGCGCCCTTTCTGTGCACCTCCCGGCGGCGCTAGACTTCAGTAGAGTTGACTGAAATGAAGGGATTAAGAAGTACAAATCGGGAAGTTTGAAAAAGATGGCGGCGGAGGTTAAAGGCTGTTCTGTTGCCTCGCACCCAGCGAAATCGGAGGGGATGAGGTGTGGAGGTGCGTGGGTCTGGCTGGTGGCGGGGGAAAGGGGCTTTTGTTCCAAACCTAAGGGAGATTAGCTCTCCATCACCCTGAAACCCATCTTCTGGTGAACCCCGGGAGACCCAGATGCCTGCGGGGAGAGGCGGGACTCTTACAGAGGTGCGCCCAGCAATCAGTGTTTGCTGCGCTGGAGTGCGGAACGAAGGGACTTAGATACGTGGAAGGCAGAAGGACCAGACTCACAGCCATCGCGGCTCGCCGCACCATGGCCTGTTGGCGCCCTGAGACCCCGCCCCACCCTGGGACCCGCCCCGCACGTTTTGAAGACCTGCCCCGCAAGTCTTGCAGGCACACCTGCGCCCCAAGCAACGGCTTATGCATGTGGGTGGACTGCCCTCTGGCAGCGGACCAGATGATCTGCTGTTCTAGTCGGACTGCTCCAGGGCCACTCAGACAGGAGGAAGAAACTACAGTTTTTGCTGTAATCCTTGCTGAGTGCCTAAGGCAGTAGCTGATCTACACCCCATTGGAGACCCAGAAACGAGGGCATCTAGTGGTCTGTGGGAGATGACACCAGATTTCAACCACGTGCATAAGGGACACATTCAATGGGAATATTCAGTGAGCGCCAAAGCTTTGCTGCACCAAGACCCGGCCCATAAACGTGTCTCCTGCACAGCAACTCTTCCTTTATAGACAAAGAGAGCCCCCCCAGTGACACCAACAACAATCAAGACTTAACTATACAAAGGAGGACCAAGATGGAGGCATAGGGCGGAAGCCTGATTGTTGCCTACCACAACAACTTTGAGACTACGACAAGAGAGCAGAGCAGACATAGGGCTGGCTGAGTAGATGCTCTACAACGAGAATAAAAGAGGGGTATGTGGGATGATGCTGATGCCGGTGACCCAAAGACCACACTTTAAGAACTACAGCTCAGGCGACACAAAAGAACTATGGCTCAGGCGATACAACAGCAGCCTGGAACGTGCTCGGCGCAGTTCCCCCGGCGGTCTCCGGCTGAGGGGACGGCTCCACTGGCAGCCAAGCACGGACAGACGAGCCCCTATGAGACATGGGGTGGGAGACTCCGTGCTTGCTGACCTCTGAGTCCGTCAAGAATCTCAACGCCCCGGAAGCGGCCAGGTGCGCATGCTCGGCGACCGGCCACCGATGCAGACCCAAGGGCCGACGCAGCGACGCCAGACTGGCCCACCGCCATGCACCGGGTGCACCGGAGCTTCGCCGAGCCGCCGCCCGACGAGTTCTGCAGCAGCCATACTGGAGCTCTGGAAGGATGGCCAGGGGAATTGCTGAGGGGGGATTGACCGGCAGGAATTGGGATCGGGAAGACGGGGCCCCGCTGAGACCCGGGTGCGGGCGGGGTTGCGCGCCTCTGGGCTCGGGTGTGGTCACACGCCTCTGGGTATAAGTGAGGCCTCACGTCCCTGGGTCTAGGTGAGGCCACATGCCCCTGGGTCCAGGTGAGGCCGGACTCCGGGTCCGGGTGAGGCCAAGTGCCCTGGACCCGGATGACGCTGGATCCCGTGCCCGGGCGAGGCCAAGCGCCCCTGGGTCTGGGAGAGCCCACACACCCCTGGGTCCAGGCGAGACCATGTGTCCCTGGATCCGGGTGAGGCCGCGTGCACCTAGGCCCGGGTGAGCCCAAGTGGCCCTGGGTCTGGGAGAGGCCAAGCGTCCCTGGGTCCGGGTGAGACCATGTGTCCTTGGATCCGGGTGAGGCCTCGTGCACCTAGGCCCGGGTGAGGCCACGTGCCCCTGGGTCTGGGAGAGGCCAAGCGTCCCTGGGTCCGGGCGAGACCATGCGTCCCTGGATCCGGATGAGGCCTCGTGCACCTAGGCCCGGGTGAGCCCAAGTGGCCCTGGGTCTGGGAGTGGCCAAGCGTCCCTGGGTCCGGGTGAGACCATGAGTCCCTGGATCCGGGTGAGGCCTCGTGCACCTAGGCCCGGGTGAGCCCAAGTGGCCCTGGGTCTGGGAGAGGCCAAGCGTCCCTGGGTCCGGGTGAGACCATGCATCCCTGGATCTGGATGAGGCCTCGTGCACCTAGGCCCGGGTGAGCCCAAGTGGCCCTGGTTCTGGGAGAGGCCAAGTGTCCCTGGGTCCGGGTGAGACCATGCGTCCCTGGATCCAGATGAGGCCTCGTGCACCTAGGCCCGGGTGAGCCCAAGTGGCCCTGGGTCTGGGAGAGGCCAAGCGTCCCTGGGTCCGGGTGAGACCATGCATCCCAGGATCTGGGTGAGGCCTCGTGCACCTAGGCCCGGGTGAGCCCAAGTGGCCCTGGGTCGGGGAGAGGCCAAGCGTCCCTGGGTCCGGGTGAGACCATGTGTCCCTGGATCCGGGTAAGGCCTCGTGCACCTAGGCCCGGGTGAGCCCTGGTGGCCCTGGGTCTGGGAGAGGCCAAGCGTCCCTGGGTCCGGGTGAGACCATGTGTCCCTGGATCCGGGTGAGGCCTCGTGCTCCTAGGCCCGGGTGAGCCCAAGTGGCCCTGGGTCGGGGAGAGGCCAAGCGTCCCTGGGTCCGGGTGAGACCATGTGTCCCTGGATCCGGGTGAGGCCTCGTGCACCTAGGCCCGGGTGAGCCCAAGTGGCCCTGGGTCTGGGAGAGGCCAAGCATCCCTGGGTCCGGGTGAGACCATGTGTCCCTGGATCCGGGTGAGGCCTCGTGCACCTAGGCCCGGGTGAGCCCAAGTGGCCCTGGGTCTGGGAGAGGCCAAGCGTCCCTGGGTCCGGGTGAGACCATGTGTCCCTGGATCCGGGTGAGGCCACGTGCACCTAGGCCCGGGTGAGCCCAAGTGGCCCTGGGTCTGGGAGAGGCCAAGCGTCCCTGGGTCCGGGTGAGACCATGCGTCCCTGGATCCGGGTGAGGCCTCGTGCACCTAGGCCTGGGTGAGCCCAAGTGGCCCTGGGTCTGGGAGTGGCCAAACGTTCCTGGGTCTGGGTGAGACCATGTGTCCCTGGATCCGGGAGAGGCCTCGTGCACCTAGGCCCGGGTGAGCCCAAGTGGCCCTGGGTCGGGGAGAGGCCAAGCGCCCCTGGGTCCGGGCGAGACCATGTGTCCCTGGATCCGGGTGAGGCCTCGTGTACCTAGGCCCGGGTGAGCCCAAGTGGCCCTGGGTCTGGGAGTGGCCAAGCGTCCCTGGGTCCGGGTGAGACCATGAGTCCCTGGATCCGGGTGAGGCCTCGTGCACCTAGGCCCGGGTGAGCCCAAGTGGCCCTGGGTCTGGGAGAGGCCAAGCGTCCCTGGGTCCGGGTGAGACCATGCGTCCCTGGATCCGGATGAGGCCTCGTGCACCTAGGCCCGGGTGAGCCCAAGTGGCCCTGGGTCTGGGAGAGGCCAAGTGTCCCTGGGTCCGGGTGAGACCATGCGTCCCTGGATCCAGATGAGGCCTCGTGCACCTAGGCCCGGGTGAGCCCAAGTGGCCCTGGGTCTGGGAGAGGCCAAGCGTCCCTGGGTCCGGGTGAGACCATGCATCCCAGGATCTGGGTGAGGCCTCGTGCACCTAGGCCCGGGTGAGCCCAAGTGGCCCTGGGTCGGGGAGAGGCCAAGCGTCCCTGGGTTCGGGTGAGACCATGTGTCCCTGGATCCGGGTAAGGCCTCGTGCACCTAGGCCTGGGTGAGCCCTGGTGGCCCTGGGTCTGGGAGAGGCCAAGCGTCCCTGGGTCCGGGTGAGACCATGCGTCCCTGGATCCGGGTGAGGCCTCGTGCACCTAGGCCCGGGTGAGCCCAAGTGGCCCTGGGTCGGGGAGAGGCCAAGCGTCCCTGGGTCCGGGTGAGACCATGTGTCCCTGGATCCGGGTGAGGCCTCGTGCACCTAGGCCCGGGTGAGCCCAAGTGGCCCTGGGTCTGGGAGAGGCCAAGCGTCCCTGGGTCCGGGTGAGACCATGTGTCCCTGGATCCGGGTGAGGCCTCGTGCACCTAGGCCCGGGTGAGCCCAAGTGGCCCTGGGTCTGGGAGAGGCCAAGCGTCCCTGGGTCCGGGTGAGACCATGCGTCCCTGGATCCGGGTGAGGCCTCGTGCACCTAGGCCCGGGTGAGCCCAAGTTGCCCTGGGTCTGGGAGTGGCCAAACGTTCCTGGGTCTGGGTGAGACCATGTGTCCCTGGATCCGGGAGAGGCCTCGTGCACCTAGGCCCGGGTGAGCCCAAGTGGCCCTGGGTCGGGGAGAGGCCAAGCGTCCCTGGGTCCGGGTGAGACCATGTGTCCCTGGATCCGGGTGAGGCCTCGTGCACCTAGGCCCGGGTGAGCCCAAGTGGCCCTGGGTCTGGGAGAGGCCAAGCATCCCTGGGTCCGGGTGAGACCATGTGTCCCTGGATCCGGGTGAGGCCTCGTGCTCCTAGGCCCGGGTGAGCCCAAGTGGCCCTGGGTCTGGGAGAGGCCAAGCGTCCCTGGGTCCGGGTGAGTCCATGCGTCCCTGGATCCGGGTGAGGCCTCGTGCACCTAGGCCCGGGTGAGCCCAAGTGGCCCTGGGTCTGGGAGAGGCCAAGCATCCCTGGGTCCGGGTGAGACCATGTGTCCCTGGATCCGGATGAGGCCTCGTGCACCTAGGCCCGGGTGAGCCCAAGTGGCCCTGGGTCTGGGAGAGGCCAAACGTTCCTGGGTATGGGTGAGACCATGTGTCCCTGGATCCGGGTGAGGCCTCGTGAACCTAGGCCCAGGTGAGGCCACGTGCCCCTGGGTCTGGGAGAGGCCAAGCGTCCCTGGGTACGGGTGAAGCCAGATCCTGGGTCCGGGTGAGGCCTTGCGCCCCTGGATCCATCCGGGTGAGGCTGGGTCCCAGGCCCGGGTGAGACCACGCGCCCCTTGGGTATGGGTGAGGCCACGTGACCCTTAGTCCGGGTGACGCCGTGCCCCTGGGTTCGGCCGAGACCAAACCAGAGGGAGTCGGACCTCCATTACCACCATTTGTCCACCATCCAGAGCTGAGGGGTCAGTGCTGACATGTACACATAAGGAACTACTGGTCATCGAAATTGGGTCTCAAAAGAACTGTTGGTCCAGGGGGAAGCTCGCTACAGATTGATTCATTTGCCTGTCAGCATAACTATTATTGCTCGTCTCACATTCAGTTCTTATTAGTATATATCTAGTGACATTTGATCTTGTTCATCTAGAGGAAATGATGAACAACATAGACTGAGGAACAAGAACAGAACCAGAAGTAAGGAGGCATCAATCGGACTATCGGGCCTCAGAGGGAGGATAGGGGAGGGTAGGGGGAGGGTGGGGGGGAGGGGGAGAGTTCAACCAAAGGACCTGCATGCATGCATATAAGCCTATCCAACGGTTAAGTTCAACAGGGGATTGGGGCCTGCGTGGGGAGAGGGGTGGGATGGGAATGGGGGGATGAGGACAAATATGTGACACCTTAATCAATAAAGAAATTTAAAAAAAAAAAAAAAAAAAAAGACCATCAAGTGACCTCATATTGATCATGACAATGGTCAGTGTTTAGACCTCCTCTTACCTGACCAGCAACATTTTATGGTATTGATCACTCTCTCCTCCTTGGTGCACTTTCTTCCCTGGGCTTCCAGTATACTGTACTCTTTGGGTTTTCCTCCCACCTCCTGTCTCTGGCTGACTTGGTCTCCTCCCTCCAGCCTCCTATGTTGAAGGACCCCAGGCTCAGTCCTGGGCCCTCTCTTATTTTCTATCCACACTTACTTGGTTGTTCACTGACACCTAGGACCAAAAGTTCCAGAGGTGTCCAGGACTGTGGCAGTACTTAATTGCCAAAGACAAGGTGGGTGTGGTTAAGGTAATGGACAGCAGAGCCAAAGTAATAACTCAGAACAAGTCGATCCATGGAGATCTTTGGTGTTGGCTAATGCGCATGGTGTCCCTAGGTCTGAATTGGATAGGCAGTCTACCAAAGTCTTGCTTATTTAGTATAGTAATTTAGTGTCATTTACATTTAGTATAATTTGAATAAGCCTGAAACTCTAGTTCAGAGGAGCAGAAGTATGACTTGAATCACAATAGAGAGTGTTGACCCCTGGAACAATTTCCAGACTTGAGCCAATTCAATGAGAAGGAAACATTAATCCTCTGCCTCCTGCATGCCCCTACTGGGGATCAAGCCTGCAATCTGGGCATGTGCCCTGACTGGGAATAGAACCTGCAACCTCCTGGTGCATAGGACAAGGCTCAACCAACTGAGTCCCACTGATCGGGTTATTATTCTTTTAAAATTAATTTACTTTAACTTTTAAAATAACTTGAAAGATAATTAGTTTGCAGAAATATTTTTTATAACTAACTTTTTGAGGTTGCTTATCCTCCTCTTTATTGGGTTTTTGTGGACTGTAATCTAATCTCCTATATTTTGTCATGTTTACTGTGTATCTTTGAGTGAGTGTCATTTTTTTACTGTGAACCTTGAGTGTGGAATTTTGAGTCCATTGTTGAAGTAGCATCCCTATAGAGCAGTGTTGGATTAGCTACTGCCAGGCACCCTGGGTGTTTTTCATTGGGGTCCAGCACCAGTTTAATATTAATGTCTCAGCTGGGCATTCCCTCACCATAGGGGTAGAATAAATTCAAATTCCACATCTGAGAGAGGCTTAACTTTAGGTTTTGTTACTCAGTGGGGGAACGGGGATCTCCATGCCAGAGTCCTGCTCAGTGCAAGCTTCCTCAACTCCTCTGTGATTTGACAGAGTTTTTCTACTCAGAGGAGAAACCCTTGCACAGACCATTGCTTTTTATGGGAAGTACTAGTATCAGTTCCATATCTCTGCTTTGAAAGGTTAAAGACTGTAGGTTATGTTCTCCTATGATTATTAAACCCCGGTCTCAACATTTGTATTCAGTAATCAGCCTTAGTATCAGTTGAAATCACAAAACAAGTAACCTAGATTCTTGTTTACCATTCCCACTTTAGAATGGACTTAACTTTCATTTCTGGCACCTGGGGAATTTTTCTCTCTTATAGACTTAGTTGCAGATTTTATATATTTCTTTATGTTTTATGCAACATTTTTCTGAATTTCAAACTTAATGTTATGAATTTTTATTATGTTCTGTCTTAGCTCAGAATCTAAATTACTTTTCCATTCAATTCTTTTATTCATAAACATAGCAGTATCAGGTTTCTCTACTCCTAACGTTCCTTTGTATGTTTATTTTTCCTGGTTACTTCTCAAACTGTAAATCTAATGTTTACTGACCATTTATTTTAGGACTTTGTAAAAGCTATCAGGAAAGTATGTGTGTGTGTGTGTGTGTATATATATATATATATATATATATATATATATATATATATAGTGAGATGCAATCAAGCATAACAACCTTCTGTAGATAACTCTTAACTCTAGGCAAATCTTACTCAGAACTTAAGTGAGATTCTTTAAGATAAACATCCCTGTATTGTGAGATCATACCCTTGTTTACCTGTGATCTCATGTTATGCCCTCTGGTTTATAAAATTTTGAATAGCAGCAATTCCTGTTTTAACAAAATCATGGTAAAAAATATTGTCTATTATGTTATCTGATTTCCCTTAAACATCAAAGGGCTTATGGTAAATTTGTCCTAAAGTTAGTTCTGGAAAAGTTAATGCCCATATCAATGATTTTGTATGCATTTTCATGTCAGAAATGAACAATATATGCCATAATGTAATTCATTTTTGCCTTTATTGCCAGGGAACATAAATTCTAAACCAGTGTTTTATAAAATATAAACCAGTGACAATAAAAAATTTCTGGTGCATGCTAGATAATTTCTACACGGCCCGCCCCCTCCCCCCAAATTTCCTTCATTTATTTTACATTTTTTCAAGATTATAAAATTATGATCTAATTTTGTATGGCACTTTGTTTATAAGTTGTGATATTAATAATTCATTAAACATTGTTAATATTATATATTTTATAATATATAAACTTATATTTTATCCTAAATAAGTTTGTGTTTCCATATTTCATACTTCAGCTCTCAATTTATATATTCTTAGCTTTCTATACTATGCACTTTCTTTTCTCTACTAATCACAACTATTTCTTTAGATTTTGTCATATGCCACACATGATCTAAGATTGCTAATATCATTTTCACTTTGCAGAAAAGTCAACAATTTGTAGTGCCCTTTTATTCTGAATTAATTTTTGGGGGGTTTTTTTGTTATTCCTCCCCCAAGGATATTTTCCCATTGATTTTTAAAGAGAGTGAAAGGGAGGTGGAGAGACAGAGAGAGAAACATCAATGTGAGAGAGACACATCAATTGGTTGCCTCCCCCACACAGCTCTGGCTGGAGATGTGGTACATGCCCTTGACCTGAATTGAACCCAGGTTCCTTCAGTCCATGGGCTGACGCTCTATCCACTGAGCCAAACAGGTTAGGGTACTCTGAATTCATTTTTAAGTCATTTTCTCTGATCTCAGAAAGCATATTGTCTTTTCCCTTTACAGGGCCACTTTGCCCATGTCCCTTGATCTACCCTCTTATCACCTCCCAGACCATCTCATCATTTGTATCTTCTTTATTTTCAGTCTTTTCATATCTGCTTTGCTGACCTGATCTAAAAGCTCTCACAATACCTGAATCTTCTTCAAGAATTTCCTCCAATGTCATCTTCTCAGTAAAATCCACCTTGACCACCACCCCTTTAAAATGTTGACCCCTCTCTCCTTTCTATTCCTATTGCTTTTTTCTCTTTAGCATTAATCTTTGATATATATGCATAGATATACAATCATGTTTCTTACTATCTCTCTACTTGACATATAGTAGGCACTCCATAAACATTTGTTGAATGAATAACATTATTGCTTTTCATTTTTCCAATGTAATGTAAGCATAATATCTTATTAGATATCCAAGTTTGATTTAGCTTGAAATCCTCCCATTTAGACATCACACAACTATTTTTTACTTCCTGGCATGCATTTATTTTATTTAAGTTTTTGTTTCCATAGTGAAATCTAAAGGGTGGGTCGTGGCTATGAAAAAATGTTCAGTAAACAGAATTGGCCCTAGCTGATTTGGCTCAGTGGATAGAGCATTGGCCTGCAGACTGAAGGGTTCTGGGTTCGACTCTGGTCAAGGACATGTACTTCAGTTGCAGGCTCTGCCCCAGCCCAGGCCCTGGTCAGGGTGTGTGCAGGAGACAACCAATCAATGTGTTTCTCTCACATCGATATTTCTATCTTTCTTTCCCTGTCTCTCTAAAAATCAATGGAAAAATATCCTCGGGTGAGGATTAAACAAACAAACAAACAAACAAAACAAAAACAAAAAGAAAATAGAATTGAATTCTGGATTTTTTTCCCTTCTGCCTCAATACTACCTTCTTCGAAGTGATAATAGTTGTGGTACATAAGCCAAAATGAGTCTCTTTACACTTCTTCTTGCTTATTATATAATTAGGGTAAGTTGTCTTCTGAAATTAATAGCTGAGAATTGTAAATTCATTGTTCATATATTCTTTCTTGAAAGAGTCTATATATTTTTACAAGAAGGTTATCAATTTCTAAAGTTTTATGACTCATTTCTTAGCTTTCTTCTTTGAGTTTCACTGCAGTACTAATGGAACAAATGGATCTATTGTGCAGAAAAATAATAGATCAGGTCAGCAAAGCAGAGTCTACCTCATGCAGGGCCAGTTTCATGGGTGAGCAACCTCTGTCGTTGTGCAAGGTCCAACACTCAGAAGGACCCTGAACTTGGCTTACTGTTCAGCTATTATTGTCTTGATATTCTTAATATTTTCAAAACAAGAAGCTCCACATTTTCAATTTGCACAGGGCAGCACAAATTATGTGGTTAATCCTGATCCTAGAACTTGGTCATTTCTAAAGCAAAGATTCTTGGTGAAATGAAGAGGTTCTGATGTCAATAAAAAGTTAAAGCTCCTCAGAAATTAAGTTTGTGTTTTGGGTTAGCCCAGGAGGCTCATAATCTCAGTCCCTGAGAAAGAGGACTTTGATCTAGGAACAGTTGTTCTATATTGTCTGAGCTGGAGTTCCTGCTGCCCAGGCTCATATCTGCAAGTGTATGCCTTTAAAGGAGCCACACATCCAGCAACAACAATAGAAGCCAGAAAACAATGGAGTTATTCAATGTGCCGACTAAAATGGCTTTCACATTAGAATTCAACAAACTCTTATTGTTTTGAGTGGATATCTTGAAATTGAAAGCAAAAGAATGGAAAAAATTATATCATACAAATACTAACAAAAAGGAAGCTGATGTACTTTAATCCTTTGCACTCGCTTGCTTTTTTCTCGATCCTTTATTCTAATGCTAACCATGTCGAGTCACATAATATCAGGCTCTAATACTACTAGAGATAGAGAAAATTTCATAATGATAAAAGGTCCTGTTCCAATTTCTGAGATATAAATTTCAAATTTGTATGGACTTAACATGGTGCCCACATTTAAAAGGCAAAAATTGACTCCCTGGCCAGTGTGGCTCAGTTGGTTGAGAGTCATCCTATGAACCAAGAGGTCCCTGGTGATTTCCAGGCAGGGCACATGCCTAGGTTTCAGGCTTGATCCCCAGTAGGGGACATGCAGGAGGCAACCAATCAATGATTTTCTTTCATCAATGTTCCTCTCTCCTTCTTCCTTCCTCTTTCTCTCTAAAGTCAATTAAAAAAACATATTTAAGAAATAAATAAATAAAATTCAAAAATTAACATAAGTACAAGTAGAATTAGACAAAATTATAACCAGAGTGGGTGATAAGAAGACACCTCTTTCAATATTGATATAATAAACAAACTAAAAAAATGAAAAAAGTAAAGAAGATCTAAACAATGTGATTAGCAAGCTTGACTTAAAGGACATATGGTGAAAACTGTATTCACACCTGCAGAAAACATTCATTGCAAGCACACAAATAACATTTTAAAAAATTGAAAAGGTGTCTAAAGCCCCAGAGGGGTAAGGCCAAGGTGTCTGCTAACCCAGAAGTGAGTGGGGTGGCCACAGGTTTCCATGATCCCAAGATCAAGAGAGGCTCCTGAGGAATCTGCTCCCAGCCTGGAGAGGTTAGGTCACAGCCGCAAGATCTACTGGTCCTCAAAACCTAAAACAAGCAGGTCACTCTGCAGAACAGTGGATTCATTGGGAAAAGGAAACTTCAGGTAGTTTCCCCACCAGAAAAACAATCAAAGTGAATGTGTATTCTTTATGGCTAAAGCTAGGGATCCAAAAATATGAGGTGGGTGGGGTGGGGTGGGCAGGGACCATAATAAGGGACAGCAGGAGCTGTTCCTATAGTGTACAGAGAAAATGTCAAAGAAAAGCCAAGATATTGGCTATACCAATGGCTCAGAATTGCAACCAGCCTGATAGGCTGATACGAAGCCTGGAATGTATCTCACTGCTTCTGTGGAGCAAAAAACTACAAACAAGCAAATAGGCTGATGGGAAAAACCCAGAATGGAATACGAAAATTATGGGAACAGGAAAGAAAGGACAAGGTTTATGTCAGTTCCCAACTCCTCTTCTACCAAAGAGACCCCAAAAATGCTCAAATTTGCTGGATACCAGAGCTTATAGTAGTTATTTCTATTTGAGGGTTGTTGTTTTTTTTTTTGTTGTTGTTGTTTGTTTGATTTTGTGTGTGTGTGTGTGTGTGTGTGTGTGTGTGTGTGTGTATGTTTATTTTCTAATGTATTTGTGTTTGGTCTGTACTGTGCTTACAGTTCTTTCATCAGTCTCCATG
The DNA here is from genome assembly GCF_027574615.1 of Eptesicus fuscus. Taxonomy (NCBI): domain Eukaryota; kingdom Metazoa; phylum Chordata; class Mammalia; order Chiroptera; family Vespertilionidae; genus Eptesicus; species Eptesicus fuscus. The sequence continues at coordinate 72,373,355 of NC_072478.1, forward strand.
ATTGATATGGATGCTCCAGGAGGAGGGCATGCTGATTGCATTTATTCATTGTACCCTTGTGGGTGACTTCTATAACCGTTAGCCAAATTTGTGGTCAAGAATAACCTGTTCTTCCCAAGATTGTACGTTGAAACAATGTGTTATACCAACAAGAAGAAAAACACTTGGTTTTCTCATACAGGATTTAACATATAGATTCTTGTCCACTGCTGTTTCCTTGTTCAACAGGCTTGACATCGGTAGAAGTCAACAGTGTTTGGTATACTTACTATGGACAACTGAGGCTTAAACAGGAGAGTAACTGTCATTAGTCTCATACTGCAGTGGTTCCTAAATTTTGCTGTATATTAGAATCACCTGGAGGGATTTTTTTAAACTCGCAATACCAAATGAATTTTCATATATATATTATATGAGCCTTTAGTTTTTTTCTTCCTGCACCAGCTTTTGTTAACAGTAAAATTTCTTTAACAGCAGAACTTACGACATTTACATTTAACCACAAACCTGATTTAATTTTGTTCTATTCTCCAAGTTAAAAGAATTTAATATTGCATACTTTGTCCTTTTTCTATAGTTTCCTCATTTATCTCTCAGTTGATTGAAAGTGAAGAACTCATGGGAATTATATTCCCTGAATTCTTCCATATTCAGAATTGTATTTATATTGCTCTTATACCTGAGAAGCAATTTACTGAGTATAAAATTCTTGAGTCACACGTTCTATCCTTGAGGACTTAGAATTCTTTGAGGACATTATTCTACTGACTTCTAATTAGGGCTATGAAGAAATATGAAACACAAACTTTGACAATCTTTTGCCTGGCAAATCAGAGTTTTCTTTCTTTATCTTTGATGCTCAATAAGTTTCTTGCTAGGATATGTTTCATGTTGGTTAGTTCATAGTAGAGTCAAGTTACCTTTTATATGGAGAAAAAGTTTTCTTGATTTATGTCTTTAAATATGTAAGTTGATCCTTTCTGAGGGAAGGGTTCATATGTTTGAGGACACTATTTATATTTTGGATCTACTTTCTCATCTTCCTTAATGTGATTGAGAGTTATCTGTAGATAATCTAAAACAAACATCATTTTAAAAAATTTATTGATTTTTGGGAGAGGAATGGATAGAGAGAAACATCAGTTTGTTGTTCCACATATTTATGCATATGTTGGTTGATTCTTATATGTACGTGCCCTGACCAGGGATCAAACCCACAGCCATGGCATATCAGGATGATGCTGTAATCAACTGAGTTACCCAGACAGGGCCAACAAAAATCATTTTAAGGGGGAAAATATTAGAAGCATTCTCTTTAAAAACAGGAATGAGACAAAGATTCCTCTATCATTTTTTCTATTAAATCTTACATTAGAGGTCCTAACCAGTGTATAGGCATAAGGTTTGGTGAGAAGAAAATAAATGGTCATTATTTGTGGTAGATATTGTTTACAAAAAAAAAACCCAAAGTAATCTACCAAGTAACAAAATATCCAATGTAAGACAAAGTCAGTTGCATTCCTATACTAACACTAAACAACTAGAAAACATAATTAAACAGAAGAAACTATTTACAGTAATATTAGAGAATATCAAGCCCTTAGGAATAATCTAACATAAGATATTCAAGACTTCTTTAAAAGAAAGTTTAAAACTTTGTTAAAAATATGAATTATAACAAATATACCACACTAATGTGAGATGTTAATAATAGGGGAACTTTGGGGTGAGGGATGAGGGCTACATGGTAATTCTCTGTATCTGCCACTCAATTTTTTTGTAAACCCAAAACTACTAAAAAAAAGTACATTAAATTTAAAAATGTACTTTAAAAATGCATATAGATGTAATAAAACTATGTAAAAATAAGTGAAGATGCAGGGGTGGATAAAAGTAGGTATATAGTTGTGAATATGTGAAACACAGAGTTTGTTCTTGTATTATTATTTGTTAACTAGAGGCCTGGTGCATGAAATTTGTGCATGGGGGTGTGTGTGTCCCTCAGCCCAGCCTGCACCCTCTCCAATCTGGGACCCCTCAGGGGATGTCCCCTGGGGATCAGGCCTAAACGGGCAGTTGGACATCCCTTTCACAATCCAGGACTACTGGCTCTCAACTGCTCACCTGCCTGCCTGCCTGATTGCCCCTAACTACTTCTGCCTGCCAGTCTGATCACCCCCTAACCACTCCCCTGCCAGCCTGATCGATGCCTAACTGCTCCCCTGCCAGCCCGATTGCCCCTAACTGACCTCCCCTGACAGCCTGGTTGCCACTAACTATCCTCCCCTGCAGGCCTGTTCACCCCCAAACGCCCTCCCCTGCTGGCCTGGTCACCCCTAACTTCCCTCCCTTGCCAGCCTGGGTTACCCCTAACTGCCCTCCCCTGCAGTCCTGGTCGCCCCCAACTGCCCTCCCTTGCAGGCCTGGTCCCTCCCAACTGCCCTCCCCTGCTGGCCTGATGGCCCACAACTGCCCTCCCCTGCCGGCCATCTTGTGGCGGCCATCTTGTGTCCACATGGAGGCGGTCATCTTTGACCACATGGGGGCGGCCATCTTGTGTGTAGGAGTGATGGTCAATTTGCATATTACCTCTTTATTATATAGGATTATTGTAGTATATTTCATATGAACAGGGAATAACACTATAACTATTTATCAGAATTCTTAACAAATACATGACTTATTTTAATATTTTGTATATCTGTATTATTGATTCACAATTTATCAGTTAATGGAATACAAAATTAGAATTGAAATTGTTTCTTGGTGGGCAAAAGAATATGTTGGGAAGGTCTTGCTGGAGCAAGAAACTGTAATTAGCCTCTTTAGTCCTTTTCACCTTTCTAAACCAATACATTGCTGTAGAGATCATTCTTTATACTAAAGGTAATTATTTTTAAAAAACCACACACAACAAGGCAAACGTTCATCTTTTCCCCATTTAAGAAATTCCCATTAACTTGTCAAATGATCAAAATGTTAACTTCCCCTCCCCCCAAATAAGTTAATTTTCTTTCTCTCTTAAGACATTTGCCTCTTCGAAGAATTTCTCATAATTTTTCTCTTTAGATTTAACCTAGAGTAGAATATGCAGTTCTATGTGTGAGAACAAGAGCAAAGAGGAAAAAAAAATGTCTAGGAAACAATAAATGAATAGCAGAATAAGTCATGGAATGGAATTGATATTGCTCATTGAATTTCATATGTGTGCCATTATCCTATCTAATAAAGAGGGAATATGCTAATTGACCCTCACGCCATCGCAAAGATGGCAGCGCCAACAGCCACAAGATGGTGGCGCCCAGTCCCCTCAGCCCCGCCAGGATGGCAGGCATGCACCTGCCTCTGGAGTCCCCCAGTCCCTTCAGCCCCCCAGCCACCCAGGGCCAGCCCGAGGCGCAGGCAAACCTCAGATGGCGGCTGCCCAGCCACCCAGGGCCCCCTGAGGCTCAGGTAACCAGGGCCAGCCAAGGCTTGCACTGCCGGCAGTGACAGCAGCAGAGGTGTGATGGGGCGTCGCCTTCCCCTGATTGCCAGGTCGCCTCCCGCCTCTGAGGGCTCCTGGACTGTGAGAGGGGGCAGGCCAGGCTGAGGGACCCCCCGCTCCAGTGCATGAATTTTTATGCACCGGGCCTCTAATTGTTTATAAAAAGATAATTCTAGTTAATAAAAAACTGCTCAGATCAATGAAAAATTAACTAGGAAGAAATTAACCTCTATAATACTGATGATTTCTTAAAAGTAAAGAGATGAACATGAAATAATCATGTAGGTACTATATTCCATTTTAATTTTTTCATATACTGCCCTTTATGAATGAACTAGAGGCCCGGTGCACGAAATTCATGCACGGAGGGGGGTTGTCCCTCAGCCCAGCCTATACCCTCTCCAATCTGGGATCCCTCGAAGGATGTCCATCGGGATCGGGCCTAAACGGGCAGTCGGACATCCCTCTCACAATCCAGGACTGCTGGCTCCCAACTGCTTGCCTGCCTGCCTTCCTGATTGCCCCTAACCGCTTCTGCCTGCCAGCCTAATCACCCCCTAACCACTCCGCTGCCAGCCTGTTTGCCCCCAACTTCCCTCCTCTGCCGCCTGGTCACCCCCAACTGCCCTCCCTTGCAAGCCTGTCCCTCTCAACTGCCCTCCCTTGCAGGCCTGGTCCTTCTCAACTGCCCTCCCTTGCAGGCTGGGTGCCTCCCAACTGCCCTCTCCTGCTGGCCATCTTGTGGTGGCCATCTTGTGTCCACATGGAGGCAGGATCTTTGACCACATGGGGGCAGCTATATTGTGTGTTGCAGTGATGATCAATCTGCATATTACTCTTTTATTAGATAGGATAGAGGCCTGGTACAGGGGTGGGGGCCAGATGGTTTGCCCTGAAGGGTGTCCCTGATCAGGGTGGGGTTCCCTTGGGGCGTGGGGTGGCCTGAGCGAGGGGCCTGTGGTGGTTTGCAGACCGGCCATGCCCCCTGGCAACCCAAGCGGAGGCCCTGGTATCTGGAATTTATTCTCCTTCTACAATTGAAACTTCATAGCCTGGAGCAGAGCCAAGCCTGGGGCTCCCTCTGTGGCCGGCAGCCATTTGTGTTGGGGTTATAATTGAAACTTTGTAGCCTTAAGCGGGTGAGCCCGGCCAGGGTGTGCAGAAAGCTTTGCTTCCCCTGTTGCCGGGGACAACCCTGGCCTGCTCTCTCAAGCTCCATTCTGCCGCCATTTCTGTTTGAATTTGTTTACCTTCTATAATCGAAACTTTGTAGCTTGAGTGAAGGCTTAGGCCTGGCAAGGGCAGGCAGAAAGCTTGGCTTCCTCTGTTACCTAGGAAACCTTGCTCTCTGTGGCTGTAGCCATCTTGGTTTGGGTTAATTTGCATACTCGCTCTGATTGGATGGTGGGCATGGCTTGTGGGCATGGCTTGTGGGTATGTCGGAGGTATGGTCAATTTGCATATTTGTCTATTATTAGGTAGGATGCCACCTGGAACTTCTCAAGGAAGTAATTGAAGCAAGAATATTTTTAAGTTCAAAGGTTATATATGATGCATTAATGATATGTCCATATAAGCTTTATTCTTAAATCAACATCATTAGTACATTTTGTCTTTCTGCCTATTATTGTCATCTTCTAAATAAAGCCGTACTCCTTAGTATGACCCAGTCTCTTTCTGCAGGTCCAGCATCATTTCCTCTCCATGCCCATGTGTACCCTTCTCCAACCCTGTACTCATCCTCCAGTTCCCTAAGGGCACTCCCATCTCTCCGTGATTTCTTACATGTTCTTTAATGCCAAAAAAATCTCATCCTTCCTTTTATTTTTGGATAATTTCTCTCAAGTACCTGCTCTTTTAGGAATCCTTTTTGGATCTCCACAGGCTGAGTTAAATACCCTGCCCTAGAACTATCTCTATGATAATACTCAGCAAACTGTGCCCAACTTCCTCTTCACACTAGAGTAATGCTGGAGCCGGAAGCTGTGGTGGCAGCATCTTGATTCAGCAGCTTCCTGACTAGCCCTAGAGCCAGAGCAGGGGCTGGGCTGAGTCTTGTGGCTGCATGGTAGAGGCCAGAGAATGAAACATGCATCCCAAGGCCAGGCTGGCCTGAGAACAAGGTAAGACCAAGATTTGTATTCTAAATGGGGGTCAGAAACAGAGAAGAAGCAAGATGTTGTGGGTAAAAGAGGCAGAACCTGGAAAGACTTCAGAGGCAGAGGGATGTCAGAGGTGCAAAGAGCTGCTGAAATCCTACAGCCTTGTCTTGCTGGTTTACCATTCTTTTTACCATTCTCCATCCCCACCCCAACAGCTTAGGTGCCTATGTTGTAAATCTCCCCTGCCTGCGTTGGGGTCTGCCACTCGGTAGGTAAGCAGCATATATTTGTTGAGTTGAATTGAGCCCTATGAACCATACTTTAAAGACCATTCTTTAGAACCTCTCACAAAGGACACTTTTCTAGGCAACATTCCCTCATCCCCACTAAAAGGATTCTGTTCTTACAGATATTCATTGTATACTTTTTGGTATCTCTTTCAATATTCCACCTTGTGTTACACGTTTTTGGATGTGTCCTATTTTTTCTACCTGAGCATATTTACCCTAGGGCCAAGGTCACTGCCTGAACCATCTTTGAAGATCCCAGTAGAAGTATCACAGCTTTTGTGTGAGTCTTTATGTGGCTGCTGTGCATTGCTCCTATTTCCCGCAAGTTATGGTTTGCTTTAGTCCTAATTCTCACATAATGGAGATGTTGTCTTAGAAAGGAAAAACAAGCTTATGTAGACTCCACAAATCTAGTCCAATGTCTTCAAAGGAAAAGCAAAGGAAATAAATATATAATCCTCTACTAAAGTTACTTTAAAAACTAATGCGTATTCTTTTGTGCAAGATAGGTTTTTGTTTAACCTAGCTATCATGGTTCCTAGTATTACTTTACTTTGGCTATGTAGCTCTGATTTGTGGTATGTTGTGGAATTTGAAATTGGAAACCCATGTACCACTTATACCCTGATTCCCTGACTGAAGTGTGACTCACCGTAACTAAAAGATGGTAAACAAAGCAAAACAAAAGAAAACCATTTGGGTTTGGTATGTGCCAGAGAGTGGTGTGTTTGAATGTGTGTTCTCATATATCCATAATTATCTATTTATCACCTAATCATACTTGTTTTATAATTAACAAAGAGTAAAGGAGAATGTATCGAAATATTTATTTAGAGGTCTAGAAATGAACTGTCCAATGCCAGAGCCACTAACTACATGTTGCTCTTGAGCTCTTGAAACATGACTATATAGACTGAGATGTGCTATGAGTATAAAAAATACAAACAGTTTTGAAGGCTTAATTATAAAAAGCAAAATATATCAATATTATTTGATATTGATTGCATGTTGAGATGACAATATTTTGATATATTGGGTCATGTAAAATATATTATTAAAATTTGTTTCCTGTGTTTATTTTTACTTTTTTTATGTGGCTCCTAGAAAACTTTTAATTACATGTGTGGCATGCATTATATTGCTATAGGATAGCTCTGTTCCAGTATATTTAGTTACTTTTGCTTTAAAAACATTGCAAGGAAGCTGTGAAAACAATTCTGCGCTATTTTAGAATAAGTAGTCTGGGGCTCAAAGGAGGTTAAGAAATTTCCCACAGCCCTATCCAGTTTGGTTCAGTGGATAGAGCATCCGCCTGAGGACTGAACAGTTCTGGGTTTGATTTCTGTCAAGGGCGCATACCGCAGTTGCAGGCTCAATCCCTGGCCCTGGTTGGGGCAGGTGCAGGAGGCAACCAATCGATGTGTCTCTATCACATTGATGTTTCTATCTCTCTGTCTCTCCCTCTTTCTTCCACTCTTTCTAAAAAATAAAAATAAAAAAATCAATGGAAAAATATGCTTGGGTGAGGATTAACAAACAAGTAAAAAGAAATTTCCTACAAGCCCATGATCAGACAGCCAGCAATCTGCAGAGCACACTCATATCCACCTTATCCTAGAGATCATCCTCTTTTCACTAGAGAACACTGTCTTTCCTTTTCAGAGACTGGCACCATATGCTACCAGAAATTCTACCACCCACAGTTGTGAGGTCTCACCCATCTGTTACTTCAAACTATTTTCCAAAAGAAAATGTACGTCCCTCACATATCAGAAATTCCGGTCTTTTCTCATGGTTCCCCTCCCCACAGAATCACAAACGACCCAGGCTTGTTTACGAATGCTTGGGAATTGATCCATTTGTCTTTGTGGATTGAGAAGAACGGATGCTCAGCTACACTGGAGGCTATAGGGCCACCTCACCGCCTGTCTAGAGAAGGGTTAATTCAGTGTCAGTGTTTGTGTAAGTTTCCTATTGCCGTGTAACAAGTGACTATTAGTGGCTTAAAACAACACCCATTTATTAGCTTATATTATCTGTAGGTCAGAAGTCCAGCATGGTGTTGCTGAATTCAGTGCTCACAGTATCACATGGCTGACGTCTAGGTGCCTGGAAGTCTGAGTTCTCATCTGGAAACTGGGAGAAAAATCTGCTTCCAAGTGCAGTTTTGCTGTTGGCAGAATTCAGTTCCTTGTGGGCACAGGACTTAGGCCCCTGTTTCCTTGCTGGCTGTCTGCCAGGGGCCACTCTCTGCTTTCAGAGGCCAGCTGCAGTCCTAGTCATGTGCCCCATGCCCCATCTACAAGCCAGCAACGGCACATCAAATCCTTTTCATGCTTTAAATGTCTGACTTCTACTTCTGCCAACAGCCTGCAGCACAGTAGACTATCAATAGGTTGTCTCTACAGCAATAGAAAACTGTCCTTTTAAGGGCCCATGTAATGAGATCAGACCCACCCCCAGATAACTTATTTTAAGGTCAACTATGACATATAAGGTAACATAACCATGGGGATGATATGTCATCCTTTTCGCAGATTCCAGGGGTGAGGGCATGGGATATTGGAGGGAGTGGGTGGTGCGTTTCAGCAATCTGCTCACTACAGTGCTAGGGATACAGAGGGCATGTACCACCACAGTGGCAGTGGTAGGGGCAAAGTATCAGAATCCTCCAGCTGCTTAGCTTAGCTAGTTGTGGGGACAAAAGCAGGAGCTGAGTCACCATCAGGCACTACAACACCAACTAGGGTTGCCCTAACCGGTTTGGCTCAGTGGATAGAGTGTCGGCCTGCAGACTGAAGGGTCCCAGGTTCGATTCCGGTCAAGGGCATGTACCTTGGTTGCAGGCACATCCCCAGTAGGGAGTGTGCAGGAGGCAGCTGAATCGATGTTTCTCTCTGATTGATGTTTCTAACTCTCTATCCCTCTCTCTCTGCCTTCCTCTCTGTAAAACGTCAATAAAATATATTTAAATAAATAAAACACCAACTAGGGGGAGGAGTGGAAGATGGGATGGGGAGAACCCTGGTTTGCCATCTTCCCTCTCTTCCAACTTTCCCTCTGAATTTTACTCATCATATGCGTTCTTTGTGAAAACAACACATAGATCTCTATGCTAGGAGGAAGTGTAAAGTTTCTGTGCTGCCTGTTTATATATATTTTTATTTCAGAGAGGAAGGGGGAGAGAGATAAACAAATCAATGAGAGAAAATAATTGATTGGCTGCCTCCTGCACAACCCCACACAGGAGATGGAGCTGGCAAACTGAGCATATGCCCCGACCCAGAATCGAACTGTGACCTCCTGGTTCATAGGTCGATGCTCAGCCACTGAGCCATGCCGACTGGGCTGTCCTGCCTGTTTTAAGGGCTCAATGTCCAGGCCTCTGGAGGTACGTTGGAGCCTCCATGTTTTCTCTTACTGGATCCCTTGTAAATCATGGAGATGGAAGTCCTGCTGACGCCTGCTACATGGCTTCCTAACAGGACACTCGGGCCTTCTCTGCTGGTTCCTCTGGGCCAGGGAGCTTCCTCAAGGTGCAGGGCGGAGCACCTTCCCCTTGCCTGTGGCCCAGTGCCGACTCCACTCCTCATGTTTACCTGCCTCTTGGACTCTTTTCTTTCCCTTCTCTAAGCCATCTGCCAGTACTCAGCTCAACATCCACTGAGGCTCTTGCTACCCCTGGGAACTCACCTTTTATGTGCCAGTTACTGAAGCTTTGCTCGCCAAGCTTTGTGTTCCCTAAAGTGCCACATCCCTTCTCTCTTTATTGCCACTACGGTTTACTTGAGAGGTTTGTTTTAGCAGACTCATATTTTTAACTTTAACTTTAAATATGAATTACCTGACACATAACTGTTTAGAAAATGAAATTCTTAATCACTGTGGTCTGTAACCTGACATAGCAGAATGATCCTCAAAAAGGCTCCTGGGCCCTAACCGGTTTGGCTCAGTGGATAGAGCGTCAGCCTGCAGACTGAAAGGTCCCAGGTTCGATTCTGGTCAAGGGCATGTACCTTGGTTGCAGGCACATCCCCAGTAGGAGGTGTGCAGGAGGCAGCTGAATGATGTTTCTCTCTCATCGATGTTTCTAACTCTCTATCCCTCTCCCTTCCTCTCTGTAAAAAATCAATAAAATATATTTTAAAAAAGAAAAGGCTCCTGGTTGTGCCCAGAGGCATTTTTTATTATGAATCCTAACTCTTTTCCTGCTTTGTTTTGTTGTTTGTTTTTTAGCTGAGGGGCTACAGTGCAATTGTATCACAGGCAATGTGTTGAAGCTAGGCAAGCTGCATGTACCCCAAACTACCTCTCTCCGTCCTTGCCCCACCTCAGCTCCTCTGAAGTGTAGCATTACCTGTTACCTAAAACCATCTCTCTCACCACAAGAAGTGTGCAAATCCATAGTTTAGAAAATACTGATCTGACTCCCTTCTTCCCAGAAACTCACTTCCAATTTCTCTCCAAGACACTTTTCTGACCAGTACAGACCCCCTCCACTGCATTCGCAAGGCTATGGTGTCTAATTATTCAAGTGTTGCTGTGTGACATTTCATTAAGGACAAAGGCCATGCTTTATGTGAAGTTTTCCCACAGCACTTGGTATGCTACCTGGCAAACAGCAGACATTCAATGAATATTTGTGGTTTGATGAGCAGCAAGGGTCAGCTCTGGGTAAAAGGATCAAGTTTGGCTTAGGTTCCCTCTCCTACCTTTGGCTGCTTCAGTCACAGAAAGGGCCATGGACTACAGTTCTCTGAGTTGGTCAACCACTCGTCCAAATCATACTGGTACTTCAAGTGCTATGTGTCTCATTATCTGGTTGAATAATTAGCTAAGATACTTGGTGTTTGCCACTGGATGTTACGGCGCTTCACTGTGTCTTACACATTTTTTTTTGGTATATTCTGTCACACTGAAAACAGACCATGTATGCATAATAGAGGTTCAATAGATATTTGCTGTATAAATAAATGAATACATGCTGTATTATTTGTGTCTTGGAGTGCCCCTGTTACATCATCAGGAAAAAGTATGAAATCCCTAAACTATTTATATAACATTGATCAAGGGGATTTACTTAGTTTGTTAAGTATAGAAAAGCTTTGGTTTTGATTCAGAATAATAAAAATGAAATATTCTGCCTTTCTTCTTTCTTCTGGTCTGCTTGGCCAATTTATTTATTTATTTGTATTTTAAAATATTATTCTTAATTTTTCAATTACAGTTGACATGCGATATTATATTAGTTTCAGATGTATAGCTTAGTGATTGGACATTTATATAACTTGTGAAATGATCACTCCAATAAGTCTAGTACCCTTCTGACACCATACATAGTTATTTCAATAATATTAACTACATTCACTATGCTGTATTTTACATCCCTATGACTATTTTTATAACTGGCAATTTGCACATATTAATTCCTTCCCCTTTTTACCCATCTCTCAACCCCCTCTAATCGGGCAACCATCAGTTTGTTCTCTGTGTCTATGAGTTTGTTTTGTTTATTAATTTGGTTTTTAGACCCCACCTATTCCTCTTTCTGACTTATTTCACTTAGCATAATAACTTTAGGTTATCATGTTGTCCTGACGACAAGATTTCACTCTTCTTACAGCTGAACAATATTCCATTGTACCATACCTTCCTTATCCAATCATCTATTGATGGACATTTAGGTTGCTTCAGTATCTTGGCTATCTATACTAAAAATAGCCTAGGTGATCATCATGCCCTCATGTCATCACAAGATGGCCTTCACAAGATGGCCGTCACAAGATGGCTGCGTGCACAGCGGAGGTGGGGCCCGGCAGCCGCTCCACACGATGAGGCCTGGGGGTCCCGTGGCTCCGCACAGCATGGAGAAGGCCGGTCCCAGCGTCTCCGCTGCCTTGTATGGAGGAGGCGGATCCGGCGGAGGAGGCGGGTCATGGTAGGGAGGGGCAGTTGGGGGCGATCAGGCTGGTGGGGGGGAGCAGTTAGGCATCGATCAGGCCAGCAGGGGAGAGGTTAAGGAGCGATCAGGCAGGCAGGCAGGCAGGCAGGCGAGCAGTTAGGAGCCAGTGGTCCCGGATTGTAAGAGGGATGTTTGACTGCCGGTTTAGGCCCGATTAATCCCCCGAGGGGTCCCAGATTGGAGAGGGTGCAGGCCGGGCTGAGGAACACCCCACCTCCCATGCATGAATTTCGTGCACTGGGCCTCTAGTTAGAAATAATGCTGCAACGAACATAGGGATGCACATGTGTTTTCAAATTAGTGTTTTGGGTTTCTTCAGAAAAATACCCAGAAGTAGAATTTTGGGTCCTTTGTGATCTTTTGGTGTAGCCTTTGTTTTAAAGTCTATTTTGTCTAGTATAAGTATTACTACCTCAGCTTGTTGCTTTTTTTCTATTTCCATTTGCATGAAGTATCTTTTTCCATACTTTTACTTTCAGTCTGTGTGTGTCTTTTGGTCTTTTGTAGGCAGCATATGCATGGGTCTTGTCCATTTCTTATCCTCTCAGGCAGTCTCTGTCTTTTGATTAGAGCATTTAATCTATTTAAATGTAAAGTAATTATTGAAAGGTATATAATTATTGTCATTTTATTATTCATATTTTAAGTCTCTTCTTCCTCTTTCTTCTTCTTGTCCCTTTAACATTTCTGGTAATACTGATTTGCTGGTGATGAACTCCTTTAGCTTTTTCCTGTCCTGGAAGCTTTTTATCGGTCCTTTGATTCTAAATGATAGTCTTGCTGGATAGAGTAATCTTGGTTGTAGGTCCCTGTTTTTAATCACTTTTAATATTTCATACCAATTCCTTCTGGCTTGCAAAATTTCTGTTGAGAAATTAGCAGACAGCCTTATGGAAACTCCATTGTAGGTAACTAACTACTTTTCTCTTGCTTCTTTTAAGATACTCTTTGTCTTTAACGTTTTTCATTTTACTGATGATGTGTCTTAGTGTGGGCCTCTTTGGGTTCATCTTGTTTGGGACTCTCTGCACTTCCTGGACTTGTAGGTCTATTTCCTTCATCAGGTTAGGGAAGTTTTCCATCATTATTTCTTCAAATAGTTTCTCAATTCCTTGCTCTCTCTCTCTTCTACTTCTGGTACCCCTCTGATGCAAATGTTGGTGCTTTTGATATTATCTCAGAGGTCCTTTAACCCTATTCTCACATTTTTAAATTACTTTTTTCTTTTTGCTGTTCTGACTGGGTGTTTCTACTACCTTGTCTTCCAAATTGTTGATTCTGTCCTCTGCTTCATATAATCTACTGTTGATTCCCTCTAAGGTATTCTTTATTTCAGTTGTTATACTTTCATTTTTGACCATCCTTTTTTTATTTTTCTATCTCTATTTTTGTGTTTCCTATTTATTTGGTAAAGTTCTCACTAAGTTCATCTACTCTTCCACTAAGTTCATTGAACATCCTTAAAACCAGTGTTTTGAACTCTGCATTGATAGATTGCTTGTCTCCATTTTGTTTAGTTCTTTTTCTGGAGTTTTATTATGTTCTTTCATTTATTATGTGTTTGTCTCCTCATTTTGGCTCTCCCCCCCCCACCCCGTGTTTGTTTCTGTGTATTAGGTAGAGCTGCTATGTCTCCCAGTCTTGGTAGAGTGGCACTTGGCAAATTTAAATGTTCCTTTCAAGGAGCAATTTAAGTCTCAATAGCATTACACAGAACTGATAGTTCTTTCTCTGTACCTCAATCACTGTACACATACTTCTGTCTAGAGGTGACCACATAATTTGTCATCCAAACCTGGACACATTGAGAATAAAAAGGGGCACAAATAACCATTAATCCAGGATAAGAGGCATCCCTGACAAATCAGGAAGTATGGTCATACTACTTTAAAAATAATTATTTACTAACTATATGTCTCTTGTCATTCAACTGTAAAGCTATCCTTGGTCTGGACCTATTTCACTTAGCTTCCTTTGCTGCCTACAATTGTGCCTGGCACATAGTGACAGTAGAAAAAATGTTAGTGCCACTTAAAAAATATTCAGTTAATTGCATATTATACTATCTTGGTGTAGAACTCAAACCATCCCATTTGTGGCCTATTATGAGCTATTTTCTCAGTATTGCAAATATAGGGCAATGAGCTTAATTATATGCTTGTGAAATGATAATGCTAGTATTTACCAGCACTTAACATGTGCCAGCCCCAGGACTAAGAACTTTGCTTGAGTTGTCTCACTGATTTCTTCCAACAATTCTTGGAGGTAAGTATTATTATGGACTCATTAAATGAGAAGAAAAGACAGGTTTAGAAACATTAAGAACCTTGCTCAGGGTCACCCAGATAATTATCCAGTAGAGTTTGAACTCTAGCCTCTGACTCCATTTACCATCTCTCTTGTATGTGAAAAGTACCTGGTATCAAATTTTAGAAAGAAGTTTTAATAAAATATTAATAGCATACATTTAAGAAAAAAATACATTTGCTTAAATGATTTTTTGAAGGAAAATTTATTTAAGTAAAAGATGAGAAAATCAGGCCAGGGTGGCAGCTACATGAACTCTAGAGTAGTGATAGCAGTTGGTTAGACCAACACATTGCTTGCTATTGTCCTCAGTGTTAATGTTTCCATTATTTGTTACAATACAGATGTACCGTGTTATTTTTGTTGAGGTCATTTTTTTGTTTATGAACTAGTAAGTGTGCAAAACAGTTTCTTTTGTACTATCATAGTTGCCATGTACTTTTAGTAGCATTTTCAATGTATACTTTGTGAATAGTGTCTGTTTTCTACCCTGTCCTTTTGTAATAAGATTTTATGTGGTAACAATTTTAAGGACAGCCCAGACACATAATTTTGACTCTGAAAAATTATTATCTTATATTATTATAATTCATATTTTGACATTGATGAAACACATTGTCAATGTGGTTTTTTTTTTTTTAAACAAAAGTAGTCTATTTAATTTTATAAAAAACTAAAGGCCCGGTGCATGAAATTTGTGCACGGGTGTGTGTGTGTGTGTGTGTGTGTGTGTGTGTCCCTCAGCCCAGCCTGCACCCTCTCCAATCTGGGATCCCTCTCACAATCCAGGACCGCTGGCTCCCAACCTCTCTCTCGCCTGCCTTCCAGCCTGCCTGATTGCCCCTAACCACTTCTGCCTGCCAGCCTGATCACCCCCTAACTACTCCCATGCCAGCCTGATCGACGCCTAACTGCTCCCCTGCTGGCCCGGTTGCCCCTAACTGCCCTCCCCTGCAGGCCTGGTTGTCCCTAACTGTCCTCCCCTGCAGGCCCGGTCACCCCCAACTGCCCTCCCCTGCAGGCCTCGGTCCCCCCACAACTGCCCTCCGCTGCAGGTCTGGGTCCCCCCCAACTGTTCTCCCCTGCTGGCCTGATCTCCCACAACTGCCCTCCCCTGCCAGCCATCTTGTGGTGGCCATCTTGTGTCCACATGGGGGCAGCCATCTTTTACCACATGGGGGTGGCCATCATGTGTGTTGGAGTGATGATCAATTTGCATATCACCTCTTTATTAGATAGGATAATCCAAATTGTAAGGGATAATCTGTAGCCTTAAATTGTTTTAAATCATAAAGGATAAATTAAATATATAGAGAGACTATGCTATAAATATAATACTGAGCAAATTATTATAATACAGACTTTTATATAAAAGGTATCCTGCTATTAAATAAAATTGTCTTCTGAATTGATTTTTCTTTTTTTCTACTGACAGGAGGGGTGTATGAATAGCAACTGAAATGAGATATTATCAAGGTATTCAATCACATATGATATGTTATACACAAAATATGAAAAATATTAAAATAAATATTTACTTAATGAATATTAACCTTTATGAATAAATAATAGGAACTTAAAGCATTCACACATGATGAGTACGTTTGTAATTCAAAGGAAAGATTACAAATACATATATCACATTCAGAATTTTCTGTTTTGTATGTCCTAGGAAATTTCTAGAATTAATATATCTTTGAGTTTCCTCTAGTTTATCACATTATTACCACTCAGTGAAATAGAATACCAGGATATCATTGGTTAGAAAAATTTCATTAAATGTCAAGTTATCACTGTACTCAGGACAACTAGGAAGACAAATGCTTATGATATAGATAAGGCTCTTATGGTAAACATAGAAATTGGAACCAAGAGGAAGTTTAAAATAAAAAATTATTGTTTGTTTGTTTTGAACTTTTTATTATCTCGAGGGACTTAAAATTTTTTCCATTTACTGTAGGCACTTGGGATACATCAGTTGAACAAAACACAAAAAAATCCATTTTCTAATTGGGAAGACAGACACTAAAAGGTAAACAGACAAAATAAAGAAAAGATTGTTACAAGGTTCAAAGAGTCATGGGAAGAAAAGAAAAAGCAAGAATTAAGAGTTGGGGTTTGGACAGTTGCAATTTTAGATAGCGTGGTCAGACTAAGCATTATTATTAAGGTGAGATATGTGCAAGGAGGTAAAAGGAGTGAAGGTGGTCAGTGGGGAAGAATGTTCCCGGCAGAGGGAATGGCTCTGGCAAAGGCCCTAAATATGAGTCTGTCTGGAATATTTCACGGACAATGAGCTGTTGGAGCTGCAGTCAGAGACGGATAGGGAAAGGCAAACCCAAGGGCTTTGTAGGACACTGTAAAGACCCTGCCTTTAGCAAGAAATGAGTAGGGAGCCATTGGAGGGTTTTGACTGGATGAGATGGGAGCTGACTTCTTGTAAGAGGATGTGCTCATTGTTGTTTTGACAATAGACTGAGTTAATGGTAGGCAGGGAGACCAGAGGCTAGTGAAGGCCAGAGATGGAAGTAATGCGGGTAACAAGTGGTCTGATTCTGATTTATTTTGAAGTTGCAACCACCAACAGGCTTGCTTAACAGATTGGAGGTGAAGATGAGAGAATGAGAGGAGCCAGGGATGACTGCAGTTTTTGGCCTGAGCAACTAACTAGAAGGACTGTGGCATGGTCTTGAGTTGCTTTTTGTGCAAGGGAGAACTCTAAACATAGGGGAAGAGAAAAGGAATGTAGCACTGATATAGTCAGTGGAGATGGTGAAGATGTACATGCCTATATTCCAAGTATTGTAGGCTTGAAAACTTATAGGCATTTTAGCAAAGTGTTTGGCTGCTAGATGGGGGCACTCGTGTGTTTCTGATTTGGGAGATATGTAACATGTACAACTAAAGGAGTCTCAGCGATCCAGTAGACAACTAATTTCATCCATTTCAAAAGCCAGGTGGATGGTCTCGGCCCTAAGCCAGCTGATGACGGATTCAAGGACTCTGATATCCGCTTTAAAAAAAGAAGGGGGATGGGGAAGGCAGTGGTCCGATGATATCAGGGCATCTCTCAGCTGCCTCCAACTGACAGACCACTAACTGGTCGGAAGACTCAGCACCAGCCTCGCTCGCCTGGGGGAGTCCACGGCTCCGCTCGGAGCGCAGGCACCGCCCCTCCGCGCGGTTCTGGGAGGGGGCGCGGGCCGCCGCCGCGGGTGGGGAGGGGCTCCCGCGCTCCCCCACCCGCCCCGGTCGCCATCTTCTGGCGCGTCCCCGCCCGCGCGTGCTCCAGCCCCAGCTCCCGGCCTCGGTTCCCCTCGCCTCGGAGGGGATTCCTAGTCCGCGGCGCTCCAGGCAGCGGCGCGGCGCCGGGTGCGGACAAAGGCCACGCCCCGGCCGGCGGGGGCGGGGCCGGCGGGCAGGGGGCGGGGCCGGCGCGGCGGCAGCTGCGCAGCGGCGCGGCCCTCCGGCGGCTCTAAGAGCGCGCCCGCCCCTCGCCCCTCGCCCCGCCCCTCGCCCTGCCTTCGCGGGAGCCCGGGCGGGGAGGGCGGGGCCAGGAAGCGGCGAGTGCGCCGGGGAGCGCAGCTGCGGGCGTGGGGGTGGTAGCAGCCGCGGAGCCGGCGCTGAGAGCGGCTGCGGCCGGAGCGGGCGGCCGAGACAAAGACGACGGTGAGTGCCGCGCGGCGCCGGTGGCGCACCGGCCCCCACGCCTCGCGGTGGCGGCCTGCTGGGCGGGGGTCCGAAGCCCCGAAGCCCTGCCGCCGAGGGCTCGGGGGCGAGCGCGGCCCGGTCCTGCCCGCCGCGCGCTGCGGGCTGCGGGCTGAGCCTGCGGCTCCATTTTCAGGTCTGGGTGAGGTCCTCCTGCAGCCCCTCTGCCGTGGGGTTCTCCTCCTCCACCTCCGAGAAGTGGCTGCTCAGTTCGGAATTCCCGGCCGGCGGGCGGCTGAGGGAGCCCCCCGCCAGCCGGTGCAACATGGAAATGAAGACCCCTCCCCCCAACTTTGCGGGTCTGGGAGTCGGGAGGGTGGAGCCGGCGGAGGGCGGAGAGGGCCGGGCGCTGCAGGTGAGGGCTGGGGAGGGGCGGGGACCCCTGCCCCGGATCCGGGACGCTCGCCTGGGGCGTCCGGCGTGCTCCGCCCGCGGGTGTCGCCGCGGCTCCGGGTCGGCCCGGAGAGAACCCGACCACCTCCCCGGAGGAGCTCGTGCCACTCTTACAGGTTGTTGTACCGGCGCCGGCTGCGTTGGCTGCGGTTTGGGGTAACGCGTGTGGTAGGGAGCGGCTCGCTGGATGCCGCACTGAAAGCTGAAAAGCCCCGGTGGGCTGACTTCTTGCCTGCAAGAAACAGCGTTGGCATTCCTCTTCAGCCGCAGTTGTTTCCAATGATAAGCTTCTGTAGGGGAACTTGGTGATGACGGCCAGTGTACAGAAAGTGTGCAGAATTTAGGCGTTTTGTTTAAAGGGCCTGGTATATAGTAGATGCTCAGGAAAATACGTAAATGAATGAATGAATCTTGAAACATCAGACAAAGCTGATCTCTCATCCAGTAAAATTGAGACACATACCCTCTTGACTAAGGGAAAAAAACCATTCGCAAACAACATGTAGTTTGTTTTTATATGCTTGTTTTTTTGTTTTTACATACACAAGACATATACATACTGTTGAGTGAGTGATCAGTTATTATTACCAATATTGCAGGCGTGGGAGATGTTTGAAATGTAGGATTTTTCATCTTGAGGAAAGTTGGTAGTCGTTTTCTGTTTCTTAAAAATAAGCCTTCTTTCTTTCTTCTTTCTTTTTTTTTTTAAAGAATGTAGACCATCAGAGGTGCTTGGATATTTTGTTATTCTTTTGAGACCCAGCTTTCAATTTCATTATGAATAAAGAAGTTCATGTGCTTTTAGAGGACCTTGGTATGATCTCGAGTTGCTTTTTGAGCAAGGGAGAACTCTAAACTTAAGGGACGAAAAAAAAAATACTGATGTTGCACTAATATAATTAAATCTCTGTTTACTCAACAGATACTCATTAAGCGCCTATTATGTACTGACACCTGTGTTGGATGCTGGGTTTCTAGGGGCAAACAAAACCCACAATTATTCTTTTTTTAAACTTGAGTGTGAAGTTCTTTCCTCATTATCGATGCTGCAAGTGGGGGCTGTCTTACCCCTAGTTCCTACTGAAAGTTGGGAAAGATGACAGGTGAAGCTCCATGGAAGTGTAGATCCATAACAGTCTGTTGGAAGGTAACTTTATAGGGCTAAGATTATTTGGTTAACTTTCATGTTATCGGTTTAATAATGTAAATCTCTGCAATTTAAAATGAAGGGTGGAAGAGTTTTAGCAAACTAGTATTTTTATTCCGTCTCTCTCCCATGTTAGATGATTTTGGTACGGTGTATTGATTGAGAGAGTAATGCACTTCTGGTTCTGTTTTCTGTAAATAATCTTTGCTATGGAACACTTTCTTTTTTTTCTTTTTTTTAAATATATTTTATTGATTTTTTACAGAGAGGAAGAGAGAGGGATAGAGAGTTAGAAACATCGATGAGAGAGAAACATCGATCAGCTGCCTCTGCACACTCCCCACTGGGGATGTGCCTGCAACCAAGGTACATGCCCTTGACCAGAATCGAACCTGGGACCCTTGAGTCCGCAGGCTGACGCTCTATCCACTGAGCCAAACCGGTTTTGGCCATTTTCTATTTTTTAAAATCTCCAAGGAGAAACAGTGGATTTTTTTTCTATAAGAAATGTGTTTTTGTTTTGTCTTGTTTTTTATTGATTTCAGAGAGGAAGGGAGAAGGAGAGAGAGAGAAACATCAATGATGAGAGAAAAGCATTGATTGGATGCCTCCTGCACACCCCACACTGGGGATGGAGGCTGCAACCCTGGCATATACCCTGACTGGGAATCGAACCCGCGACCTCCTGGTTCATAGGTTAACGCTTAACCACTGATCCACACGGGCTAGGCAGAAATGTTTTTAAATATTTAAAATAAAGCATCTTTTCAGAAATTTTATTTTGACCTTTTTATTCACCATGTACAAATAATATAGTATTGACTTGATAATGCTGAAAAGGGAAGAACTTAATACTAATTTGTGGTTCCATATTTGGATTTTTCCCTCTAGTATTACAAATGAGATAAAAAGAGAATGGGATTGTAGTATTTATTAATTCTGAACATAGATGATTTAAAAAACTTTTATTTGGCTTCTTCAGAAGTTAGATTAATGTGCTTTAAAGTCAATCCTGATCATGATAAAATAATGTAGATTAATAATTTTTTTACAAATAGCTTTTGAATTTAGAGTGAACCCTTTTGACTTAACAGTGTTTATAAGGTAATGTGTACATGCAAATATACTGTCAGATCTTTAGATTTACTGGCTGTTAGCTTTGTATGGTTGTTTCTAGGAATGATAGTAGAGGAAGTAATCCCTCACATTTTAGTAATAGTTTTTCTTGAAATGTACACTTTTTATAGAGTTATTTGACAGTATACTCCTGATAGTCTGGTGTTGAGAAATCTAACAGTAAATGAGAATAGTGATGGTGAAGAACAATGTAAGCATGCTGTGATATGTTGAATAAAAAATGCTTGGCATGTTTTATTTGGATAAGAACTTCATCAGAATTCTTGACAATCAACAGCATTGGCACATGTTAGAATATCTTTTCCAAGAAATTAGAACCCATGGTGACTAATTTTTTTGTACCTTAAAAAGTACCAAAAGTCTTTTTAAAGTATTCCTACCTTGGAGTAGTTCATAATGTCCTGAGGCTAAATAAGTTCCAGGATCCTCCTATTTTATAATTGTTTGAACATCTGAAATGTTCATCAGTGTATGTGTGAGTATTTGGGGGAGAGGTTTTTGTTTTTTGTGTGTTTTGTTTGGTTTAAAATCTCCAAGGAGAAACAGTGGATTCCTTTTCTATAAGAAATGTGTTTTTGTTTTATCTTGTTTTTTTATTGATTTCAGAGAGGAAGGGAGAGGGAGCGCGAGAGAGAAACATCAATGATGAGAGAATCATTGACCCTCTAGAAGAACCTAGAAAGTATTTATTTAGTCAGGTATAATAAAGTGATTACGAATGATGCTGAAAATGGTACGTTGCAGCTGTGTCCAATTTGGTTGTATAGATTGAGAGAGAACATCAATGAACATTGGTATAAAACAGTTCCAGAGTGCTTTATAACTGATTTCTCACATTTATTCTACAGGATAGGTTGCTATTGTGCTTTTAGGTCCCACTTGTGTTTTTTTTTTGGTTGTTTTTTTTAAAAAAATTTTTATCATGAAAATGTTTAGGTTTCTCATTTGCTTTAGGATGAGTCTGAGATACTTTGTTAAGGCTTTATAAAATTTTTTCTCACAAATGCAAATGCATGTTGATTTTGATCTGTTACAATGTTCTTAATCTCAGTTCTCACAAAAGAAATATTTCAATATTATATTGAATGTTAAATGTCGGATCTGTCTCACAGTATGGGTTCCCTCTGCGTTCTTGAGAGGAACTGAGTGAAACGTGCTTATCCTTAATACTTACTAGTGAGGTGAGGACATTTATTCTGATTTGTTTTTTTTCATACTACCTGAGAAAACTTGGAATTTAGCTTATTAATAATTAACTTTATCCTGCTTCCTCAGTTCAAAGCTTAAGTACACTTGAACCTTTCAGCAATACTAGTAAAAAATGAACTGAGCAGGGGTTAGCTGAAACTGCTCTGGGGCCCCATCCAAAGGGAGTTTCTGAACTGAGAGCCAAAGATGTAATAAATTGTCTTTATCCTGACACTTTAAAATACTTGTAAGTGTATTTTAGTCAGAATGGATTGTGGTAAAAACAAAACCAAACCCAGCTCCCTCTTTTTCCTAGAAAGCGTTAGATAACTCCGTATTAAATTTAGGTGTCTTTGAACACGACTAAATGATGAGCACTGATATTTCTATGTTGTAGCTTACCCTCTTAGAAATTCATGCTAAGGTTTCTTATTAAATCTTTATTATTGAATATTTGTAAGCATCTTCTACTAAAACAAAATCATTTTGTTTCATTTGACTTTATTTTCAGTTTTTGTTTTTCAAAGCAAAAATGAATTGTGTATATTTTGCACCTGATATGTAGTGGGAATCCGTGGATATTCGTGGAACTGGTATGTTCAATGGGTGGAACTTGATACAAGTTTAAGCAGAAAATGACTGACTTTCTCTCACCATACCTTGGAACCCTCCCTGTAGATTAAAGTCTTTGCCTGTCTCTCAGGTTCTTAGGAAAATTAGATAGCTTTTCTAGTTATTTTTAAGTAATAAAAAGTGTTCTGCTCACTTGCCAGTAGTGGTCTTATTTTAGTCATTAGTAGTCTTATTTTAGTCATACCTCTTTTTATTTGCCAGCTCCTCTTCAGTATGCCATCCTCAGCTGTCCAGGGTTCAGCTCATGGGGAAAGGAGGTTGGGGATGTGGCTCATGCTGTCATGATCTGGTATGGGTGCCTTCAGTTGGTCAGGTTGCTCAAAGCTGACTCTTTCTCCAGGAGTGCCGGAAATGGTTTTCATGGGGACTCTATGTCTGGAAACCTCCAGCTGCAATTCCTATGATCTCATTCTGCTGTAGTCCCTTAGCCTTCCAGTTTCCCTCTTCTTCAGGCTCACTTTGCTCAGGAAGAGGTTTTGCTTTAGTCTTGTAGCTCTATAGCATTTTATATATATATAAATTTTTTATATATATTGATTTATATATATATATTTATATATATATTTATTTATATATATATATTGATTTCAGAGAGGAAGGGAGAGGGATAGAGAGAAACATCAATGATGAGAGAAACATCAATCATTGATTGGCTGCCTCCTGCATGCCCCTCACTGGGGATCAAACCATAATCTCCTGGTTCATAGGTCGGCGCTCAAACCTCTGGGCCATGCCAGCCAGGCTAGCTCTATAGCATTTTAACCAGACCTGCCTGTACTTTATTAAGGTTATTTCATCCAATGCAGTTTCAAGCATTTCACCAGGACCTCCTCATCCAGTTTTCCAGCTCATTCTGTAAAGTATCCTACTGAATGGTACTTTCATGTCTGGGACCTACACTCCATTGCTGCTACCACCTTTTTACTGTTCCGTGTCCACTATTATGATTTCCCCCATTTACACACCCTCAGGTCCCTGGTAGCACTTCTCCTTTCACTGTACTCACCTAGCAAACTCCAGTTCACCATCTAGTCTGGCCTGTCCCTGTACCTGGCAGTGGAGTGTGTCTTGAGAAAAACACACCCATGCTGACCTGGTCCTCATTTAATTCACGACACTGGCTTCAGCAGGGCCCTTCCTGCTTCCCACAGTCTCTCCCACGCCCCGGAATGACTGCTTTACACCTCCTCAGGCCTCCTGCACAGATTTTCTCCTCTTCATTTTCAACTGATGACCTTGTTTCCTGTGTATTAAAAATGAAAGCAATCAAAAGAAAACCTGTGCGTGTCTCCTTGCATCTGTGCCCATGCTTTGCATTTCCTGTTTTGCTGTGACCATTGCCGCAATCTGCTTTTACCCCTTCTCTTGTCAAGGACTTTGCATTGCTTCAGTGTGTACCCCATTTGCCTGCCTGCCAATGCACTGAATCATCAGTGTTTACCATTGCTACTGGATTATTCCTATCAGCATATTCTTATGGTGAAATATTGCCCATCTTTAAAAACAATGACAAAAACCTCCCCAACACCGCATCTTTCTTCAGCTACTGCTCTCCAAAGGTGTTGTTTGTGGTCACGAGTACTCCCAATCTCTTTGGGTCTCCTACAATCCCGTTTTTTCTTTTCTACTCTACTATAACTGCTCTTGTTGAGATACTAGTGACCTCCTTGGTGATAAATTCCCTAGTCAGTTCTCAGTCCTTATCTCACTGGAATTAGCAACAGCAGTCTTTGACGTGGTTGATAATTTATCTTCTTTGAAACCTTTACTTTGCTTCTGAGACACTATGCTTATTTTCAGTTTATTTTGCTGGTTCCTTTTCGTTGCCCCAACTTCTAAAACACGAGGCTGTGTTCCAAAGCTCCATGTTTAGAGCTCCTCTCTACTTATATGTAGTCTCTTGTGAACTCATCCGTCTGTCTTCTAGCTGGAATTATCTTATTTCAAATTAAAAATGTTATTTTTAGTCTGGATCTCTTTCCTACCTCCAGACTTGTATACCCAACTACCTAATCAACATTTCCAGTTAGACATCCCAAATTTAACCTGTCAAAACTGAACTATCCTTTCTTCCTCCCTCATCCCAATGATTGTTCCTTTTCCACTCTTCCTCATCTTATTAAATGTCAGCTGCATCTTTCACTTTCTCTGGCTGAAACCTCATAGATATTCTTTTTAAAAAAATATAGTTTTATTGCTTTCAGAGAGGAGGGGGGAGAGAGAGAGAGAGAGAGAAAAAAAAATAATGATGAGAGAGAATCATGGATTGGCTGCTGCCTCCTGCACGCCCCCACACTGGGGATCGAGCCCGCAACCCGGGCATGTGCTCTGACTGGGAATCCAACCATAACCTCCTGGTTCATAGGTCGACGCTCAACCACTGAGCCACGCTGGCCAGGCCTCATAGATTTTTTTTTCTTTTCTTTTTTTAAAATATATTTTATTGATTTTTTACAGAGAGGAAGGGAGAGGGATAGAGAGTCAGAAACATTGATGGGAGAGAAACATTGATCAGCTGCCTCCTGCACACCTCCTATTGGGGATGTGCCAGCAACCATGTTACATGCCCTTGACCGGAATCGAACCTGGGACCCTTCAGTCCGCAGGTCGACGCTCTATCCACTGATCCAAACCAGTTAGGGCCTCATAGATATTATTGACTCCTCTCTTTCATACTCCATATCTAATTCAAAATAATGTAGCATGAAAGTATGTCCTGTATCTACCTTAAAGTCTACCTTGAGAATAAATGTACCCACAACTTGCTATCTTCAACTGCTGCCCCCCTCTCTGAGCACCTGTCCTCTATTGCCTGTGCTATTTTTGTAGTCGCCTTTCTGGTCTCCCTGCTGCTTCGCTCTTTTCTGTTCTCCACACAGCAGCCAGGACCATCCTTTTGAAATGAAAGCTTAATTATTTATTTTTTAAAAATATATTTTTTATTGATTTCAGAGAGGAAAGGAGAGGGGAGGGGAGATAGAGAAATATCAGTGATAAGACAGAATGATTGATCAGCTGCCCCCTGCATGCCACACACTGGGGATTGAGCTCGCAACCTGGGCATGTGCCCTCACCGGGAATTCAACCGTGACTCCTGGTTCATAGGTAGATGCTCAACCGCTGAGCCACGCTGGCCTAATTATTTTATTTTTATGTTCAAAACCCTTCAGTGACTTTCCATATCATTTAGAGTAAAAGCTAGAATACAACAGTGCGTACAGAGATCTGTGTCTCTCCTTCCTCTGTCACATGTCCTACTGATTCCGCGCTGGCTTACTCCACACCAGGCACATAGGTCTCCTTGAAGTTTCTTGAACCTACCAAACACAGTCTTGTATTCATGTCCTTAGGGAAGAACTTTGTTTTATTCACTGCAGAATCCCCAGGATTCATGAGGGACTGGCACATGGTGGGCATTCATATCTGCTAAATGAATGGCCGCTTATCTTGTTATTCATGTCTTTGGTAACAGCTTATATGTATGTCTCTGTAACTAAAAGTATTTCACCTAAAACCATATAGTCCCATAAGAATTAAGTAAAAACATATTTAGAGGATAAGGTAAGTTTCAAATCAAATTTTGTATATGGAAAGTGAAAATACACAGGAAAATGGTAAGGGTTGTAGAAAAGGAACACAGAGGCAAGTAAGATAAATGAAATAGAGAAGAAGAAAAAAAGCCTGATTGGTAAGTAGGGTAACAACATTTAAAAAACACACAAACTGTTTTTGACTTGCCCAGATTTCTTTTAGGCTATGTTTTTTGCATTCTGAGTGTCGGTGATTTACATGGACTTAGACACTCACGTTGGACCATATTATACTTTCCTTTTGTCAGGTTATGGGATCCAAAGAGAGGCTGTTTATCTACTGCCCCTCAGAAAATGGGGGCATTTATTGTACTTCTGTGGTAAGCTAGCAGCTAGCTACATTAATGTACACAAGTCTATGGGGAGTATCATATGGATGTAAATACTGTGTTCTTAAGTGGAAAATGCTTGAATATATTTAAGTGCTTTTTAAAAACTGCAAAGTGTTTTTTAGGTGGGAAATCAGAGTGTAAGGGAAATTAATGATATGCAAACTTTCAGTATTTCATTCTGCTGAGACAAGATTTTTTAAACTTTTTTTCTGAGCTATAGGTCTCATTTCTTGTAGGTTAATTAAAAAAATCTTTTAAATAAATTATTGAAATAGGTGGCTTAGTAGAAGTTTCTGAATGAATAGGTAATTTGTGTAAGCATAAATTATTCTCTATGAACCAGTTTAAACATTTCCCTATTTTCGTGCAATATGTAGTAATTTATGTCTAGGTTGACTTGTCTGAAGGACTTTCATGTGACCATAATGTGGACCTAGTTTTCAGGGCCGTCAGAGGTGTGGACATATATGTGTTTATATATATCTTTACAGTTTATTGGTATGCAAATATAATTTAAAGTTGCATACGCTTGCTATTTTATTTTCACTTCTTAAGCAATAATATTTATAAATCAGATTTATTATTATATTTTTTCACTTTAAAATATGAAATTAAAATATAAAATTTTCATATTAAAACACAGTGATAATTTGTAAAAAGTTTACATACCATGTGAAGTTATTTTGGATGACAACACTACAAGTGTTTGCCTATGATTTTGAATTAATCTATTTTGTAGACTAATTGGGTCAAATTAATTGGAATTTTTTTTCTTCATTGGAATTTGTCATTGATCTACCTGAATTCATATTAGCATTTCACATTTAAAACACCCATCTTGGACTAATAAGATCCTTATTTCTGAGCTGATGTGCAGTCCTACCACTAAGTTTATTTTAGCTATATCCATTGTGTGAGGTCTACCATACCATGCTGCTTTAACTTCATAATGTTCTAGATAGATTGTGAGGCAACCAAAATGATCATATTGAGAAAAGTGATTTCAGTTCATAGCTGTGACCTAAGTCTCATAAGAGGTCATTAAAATAATGCATTAAAGTATACATTCAGCCCAGGCCAGGTGGCTCAGTTGATTGGGGCATCGTCCTGCACACCAAATGGTTTCAGGTTCGATGCCTAGTTAGGGCATACTAGTTAGTATACCTGCGTTGCAGGTTTGATCCCCAGTCAGGGTGCAAATAGGAGGCAACTGCAATTGGTTGATGTTTTTCTCCCTCTTCCCCCCTTCCCCCCTCCCCCTCTCCCCATCTCCCCCTCCCTCTCTCTTCCCTTCTCCCCCCTCCCCCCTCCCCCTCTCTCCCTCTCTCTCCCTCTCTCCCTCTCTCCCTCTCTCCCTCTCTCTCCCCCTCACTCTCAAATCAATAAACATATTTTTGGATGAGGATTTTTTTTTAAAGTATGCATTCATTCAACACATTTATCAAGGTACTCTTCCCAATCCACTTAGAATAAAATACAAACTATAGTCATCCAGAAAATACAAATTTACAAACTTCTAGGAGTATCTCACCTTTGCTCACCATTTAGCTGTTCAGTTTCTCAAATATGCCATGCTTGTTCTTGCACTAGGGCTTTTACACAAGTTGTTTCCGTTCCCCCAGATCTTTGAAAGGTTGGCTTATCTTTAAGATCTCAGCTTAAATATTACCTAATTTCTTAACCACTCAGTTTATGATAGCTGCTCCCCCCACCCCCATCACCTTCATAGCATTTGTCAGTCCTTGAAATTGTGTATTTTAAATTTTTTATTGTGTGCCCAAATAGATTATAAGCTTTATGAGATCTGGGAGCTCCTTTATCTTGTTCCTTGCACCTGGCTATGGTG
Source organism: Eptesicus fuscus (assembly GCF_027574615.1). NCBI lineage: Eukaryota > Metazoa > Chordata > Mammalia > Chiroptera > Vespertilionidae > Eptesicus > Eptesicus fuscus. The sequence goes on from NC_072478.1 coordinate 72,401,477, forward strand.
AGACTCTTTACAGCAGGAGAATCAGCAAAAGCTACAAATGAGGGCCTTTATTCCAGAGAGGTGGCTGTTAAATATTGATTAGCCGATCCCTGTGATCATATGAAATTATTGTTTTTACTAGAGGCCTGGTGCACGAAATTTGTGCACAAGGGGAGGATGTGTGTCTCTCAGCCCAGCCTGCACCCTCTCCAATCTGGGACCCCTTGAGGGAGGATCGGGCCTAAACGGGCATTCAGACATTCCTCTCACAATCCAGGACTGCTGGCTCCCAACTGCTTGCCTGCCTGCCTTCCTGATTGCACCTAACTGCTCCAGCCTGTTTGCCCCTAACTGCCCTCCCCTTTAGGCCTGGTCACCCCTAACTGCCCTCCCCTGCAGGCCTGGTCACCCCTAACTGCCCTCCCCTTTAGGCCTGGTCACCCCTAACTGCCCTCCCCTGCAGGCCTGGTCACCCCTAACTGCCCTCCCCTGCAGGCCTGGGTCCCCCCCAACTGCCCTTCCCTGCAGGCCTGGTCGCCCACAACTTCCCTCCTCTGCCGGCCTGGTCGCCCCTAACTGCCCTCCCCTGCTGGCCTGATCGCCCACAACTGCCCTCCCTTGCAGACCTGGTCCCTCCCAACTGCCCTCCCCTGCTGGCCATCTTGTGGTGGCCATCTTCTGGTGGCCATCTTGTGTCCACATGGGGGCAGTCATCTTTGACCACATGGGGGCAGCCATCCTGTGTGTTGGAGTGATGGTCAATTTGCATATTATCCTTTTATTAGATAGGATTAGATAGGATAGAGGCCTGGTGCACGGGTGGGGGCCGGCTGGTTTGCCCTGAAGGATGTCCCGGATCAGGGTGGGGGTTCCCTTGGGGCATGGGGTGGCCTGGGCGAGGGGCCTGTGGTGGTTTGCAGGCCAGCCACGCCCCTGGCGACCCAAGAGGAGGCCCTGTATCTGGGATTTATTTATCTTCTATAATTGAAACTTTGTAGCCTTGAGCAGAGGTCTGGGCCTCCCAGGGCAGGCGGAAAGCTTGGCTTCCTCCATCGCTGGGGGCAACCCAAGCCTCCTGCCCTCTCCAGCTCTGTGGCTGCCGCCATTTTTGTTGGAATTTATTTATCTTCTATAATTGAAACTTTGTAGCCTTGAGCAGAGGCCTGGGCCCGCCAGGGCAGGCGAAAAGCTTGCTTGGCTTCCTCCATTGCCAGGGAAACCCAAGCCTCCTGCTCTCTCTGTGGCCACAGCCATCTTGGTTGGGTTAATTTGCATACTCGCTCCTGATTGGCTAATGGGTGTGGCTGGTGGGTGTAGCAGAGGTACAGTCAATTTGCATATTACTCTTTTATTAGATAGGATGGGCAAAAAAAAGTCTTGAAATATTGGCAGTTTCTCATGGTTTAACCTAGTAGAGTTGCTTATTTTCATTTAATGATAATTTCCTCATGGAAGTTGGTGAAATTATCTCAGTGATCTCCTTACCTTGTTTGTTTTTTCAAAGTTGCATTCACTTCACATCTCATGATTACTTCTAGATATATTTAATATGTAAAAATTGGCTGTTTATGTGTTTGTATTAATTACTTAACTGTATACTTAATTGTTTAACTTGTTCATTCCACAGCAGGCACAGAAGACCTTGAGATGACTCTAAGGGTGTTCTTTTTTTTTTTAATCCTCACTTGAGGATATGTTTTTATTGATTTCAGAGCGAAACATCAATCTATTGCCTCCCATACGCACCCCAAATGGGGATCGAACCCCTGACCAGGAATTGAACCTGCAACTTTGTCGTGTACAGGATAGTGCTCCAGCCAACTGAGCCATACGGGAGGGCAAAGGTGTTCTTGATTTTGCTATTGAGTGCTAAGCCCATTGAAAGGTGTTCTTTTCTAGTGTAGAAAGCAGAGCTGGTTCAATTTGAGTCATATACTAATAGATAATTTTTTAAATATTCTTTTCAGAATGTTTTCCATAAATACACCTGAGTTCAGTTTTTGGGGGTATGGGTTTTTTTTCTTTTCTTCTTTGGCCTATCATTATTCTCTAAAGTGTTTACATATGCTCTCTGATCATTTTCTTTATGCTACTCTGTGATATCTTCTATTAGTCGGTGTCTCTAAGTCAGCAAAATGATTTTGTCTTGTTTCTCAACTTTATCTGAGGAAATTGTTTAAAAATTGAACTTTGTTGGCTCAGGCGATTTCACTAACATTTTTTGAGCAACGTTTGCATTTGTTAACTCTGAGTAAGTGGATTTGAATTGATGATATTACATCTAGATTTCTTTTAAAAAATATATTTTATTGATTTTTTATAGAGAGTAAGCGAGAGGGATAGAGAGTTAGAAATATCAATGAGAGAGAAACATCAATCAGCTGCCTCTTGCACACCCCTTACTGAGGATGTGCCCGCAACCAGGGTACATGCCCTTGACTGGAATCGAACCCGGGACCCTTCAGTCCGCAGGCCAACGCTCTATCCACTGAGCCAAACTGGTTAGGGCTACACCTAGATTACTTATACTGTAACTTAAATTGTTCTGTCTCAGCTTGTGTTTAATGCAAAAAATCAGATAATACATATATACCAAAGAAAAAAAAATCCATAATCCCACCACCCTAAGATAACCACTGGTAATGTTTTGATGAATGTCCTTCCAGGCAAATCAATGAATAAATGTTTTTTCACAAAAATAAGGTCTTAGTACACATACTGCTCTATAATTTCTTCTTTAACAAATATGGTGATCATAAGAGCATTACTTTTTATCACTTCAGTTTGAAAGGATCTTATTGAAAAGTGAAAATATTTTTTGACTGAGGGTAAAGCTGTAAGTAAAGTTGTGATTAAAAACAGTGGTGTTTATGGAGAGTAGAATGTGGTAAGTCACCTCGAGACAAGAATTACTTCAGCAGTAATTTTTTCTTAAGAGCCTTCTTACCATTGCACAATAGCCTGATTGTAGTATACCAGCTAAGGAAAACAGTGCATGATTCTATGTACAGTAGAATAATCTTAATAATAGCTCCAGGGTAAAATATGGGGTTGTAGATAAGTTTGCATTTTTTGGTCTACCCCAGGTCCTACTGACACCTTAATATTAAAATAATTTTAGAAGAAAAATGTTTTATTGAAGGCCTTCATCTCAAATTATGACACTTTTATTAGATGCTGCTACCCTTTTTATATGTCAGAATGAGGAGTGAGGATTTCAGCATAAGAATTCTTGTATACATGTTCGAGTTGATTTTTTGTTTCATGAATGTGAAAATTCTTGTGGAAGAATTGCAAATATATATAGGTGTATTGCATTCTTTGGAAATCAGTTCCAATCTTGTCAAGTAGTTGGATATTAAAATAGCAGTTTTTGCTCTAACTGGTTTGGCTCAGTGGCTAGAGCGTCAGCCTGCAGACTGAAGGGTCCCAAGTTCGATTCCGGTCAAGGGCATGTACCTTGGTTGCAGGCACATCCCCAGTAGAAGGTGCAGGAGGCAGCTGATCGATGTTTCTCTCTCATTGATGTTACTATCAATCCCTCTCCCTTCCTCTCTGTAAAGAAATCTGAGTATGACTAAAATATGGGGGGGAAGTGTTCAATTTAATAATAATAAGTTTCTCTTTTCAGATTTAAGATTTAATAAATGGTGCTAATTCACCTGAGTACCATGACACAGGTACTAAATAAATTGCTGGAAGGAGTATAAGGGTTCTGTAGAACCCTTTTGAAAAGTAGTTTGAAGAGTAGTGAGTAGTGTTTTTGCCTTTCAAAGAATACCTGTACCCTGAGGAAATAATGAATTTCCTCCCCCTTTTTTTTGAGGGAGGAGGTTATTTCCTTATGTAATGACAGCTTTATAAGGTAATTCATGTGATATTGTGACTTACAGTAAGAAATACTATTTGGGCCGAAACCGGTTTGGCTCAGTGGATAGAGCGTCGGCCTGCGGACTCAAGGGTCCCAGGTTCGATTCCGGTCGGGGGCATGTACCTTGGTTGCGGGCACATCCCCGGGTGGGGGGTGTGCAGGAGGCGGCTGGTCGATGTTTCTATCTCATTGATGTTTCTGACTCTCTGTCCCTCCCCCTTCCTCTCTGTAAAAAATCAATAAAATATATTTAAAAAAAAAGAAAAAAAAAAGAAATACTATTTGGTCTTCATCCCTGTTTCTGGCACAGTGGTCCTTAAAACCATTGGGATTTCCTGAGTGATGAGAGGGTATTTTTAAATTTTATGTTTTTGTTATGTTAATGAGGCAACATTTGGGAAGCACCTGTGGGTGGGGGTTGATTGCCCTGGAACCAACCTGTGATCAAAGAGGATTGCTACTTTGAGTCTCACCCCTCTGACCTTAGAGGAGAGAAGGGTTGGAATTGACTTGCCTGTGATCAGTACTTTAATCCAGGGTCGCCCACCTTTCGAACCTCATGGACCATCCGTGGTCCTCAGACCACCAGTTGGCGACCGCTGCTTTAATCAATCATGTCTTTGTAAATGAAGCCTCCATAAAAACCCAAAAGGACAGGGTTGGAGAGCTTCCGGGTTGGTGAATTCACGGAAATGCCGGGAAAATATGGAAGCTCCATGTCTCTTTCCCCATTTCTTATCCTATGCATTTCTTCTATTTAGCTGTCCCTGAGTTACATCATTTTGTAATAAACTGGTAAGTAAAATGTTTCTTAGAGTTTTCTTACCTGCTCTAGCAAATTAATCCAATCTGAGAAGAGGGGCTAATGGGAACTCAAGAAGCACAGGTAACAACCTGCATTTATGATTGACTTCTGAAGGGGAGGAGAGGTAGTCTTGTAGGACTGAGCCCTTAACCTGGGTGGGATCTGATGCTATCTTTAAGTGGATAGTGTCAGAAATGAGATGAATTTTAGGACACCCAGCAGGTGTCAGAGAATGGCTTGGTGTGTCCCACACATTGGAATTAGTGTCAAAATTGTAAATCACATATCATAATTCACCTTTTTAAAGTACAATGGAACCTTGCTTCTTGAACGTCTCCCAGACCACAAAGGAGAGGATGCTAGTCAGTTTATCTCAGGGTATGTGGAAAAGTGGAAAATGCTGCATACTGACTTTCTGAAAGACACCTCTGGAACTAGTGCTGAAAGTGATTTAAGGCTAGTAGGGGGTAGTTTGATAAATTTAAGAAAAGAAGTGTTTGTTTATTAAACAGTACATTAGGCATGTACTGTATATAATAAAGGTTAAAATGGAATCATTTGGGGGGTCTGGAATGAATTAAATTTGCATTGTTTCTAATGGGTGAAAAATGATTTGGTTTTCGAATAAATCGCTTCTTGAACAGCCTTCTGGAACAAATTAAGTCTGAAAACTGAGGTACTACTGTATATAAGTCAGTTGTGCAACAATTGCAATTATCTAATTTTAGAAAATTTTCGTCACCCCAAAAATAAATTTGCAGTCATTCCACATCCTCCAATCCCAGCCTTTGGCAACCACTAATCTATTTTCTGTCTGATTTTACCTCTTTTGGACATTTTATATAAATGGGGTCATATAATACGTGGCTTTTTGTGAGTGGCATTTTTCACTTAGCATAATGTTTCGAGGTTCATCTTTGCTGTAGCATGTATTAGCACTTCATTCTCTGTTGTGGCTGAATGTTATTCAATTGTATGAATATACCACATTTTATTTACCTATTTATCAGTTAATTAATATTTTGTTTTCACATTTTGGCTAATAAGAATAGTACTGTTATGAATGTTTATGTACAGCTTAGTATGAATGCATGTTTTAATTATCTTAGCTATATACCTATAAGTAGAACTGCTATACTGCCTTTTAAAGTGGCTACTGTACCATTTTACATTACCATCAGCAGTACCGGAAATATGTGGCCTTTTTTAACTAGCTTTTTTCACTTAGCATGTTTTCCAGGGTCGTGGCATGTACCAGTACTCTCATACCTTTTTATAGCTAAATAATATTTGTGTGAATACACCATGTTTTGTTTATTCTTTAAAAAGTTTTCTACCCAAAAAACATTCAGTGAGGATTGTTAGTATTAAAGAACAATAGAAAATTACTTACTTTTTTAGTAAAGAGTAATGGTTAAATTAGGTGCTTCATTATGTACCACCCATTAGTAATTTGTTATGGAATGTTTCCAGGGGAAAGATTGTCAGAGTGTTAAAGTAGGGTACAAAGTAGTATGTATACAGTCGTTATTCAGTGTATGTAGTAATGGGGGATGGTGAGTATAAAATTTTAAAAACATTTTTATATTTTTCCATACTTTTCACAGCAAGCATTTATTTCTTTTATAATCAGAGTTTAAAATAATTTTTAAATGACCATAGCTATAGTTTTATATATTACTGACATAAATTTATTAAGCCAAGAAAAGCAAGGTCATTCAGTGTTAGGAATAGTACTATTTTATGTTGATCTAATAATCTGTAATCTATGCTACTAATAGAGGAATATGCAAATTAGCTGGGACGCCATCACATAACGACCATTCAGCAGGGTGAGTGGGGCTGCAGGGCCACGGGATGGGACTCTGGGTCTCGCGCGATTTCGTCCCGCCCAGGCAGTCTCCCCCATGGCCCCACAGCCGAATCCTGACGCAGACCCGGGGTTTACTAAACTTTACTGGAGCTGCTCCCTACACCTCCACCCCCTGCCCCAGGACCATGCTGTCTGCAGCAGGGTGCCCCAGCAACCTCCTGACAGGTGGGCGGCCGGGGAGAGCCAAGTGGGGTGGGGGCGGCAGGGAGCCATGGTGGGGCGGGGTGGCTGGAGCCAAGTTCCTGGGCGTCTGAGGAGAGCGCCTGACAGGAGCCCGGACTGCAAAGAAGGAAGAGGAAGCAGCCATGGGGAGCTCTTCCAATCCCCCTGCACAGACACCCTACCTCAGCTCCCGCACCCCCGGGGGGACAGATGGACACCCTCCCCCAGCCCCTGCACCCCCGGAGGAACGGGGAGGCTGACCAGACAGGAAGAAGACCCAGCCTCGAGGGTAGCCGCAGCCCACACCTCCGACTCCCAATCTCTTCCCCCGCCACCCCCGCCAGGGGCGCCCACAACAATAGCACGCCTGTGACGACCCGTCTGTGCCCCTGAGGAACCCAGGGCCTGAGGCCCGCTGCTGCTGGGCCCCCTCTGCTGGGGCTGGGGATGCCTCTCCTCCCTACAACTCCAGACCCGGTGGAGGCAGGTCCGAGCGGCCCCCCAGGGTCAGTCCCATCCCCCCAACAGTAGTGGCGCCGTCTCCACAGCGTAAGTGTGCTGAACCTCACTGGGGGCCATGGCTAAACCCGCCTTCCTAGCCTGCCTAGCCCTGCCCTAGCCCGGCCCCACTCGCCCCTCCACCTTCCCGGCCCCTGCCCCACTCCAGGAGATTGGAGCCCTGCCCTGAGCACGTACAGCTGCGAAAGGGCCACGTACAATTTAATGAATGGCACCAAGTGGGGGAGGTTTGACATTTACTCACCCTTGCCCCCTAGCACCCTCCCAGCCAGCGCCTCCAGGGACGACCACCTACCACTACAGGGCTGCTGGCCAGAGCCCGCCCCTCCGAGGCCTGCGGAACCCTCTGCAAAGCTTCCATAGCTACAGTCTCAGGAAGCAATCATGCCCTCCTCCTCTAATCAGCACCTGCTACCTGCGAGGGTACCCGTGGGCTTAAAAATAACAACCCCTTCCCATTTAGATATCATTTACTTGATGAAACATTTATAAAAATCACTAGAGGCCCGGTGCACAAAATTCGTGCATGGGGCGGGGGTGTCCCTCAGCCCAGCCTGCACCCTCTCCAATCTGGAACCCCTTGAGGGATGTCCGACTGCCCTCTCAATCCAGGACTGCTGGCTCCCAACTGCTCGCCTGCCTGCCTTCCTGATTGCAGGATCGGGCCTAAACGGGCAGTCGGACATCCCTCTCACAATCCAGGACTGCTGGCTCCCAACTGCTCGCCTGCCTGCCTTCCTGATTGCCCCTAACTGCTTCTGCCTGCCAGCCTGATCACCCCCTAACCACTCCCTGCCAGCTTGATTGATTCCTAACTGCTCCCCTGCCAGCCTGTTTGCCCCTAACTGCCCTCCCCTGCAGGCCTGTTCACCCCTAACTGCTCTCCCCTGCAGGCCTGGGTCCCCCCCAATTGCCCTTCCCTGCAGGCCCAGTTGCCCCCAACTTTCCTCCTCTGCCGGCCTGGTCACCCCTAACTGCCCTCCCCTGCAGACTTGATCGCCCCCAACTGCCCTCCCTTGCTGGCCTGATCGCCCACAACTGCCCTTCCTTACGGACCTGGTCCCTCCCAACTGCCCTCCCCTGCTGGCCATCTTGTGTCCACATGGGGGCAGCCATCTTGTGTGTTGGAGTGATGGTCAATTTGCATATTATTCTTTTATTAGATAGGTAGATAGGATTAAATAGGATAGAGGCCTGGTGCATGGGTGGGGGCCAGCTGGTTTGCCCTGAAGGGTGTCCCGGATCAGGGTGGAGGTTCCCTTGGGGGGTGGGGCGGCCTGGGTGAGGGGCCTGTGGTGGTTTGCAGGCCGGCCACGCCCCCTGGTGACCCAAGAGGAGGCCCTGGTATCTGGGATTTATTTATCTTCTATAATTGAAACTTTATAGCCTTGAGAGGAGCCAAGCCTCCTGCTCGCTCCATGGCCGCAGCCATTTTTGTTGGGATTTATTTATCTTCTATAAATGAAACTTTGTAGCCTTGAGCGGAGGCCTGGGCCAGCCAGGGCAGGGAGAAAGCTTGGCTTCCTCCATTGCTGGGGAAACCCAAGCCTCCTGCTCTCTCCGTGGCCATAGCCATCTTGGTTGGGTTAATTTGTATCGTTGCTCCTGATTGGCTGGTGGGCGTGGCTTGTGGGGGTAGTGGAGGTATGGTCAATTTGCATATTAATCTTTTATTAGATAGGATTGGATGGTCTAGAAGAGTCCGAGTCAGAGGACCATGACTGGACTAATATATTTAAGAACATTAAGATCATAGCCGAGAGTGCAGGAAGCTGAAATTGGGAACCAGTCTTTTTAATACTGAATCTGGTGCCCTGTTTCTAAGTACCCTTAAATCTGGTGACTAGAGTTTGGCTACTATAGCAGCTTCTAATCATTCATTTCTTTGTGTCATTGATTACCACTTAAATCAGCAGTAGAAAGAGCTTCCAGCTTTTGCTTTCCAGATCTCATGGAGGCCTTTTACTGGCAGAACCTGCTTTACATTCCAAATGCTAACTATAAGGAAAAATCTGGGAAATGTGCTTTTTTATTTATTTATTTTGTTTTGTTTTAGCTTTCCTGCCCCTGAAGTACAGGAAGGCATGTATAGGGAGTGGTGGGAAAGAATGAATGCCAAATGCTACTTGACTAATCTAACATCTCTAACATTCAGCAGAAGCCTTTGGTTTATTAGGTGATAAAGCTTTATGTGCAGTATATTTTGAAGGTGGTAAGATTAAAACCCAAGTTAGATTTGATTTGTTAAGAAATTTTTATTTTCTTTTAATGTAAGCAATTACTTTTCTGTCATTATCATAAAGCAGCATGCCAATTCTAATATTTTCTACTGTTTTACAATTCTGTTATATTCTATTACTCTTCTGTTACTTTCATAAAGCAGCATATCAGTTCTAATATTTTCAATTGGAAATAAACTCTAATGTTTGTAGAAACTTCTTTTACAGTGTTTCTCTTCGGGTTGAATAGGTGAAATATTGCCAAAGGATGTACAGTGGAACCTTGTTTCTCGAACCTCTCCCATCTCAAACAATTTGCTTCTCAACCTTTCATGCTGCTGATATCTGTCACGCATCTCTCAAGTGACAAACAAAAGAGAGGATGCACGAATATGAGTCAGTTTACCACTGTTAAAATCTCAGGATATTGTGCTATGAATAGTTTTGTTGTTTTTTTTTTGCTTTTGTTGCTGCTTATAGTTATTGTTAAATTTTCATTTTTTACTGTATATTTCCTTTCCATTTTCATTTACATTTCATGTCCTTTTTCATTTTAAAGTGTTTATTTATAGATTAGACAGTATAGTAGACATGTACTGTATATAAAAAATATTAAAACGGAATCATCAATTAACATTTCTAATGGGAAAAAATGATTTGGTTTTCCAGTAGCCTTCCAGAGCGAATTTAGTTCAAGAAAAGAGGTTCCACTGTAATTGTAAAATCATCTTACTGTTTCCCCTAATTGCTGGGTTTTTATAGAATTGAATTAATTTAAGTGTGTGTTTTTTTTTAATTCAAATATGCTACCTCAGTTTGTTATTTTGTCAACCTAGGAGAAACTGTGGTAATCTTTAAAAAGGATGTATAAGCTAGTAATTATAGCTTTCTCCTTATAATCTAGAATGAAAAAATGTATGCTTTTTGATATTCAGCTTTCTAAAAATTTTATTTCCTTATAAAATTTTGAGACTACTACAAGTTAGTATACTTCTCTGTCAGAAAATATCTATACCTCCCATATTTCGTGTCAGACTGTTGAGTAGCTTCAGTATGGTAAACACCTTATTAAGTAGCCTGGCTGGGTGGCTCAGCTGGTTGGAGTGTCCTCCCCTACACCAAAAGGTTGCAGGTTCAATTCCCAGTCAGGACACATACTGAGGTTGTGGGTTTGATCCCCTTTCAGGGTGTGTATGGGAGTCAGCTGAACGATATTTCTCTCTCTTTCCCCCCCTTCCCTCCTCTCTCTAAAAATCAATGAAAACATAGCCTCAGGTGAGTATTAAAAAAAAAAAAAAAAAAGCCTATGCTAAAAAGCTTCCAAATACTGTAACTTGGACTCTTCACTAGAAAGCTTTTGAGAGTAAGTTGGGGATATAGGGTCAGTTGGCAACTGTTGTTCGCAAGACAGAGTGTTAGGTTGACCTGGAAATTTAACTCTGCTTTAGAGATACCTGTTGACTACTTGGAGCAAGGAATTAGTTGTTGATATAAGCTTTTTTTTTTGCACTGAAATTGAAGGGTTGGTCTCTATTTTTTCCTCTAGCTACTCCAAATTGATTCTTTTTAAAGACTTGATGATACTCTGTTGCTATTCTAGTTAGTTATAGAGCACTGCTATTTCGTGTCAGCAAGTTAATATAATCTTTAACCATTTTTGTGCATCTAAAATTTTTTTGAGGGACTTTATACTTCCTTAGGTATTTTAGAACTGACACCTAAAATTTTTCATCTTAATTTTAAAAAGTTGCATAAAATGTAATTTCTGGAGTATTATATGTTGTGTATACTTTTAAAGAATACTAGATGCCCGGTGCATGAAATTCGTGCATGGGGGGGGTCCCCTCAGCGCAGCCTGCACCCTCTCCAGTTCAGGACCCCTCTGGGGATGTCTGACTTCCTAAACCGGCAGTCGGACATCTCTCTCACAATCCAGGACCACTGGCTTCTAACTAACTGCTCACCTGCCTGCCTACCTGATCACTCCTAATCGCCTCTGCCTGCCGGCCTGATTGCCCCTAACTGCCCCCCCACTCCCCCACTGGCCTGGTCGCCCCTAACTGCCCCCCCGCTGGCCTGATTGCCCCCAACTGCCCCCCTCTGCTGGCCTGGTCACCCTAACTGCCCCCTCTGCTGGCCTGATTGCCGCCAACTACCCTGCCTGCTGGCCTGGTTGCCCCTCACAGCCCCCCTCTGCCGGTCTGGTCACCCCTAACTGTCCCCTCTGCCAGCCTGATTGCTGCCAACTGCCCTGCCTGCTGGCCCCTCACTGCCCCCCTCTGCCGGCCTGGTCGCCCTTCACTGTCCCTCTCCCCTCCCCCCCTCCCCCCACTGGCCTGATTGCCCACAGAGCCTGTTTAGTCGTTTGTCCGTTCCTCACTAATCCCCCTGCCAGCCTGGTTGCCCCATGCAGCCTACTGTTCAGGCGTTTGGTCGTTCCTCACTAACCCCCCCTGCCGGCCTGGTCACCCCACACAGCCTGCTGTTAGGTCATTACTGTGAAGGCGTCCCGACCAATTTTCATATTACCCTTTTATTAGTATAGATATTGCCAAAACTCTTGACCCTGTGTGTTCTGCTTATTCACCTTAATGGGAAATATTGCTATAAAACATTTTAGTCCTCATTGTCACACTAGCCAAATTGGGTATGTTTTCTTGTCAGAAATGGTCTTTTTAATTCTAGTAAACATGGCAACACCTCTAATGTACAACCCACTGCACAATTTCACTTCCAAATTTTAAATCTAAGAAAGATTGATTGACTGAGTGATTATGCAAGGAGTCTTGCCAGGAGTTTGTTTAGTATTTCTTACTTTGCTCCCAGGAGACTTCCTCATCTCTCCTAGTTATCCATTTGGTGCCCTGGTGTGGTGGTGTGTTTTTTTAATCCTCATTTGAGGATATTTGTTTCATTGATTTTTCTTTTTTTTAACCAGAAATAATACCACACCGAGTCACTCTTGTGCTGAATGAAGGTGCACAGCTGGTAGAAGAAATTGCATGTTAATGATATTGTCAATTCAAGAAGGCCACTACATACAAGGGTTCAGAGACTCAATTAAGTACCCACTATTTGGGTTAATATTCCAAAGACCATGAAACATTATCTTTTGTCAGAGAGGCTGGATTAAGTTAGCCACTACTGGGTATATCACAGACTATCAAATCTGAATCACACTAAAATGGAACAATCTTGCCTGGCCAAAGTGGCTCAGTGATTGAGCATCGTCCTATGAACCAGGAGGTCACAGTTTGATTCCTGGTCAGGGCTCCTCTTGGAAATTAATAAAAATATATTTTAAAAATAATAAAATGCAATAATCTTACTTGATACAATATAGAGCATTAATACAAGACAAAGAGGACAAATTACTGGTCAGTCATCACATGTTTTTCTTTTGTAGGATCAAGTAAAGACATTCCATTATTCAGTAAGTACTGAGCATTAGCTATGTGTCAGGCACTTAGGTACTAGGGGTTCAGCAAACTAAAGAGATAAAAATCTGTGTTTTTGAAGAGCCTTTGTTTTGACTGGATTATTGGGAACCAGTAAAAAGGAGGAAGTCAAGGCTGTTCTGATACATTCATTTAGTAGAAACCAACCTAAATTGTTTGATTTGAGGAGTGATCTTTCCTAATCAGCTGTCACTGTGTCTGACAATCGTGTTATTAGAGACTGTCTACTTTGAGTTAAGGCATTGTCTTTCTAGGGGTTATCTGTTAAAATATAGATACTCCTAAAGAGAGCTACATTTTTAATCCATTGTTGGTGGTGGTGCTGGTATTTTTAGGTCACTAGGTTTTATTCTGGAATACAGATTAAAGGGACAGATAGGAATTTGAGAAAGAATATGTTTGGGAAACCTGACGTTGCTGAGGAGTATGGGACCACAGAGGAACTTGAAATTGCATCATCCAGGTCACTAAGCACCTAGATAAGGAGATAAGGGGAGCTGTGTGTGTGTGTGTGTGTGTGTGTGTGTGTGTGTGTGTATAAAATGGGGATGTGAGTTGGGAAAGCAAAGAGGTAAGTCACTAAAATGCGAATAAGAGACCATTTAAGAGGATGAAGAGCTAACTAAAGGGTAACAGTATAATTTATCATCTAAACCTGGACATATTGACATAGAAAGGGAAATGGCTGTGATTAGTAATTACATTGTGAAAACCAGCATACACTGGGACTAGCACAAGCAAATAAGGACCAGTGGTCACTCTAGTTACAATGTACTTGTTCCACTAGTAGTGTAGTAATATAGTATTAGTTTTTAGTTACCATGTACCAAGCATTGTACTAAGTAAATACTTCACTCATCCTATTACATTCTCACAGTAATCCTGTGAGGTAAGTAGCATTGTCTTCATTTATCTTTGTTGAAAGAATCCAAATCTCAGGAAGGTAAAAATGTCTTTCCTGCAATTCTCCATGGCACTCAGAACCAGAAAGAATGAAATAGCCTAATACTGTTCATAAACAAAATCCAAGTAAATTCTTAAACACTACATTGTACTGCGGTTGCTGTGGGTGTGTGTATGTATTTAAAAATGTTCTCTGAATATTATTAAGAAAACTCGGGGCCCAGTGCATGAATTTGTGCACCTTGAAAGGAACTGTGAGTCATGAGGCTGAGTGGGCACAGGTGTGGGTCTCAGTCCATCCTCTGTGCCCCTGCCTGGCCCTTCCTGCCACAGCTCCTGGTCTCCTCTGCCGGCAGCTCTGCTCCCCTCTCTGCCAGCAGCCCTGCTCCCGCTGCCGCTACTCCCACGCTCTGACAGCGCCAGCCCCGCTCGCACCCACTGATGGTGTGGAGCGATTGGGGTTGGTGCCAGCCGCGGGTGCAAGTGGGGCCGATGCTGTCAGTGGGTACAAGCGGCGGCTGCCGCCCCGATCACCCCTCAGGAGCATGGGGAGGTAGAGAAGCCCTCAGGGGCAATTGGGGCTAGCAGCCACCACTCCCACCTGCTGATGGTGCCAAGCGATTGGGACCGGTGCCGGGTGCTGGCAGTGGGTGCAAGTGGTGGCTCCAGCACTGGCTGCAGGTGTGAGCAGCGGCTCTGGCGCTGGCTGTGGGTGTGAGCAGCGGCTCTGGCGCTGGCTGTGGGTGTAAGTGGGGCCGGCGCCAGCAGCAGGTGCGAGTGCTGGGCGGGACCACGGCGTGCGGGAGCAAAGAGTTTTCAGTAGTCACCAGAGGCTCACCCCAATGACAGCAGCTGGTGTCCCATCTTGCTCTGGTGGCCCCGCTCCCTGCTCCACCATTCTGCCATGGCCGATGCCCGTCATGTTCCGTGCACACCCCCTGCTGGTCAGTGCACATCATAGCAATCAGTTGTTTGGTTGTTTCACCGTTTGGTCTATTTGCATATTACCTTTTTATTATATAGGATTATTATAATATTGCATCATATGTTAAACCCAATTCCCCTTTAGATAGCCATACTACTTTTATTTGTTTTGTTACTCTTCGCCTGAGGATATTTTTTCCCCCATTGACTTTTAGAGAGAGTGGACGGTGGGTAGGGAGAGAGAGAAACATTGATGTGGGATGGACCCATAGATTGGTTGACCCTCCTGCATATGCCCCAACTGGGGCAGGGATCAAACCTGCAGCACATGTAGGTGCCCTTGATCTAAGACTCCTTGGTGAGTGGGCTGATGCTCCCAACCACTGAACCACACCAGCCAAGGTGCCATAGCCATACTTCTATAGGCTTGTTTTGTGCCAGACCATGTTGTAGGCCTTTTACATGTATTAACCTATTTTAAACCTTACAATAGCCTTATGGATTATTTCCATTTTACAGTTTAGGGAAGTGAGGCATGGTGAGTAATGACTAAAGTCAGCACATCTAGTAAGTGGCAGAACCAGAGTTTAAACTTTGACAGTTTGGCTCCTGAGCCTGTTTCTTAATTGCTATCATGTACTGCCTCCTCTAGCCAATTTTCTTTGTGTGGACATGTTTTCATTGCTCTCTCTTTTTAGTGAGTTTGTTTGGGTTTCTATTACCAGTCCCAAGTTTGTGTGCCTGACTTTTGAAACATGTGAATTTGGAGTGAGGAAAGGTTTATTGGTCAAGAAGGTACCAGCCTTACCAGGAGTGATGTGTAGCATCCCCACCATTTTGTCTTCATTTTTCTTTAATGAAATACTAATATTCCTCATAATATGGAGCCTTGAAATTTCAAGCTACCATAACTTAAATAGTTGGGATTACCAATTCAGCTTGGGCTTAGATTTTTAGACCTGTTTGTTGTGTTAAGTGGTTATAGTTTATTTGGAGGCTTGTAAATGAAGAAATACATTTTTGAAAGGTTAAAAACAGGCCTGAGGTCACACAGTTAATTGTATGTAGAAATAGAGCTCAAATCTAGGGTCCTCTGACTCCAAAGCCATTGTGGTTATCCTCGTTCTATGTTGTATCCTCTAGGCAAAAATATGCTTTGCTTTGATAGTAATAAATACTGCCTGTGAGCTATTATAAACTAGAGGCCCGGTGCACGAAATTAATGCACGAGGTGGTGTTCCTCAGCCCGGTCTGCACCCTCTCCAATCTGGGACCCCTCGGTGGATGTCCCTGCGGGATTGGGCCTAAACTGGCAGTCTGACATCCCTCTCGCAATCCAGGACCGCTGGCTCCTAACCACTGCCTGCCTGCCTGTCTGATCACCCCTAACCGCCTCTGCCGGCATGATTGCCACCTAACTGCTCCCCTGCCAGCCTGATGGCCCCCAACTGCCCTTCCCTGCCGGCCTGGATGGCCCCCATCTGCCCTCCTTTGCCAGCCTGGATGGCCCCCATCTGCCCTCCTTTGCCTGCCTGATGGCCCCCAACTGCCCTGCCCTGCTGGCCTGATGGCCCCCAACTGCCCTGCCCGCCTGATGCCCCCACTGCCCTGCCCTGCCAGCCTCATGGCCCCCAACTGCCCTCCCCTGCCGGCCTGATCGCCCCTAACCGCCTCTGCCCCCACCACTGTGGCTTTGTCTGGAAGGAAGTCAGACGTCTGGAAGATGGCCACGTCCGGTCACCCGGTCTAATTAGCATATTACCCTTTTATTAGTACAGATAAGTATCAGTGTTTGCAAGTTCAACAGGGCCAGAAAGATAACTGAGCTGGGTATGTGTGAGAGAGTGATGACCCCTGTGGAGCTCTGCAAAACCATGCCCTATCTGAAGATTAGCTGCTAATCATCAACGAATTGTTACCATGTGCAAATGTGGGCCTCATATTGTCTGGACTGCTGTTTTTTGTTTGTTTTCAAGAGACTTCAGAAATCAAGATTTTTTATGTTGTCTTTTGATATACAAATGTAGACAGCTGCCTTTTTTCACACTGTGTAGGCCAGCCTTGTGTGGGTCCACTAAACAGACGTGTGTTGGGTTCTGCCCAGTGGGCCTGGTGGATGTGGCTCAGTCAGTCGAGCATTGTGCACTGCACCAAGACGTTGCTGGTGCAATTCCAGGTCAAAACACATGTCCAGTTTGCGGGGTTGATCCCCAGTTGGGGTGAGTGTGGGAGGCAACCAATCACTGTTTTTCTCTCACATCAATGTTTCTCTCTCTTCCTCTTTAAAATCAATAAAAATATATTTTTAAAAAAGAACACCTGGTATACTGTGGATATTATGATCAGTTTATATGATGGGAAAGGGTGGTAACTGTAATAAGTACATTACAACCTTTGAAATAAAGGTTGCTTAGTTTGAACATGTTGCTTAGTGAATCTGGTGTTTAACTTCAATTTTCATATGAATCAGTTAATCATAGGTAGGGGAGGGGAGAATTGCTCTCTGCAACATTTTAATATATATATATATTTTTATTGATTTCAGAGAGAAAGGGAGAGGGGGAGAGAGAGAAACATCATTGATGAGAGAGACCCACCAATTGGCTGCCTTCTGCACCCCAGCATGAGCCCTGACCGGGAATCTAACCAGGACCTCCTAGTTCATAGGTCAACACTCAACCACTGAGCCACACTGGCTGGGCATCCCTGCAACATTTTCCTCCTAATTGTTCGCTTTCATTTGCAGATAGGTCCTGTTGTGAGTCTGTGGATTTCTGAGTGAAACTTCAACCCAAGTGAGAAGAAACCTTCAAGGAACAACTACTGACAGTGAGTCTGCAGTCATTTCTATGCATAACATGGAATGTTTTCGACCCAGAGAGAGCGACGTGGATGACTCTGTTGACAAAGAGTGGTGAGTCTGAATATCCCGGCTGATAACTTAAATCTTTTCCTTAAAAAGAGGATTCCTCATCCTACATTCTTACCGTTTACTGACTGTTAAATAGTAAGTTAACTTTTGTATGGTAATGACAGCAGTCCAGTTTAAGAGAATTCTTTGCTTCTAACAGTGTGTTTATGATTGCAGTTTCACTTTCTTCTTCAATTAGGTACATCTCTTCCTTCGCCTCTGTGTTTTTCTTTTTTATTTCTTCCACCAGTCCAAATGATGCCATCCTCCAAGGCCTGTCTTCCTTGAAATAATATGTTGGGTGTTGGTCCCATTTAAGGGTTCTCTGTTTCGTGCGTTTCGAAGATGAAATGGGTTAAATAGACCAAGCCCTGCCATATATGTATATTTAATCCTCACTCGAGGATATGGGAGGGGGGGGGTAGAGAAAGGGAGGTGTGGGGAGAGACAGACAGACAGACATCGACATGAGAGAGACACATGGATTGGTTGCCTTCTGCACCAGCCCCGACTGGGACTGGGGATGGAACCTGCAACCAAGCCTTTGACCAGGAATCGAACCCATGACTCCTCGGTCCATGGGCCAGTGCTCTAACCAATGTACCAAACCAGCCAGGGCACCCTGCCATCTTTTTACTGCATGGTTTGCAGATGACTTATAGCACTACATTTTCCCTTTACCTTGCTTGATCAATCTGAGGATTGAAACAAGAATGTTTCCCATAAATCTTTGCATCCTCTTCAAAAAAAATTGGTGTCAATCAATCCACCAAAAGTTTTATGTTAGAAACTTCTGCTTTATTTATTGGAACTACTTTTAATTCCTCATTTCTCAACTCTGAATTTCCTCAATTCTTAACTCATGTGGCATTACACTGGATATAGTAGCTGCATCATTGAAGGCACACAAAAGACCATGCAGCAGGTCACCAACTTGGCAAATAGCAGGTGACTAAAAAAAACCCCAAATCATCTTTAAAGATGCAGGATGGCTGAGCCCACACACACAAAAAACAACAACAAAAAATACACACGGTCCCACCTAATGGTCCCCAAGGCCCCAACAACTATCCCTGTCACCTGCCAACCCACCAACAGGTCTATCGTACCATGCACATCTTGTATTGATCATGGAGGAAGAATCCTAGACCGATCACCAGACTCCTTCCTTGGACTTTTGACAACCAATAGTTGAAGAAGTTACCACAGAAGAAATGACTCTACGTGTTGCATGAACAATGAGGAAAAGAAATAATGAACCGTCTGACAGCCCATCAAGTGATGGGAAACATGCCATCCACAACAAGTCTATCTCAGTAGTAGAGCGATCGGGGAGGAAGATGAATGATCTACATGCAAACATGGGCAAGCGGTTGAAGCTTCTTGATGCCAAGATGACACTACTAGGGACCAAGGTTGACAAAATCCAGAGAGATGTTTCTTGTATGTACTTACGATCAATGCATATATACAAGCAACCCCACCAAAGCGTGCCTTCTACCCAAGTGTGGTAACAGATGAAACTAGGCCTTCTCCTTCTGTAGCTGCCTCTGCTATACTACCTCAGAATACAGAGGAAGATTTCTACAAAATCTAGAAAGAATGGTTCACATAACATATGCACTAGGCCAGCAACTGTGTTCTGCAGCAAAATACTCTGTGAACAAACTCATTATGCTTGGAGGACTTATCCTTATTATGGCCATTGCGCCCTGTAGACAACATCAACAACAGAAAATGAAGTGACGGTCATGATAGTTACCAGCATCCATTCTGAACTTGGTTATGGTAGGTCTCATTGCCTTTGGATGTGATTATTTTAGGAATGGGCATGAGACCAAGATTTAGCCAATTGAAAATAAAAGGGAAGTCTGCAAGAGACTTCTGGGAAGGAATTTTTTTTTTTTTACTTTTGAGAAGGAAGTGAGAGAAAGAGATGGTCCCTCTTCTCCCTACAGCTTGTTTTATCAGGTTGTAACATCTGTAACTGCTGTATTCATCTTGGCTACTAGCCTGAAGGTGATGCCCTTCTGTAAAGGAGGACAGAGGCAAGACAATTCCACAGACTAGAACTGAAACCCCATTTAATAGAACCTCCCTAATTGTGGGTTCCTTGTTATGTGAGACAACACATTTCCTTATTGTGTAAGTAATTTTGCCCTTCGATGCTCTGTTACTTGCTGTGGAAATCATCCTGATGTATTTGATTTCTCCCCTTTTTGATTACCTACAATCTTTTTGTGCCTCATGCATTTCTACTTGATTATGTCCTGTGCTTTCTGGTAATTTATGCTTGTGTATATTGCCTTTGTAGCACATTATACACTTTGTGAAGTCAAGGGCTATGTTTATATCCTTACTGCGTCTAACACTAGTACGTTCTTCCTAATAAAGCCACCAGTGCCTGTTTATTGAATTGGATTATTTGAATAGTATTTGAAAAACCAGTCCACGGAATTAAATTATTATAGAGATTTTCTTCTAATTCACAGTCTTATCTTTAACCACACCGCTTCCTTCTAGGATTATGAGTGAAGTTCGGCTTTTGATTTAAGATGACTGGTGTGTAACACATTTTCAAGTGATTAGTTCTACTCTAAAAATGTTGCTTGAATTTAGCCTTTTGTGTTTGTTCAATTTTACCATGAAAATCAGCTCCTGTCCTATATATTTGAGTATTGGCTTTCAGTCTAATAAATTTTGCATTCTTCTCTGTTGTAAAAAAAGAATAATTTGCCTTCTATTTTCTGTGCTAATTATAGGAATGAAGGACACAGCTTGTAAGAAGTATGATCAGGATTAATTTGTTTGTTTGGCTTTGGAATGTGCATTTGCAAAAAACTCCCTAAAGTGTGCATCTTGTTTGTTCTTAGGACCTAATTGTGAGAGTGTGTGTGTGGAGGCGGGGTGACAGGAAGTGGGAGACTTGGGGACAGGGCCGGTTTGGTGATGGTCTAGTATATGGTGAGAGGAGTCTTGAAGTACAGGATGGGTTGTTTAGTTGGTTGTATTTCAGAGCTCTATGAAACAAAACATACATTTATTTATTTATTTTGCCTAACTCAAGACATCTATATTCTTTTCTGTTTCCTTTAAATTCTGTTATTATAATCTTGGAAAAGTGGTATAATAGCCTTTTTCTTCCTGAAAAATCTATGGTGTTGCTTTCAGTTCTGTTAAGAACTATAAAACTGCATTGTAAGCTGGTAGCACTTTCTGAATCCTTCAAAAAGTGATTCACATTCAGGGAAGGATTTACTTTTTTTTTTTTTTTTTTTTGTCTTGATGGGTTATGCTTAAAATCTGGGGGAATAACTTTATGAAGATGGAGAAAGTTATATGATGTGCTTGACCCATCAGTTTTAATTAGGTAATACCATTATTTAGTAATATCAAAGGTTTACATCACTAAGATTAGCTTTAATGTGTTGTCTTTAATGAATGTTATGAAGAGATTATAGGAATGGAACATGTGTCTTAACCTAAGGCCATCATGGCAAGCATGTGATCTAAGCCAGATCAATCAGAATGAGATGTTGGGACTTTCGCTAGAAATGCTGGGATAAAGGCACTTATTTTCTTATGCTGTATTTTAGCCTGAAAATGTACAGTTATTAAATTCCTGGAAGCTATCTTCTGATTATAAAAGAAAAGTTAGTTGACTAAGAAGCCAACACAGGAGGAGGAGTGCAGAGGAAAAGCATACCCTAGTCGGCTCAATTGGGCTGCTAGATCAAGTCTTCCCCCAGTTCCTTATTTAATCCAGCTGGCTTTGAATTTTATCTCACGTGTATATGAAAACATCCTAACAGATACGTCCTTATACCAACCATTCAACACTAACCACTGAGCACACCAGCCAGAGCAATGAGATTGTTTTTTAGTTTCTCTTTCTGAGCGTTCATTATTGGTGTATAAAAAGGCCATCAATTACTGGATGTTGTATCCTGCTACATTTGTTAAATCTAGCAGTTTTTTTGGTGGAGTCTTGAGGGTTTTCTGTGTATAGTTTCATGTCATCTGCGAATAATGACAGTTTTACTTTCTCCTTTGCAATTCGTATGCCTTTTATTTTTTCTTCTTGTCTGATTGCTATGGCTAGCTAGGACTTCTAGTACTATCCTACCTAATAATAGACAAATATGCAAATTGACCATACCCCCGACACGCCCACAAGCCACACCCACCATCCAATCAGAGCGAGCATGCAGATTAACCCAAACCAAGATGGCTACAGCCACAGAGAGCACGGTTTCCTAGGTAACAGAGGAAGCCAAGCTTTCCGCCTGCCCTTGCCAGGCCTAAGCCTTCACTCAAGCTACAAAGTTTCGATTATAGAAGGTAAACAAATTCAAACAGAAATGGCGGCAGAATGGAGCTTGAGAGAGCAGGCCAGGGTTGTCCCCGGCAACAGGGGAAGCAAAGCTTTCTGCACACCCTGGCTGGGCCCACCCGCTTAAGGCAACAAAGTTTCAATTATAACCCCAACAGAAACGGCTGCCGGCCTGGAGGGAGCCCCAGGCTTGGCTCCGCTCCAGGCTACAAAGTTTCAATTGTAGAAGGAAAATAAATTCCAGATACCAGGGCCTCCGCTTGGGTTGCCAGGGGGCATGGCCGGCCTGCAAACCACCACAGGCCCCTTGCTCAGGCAGTCCCCCACCCCAAGGGAACCCCCACCTGATCAGGGACACCCTTCAGGGCAAACCAGCTGGCCCCCACCCCTGTACCAGGCCTCTATCCTATCTAATAAAAGAGTAATATACAGATTGATCATCACTGCAACACACAATATAGCTGCCCCCATGTGGTCAAAGATCCTGCCCCCATGTGAACACAAGATGGCCACCACAAGATGGCCAGCAGGAGAGGGCAGTTGGGAGGTACCCAGCCTGCAAGGGAGGGCAGTTGAGAAGGACCAGGCCTACAAGGGAGGGCAGTTGAGAGGGACCAGGCCTTGCAAGGGAGGGCAGTTAGGGGTGACCAGACCTGCAGAGGAGGGAAGTTGGGGGCAAACAGGCTGGCAGCAGAGTGGTTAGGGGGTGATTGGGCTGGCAGGCAGAAGCGGTTAGGGGCAATCAGGAAGGCAGGCAGGCAAGCAGTTGGGAGCCAGCAGTCCTGGATTGTGAGAGGGATGTCCAACTGCCCGGTGGGATCGGGCCTAAACGGGCAGTCGGACATCCCTTGAGGGGTCCCATATTGGAGAGGGTACAGGCTGGGCTGAGGGACAACCCCCCTCCAAGCACGAATTTCATGCACCAGGCCTCTAGTCTATCTATATAAAAGGCTAACATGTTAAGTATCCTTCCCACCTTCCGACCGGTCGCTATGACATGCACTGACCACCAGGGGGCAGACGCTCAATGCAGGAGCTGCTGAGATGCACACAAAGAAATGACACTGCGGATCTGGTGCCCACAAAGCAACACTTGGCTTCCCCCAAGTGGGACACAGGCTTTGCCACCACCCTGGAGCAACAGCCCACCAAATCGCAGCCAATGCTGCCGAGACCCCATAGCACAAAATGCACCCACAGCCCAGCCCAGAAACGGTGGCTGTCGGTACCGGGTAATGACGTCACGTAGCAACGCCCAGCTTCCTTTCCCTAGTGACAGGCCATCTATATATATAAAAACCTAAGCAACCGGCCGACTGTTCGACCGGTAGCTATGACGCGTACTGACCACCAGGGTGCAGACGCTCAGCACACAGGCATGGAAATATGGAACAGACTGATGAATCTCAGAGGGAAGATGGGAGGGGGGAGGGCAAGAAGAATATTAACCAAAGATCTTATATACATACTAGAGACCCTTGGCCTGTCCTGCAGGGATCGGGCCGAAACCGGCAGTCTGACATCCCTCAAGGGGTCCCGGATTGTGCGAGGGCGCAGGCCAGGCCAAGGGACCCCACCCATGCATGAGTCCATGCACTGGGCCTCTAGTATAACTATATTAGGCTTTTTTCTACATTTGTTTTTTTCTCTCCACTGTACACCCTAAGAATAGAATACCTATGTAGCTTTAGAGTCATCCATATGAAGACCTAAGCAACCGTTGACAAAACAATTTGTGTGTGTAACTGAGCTCCATAGCTTACATTAATTGTACAGTCTGGTTAATCTTTAGCAGTGGACATGCCTTTGTCACAGGTTTGGTCATTGTTTATCTTTAACTTACTAATGAAATATATAAGTAAAATATAAGCTTTTTTGTTTATGCTCATCATTTGCGCCTGGAACTTAAAAGACACTGTTTATATATGTAATTCTTAGAGCTAAAAGTTTTTTCTCTAGATATTAGTTTCTTTCGCAAGAAGATCTTTGAACCATTTTAAAATTAGAGCACATTTTGTATCAGGTGCTAGAGACTATCTATTGTTTGATGTTTGACTTGAGAGAAAACTTGATAACCTAATAACATAAGTATCTCTAACCTTCTGCCAGGTATGATATTAGACACTTTGGTGATACAATTTTTGTGGCCATGTTGGGGTGAGTGAAGAGCTTTTTAGATAATATTGACATAGTTGTCAGCAAATTAATTGTGTATTAGTTTCTCCCAGCCAAAAAAGGAGTGGCAGCTGAAAATACCTAGTTTATTTGGAGCAAATATCAAGTTAACAAAAAGTTCTAAAGCATTTGTCACAAAGCAGCTAGGAATCAAATGTAAATCACAATGATATTTTTCCTCTCTTGGGATGCAACTGAAACACAGTATCAAAGACTGCTATCCACTTTACCTGGCTCCACATCCAGATAAGTGACTGTAGTTTGTATTCAGTTGACTTTCATGTCCCCTAGAGATTGATAGGGGATTCCAGTCCTGACCAAGAAGCACAAATTACACATACTTCTCATTCTTTAGGCCTTTTAATTACCTCTCCTCATCCTTTATTTTGCAAAACACACTTGGCAGCCAGTTCAGGCAGTAATTAGGTATTGAGCTAACATTCCCTTCTGAAAACTTAATCCTTTGATGTCCAAGGCCTTCTAGTCTGAGAAAACCTGACTAAACAATGTATGATATGAAGATATGAATTTTTTAAAATTAATAACTAATAGCTGAACTAAGTTAGAATTACTTATTTAGCTATCCACTGAAAATCATCATATTGCTAATTTTACTGTATGCATTAACATACAAATTATAAATACATTTAAATTTGCTTTTGAGGAAAATCAAGGGGATTAGTTTAATTGGCTTAAGTAAGTTTTATTTTCTTGACTATACCTTAATACTTCTCTTATTTCATTTTTCCTTTTACCTAAATTATAATAAATAGACTTATGTATTTTTGTATGTGTGCTGCTCCATCTAAGAAAAGGAAGTTGACCATAGCAATTTTTGTCCATTTGCTCAGGTAAGCATCAAGGAAGCTTGTCTCTGCTCAGTTCTCTGGGTGAAGCACAAAAATATGACAAGAATGATGATGGTCAGAGTAACAAAGTATTAACGTTTCTTTAAACTTGTGTGCCAAGCACTATTCTAAGCAATTTAACTTTGCTCACTTAATCCTCACATAAACTTTTGAAGTAGATATAATTACAAACTCCATTTTATAGAACAGCAAAGTGAGACACGCAGAGGTTGAGTAATTTGCTCAAGATCATATAGCTAGTGAGTGGAGGAATCAAGGATCCAAACTTAGGCTGACTAGTTCAGTCTACATTTCTAAACCATAGCATCTTTGCAAGCTTGCACCTACATGCCATTGTGTAATATAAATGTGTACTATCCATGTGGTATGAGAATCTAAGACAAGGAATTAAATTAAAACTTAGACTTTAATTTGTGAACTTTACCTTGTGATTATCTGAGGACTAGCAAATACAAACTGTTCTTAGTGGCAGCATAGCCAAATACATAATTTTAAAACCTGAAATATGTCAACTCGAGGTATTAAGCATGCTTAATTTGTGTGAAACAATAAAAAGTTTACAATTTACTAGTATACTTTAAAATAAAAGTTCTGTGGCAGTTGTTAGTACTTCTTTAATTTTTAGAAATTTAGCTTGGGCAAGTGACAAGCTCTCTCACCAGTTATAAAATACTAGGGGCCCAGTGCACGAATTCGTGCACCTTGAAAGGAACTGTGGGCTGCGAGGCTGTGGTGGGCATAGGGGTGGTTCTTGGCCCATCCTCTGCGCCCCTGCCCGGCCTCAAGAACAGGGGGAGGTGGAGAAGCCCTGAGGGATGATAGGCGCCGGAAGCCGCTACTGGCACCCGCTGATGGTGCCGAGTGATCAGGGCCGGCAGCAGGTGTGAGCGGGGCCGGTGCCAGCAGCAGGTGCGAGCGCTGCACGGGACCAAAGAATTTTCAGTAACCACCAGAGGCTCACCCCGATGACAGTGACTGGTGCCCCTCCTTGGTCTAGCACCCCTGCTCACCTGCTCCACCATCCCGCTGCAGCCAACGCCCGCCATGTTCCGCACGCACCCCCTGGTGGTCAGCACACATCATAGCGACCGGTTGTTCCGCCACACGGTTTATTTGCATATTGGGGTTTTATTTTATATAGATAATGCTACACTGTCAGTGTCACATTCCGCACATAAATAAGGGCTCAGACTGGCTAAAGGTATGACATCATTGTCCTGCTTTTCAAATCAAGGCTTTATTATTGTTTCTTTAGACGTTGGCCTAAAAAACGGTTTTATTAAATTGTGGGTAGGATGTTGGAACATAAATTCTTTAAATTATTAGTAACACAACTGTTCATACAAGTATAAATACCTGCAACATTTGATTTAGGTGCAGAAGGTGAGGAGGGAAGGAAGCTGATGGTGGCGAGTATTTTATTTTTGACACAAGGTACTACTACACTCTTTCACTCATGCCTGTCAAGGATGCTCTGCCAGTCATTAAGTGGCTTGATAACTCTCTTCAAGCTTTGCTCAAATCTTATGTCTAAAATCTATGCGTTTGTGAAATACTCTCTGGTGCAGTAGACCAGTCTGAGTCCTTATTTATGTGTGGAATGTGCTGAGCTATGTTAAAGCCAAGTTCAGATGTTGATGTTGCAAAGAAACACTGCTCTAGTTATCTTAAGATTTTAAAAAGTGTCAAGTTTTCAATATGGATATATTTTAATCAACTTTCAGTCGAAGAAGTATATTAGTGGCAGTGTTGAAATACTTTGTTCTGAATTCAATACTTCTCTAAAGGTGTTTATATATAAATGTTTTTAAGTAGTTACACTTGTGAAAAAAAATTCTAAAAAGGAAGTTTTTTAGAAGAGCAATAAGATGGAAAATGTATTGTTTGACAGTCCGAGGCATGTCTGAAACATCTTAAGGTTTATATATTTACTTAATAAAAACAGGTGGAGTTACTAACATCCCCTTGGTGTTTGAATGTACATTTCCGCAGATCTATTTTCTAGGTGGAAATGCTTAACTAAAGCTGTATATCCTTTCTGTCTCATCTATGAAAATAGAAGCACAAATTATTGTACTTTAAACAGTCATTCTTACATTAACCATTAAGAAAGAGGGAATACTGTGAATGTCATTTTCATAGTACATGGAGTAGGGAAAAACTTTTATTTAAAATTCTCAAAATAAGGGATAGCTTCACTCTAATTGGGAAGGAAATTTGAATTTGGGAAAATGTGGGGTGACAAAGGATTACGTATGGATTATAAATTAGGAAGCCATTTATTTTAAGTATTAAACAGAAGAAATAAAAGAAAATATACCTTCCAATGGTAAAATTAATTTTAAAGGTGATTTCTGGCAAAGATAATTTATACATAAAAAGGAAATTGTCTAGCTTTATATGTAGATGAGAAAATATGATGGGAATAATCAGATAATACATCAGAGTAGCTCCATATCTCTCTAAAACGTCATATTTCAAATATAGTAGATTTGGAAACCTCAGAGTAGCTCCATATCTGACTGTGCTACAACAATGATGAGTATAAAGAATTTTCAGTTTAAACAAAGGCATGTTTGTTCTCATAGAATTGGTTAAAGGAGATTTTATTTCACAATGAATTCTTAATGGCCAAGGTCTTTGATTCAGGTTGGAATTAAACTTGTCAAATAGCAACACTGAAATGATGTTTGTGATATTGTGAATTTAGCCTTTTGCTCTTACATTCTTTCTAGGAAGGAAATATATGAAACATACTGTTCTTTTAAGCTTGTAAACTTCACAGTATTTTCCTAATTCAGTGGACAAAGCCAATTTCAAGACTGCCACTTCCTAGTTTGGAGTTTAGGTGAGATGAGGAATGTTCATCCCTGCTTGAAAATAAATTTTAACTATGGCAAGATTATAAATTTTCTTCCTTCTGATTTTCCTCCTTGAACATATGCTTAAAACTTAACATGTCATTTTTGTGTGAACATAAATTTTGTTTCACTTAATGCTCAGGGTTTTGTGATCCTGTGATATACCCATTATTGACATAGAGTTGGCATAGCTTATAAATGAATGGCAGCTCTTTCAAACATTTATAAATATGTGATTGATCGTTTACCACTTGGGGCAAAAATGTTTACTTTGAATAATCAAATTAATACATCTTTGATCTTTTCATTTCAAGGATGGCTTTTTTTTTCCTTCCTCTACCTCCTACCCTGTATTTTAAAAGTTAAGATCCAGTATTCTTGCAAACATTTTCTATACTTGAACTCTGCTTTTCTCCCTTCACTCACTTCTCAAACCACTCTAATTTGATTTCTGCCCATACTACTTCACTAAACCGCTGCCGCCAGGCCACCAGTGTCTGCATCACGTTTCTCAGTCTTCGTTGTCACTGAGGCAGTTAATACTGGTAGCCACTTCCTTTTGTTTGTTTGTTTGGTTGGTTGGTTTTTTTGTTAGACTTTACCAGAGGATAGTTTTCCCATTATTTTTCAGAGAAATGGAAGGGAGGGAAAGAAACAGAAACATTGATGTGAGAGACACATCAACTGGTTGCCTCCTGTACGTGACCTGACCAGGGGTGGGGGGCAAACCTGCAACCCTTTGGTGTGAGGGTCGGCGCTCTAACCACTTAGTACACCGGCCAGGCCTCACTTCCTTCTTAAACATGCTCCAGTGAGACGACATTAGCTAGTTTTCATCCTCTTTCTTTCTGATAACCCAGTCCTCCGTTTAAACTTCCCTTTCTCGAATCATCCTTTAAATGCTGCTGTTTCTTAGAGTCTCTTGGCTTCACATGATAGAGCTTTCCCTAGAACTTGGCATTCATTGCTTCAGTTATAATTGCTGGTGATTCCAGAGCTGCTGCTTGGCTACAGAGCTGTATGTCCATGTGTACCGGACATCTTCACTTGCTGGTTGTACTAGCCTGCAGGTGACATAAACCCGCTTCAGGCTTTAGAGGGAAAACTGTTGCTTTACAATATTAACATCAGGTGTACAGGTCAGACTGGTCTTAGAGATGACTGGAAATAGACTTCCTCCTTTCTTTTGTTGCTGCATTATAATCTCAGAATCATCTTCTGCATGAAATTTGGAACATGGTTGGCTAAGGTCAACCTTCAAGTCTACAGATTGTCAGTTACAAAGAAAAGATAGGCTTGCTCCGTCCAACTCCAGACAGAAGAGAGCCGGACATGGATTCTGATAGATGCAGTTTGGTTGGCTACCTCAGGATGTACTAGGTGTACTGGTTAATAATGCGGATTTTGTAATCAAGAAAACACTATCATTTCAAGAGAAACATCAGAAGTGCTTTATTCACAGTAATGTCCATCGCTAGCTACACATTTCCCCCATCTTTCAGGTAATTTGTGGATACTGTCCCAATAGAATTTTTCTTGTTTTCAGGCTGCTCAAAAAGTGCGTGTGCCATCGATCGGAACAAGTGGTAATCTGAAGGAGCAAGGTCTGGTGAATACGGTGGGTGGGTTAATACTTCCCAGGCGAGATCTTTTGAAGTGTGTGATGGTGCGTTATCGTGAAGCAAAACTACTTTTCCGTGTCTTCTGGCCCATTCTGGTCGTTTTATGATCAAAATGTGGTTCAAATTGATTATTTGTTGTCAGTAGTGATCAGTATTAATGGTTTCACCTGGTTTTAGAAGTGCATCATACACCACACCTTCCTGATCCCACCAAATGCAGAACATTGTCTTCTTTCCGAAGCGATTTGGCCTTGCAGTCGATGTTGATGGTGGACATGGATCAACCCATGATTTTGTGCATTTGGGATTCTCAAAATAAATCCACTTTTCATCACCAGTCACAATTCAATGCAAAAAATGACTTTCTTTCTTGCTGTTGAAGCAACATTTTACTGATGACTTTTTGGTTTTCCATTTGTCTTTCGTTCAGTTGATGTGGCACCCATTTTCCTTCCTTTAAAATCTTCCCATTGCTTGTAAACAATCGGAAATTGTTTGCTGAGCAACGTTGAATCTTTCTGCAAACATCTTCACCCAATAATGCTTGTAATTGTTGGTCTTCAAACTTTTTAGGTTGACCTGGACTTTCTTTGTTTTTCACATCGAAATCATCACTTTTAAAGCGTTTAAACCAGCGTTCACAAGTATCTTGAGATGGAGCGTGTTCACCATAAGCTTCCCAAAGTATACTATAACTTTTTCTTCAAAATAAAGTAATGAATTAAAACTTCCCGCAAATGCTCTTTTTTTTTTGGCATGAAATTCAACATTTTTAAGTGTAAAAATATCTATGATGTTAACACTTTCAGCAAATTTGACATATGAAGTTTTGAAGCTTGCCCTCAATACAACAAAATAGCATATATATCAAATCACATATATATCAACATACCATCTATTGATAAAAATCTGCATTATTAACTGGTACACCTAGTAAACTGGTTTGACTGACACTCATTCTGATGATGGTGGGAACAGGATCCTAATGTCTTGATTCAAAATGCAGTCTAACCTAACCCTTGATCATCTCATGTACAATTCTAATTTCAATGGAGAAGGTGATAATTTTTTTTATAATTATTGATGAGTTATAGCTGCTTGAATATCTAAAAAAGTTGATTGCTATGCTACTTACTATCTGGGTTATCTTTGAGAACAAAGGACTCAATTGAAGAAACCTATAGGAAAATGATGGGTATTTCTTTTTGGAATTAGAAACTATTATATGGTGTTTGAATTAGTGATTTTTAAAAACTTATTAAAATGATTTATACTTTTATAGTCATAAAATAGAGTGCTCTGGGAAGGCAAGGATTTCTGTCTTCTTTTACTACTATATCCCTAGTAACCTGATACTCAAAAAAGGCTTGAAAAGATTTGTTGAATGAATATCAGTTTATTAAAATCTTGAATTTTTTTCAGTGTTTACTTTTTGGGGAAATATTTATTCTTAATTTTGTCACAGATTTAAGAAATAAAAGTGGTGGTGGGGTGACGAGGAGAGAGAAACCAAAGAACTTATATACTTATTAGAGGCCTGGTGCACGAATTCATGCACTGGAGAGGGCGGTGTCCCTCAGCGCAGCCTGCACCCTCTCCAATCTGGGACATCCCTCTTACAATCTGGGACTGCTAGCTCCCAACCGCTCGCCTGCCTGCAAGCCTGATCACCCCCTAACCACTTCCCTGCTGGCCTGATCGATGCCTAACTGCTCCCCTGCTGGCCTGATTGCCCCCAACTGCCCTCCCCTGCAGACCCTGTCACCCCCAACTGCCCTCCCTGCAGGCCCGTTGCCCCTAACTGCCTCCCCTGCAGGCCTGGTCTCCCCCAACTGCCCTCCCCTGCCATCCTGGTTGCCCCTAACTGCCCTCCCCTGTAGGCCTGGCCCCCCCCCCCCCCCCCAACTACCCTCTCTCCCCTGCAGGCCCAGTTGCCCCCGCCTGCCCTCCCCTGCTGGCCTGGTCGCCCCCAACTGCCCTGGCCTGCTGTCCTGATCACTCACAACTACCCTCCCCTGCCGGCCATCTTTGTCCACATGGAGGCGGTCATCTTGTGCGAGGGCCAGTTTGCATATTGCCTCTTTATTATATAGGATATGCATAACTCATGGACGCGGACAATAGGGTGGTGGTAGGGGCTGGACAGAAGGGATTAAAGGGGGGGGATGGGAGACATCTGTAATACTGCCAACAATAAAAAAATGAAAGAAATAAAAGCTTCTATAAATAAGTAAAGTAACTTATTTTCTTTACTTTTTTTTTTTTTTCTAGACTACCTGAGCCAAGACAACATTTATACCTTCCTGGTGGTTCAGAAACGAGACTTTGTAGAACCACAAGCAAAGAAAGGAAACATTCTGTCTTTTTCTTAATTAATTTGACTACATAAGATACTTGACTTCCAGGAACAAAAACACAGAGAAGTATTAAAATTATTATTTTGACATCATTGGACATCCATCATACTGAGGAGTGTGCTTTGTGAAGCTTCCCGAGTAGAGATTTGGAAACTCCTTGGTGCTCATTTATACTTTGGACTATAAGCATGAGTGAATTCTGGTTGTGTTTCAACTGCTGTATTGCAGAACAGCCTCAACCTGTAAGTATGAAGTAATATACGTATAGATTGGGTGGGCGCTTATGAAACTCTAGAGGCCCAGTGCACAAAATCGTGTACTGGAACGGGGGGTGGTCTCTCAGCCAGCCAGCGCTCTCTCACAGTCCAGGACCCCTCGGGGGATGTCTGACTGCCAGCCTGTGGCTGGATGGCCTTCTGCTGCTGCATGGCCTGCTGCTTGAGCTTTAACAAAGGTTGCTTAGGCTTTTATTATATAGACTAGAGGCCCGGTGCATGAAATTAGTGCACTGGAGGGGGCTGTCCCTCGGCGCAGCCTGCACCCTCTCCAATCAGGGACCCCTTAAGGGATGTCTGACTCCCTGCTTAGGCCTGATCCAACTGGCCTAAACAGGCAGTTGGACATTTCCTCTCACAATCCAGGACTGCTGGCTCCCAACCGCTCGCCTGCCTGATTGCCCGTAACCGCTTCTGCCTGCCAGCCTGATCACACCTAACGACTCCCCTGCTAGCCTGATTGACGCCTACCTGGAGGAAGATACCATTATCCTTATTTTCCAGTTGAAATAGAACCAGTTTTTTGCTCAAAGTCATATTAGGTAATAAGTGATCTTGGCTGACTTCTTTTTGGCACATGCCCCATGTTTTTGTGTCTTCTAAACTATGCACATATTGTTACATCTACCATAATCCTGCCCTCCAACCTCCCATTTTCTGTTCATCTAGATCAAAAGTCACCTCTACAAAATCTTCCCCAGCTATCTCCTGACTTAGCAAATATTTATCTGCATTCCCACCAGCTCTTTACTTCATTTTTCTATTATGGCATGGAACTTCTTACATAGTAATAATTGTTCTCTAGTCTCTCCCACCACATTTTTAATTCTATAGGGGCCCTGACCATATTTACTTTGTATCTAAAGGATCAAATCTAATACCTTGGAGAATCTATTACATGCTGGCTGGCTGGCTGGCTGAATAAGTGAGTTTATGTTTTATTGTTTGTTTGTGATAGCCTAAAAGGACAAATGAGGTATAATCTTAAGATCTTTTCTAAGCCTTTCCCTGGGTATTCACAGTCAATTTCTAATTTTCCTCATATATGCAGTTGTTTTTGAATGTCTTAGTCTGTTATGTTTAGCTCCCCAAAGGGTAAAATATGAAAAATGAAGGATGGGGGGAGGAGGAGAATGGGTTGTTGACTTTTTAAAAATAAATATATATTTTTTTACTGATTTCAGAGTGAGGAAGGGAGAGAGAGAAACATTAGTGATGAGAGAGAATCACTGATCAATTGCCTCCTGCACTACTGGGAATCGAGCCTGCAACCCGGGCATGTGCCCTGACTGGGAATCAAACCCTGACCTCCTGGTTCCCTGGTTCATCATGGGTTGATGCTCAAGCACTGAGCCACACCCGCCAGGCAGGTGCTAGCTTTTTAAATCCCCTGGAAGTCACTGCAGCCAGACAAGAAGTGGCTTGCAACAAACAGTGTGGGGAGGTGTTCCGACACTGGCTGCCTATCTCTTTCTTCTCTGTGATCAGAAGTGGAGATATTTGGAGGACCGGGTCCTTTTTGCCTCCTCTGGCTACCATAGCTGTGTGTGAGCTGCTCTAGGAACACAGCAAGAGTTGGCTGATCGGTAATGCTACTGTGCTAAGGGCGGACATTGACAGAAATTAACTGGTTTACCTTCCAAGCCTTCCGCCGGTGGTTGTAAGCCTTGAACAGACTCCATCAGGCTGATCCTGCCCTGCGGTTGTTGGGTGGCGATGCAGATTCCTGGTGCTACTTGTCCACTATCTTCCTGTCCACTGCTTTTATAATTTTGGTTTTTATATTTAGTGCTTTGATCTGTGAAGTGTGGAAGTTTGGTTGATTTGTGTGGTGTGAGGTGGGGGTTTAACTATTCTTTCATGCTAATCAGCTATCTAAAGACAGTCATTAAATAGCCAGTCTTTTTATTAGTAATTTGAAATGTCATCTTTATTATATACTACTAGAGGCCTGGTGCACAAAATTCGTGCACTCGGGGTCCAGCCTGTGCCCTCTCGCAGTCCGGGAGCCCTCGGGGGATGTCGGACATCGTTGGTGCTGTCGTGGAGGTGGGAGAGGCTCCCGCCACCACCGCTGCGCTCGCCAGCCATGACCCTGGCTTCTGGCTGAGCAGCGCCCCCCCTGTGGGAGCATACTGACCACCAGGAGGCAACTCCTGCATTGAGCGTCTGCCTCCTGGTGGTCAGTCAGTGTCATAGTGACCGGTTGTTCTGCTGTTCTGTCTATTTGCATATTAGCCTTTTATTATATAAGATGCTTTCATATATTTAAGAGTCCACTTCTGAAATATTTTTTTCTTTTGGTACATGTGTTTACACATATACTACCATATTGTTTTAATTGCTGCTGTTAGTGTATTTTGCTGCTTCATAGATCTTTTTCAACTGTATTGGTAATGTCTTATTTTTTAAGCTGGATTATTATTTGAGCCCTTATTATTTTCTTCATGTTTTTATTTGTATGAGATAGTTCATAATGCATATTTTTATAGGTGTTTAATTTAGGATTGCATTAAATTTAGAGTAAGAGGTGAGAATTGACATCTTTAAAATTGAGTAATCTCATTGAGAAACATGGCATGTGTCTTCATTTGTATAGACCTTTTCATGTAATTTTTGCACATTTCTTGTTAAATTTGTTTTTAGATATTTTATAGATTTTATATTACTATTCTGCATGAAATTCTGTTTGTCTTTTATATTTCCTAATTGGATTGTACTAATGTATAGGAAACCAATAATTTTATGTACCAATTTTTTATGCAGACACCTTACTGAACACTTTATATTTTCTAAATATGTCGACATAGTGACATTTTTAAACCTTTTTCTGATACATAAACGTTTGGTGTTGTTGGTATCTTACAGCATTGACCAAGACCTCCAGTATTATGATGTTGAGTAGTGTCATTGAGGGTTGAGCATCCTTGCTTCTTCTGACTTTAAAGGGATTGGTTGTAATTTACTTAAATATAAAATGAATGTGTACTTTAGTGACTATATGGTTACATATATGTTTAAGTTATTGTATATAATTTATCTCTGATAATTTCAAGGATTACATTTTTAACATTTTTTAAAGATTATGAAATACTTGAATCCTGTTGCCATTTTGCTTTTAATATTCCTTGTAATTTTTTGTTGGAAATTAGACATGATAATACTGGGTAAAAGGAAGTGAGGTAAATAGGCCTTTATTATGAGGTTTTATATTTATTTGGATAGGGGTTAGGCCATACTGTTTGCTATAGCTATAGGTGAGGGTAAAATTTCCTTCAGTGTCCTTGTATGTGTTTTGAGTTTCCCTAGAGACTTCTTAAATATTTCCCTATTCTATAGGAGCCATGTTACAGATGATGGTGAGGTGGTGGGGAAGGGGAAACTGTACGTACTGCTGTGCTTAGATTTCAGTCTTAGTGAGTCTGCCCTGGGCTGTGATGAACACAAGTACTTCTCAGTTTTGGTTTGGTTTGGTTTTTACTTAGTTCATGCAAAAAGGCTAGAGGGCACTGGAGTTGGGTATTTCTTTTTCCCTATATGGAAGGCTAGTGTGGGCTAGAGTTGGATAATTCTCTTCCCCAGGGCTGGTTAGTTTCTGGTAAAACCCGTTGATTAGGCTCTGGTAAAGTAGTTTCTCTTCAGAATAGGCTTTGTTAAGAACAGAATGCTCTGGGTTATGTAAAAATGGCTCCTATTCCCCACTCATTGCTGAAAAACACTGGAGATTTTTCTCTGATCTGCACTTGAAGAACATGGTAGAGTTCCTGGAGGCGAAACTCACAGAAGTGTGTGGTCCCCCTAAGACTGGACCCGTGGAGTTTTTTACTCTCAAACTAGTCTAGGCTGATCCTCCAGCAGTTCGTCAGTTACGGGTTATACGCTGGTCCTGGATACCCCAGAGGTTTTTCCTCATGGTAACTTGTGATTTTTAAGATTGATTACTTTATTGCTGGTATTCATAATGTATATAACAAAGTGAATCCTGTTCCAGCTAGGTACTCATAAATAGCTAAAATAGCAAGGCAGCCCTAACCGGTTTGGCTCAGTGGATGGAGCATTGGCCTGCAGACTGAAGGGTCCCAGGTTCGGTTCCAGTCAGGGGCATATACCCTGGTTGCAGGCACATCCCCATTGGGGGGTGTGCAGGAGGCAGCTGATCAATGTTTCTCTCTCACTGATATTTCTAACTCTCTATCCCTCTCCCTTCCTCTCTGTAAAAAATCAATAAAATATATTTTAAAATAATAATAAAATAAAATAGCAAGGCATAGGTTAGAAATTTAAATATCAGGAGCATACAGCCTTGGAATTATAAATGAAGCATTAGAAATACATTTTTTGCCGTACAAAGGATATGCAGCGTGAGTTTTTTTGCACACATATAACATGTCAGTATTGTGTTATTGTTTAATAATACATATTTGTGTTCCACATGAATTCCATGGGCATCTGATTTCTTAGTCTTTTGGACTTGCTGAGAAATATGACACAAAACTGAACAGGGCATTGTGGTTACTGAGTGGAAGAATAGCTTGTTTGTTGGCACTTAATGTCTTCACTGACAATTATACGTATGTTTACAGTCTACAAAAACATATCCTTGCCATTCCATTAGGCAGCATCAAGAGTGCCTTATTTGAAAGCTGCTTAGTCATCTCTAAAGTTTTCTGAAGTATTTACTGAAATTAAGTGCCGCATGCCATCTCTCCCACTCGTTCCCTGCCACCCCTGCTCTTGCACATTCCATGTGTGAAAAAGGAATAACCCAACATTGGGAAGAACGTAGACTTTATTTTTCTGTGTAGTTGCATAAGAATCATACTTTTTCTTCTGACTCCTTCATTTTAGGAGAGTATAATACAGTCCCATTTTTTTTTTTTAGCGGTAGTAATCCAAACCTCTAATTAATGGTAGTATAAATGCTATAGTTGCTGTTGCTAGATATAGCTAAGGCTGAACATTTAAAATTGGATGGTGCCTTACAACACAATTTTTTTTTTTAAATGGAAAGGTTCATAAGCTGTTTACAGGACTGTAGTGAATTCTTGACCTACTTATTGTTGTGCATTGGAGTACAGGTGGGCTTCTTTGCCCCTAGCTTATTGAGGAATAATTGGTATACAAAAAACTGCCCATAATTAATGTATACAATCTGGTGAGTTTGGGCATATATATATACACACACACAGTCCTGTTATGACCACCACAATCAAGGACATAAACTTCTAAGGTATCCTCAAAAAAACAATGAATATTGATTTACCCCACCCCTTCTATTCATCTATTCATGTTACATGCCTTCCCCACTTAATGTTTTTGCCAATGGTATTGATAATTTATGTGCTGTTTGTCTCTGAAATGTGTTATTTTAATTAGACATGTACAGTCACCATTATTAGTGCATACAATAACACTGCTATTTCTACAATGGGCCAGGTACTGACAAAATAACAGTGAACAAAATAGACATTGTCTCTGCCATCATGGCTTTCACTCCAGTGGCAGAAATATGTAATAAATAAATAATTGTATATTATATCAGGTGATGATAACTGCTCTTTGGAAAAAGAAAACAGGAAAATAATACAGAGAAGGAGAAATGGTGGTATGAAGGGTGTATAGGGCAGGCCTCTCTGATAAAGTGATTTTAAAAAATATATATATTTTTATTTCAGAGAGAAAGGGAGAGTGGGGGGGGGGAGAGAGAGAGAGAGAGAAACATTAATGATAAGAGAGAATCATTAATCGACTGCCTCCTGCACACCCCCTACTGGGGATTGAGCCCACAACCTGGGCATGTGCCCTGACTGGGAATGGAACTGTGACCTCCTGGTTCATAGGTCAACACTCATCCCCTGAGCCACCCTGGCCGTGTGAAGTGATATTTAAGTAAGGGATTAAGAAAAAGGCACACATATACCTAGGGAAAGAACATTTTAGTCAGAGGGACTAGAGTGTGCAAGGGCTCTGGAAGTACTGAGGTTGCATGTTAACACGTGAAGTGCCAAGCCTGTTTTGTCTTCCTTTCTGTTTAGCTCGCGATATCCGATTTCACTGATATACTGGCGGCCTGAGACTGACGAGGTTCAAACAGAAAGCATAGTGTCAGTCACCAGTGACTGACATGGCGCTTAATGTGTTAAGAGGAACCTCAAGGCAGAGTGGCTGTGAGTCAAGGGGAAAGAGTCATAGAGGTAGCTAAGAGCCAGATTGTGTATGGCCTTCCAGGCCATGAAACGACTTTGGATTTTATTCTTTGTGAAATGGAAACTCATTGACTGGTTTTGAGCAAAAATCCAAGTGGAAGAACATATTCTTTCTCCAGTGGTTTGAATGGTACTGAAACTCAGACAGAGTTTGCTCCGACGGACCGTACTGTTCACTCTATACTATTGAGTTACCTTCCCCCCTTCCTGCACTCAGCCAGCGAGTGTTCATCACCACCAAACCAGTATTACATGAAATGTTGAAGGGTATTTTTTAAGAAGAGGAAGAAGAAAAAATTAAAAATATGAACAATAAAATGGCAATAAATATCTACCAACAATTGTATCTAAAAATAAAAAAATGAACAAGAAATCTAAGGAAAAAAATAAGCTGATGAATAAAATAGAATCAGAGGCATGGAAATGTGGCACAGACTGACGAATCTCAGAAGGAAGAGGGGAGAGGAAGGGAGGAAAGAGCAAAGATCTTATATGCATTCAGGCCCGGTGCATGGATTCATGTTCCATGGGGTCCCTCGGCCTGGCCTGTGGGGATCAGTGGACCTCTGTGCCACCACAGCCCAGCCTTACCCGCCAGCTCGTCAGGCTCCAGCCTGCTGTCCGCGTTGAACCCTAACCCAGGCTGGATGCCATGCTGCTCCCACTCATCCCGGCCCGGCTGCACCTGCTGCTGACATTTGGGCGTGCAGGGGGTGTGTCTGTGGGAGAGGCTCTCACTGCTGCAGCTGTGCTTGCCAGCCATGAGCCTGGCATCGGGCACCTGTCAGCAGAGCGGGAGTGCACTGACCACCAGGGAGCAGCTCCTGCGTTGAGCGTCTGCCCCCTGGTGGTCAATGCATTTCATAGCTACCAGCTGGTCATCTGTTTGCTTAGGCTTTTATATATCAACTAGAGGCCCGGTGCATGAAATTCGTGCACGGGGGTGTGTCCTTCAGCCCAACCTGCACCCTCTCCAGTCTGGGACCCCTTGAGGGATGTCCGACTGCCCGTTTAGGCTCTAGCCACTGAGCTAAATCAGTTAGGGCGTAACATGACTTTTTGGACTATTAGGTTGTCTCAATAACTCAGAGATTTCTTGAAATAAAATTCCCCAATTCAGCTCTGCTACACTTTTGTTCATCAGCATTTCCATTTATATACTACCATGAGGTCATTTCTTTCAGAGTACAAAAGACACATTTAGATAAATTGAAACAGATTAAGTTAGGACATTATACTGTAGCAGCTTTCATTTTTGTAGTTAGTTTTAAGTACGCTTAAGCATTTATCTACTATTTACTGTTTCTAGGAACTACTGAAGAAATAAATGCAGTCAATAGCCACTAGGTATTTATGTCACCTATATACTAAATATAGTAGAGCTTAATTGAAAAAAGAACTATGAAAAATAAAAACAGAAGTTCTAGTATTTTCCTTTCACAACCCATGACCTCTTGGGAGAGCATATCTCACATGACAGACAATTGACTACAGAACAAGTTAGAGCACGGAGCTCTGGAGTCCAAAAATAATATGATTTTTAATTGTGATACAAATAATTACCACTAACAGGAAAATAAAAGAAACCCAAGGGGGAGGTGCTTTTTTTTTTTTTAACTGGAAGAAAACTCATGTGATCAAGTAACTAAAAAATACACATATGTGGCAAATAAGCCCCAATGAAATTTTTTTCCTATATGATCATTAGAAAATACTGTCTGTCCTCGTGTTTATAAAGACAATCTTCCTCATCTAGGAGGTCATGTTAAGTAGTCAGTGTGTGCTCCTATTAACTGGCCACTTCTATGAATGTTGAAACATTTCTTAAAAGGTCTATTGTTTGCAAGTCATCTGACTCATCTGGGAGATTGTTATGTTTAGAAAACACAGTCTTCAGTGACAAGTTCTGTCATTCCTGTAAATGATGTGAAAGTCTGCATCTTCTAATAAGGCGGGGAATTTTCAAAATGCCTAAAATAAAGTTGCTTCTCTCATACACCAGTAGCATTAAGCTTTGTTTTACTGACTTGGGTTTTATAAACCTAGAAACAGCAAGAATGAAGGGGAGTAGGCCATTATTTAGAGTTAGTGTGGATTGGGTTCGCCCATACAAGTACTAACCAGGCCCGACCCTGCTTAGCTTCCGAGATCAGACGAGATCGGGCGCGTTCAGGCTGGTATGGCCGTAGACGTGGATTGGGTTCTTATCTCACGTGGTGTAGTACATACAAATAGGAAAGAAAGTAATACTCTTAGGGAACTCAAACTGTATTATTTTTGAAATCAGAGGAAAAAAAATCAATACTAGGCAGGTAAAGTTTAGGTAATAAACTAGTCATTGTAGGAAAATAAAATGGTTATGCAAATTTTACATAATCTGTGACTGAAGAGAATTAGAATTTAAATAATTTCTTGGCACTGATGGTATAGTGATATTTTAATTATCTGGGCCTGATTTTTATGATGTCTATGATATATTGAACACTTTCAGAAACACTTTTTAAGAATCTGTTTATCAGTGATGTAAATATATGGTAAAAAAATTCTGTTTTCAGAATTTTTATCTGCCTTAAACTCGTAGAATGGGTAGATAATATTACGGATCCATTTTATTAGTGGCCCTCTCATATGTAAGACAAATTCTATGATCTCAGCTATGTCTCCTTAAGTACCATGTACTCTAAAGATTTGCCTGGTTTCTTATCATCTTTGTACATAACAAATATTCTTCTGATTTTTTTTAGATAAGCTATTTCTTTTGCTTATGTTCCATTTATTTTTGTAAATTGAACTTTTATTTCCTTGAAAAGCAATTTCTTATTTCTCCATTTTAGTAGTTGGGACATTATTTTGTTTTCATTTGTGATTTATTTTCTGTTTTCATTGTGAACTGAAATTTTTCATACAGTCATAAAATTTTAGCTCTTAAAGGCATCTAAGCAAACATCTGTGTAGTCAAATGCATGTACATACACACATGCAGATTTGGAAACTATATTAGAAAGTTAGCAAGTAACTTAAGACTAATGAATCAAAACAAGTTAAAGACTGGTGTTTTTTTCCTACTTTGTGTTTTGGTAAATTTTCCAAATTTACCTATTGGATATGAAATTGAATTATAAGACTATGGTAATATACAACACTAGTTTTGATGAGGTGAAACCAGCAGTTTTAACATTTTTGTTTAGTTTAGTTAGTTTTAACATTTTAAAAGACTCTCCTTGCCACCAAATGTTAATTATTAATCTGACTTAAAAATTTTTTTTTATTGATTTCAGAGAGGGAGAGAGAGAGATATAGAAACATCAATGATGAGAGAGAATTGTTGATCAGCTGCCTCCTGCACGTCCCCGATTGGAGATTGAGCCTGCGACCTGGGCTTGTGCCCTGACTGGG
Organism: Eptesicus fuscus; assembly: GCF_027574615.1. Lineage (NCBI taxonomy): Eukaryota > Metazoa > Chordata > Mammalia > Chiroptera > Vespertilionidae > Eptesicus > Eptesicus fuscus. The sequence continues at coordinate 72,443,195 of NC_072478.1, forward strand.
AATCAAACAGTGATCTCCTGGTTCATAGGTCAATGCTCAACCACTGAGCCACGCCAGAACCATGCTGGCTAGGCTTAGCTGACATTTATAGACCTTCTTAGTCCAATACTTTCATATACATTAACTTAATGATATGCATACCTATCATCTTAATTCACTTTCCCCCCTCTCCCTATCTCTCTGTTTTGTATGGTTTGGATTTTGGTTTTATTTTATTTGTTCTTGCTGTATCTACCTGACATCTTAACATACACAAATACTTCTTTTGCATGTCTCTATTACGTACATATGCATATACTAACAATTCATTAAGATACTAGAAACAGTGTTAACTGTCTGTGAGTCTGGCTCATAGAATAAGTAAACCGAACCTCCTCTTAGAAAAGCAATTACTAGATTCCATTTTCTTGCTTATCTTAAGAACAGGTAAAATTAGTAAGAAACATAAGACAAATGTTCTTTCAGTGGTGTTTAGCTATAGGAAATTTATCTCATTTTTAGGAGCTCCAAAGTGAAGTGTAATTATGAAAAACTAAAGTTTTTCGCTCTTTTTTCTCCTTTTCATATGAGATCTGGTTTTCTATGGGCTTTAGGGATATTGAGGTATGGGTTTGAATTTTAGTGCCAATACTTATTTACTGTTTGACCTTGAGTAGATTAATTAAATCTTTGCAAATAGTAATAATGATAAGAAAAATAGAAGTAATAATTTTGTTTCATAGAATTCAGTATATTAAAGTAGATATTAGATTAAGTATTTAAGATAATTTATGTAAAGTGCTCGGTTAGTCCCTGCCATATAGTAAGTTCTATTATGGATGTTGAATTGATAAATTGTTTCCTCTCTTTTTAAATAATGTGGGTTTTGGCTTTATTTGGTTTTTATCTCAGTTATTTTCAAGTACATTTTATTTGAAATGAACAGAGGTGGTTTTGTTTTGTTTTCAGTTACCAGGAAGACAGATCCAATTGTCCAATATAAGAGAGGACACACACAACCTCTCTCTCTGAAACCCCACTTTACATGACATTAAAGGAATTTTTTTAAAAAAATGTAGCTCTGGCTGGTGTGGCTCAGTGAATGAGCATCGTCCCATACACTGAAAGGTCGGTGGTTAGATTCCCATTCAGGGCACATACCCAGGTTTCGGGTTTGATCCCTGGTCAGAGTTCATATGGGAGGCAGCAGATCAATGTTTCTCTTCCTCTCTCTAAAATCTATTTTAATAAATGATTTTTTTTTTAAAGAATTTGCTTAAAAAAAAAAAGGCCTCTGCTGAATGAAAAACAAAACAAAAGGCATAGACATGCTCCCAGGTACAAGCTGGAATTACAACTGAAATAAGGAAAGGCTTCCTGAATAATCAATGGAAAACTCACAGGAGAGGACCTTGATACCCAAGGACCGAAGATGGAGATGGCATAGAGACTGGTAGGAGGGCAGAGGTGCAAAAGGGCTAGCCGGGCACCCACATACGGCAACTGAAGTCCCAGAGAGATATCTCAGCTCTGGAGGGGTGCCACTGAGAACTCTGGGGTCTAATCCCAAAGCTGGGCTCCCCAGCAAAGAGCACCAAACTGAGGAGGGTACCCACATAACATCTAGCTGTGAAAAGTGGTGGGGCACTGTCTGCCAGGGAGTGGCAGCTGAAAGTTTGGGCACCCTCTTATAGGGCCAATGCACAAAAATTCCCTTTGGAGCCACCCACCTTGTGCTCTGGCAGAGGGAGAGTGAAGTGGACTGGAGCTGTGAGAGCAGAACCCAGGACTGGGCACTCGGGGGATAGGGCACAGAAGGCAGACACCCCAAGTTTCCTGGGCTGAGTCATTCCCTCACACAGCAGAGGACATCTTTCCCACAGACATCTGCCTTGCCTGGGGGGAAATAGTTGACACACCCTATTGGGAAACATCTTGCCCTGAGGCCATTTAAAAGATTAAAAGTAATAATTAGCCTCCAGGCAGAAGCAACTGCCCCACCCTGTTGAAAAAAGTCTTGTCACACCTGAGGACGATTGCCTGGGGGCAATTCAAGTTGGAATCCTATTAGTCTGTAGACTGAGGCAGTCTCTGGAGGCTTTTGAGTCTTTGCCTGATCTAATTAGTCAGAAACAGCCTTTAACACGGTCCTGCACTAGAGATTGAGAGGTATAGAGGATCTACCTAAAACACAGTCACAAACCCAGACAACCAAAATGAGGAAACAAAGAAATAACCCCCAAATGAAAGAACTAGTGAATTCTCCAGAAGAAGAGAGAAATGAAGCAGAGATAAGAAATTTATCTGAAACAAGAGTTAAGAGTAATGATGTTAAAAATGCTCAACAGTATGAAAAAAGATATAGTAACTATGAAAAAAGAATAGTCTGAGATAAAGAATTACCTAACACAAATAACTAACACAATGGAAGGAATACACAGCAGATTAGGGGAAGCTAAGGATCGAATCAGTGAATTAGAAGACAGAGTTGAAAACATCACTCAATTAGAGAACCAAAAAGAAAAATCAATTAAAAATCAGGAGAACAGCTTAAGGGAGCTGTGGGACAATGTGAAATGTATCAATATTAGGATAGTAGGTATGCCAGAAGAGGCAGAAATGGAGAAAGGAATAGAGAATGTGTTTGAAGAAATAATGGTAGAAAACTTCCCTAACCTGGTAAAGGAAAAACTCACACAAGTTCAGGAGGCACAGAGAATCCCAAACAAGAAGAACCCAAACAGGCCCACGCCCAGACACATCATAATTAAAATCCCAACAATTGAAGACAAAGAGAGAATCTTGAAGGCAGTAAGAGAAAAGAAAACTGGTACCAACAAAGGAGTTCCCATAAGGCTGACACCTGATTTCTCATCAGAAACTCTACAGGCCAGAAGGGAATGGCATGAAGTACTCAAGGTAATGGAAAGCAAGGATCTGAGACCAAGATTACTATATCCAGCAAGGCTATCATTCAAAATAGATGGTCAAATAAAGAGCTTCCCAGACAAAAAAAGGATAAAGGAATTCATCACCACCAAGCCAGCATTAAGTACCTCTCAATAATAACTCAAAATGTAAATGGATTGAATGCTCCAATCAAAAGGTGTAGGGTAGCTGAATGGATACAAAAGCATGACCCAATTATATGCTGTCTACAAGAGACCCACCTCAAAACAAAAGACACACACAGGATGAAAGTGAAGGGATGGGGAAAAATTTTCCATGCAAATGGAAAAGAAAAAGAAAAAAAGCTGGAGTAGCATTACTCACATCCAACAAAATAGACTTTAAGAGCATCATATTAAGTGAAATAACCCAGTCGGAGAAAGATAAATATCATATGATCTCACTTATTTGTGGAATATAATGAACAACATAAACTGATGAACAGAAATAGAGCCAGAGGGGGAAAATATATACTAGAATATAATAGAAGTAATCCTGTTATTTGCAGATTTTTAATATTTCCTACAACTTTTATGATATTCTATGTTAGTAGAGTTTTGGTAACATAACTTTATTTTTGAAGTATTAATGTTTATTGCATGTAATATATGTAAGATGATTTTTTCTTGAATAATTGGTGTCTATTGCATGTAACATCATATTTAAAATTGTTTTTCTTGAGATATTTCAGTTTATTGCATGTAAAATAAAAGAGTAAAACTTGTAAATAAACCAAAAAAAATGTCTAAAAAGATAAAGCCCACAAAGAAAAAGAGAATGGAGAGAGGAGATAAAACCCTGGATGAGAGATACTTTTTAAAATGGATGATATAAGCATAAACAATGGACGCAAAACTCTGGGGGGTGAGAGCATGTATGGGTGTGGGGTGGGGGGGTAATGGTAAGATATGTACACATATAATACCTCAATAAAAAAAAAAATGGATGATAGAAAATTTACTAAATGCATCATCAACCTAATTGCCTGAACAGGGGATACTGACTAGAAGCAAGCCAGCATTTTTAAACCACCTTACTCTTAGAGTGCTTTCAACCAGGCTCGAATTCCTAAGATTGGCCTTCAGGCAATTACTTCTCTAGGTTCTACATAAAAGACCTGGTAATATCTGCAGTTGTTGGTTCCCCAAGGCAAAAGTCAGCTTGCCATCTTATTGCCTTTCATTGAACCCACCAGTTAGCATGCTGGATGCACACATGGAAGCCTCATTTGGACAGTCCATCATCACCATGTTACCGTCCAAAGTCTGTGTGCCAGATGCTTCAAAAGTCCAAAACTCAAACGTCAGAGTTTGAAGTAAGGAAAAGTTTATTGACCAATGAGATCCCAGCTGAGAAGATGGGAGCCTAGTGGTACCTCAGATCCATCTTAAGACCGAGTTCAGGCTTCTTTTATGTCAAGGGAAGGGGAAATGGGAGGGGCTGTTTTTGGAATTCCTCTAATGATTAACGTGTCTGCATGCGAGACAAAGCAGGCGCTGTTAGCCTGAAGGCCATGGGACCACACAAGCTTGAACAAGATGGATCCAGAGACTGCGAATTTCCCTGTTAAAGCCGGATATGAAGGAAGCTAACATAATGAACTGAGTAAAGGAACCTGGAGGAAGTACATGCTAATGAGTTGGAAGAGAACTAGAATAAAACACCATAAATATTCCTCCGATGATTGAGATATTGGACTCATTAAACAAAAACAACGTGCATGTAAAGGAAAGAGAAAGAACAAATCAGGAGGACAGTGTTCAAAAAAATGAAGAAGTCCAGCAGAAGGGCTGGAAAGTAAAGAAATCTTCCAGAAAGTGAAACAAATCGAGATATAGAAAGTACAAGGGAAAAGTTAAAAAAAAATAGGTGATGGATCCAGGAGTTCAAAATCTGCCCAATTAGAATTCCACAAAGGCGAGAACAGAGACATTTAAGGAGAATAAATTATCAAAGTAACAATACAGGGACAACACAAGAGTTTCTTGGTTAAAGGTCTCTGTTGGATGAAAAAAAAATTTACCCAGAACATTAGTGAAAATTCAGACTATGAACTAATAAACTATTTAACCACTGCTTGGCTTAATTAGGAACAATTTGATCTTTCTCTGTTTTACATAGTAAATGTTTTGGGGGAATTATATGACTTTTTTATACACAAAGATGTTTTTTATTTTAGAGTAACTGTCAGTGCAGTGGTGTGAAGGAAAGAACAGTGGACAAGGAAGACTCAGACCTGTTATAGTCACTGGGGACCTTGGCAAGTAGTGTGATCTTTTCAGGTACATTGGTTTTCTGTTGCTGCTGAAACAGATGATCACAAGCTTAGTTAGTGGCTTTAAAACAACACAAATGTATCATCTTACAGTGCAAGAGGTCGGAGGCCAGTACAGGTCTCCCGGTACTAACATAAATGCAGGCCATCGGATTACATGAGGTTTTCCTTGTGCAATATGCCAGTGTTTGACCAGCCCCTTACAAGCTAGCTGTTGTACACGCACGCGCGTGCCCTGCACAGAAACCACCCCGGTGGAACCGTGGCCGCAGAAACCTCCGGGTCGTAGAGGCTTTCACACTCAGAAGCACTGAAATCTGTGTCATTAGTTCTTTAAGCTATTTCAGGTGAGTTTTTTTAAAACTTATTTTGTACTTCAGTTTTCATACTTGTAATACGTGACTTAAACCAGATACTAACTTGAAATAGAAGGAGAAAAATAACTCCCTGTGTTGCTTAGGTTTCTCACTGAGATGAGAACAGCTAGTTCCTTCTGTTTTGCTTTTTAGCAATTTTGCCCTTGGAAAGGTCACTATAAACTTGCTTAGCTATTTCTTTTAAAAACAAATTGGGGGCCTCCTGCAAACTTCTCATCTGTCACCAGCTTCAAAATTTATACTACCTGGGGAGAGGTTAGTTAACCTACTAAATTCTTAAAGCACTGCACTTAGAATTGAGTTAGTTTTTTGGTTTTGCATTTTTTTCTTTATTGATTAAGGTATTAACATATGTGTCCTCATCGCCCCATTGCCCCCCCCCGCCCCCCACTCATGCCCTCACCCCTCTGTTGTCTATGTCCATTGGTTAGGCTTATATGGATGCATACAAGTCCTTTGGTTGATCTCTAGAATTGAGTTTTAAATGCATTATCAGCAACCCACCTATTTTTAAATATTTCCAGCAAGAACTATCTTGTCTTCATCAACTTTGACTTAGATAATTAACTGCTTGTAACTCTAGCTGGGTGTTTTGATTCCTCTGTGGTGATCTAAGATGTGGTTCTCATCGTTTATAGAAATGGCTCCTTATAGAAGCCCTTTTATTTGAGGACCCTGCTGGCATTCCAGTGAGTGCACAGGGCTCTGGAAGCCAGCGGAGAAGGATCGTTATTGTTCCCAGAGTGGAAGATACAGTGTGAGTGGGTATCCTGGAAGGCTCATTATTTTCTGAAGTCTTGTGGCCTGGAAGTCCCAGCTTTTTGTCCCTCCCCTAGGTGGAAGGCACTTTCTTCCTTCACTCTCAGTTTCTGGGACTACTTCAGGATGTACTATCCCATTACCCTGGGGTCCTGGCCTTAATTTGCTCCCCAGTGGCATGTGTTTGCACACTAAGCTGCCCAGAGAATAACTTTAGAGGAAGTTTTAACTTGTGATTAGGCAATCACTGTTTTTCTAGAAGCTGTACTTGATCATTATTCTAAAAATGTGAGGGAGGTGGACTATTTATATTGCTACAGAAAAGTTTTTGAAAAATTAAGTCCTAAAAACGATGTGAATGTAACATTTATACATTCGTAAGTTGATTCATTCAGAAAAAGTATGTTGATGAATTGCTGTGGCCATGTGTGGTGCTGGCCCTGGTGGGTTCACATTTGTGAGTCTGTGTAGGAGCATGCCTCCATCCAGTGGACGGTGGGAATTCGGTGAAAGGTTAACTTTTACTTTGGTAGTGGTGACTGCAGGTGCTCTGGGAGCTCAGAGAAGAGCATCTGAGCCCCGACTAGAGGGTGTAGAGAAGGAAGGCTGAGTCAGGTTAAGGAGCAGGAAAGAACCCTCCAGGCAGAGAAGTGAGAGCATGTTTAGGGAACTGCAAGTAGCAGATGAAAGCCCGGAGTGCAGGGAAGGAAGTAGTAAAAGATGAGGTAGGAGCGATTAACAGGACTTCGTAGGCTGTGTGGCGTTTTGAACTTACCCTCAACGTTTTTGAAAGCCACAGAGTGTTTTTATTTTAATTTTTTAAAATATATTTTATTGATATTTTACATGGAGGGAGGGAGAGAGGGATAGAGAGTTAGAAACATTGATGAGAGAGAAACATTGATCAGCTGCCTTCTGCACACCTCCTACTGGGGATATGCCTGCAACCAAGGTACATGCCCTTGACTGGAATCGAACCTGGGACCTTTCAGTCCGCAGGCCGATGCTTTATCCACTGAGCCAAACCAGTTAGGGCCACTGAGTGTTTTTAAATGGGTCAGTGACATATGATCAGTTTTGTACTTTAGAAAGGTACATTTAGGTAATGGTGAAGAATATTGGGAGGAGGCAGAAGGTTCTAAAAGTGAAAGCAGCCAAGTTAGGGGACAGCTGCAGTGATAGGGACTTGACTAAGGCTGTGGCAGCGATGGGGCGGTAAAGGTTAGCATCCACAGATGCTGGTTTGATGTGCTAGTCGGAGGGAGGAGGAAGAGGGATAGTCTTCAAACATGGCTTGAAGTACTGGGAGAAGTGTTTACCAAAACAGGGAATGAAGAGGAGGTAAGGGGTTACAGAAGTAAGGTTCTGCGTTCAGCTTTGGACATAGGAAGTTTGAGTATCCTCTAGTCATATGGTGGTGTATGGTAAGCAGTTGAATATGTAGTCTAAACCCAGGAAAGAGAAAAGAGATTTACTAATCATCAGCATATAGTTGATAAAGTGAACACATGGAAGAGGGAAGAAAAGGGACCTAGGATATGCTGGAGAATCTATAATAATAAAAGTGTAATATGCTAATTAGGCCAGACAGCCGAATATCCTTCCAGACGAAGCCACGGGGGGCCAAGGCAGAGGTGGTTAGGGGTGATCAGGCAGGCAGGTGAGCAGTTAGGGGTGATCAGGCAGGCAGGCAGGCAAGTGGTTGGGAGCCAGCAGTCCCAGCTTGTGAGAGGGATGTCCGACTGCCGGTTTAGGCCTGATCCCATGCAACCAGCGGTCAGACATCCCCTGAGGGGTCCTGGATTGTGAGAGGGTGCAGGCCAGGCTGAGGGACCACCGCCCCCCCCCCCCCCCCGCATGAATTTCGTGCACTGGGCCTCTAGTACAATATAAAAACAAAAAAAGCAGATAAATTAATAGGGAACCAGAGAAGAAGCTTTTAGAATAATAGCCACAGAATAATCCTCTCTCTGAATTTTACATTCCAAGTTTTAAAAATAGTTGCCTGGTAATTTTTAAATGTTAACATAGTTGCCTTGATAGACATTATTATAACCACAGCATCCATTCTGCACTACCCCCGCCTCCTTCCCATTGCATAGGAGCCACAAGGTTTGAGCAGAGCATCCCTGTGCTCGTGGCGATCCCTGATTAGGCTCTGTGCCGGCACTGGGAGTCTCCTCTCCGTGTGCAGTGATGGGGCTCAAGAGCTTGGCCCAAGTAAGACATCCTGTGGGAGAGGGGCTGGTTAAAGACTGGGCATAGGACTCAGATGCCAGAGCGAGTTCTGTGGAGACCGCAGGGGAACTCTGCCTTGTGTTCGGTAAAGGGATGCTTCTGTGTTTCATTACACAGAGGTGAAGGCCTGTACTTGGGGCAGCAATGCTGCTGCCAGCCGGAGACCGAAGTTCACACAAGGAGGGCGAGGGCAGAGCTGAGGGGAAAAGGGAGTGGGACCTCTGAAGGCACTGAACCCCTGGCCACTGGACTGTATTATTTAAGCCATTTTGGGGGGCAGGGGTGTGTGTTTCATTTTCAAAGAAGGAACTTGTAATGTGAGTGCGTGAATGAATACATAAGCCAAATTGATATTGTAGCTAGCTGTATGATTATTGGTTGCTCTGCAGTATATTTTTTAAAACTTAAAGTATACCTTCTAATCATTTTGGGAGGAGAGCAGGAAAAGGGTAGGGAATAATTTTAGAATTGTAAAGCATTAGAAAGAATGAGGAGAAAATGATTAAGTTATGATGGAACTAGGACATGAAATTGTAAGAGTAGGAGTAAACTAAATGAGTTAACAGGTCTGTTAAGAAACTTCTTTTAGGAAAATTAGCAAATACACCCAAACACAGAGGGATGAGAAGCGCCCCCTCTCCCACCCAAATGTATGTAGCACGAGCTTCAACAGTAATCGATGGGGCCATCTTGTTTCACCTATTACTGCCCTCCCCCTCCCCCCAAAATCAGGGAATTTAAAACACATTAAAAACATTTCAGTATGTATCTCTAAGATGTAAACAGCTTTAATGAGGCATGACTGACATACATTAAGTGGCACATATTTAAAGTGTACAGTTTGGTAAGTTGGCAGATGAGTCCTTAAAGCCACCACCTCCATCCACCTCAAAGTTTCCAGGTATCTTTGTAATCCGTCTCTTCCTCGTCCCCATGCAGCCACTGATGTGCTTTCTGTCAACATATACTAGTTTACATTTCCTTTAAATGTACCTTTGTGCCATTTCACTCAGCATAATTATGTTGAGATTCATCCATGCTGTATTGATATATATATATCAATAGTCATTTATTTTTATCGCTGAAGATATACTATGGTATTATTACCATACCCCAAAGTAAATTTAAAATAGTTCCTTATTGCCCTAGCTGGTTTCGCTCAGTGGATAGAGCGTTGGCCTGCAGACTGAAGGGTCCCGGGTTCAGTTTTGGTCAAGGGCACATGTCTGGGTTGTGGGTTTGATCCCCGAGGGAGGACATGCAGGAGGTGGCTGAGCAGTGATTCTCTCTCATCATTGATGTTTCTGTCTCCCTTTCCTTCCTCTCTGAAATCAATAAAAACATATTTTAAAAAACAGTTCCTTATAATTATCTAATATCCAATCAGTTTTTTAATTTCCCCATTGTCCCATAGTGTGCTTTTATGGTTGGTCTGTTTGCATGAGGATGCAGACATGTCCACATAGGGGCACTTACCTTTTAATCCCTCTCCTGCATCTACCCCAAGTTATTAGGTCATTATCTTCAATAATGATTTCACTGTGATGGCAAGTAATTATGTAGAAATGTCACAGGAAGGGGCATTTTCCCTAACCCCCTCCACCCTAACACAACTGCTCATATTTGTGTACCTCTAGTTCTTGACCTGATGCAGAATAAGAGTTAACATTTTAAGGATGGCAAGAATTAGTTGACATTCTTAATAAAGTTCCCTATAAAGAATAAAGTATGTTTCCAGGAAAATCGGCGCTGCTCCTGACGGCCGTTAGCACAGATGACAGCGGAGCGCGCCACTTCCTGTTTTTCTCTGCAGAGGCCGACTCTGGAATTCCCCTCGTGTGCCCATGATTTAAATCTTGTCTCTCTCTTGTCTTCTTAACACACCACACCGAGAAAAGTGTGCCATTCTCTAAATGTCTACATGTGCCTGGAAAATAGTATTTGTATGTTAAAATATTTCATTTAAAATACCTAGACTTTTGATTCATTGGGAATGTTCTAGGGCAGTGGTCGGCAAACTCATTAGTCAACAGAGCCAAATATCAACAGTACAACGATTGAATTTCTTTTGAGAGCCAATTTTTTTTATCTTTATTCTGATTATTACAATTGTTTCTCCTTTTTTCCCCCCCATATCTCCCCACCACCCAGTTCCCACCCCCCCTCTGCCCTTACCTGCCTCCCGTTGTCCTTATCCATAGGTGTATGATTTTTGTCCAGTCTCTTCCTATACACCCCCACACAGACACCCCTTTACCCCTGAGAATTATCAATCCACTCCCATTCTATGCCTCTGATTCTATTATGTTCACCAGTTTATTCTGTTCCTCAGATTTTTAATTCACTTGATTTTTAGGATCACTTGTTGATAGATATGTATTTGTTGTTCATAATTTTTATCTTTACTTTTTTCTTCTTTTTCCTCTTTTTAAAGAATACCTTTCAGCATTTCATATAATACTGGTTTGGTGGTGGTGAACTCCTTTAGCTTTTTCTTATCTGTGAAGCTCTTTATCTGCCCTTCAATTCTGAATGATAACTTTTCTGGGTAGAGTAGTCTTGGTTGTAGGTTCTTGCTATTCATCACTTTGAATATTTCTTGCCATTCCCGTCTGGCCTGCATAGTTTCTGTTGAGAAATCAGCTGACAGTCGTATGGGTGCTCCCTTGTAGGTAACTAACTGTTTTTCTCTTGCTGCTTGTAAGATTCTCTCTTTGTCTTTTGCCCTTGGCATTTTAATTATGATGTGTCTTGGTGTGGTCCTCTTTGGATTCCTCTTGTTTGGGGTTCTGTGCACTTCCTGAACTTGTAAGTCTATTTCTTTCACCAGGTGGGGGAAGTTTTCTGTCATTATTTCTTCAAATAGGTTTTCAGTATCTTGTTCTCTCTCTTCTGGCACCCCAAAAATTCGGATATTGGTACGCTTAAAGCCATCCCAGAGGCTCCTTACGCTATCCTCACACTTTTGGATTCTTCTTTCTTTCCGCCTCTCTGGTTGGGTGTTTTTTTCTTCCTCATATTCCAGATCTTTGGTTTGACTCTTGTGGTATGGTGGTCTATAGTTGAGTGTCTGTATATTCTTTATTTCAGACAGTGTATGCATAATTTCTGACTGGTCCTTTTCCATTTTTTTGGTATTCTCATTAAGGTCCTTGAAGGTCTCTTCAGGTTTCTCAGCCGTTTTTAGAAGATTCTTGAGTAACCTTATAAATATGGTTCTGAACACTGTGTCGTCCATTAGTTTGCTTTCCTCTATCTCTCCTACTCATGACATACTTCGATGTCTCTGCATTTTGGCTGCCTCCCTGTGTTGATGGAGTGGCTTTGTGTGGTCAGTGACCTATAGGGGCCGGTAGCTCAGCTTCCCAATCACTCTAGGTGGTCTCTCTTGGTACACCCCTTTGTGGGCTGAGTGGAAAGTCTTGGTGTAGTTAAAAGCCTTGACTGCTGTTGGTACACTGGGAGGAATTGACCTCCAGGCCAATTGGCTGTGAGGAGCTGCTGTGTCTATAACGGAAGAATTGCTGTGCTGGAGACACAGTAGGGCTTTGGTGCTCACTGAGTCTGCCTCTTGAATGTGTCCCTTATGAGAGTGGTTGAAATCTGGTGTCGTCCACACCGACCAATAGATACCCTAGTGTCTGGATCTCCAATGGGGTGCAGGTCTGAGGCCTCCCAGCAGGAGCTACAGCAAGAGCTACAGTTTTCTCCTCTTTTCTTGGGCGGTTTTGGAGCAGTCTGACTGGAGCTGCAGTTTATTTGGTTGAGCTGCCACAGAACAGGCCATTTATATGTAAAAGCCGCTGTGTGGAGCCTGGGCGGGTTTGTAGAATGTGTGGGGCGGGGTCTCAGGGCGTGGCCAGGTCTCAGGGCGGGGCTGGGTCTCAGGGCATCACTAGGCTGGGGCGAGGCCAACGGCCATGGTTGCCTTCTGCATTTCCAAGTCCCCTTGTCCCGCGCTCCAGCGCAGCAAACCCTGATTGCTGGGTGCACCTCTGCGGAAAAGTCACTCTCACTCTCCGACCGATGGCCGAGAGTCCAGCTTCTCCCCGTAGGCGTCTGGGTCCCCCGCGTGTCCCCAGAAGCTGGAGTTCAGAGTGATCGGGAGCTTGTCTCCCTTCGGTTTGAAGAAAAGCCGCGCGCCCAGTCGCCCGCCGCCAGCCCGATTCGCACGCCTCTGTACCTCAGCTCTCCAGCGTTTGCACTCCCTTCTCTTCTTAGTTGTAAATATACCACTCAGCCAGCTTTCCCGTGGTTCTGGGTGGTAGACATTTTGTTTTTTAGTTGTATTTTTGAAATTGTGCAAGGCGGCAGTTTAGTTGTTTAACTTTGCCGCCATCTTGGTTCCTCTCCCCGAGAACCAAATTTTTTAAACTTAAACTTCTAACGCCACTTCTTCAAAATAGACTCGCCCAGGCCGTGGTATTTTGTGGAAGAGCCACACTCAAGGGGCCAAAGAGCCGCATGTGGCTTGCGAGCCGCAGTTTGCCCTAGGGGAACACCTTGGCCCGCCTGGGTCCCATCCTCTCAGCCTTCTCTGTCACATTATAATGCTGCTCACCCTTTCGTTTTCTTTACCTTCAGTCTCCTCTCTTATTGGATCTACCTCATCAGAAATTAAGCATAATCAAGTCTTTCTCATCTTCAAGGAAAACTTTCAATCTGACCTCATTTCCTCTTCTTCCTTCAGCTCCCACCGTCTTGCTTCTCCCCGTCCAGACGTCAGACTTCTCTCCGGTGTCTGATCTCTGCGTCTCCCCACCTCCTGGACACTCCCGGCCCCTCTGCTGTCTCTGCTCCTCTTACACGCACTGAGGTTGCCTTCTCCCTCATGACACTTCCAGAAGACGCACCTGGCTTTCCTCCTCACGTCGGGATGTTGCTTTTGGCCTCTGTGATGCTTTATTTCCCTCTGTCCAGCCTTGCCTGGGCGCCTCGGTGCGTGTCCTCGGCAGTCATTCACTGCAGCTTTAGGACGCTGTGACTCTCGGTGCCTCACCTCCAGGTTTGCCTTTTGCAGAATTGTGTGTCCATATATCCACTGGCCCTCTGGGTGCCTCACTGATCCCTGAAACTCTGTGTGTCTGAGACTGAGCCTCTCATCTTCTTAGAGCCTGGTCCCCTTCCAGGATGACCTAACCGGGAGCTGCATGTGCTCCTCAGATCTGAGACTGTGGCTCCCTGCCCTACCCTTCCTTCCGGTCCCAAGTCCAGCAACAGCCAAGTGCTGTCAATTTTATCTACTGAACACCTCTTGACTCTATCCACCTCTTTCCATCTCTGCTATTAGTTGAATCTAATCTTTTTCACCAACATTATAATTTCTTTTGGCCCCTCCAACCTGCTGCCCACCTGTAACTCATGGAGCAGCCTTCTAAAAAAAGAAATACGTTTTTATTGATTTCCGAGAGAGGAAGGAAGAGGGAGAGATAGAAACATTGATGAGAGAGCATCAATTGGCTGCCTCCTGTTAGGGATCAAGCCCGAACCTGGCATGTGCCCTGACCAGGAGTCAAACCCGGCACCTCCTGGTATATGGGATGACGCTCAGCCAGCTGAGCCACACCGGCTGGGTGAGCCTTTTAAAACCATTTTAATCATTGCCTTGCTTTAAGAGCTGTGCTCCTTCTAGCCTTTGGGAAGGAAGGACTGGAAGCTCCCATTTTTATACCTTAAAACCGATGTGATTAGAAAGCATGAACAACCTCCAACACTGAAGGAAAGGTCTCACTCTCAACTCAGTAAAGGTCAAGTTTAAAAATACTATTTCAGGTTCATAAATTAATTACCTAACGTAATCATTATGGTACAAGTTGAAATCTGGCCTTTGCCTTTCAGTATGAGAGTAGTCTGAATCAGTGTTTAGTCATCTGCTTTTGAACATCCTCAGTATTGAGAATGTTATTTTAATTTCTTCTTTGATCTCTTTGGTACCCCAGTCATTGTTTAACAGCATGTTATTCAGCTCCCAAGTGTTTGAATTTTTTTGATTGTTTTATTGTAGTTTATTTCTAATATTATGTCATTGTGGTCTGAGAAGATGCTTGATATGATTTCAATCTTCTTGAATTTGGAGAGACTTAGCCTGTGACCCAATAGAGTGTTATTTTAATACTGCTCTTTCACAAGCGTGTCAGTTCACAATCGTATCCACTCATTAATTCTTTGAAGAAACATTTCAGGGTGAGATGGGTGGTGGCGTGAGCGCACCAGGGTGACTTCTCTCCCAGCATCTTCCTGCAGTGACTCAACGTTTAGAAAAAGCCCTGACCATGGAGATGTGGGCTAAGCTCCAGACACCCTTCCGCAGGAAACGCTGCTGCTGTGTGTTCACAGAGCAAGGGATGGTCAGAACCCCAGTGGCCCGGAGTAGGGCTTACTCTTTGCGAAAGGCCTCGGGCTGAGCCGGGCGGCCCGCGCACATCAGGAAGGCTTTGGGAAACGTGCAGTCAGCAGACACCATCTTGGGAATCTGATCTGCAGCAGCAAAAGCGAGAGGACAGTAAACAGTGCATACTGGCTTCTAAAATTAATGCGTGAACTTTCTGCTTTTGTGGTTTTGTGAAACTCACATGTGAATCCTGAGAAGCTGTCACCTGGGTCTGTTGCGATACGTATTTAGGATCTGTCAGATCCTACCAGCATTTCAGTGGATACAGACATAAATATGTTCAAAGGCAACCCAATCCAACAAGTTCATGCATAACTTGTCTTAGTTTTGAGGCAAACTGCAATTTCAGGAGGATACTGTTGAAAGGGATGAGCCGAGCTGGTGTTAGGACACCGAGCCAGCAATGCCAGTGGCCCCTCCCAGTTAGGTCACAGTGTCTCTAGTCATGGAAAACCTGGGACTGTTCCAACATCACTGAAAAGTTGTACTCAGAATGAGTACAATACAGAATGTTGTATTCAAACTGCAATGTATTTGCTATCAATGGTTAGTGATGATAATTTTTTGTGTCTCACTTTTTAAAAAATAGAATAAAACTTAAATGTTTATTATATTAATGTGTCGATGGCCAAAGCTAGACCAAGTCATCTTTTTAAAGTTCTAAATAATAACCTATTATTTTGCTTCACTAATCATTTTAAGTAGTTGTGGTAGTCCAAGATTCAGGTATTTTTGTGTCCTGGGCAATTTTTTTTTTTTTTTTAATCCTCACCCGAGGACATTTTTAAAATTGATTTGAGAGAGAGAGGGGAAGGGACAGGGAGGGAGAGAGAGAACCATTGATCAGTTGCTTCCCTTATGCACCTCGACCAGGAATTGAACCCACAACCTTTCCTGTATGGGATGATGCTCCAACCAACTGAGCCACACCAGCCAGGGCTCCTGGGCAAATTTATTGTATTATTAAACAGAGCCATTCATCCATAGTATGTATATCCATCAGAATAAGTGTTTTGGTAATAAGATCATTTTCTTTGTTCTCATATTTTAGAAAAGGCGTCGTCGGATTGACCGAAGTATGATTGGAGAACCAACAAACTTTGTACACACAGCTCACGTAGGATCAGGAGACCTGTTCAGTGGAATGAATTCAGTAAGTACGTTGGTGGAACATGCAGATGAGGCCTTGAGACACAGGTGTATGTTTTCCATGTTACACTAGATGCCGTTGTAGACATCGAATATGAACACATAATGTCAGCATAGAAGAGAATAAAGTGACCAATCAAAAATTAATCTCACCTAATTTGCCACATACTTCATTCTGTTTCCAGTACTAAATTCTTCATAACTGAATATGAACTTTAAAGGATTTGGCAACAAGCTAGGAAGAATCAGAAGTAAAAATAAAAGATCTTTTGGCTGTCTTTTCTAGAGATTTCAGTGAATTTCAGAATAGAATTTCAATTTAATCAGCTGAACTCTCTTATTCCTTAATTTTATCTGCGAGAAAAACAGTGCAGGATAATAGATGCGCCACCAAATGAGGGAGTTTTTAAATCAGGGCTCTGCCTCACTTTTGCCCTGAGACAAGCCACTATCGAGGGTCAACAGATGTCTAAATGATCTTTAAAGCATTTAGACCCGGAAAGTCAGTAGGCTTTTATAAACACAGAATTATGTGTATACACTCACTCCCTGGACAGTGTTAACAAAAGGCTTAACGAGAGAACAGAGTTTTAAAATTGGTAGGTGAGTGTCCTGGATACAGCACACAAGCCTGGCGGGTCAGTTACTAGGTAAGCAAAGGGATGATGTGTGTCTTCTGTGAAAGGAAGCAGCTTGTCTGGTGCAGGCGGGTAGGAAAGGGCTCTGTCACTCAGCTGCCGCCCACGTGTCATCAGCGGCTTTGTTTCTCAGGTCATCGTGTGTGAAGACACTAAAGGGGAACCTCTGACTTGTTAATAGAACGCATGGTTTGAAACGTATTATATGTGATGAATTTTAATTTCTTATCTACAAACGTCTTCACCACTTCAGGTTTTTACACTCTACATAAGACACATTAAATGTTTAGTTTGTGGTATTTACTTTTGAATCTTGTTTATGCACAGTTCAGCACTTCCTTCAGGACTCCCATCTGCATTTGGTCTCCGCGAAGAGCTTGTCCCTATCGCCCTTTCGCTTGCCCTGTCGCGGGCAGAGCTGGGGACTGTCCGTGCGGAGCTTCCCGGTCCGCCTCTTCAGCTGAGGCGCAGGGTCAGCGGCCTCAGGGAGGCTCTGCCCCGCAGTCTCCGGGCAGCCTTCTCTGCTTACTGAAGTGGGTTTTTCATGAAGTATTTTAGCTCTTTAGAACTAGATAAGCCTCTTGTAGCCATTGCTCATACTAGCTTGCTGCTGTCTTTAAAGCCATAGGCCGCCCCCCAGCACTCCCCCCCAGCTCCGTTCTCACTGCAGGCCGAGTATTGTGAAATCCGTTTCCTGAACTATCAGCGACAGTTCTAACTTGTAGAAGCCTGAGTCCATGAGAAAGTTCCGTTCTCCTGGGCAATAATAGTGCAGATAAGGCAAAACTATAGACATGCTGTTTATCCAAGGAAGTGTTTCCTTTCAGGTTTGTCCATCCCAAAACCTGAGCAGCTGGAATTAGGGCCTAGGCTTGGTGTGTGTGGAGCAGTCACACTGGATTATTGGATGGTCAGTGACTTGTAGTTTTTTCTCCTAAACACACTGTTCATCCCAAGACTGCCTTTCATACTAACTTCTTGATAGAAAAGGGTTCTGTGACTTTCTATAATGTAGCTCTATTGTGTTAAGATACTATATGTCCACATCACCTTAATATCCAGTTCACATTCTTTAGTTTGAAATTGAAGAATGCATTTTTGGAGGAAAAGGAATCTACCTGGAATCATCCTATATAATAAAAGGCTAATATGCAAATCAACCAAGCAGCAGAACGACTGGTTGCTATGGCACGCACTGACCACCAGGGGGTAGACACTCAACGCAGGAGCTGCCCCTGGTGGTCAGTGCGTTCCCACAGGGGAAATGCCGCTCAGCCGGAAGCCCTGAGCTGGGCTCACTGCTGGCAAGTGCAGAGGTGGTGGCAGGAGCCTCTCCGGTGGGGAGCGGGCCTAAGCCATCAGTCGGACATCCACCGAGGGCTCCCAGACTGCGAGAGGGCACAGGCCGGGCTGAGGACCCCGCCCCCGAGTGCACGAATTTCGTGCACCGGGCTTCTAATGTACAAATAAAAAGCGCACTTGTAGCAGGTGTGCTGGCGCTTCACTGTCGGTCATCACCACCTCGTTGCTCCATTTGCTAGCAGTCTGGCTGGACTCTCTGATTCTTTGCTTCCAAACTGCTTCTAGTTGATGTAAAATTGGAATGATAATGACACACTAAGAGTACTTCACAATGTGCAAATAACTCTGCTTTTTTTCAGCAAAGAAAGAAAATATCCCAATATTTATATATCCCAGTCTATCAGAAAGTAGCCCAATAAAGTACTAGTAGTTAGGAGAGATTATCATGTTAACCGTTTTACCGGTAAGAAGCCTGATATTCTGAGAAGATACAGTACACCAGAGTTCCAATAGGAATAAATAAATCTGGACTGTGTCCAAATCTTTGGATTCTTAGACTTTTTAGTTTATCAGACTATTTTAAGACTGTATCAGGTATGTAAATTTTACCACATGGACTTTTACAATTATCTTGAGTTGGTCCTATTTCTGTTTTCTTTTTGTTTCAGATTCTAGTATAAGTAATTGAGATAATCATATATGTGAGATGCATGTAAATTAAGTTATTTAAGGTGGAGGAAATGAAAGCTGATTTGTATACTTTTAAAATATATATATATTTTTATTGATTTCAGAGAGAAATATCAGTGATGAGGGAGAATCATTGGTAGGCTGCCTTCTGCACACCCCCCTACTGGGGATTGAGCCTACAACCTGGGCATGTGCCCTGACCAGGAATGGAACCGTGACTTCCTAGTTTGAGTCATAGGTCAACCCTCAACCACTGAGCCACACTGGCTGGGCTAATTTGTATACTTAAAAAATTTTTTTTTTTTAGAGAAAGGGAGAGGGAAAGAGGGAAGCATCAATTGTTTGCCTCCCATATGCACCCCAACTGGGGATTGAACCCAAAACATGGATTTGTGCCCATCCAACTGAGCCACACTGGCCAAGGCTGATTTGTATCCTTTTGACTTATTTTGGAATGTTACCAAGTGCCTCATGAATTACAAAAATGATTTTTTGTATTAGCGAAGTATAGAAGGTAGGGGGAGAGGGAGTTGTAACAAAAAAATGTTTCAGTTACTAGCCTCACTATCTGCCCTCGTAATCAGAAAAATGTTAAGTCTTGCCGAAACCGGTTTGGCTCAGTGGATAGAGCATCGGCCTGCGGACTCAAGGGTCCCAGGTTCGATTCCGGTCAAGGGCATGTACCTTGGTTGCGGGCACATTCCCAGTGGGGGGTGTGCAAGAGGCGGCTGATCGATGTTTCTCTCTCATCGATGTTTCTGGCTCTCTATCCCTCTCTCTTCCTCTCTGTAAAAAATCAATGAAATATATTTTTTTAAAAAAGTTAAGTCTTTAAAAATTCTTTATTTTATTCTAAAACTAGAGTCCCAGTGGGGTCCCTTGGCCTGGCTGGCGATCAGGGCCGACTTGCCCAGTCTTGATCGGGGCAGCCAGGCGGGGAGTGGGGAATCGAGGGAGGTTGGCTGTGGGAGTATATTGACCAACAGGGGGCAGCTCCTGCATTGAGCATCTGCCCTCTGGTGGTCATTGCACGTCATAGCTACCTGCTGGTTGTCCATTCGTGAGGGTCGCTTAGGCTTTTATATATAGAGATTTTATGTCTTTAAAAACCTGTTATAGCTTTTTTAATATAAAAAAGTACCCTTCTAAAAAAAGTAACCAAAATGTTGAGACAAGAATCACTTAGTTGCACTTCCTTAGTTCCTGACTTGTATCCTCTTTTGTCTTGTTGTAGGTTAGCTCCATTCAGAACCAAATGCAGTCCAAGGGAGGCTACGGGGGTGGCATGTCTGCCGGGGTGCAGATGCAGCTCGTGGACACGAAGGCAGGATAGCCCGCCCTTCCCGTGAGTACTCCAGGCTCAGACATGGCCGACCCCAGCTGGCGAATAGACAGCCTTCATTAGGTCGGGGTTAAAAGTTGCATACAGTTGACCCTTGAACAACATGGGTTTGAACTGTGCGGTTCCACTTGTACATGGGTGTGTTTTTTTCCCCAATAAATACTGTAAATGTATTTTCTCTAGCTAACTTTGTTGTAAGAATACACTATATAATAATACATATACAAACTATGTGTCAGTCACCGTATTGGTAAGGCTTCTGGTCAATTATAATTGTAGGCTATAACAGTAGGCTATTATTAGTATTTAAGTTTTGGGAGAAGTCAAAGTTATACACAGATTTTCACCGGTGCTGGGGGATGAGTCGGGGAACTGCCCCAATCCCTACGTTCTTCAAGGGTTAGCTGTATTTTGTTTTCCCTCTTTTTTAAAAAATTGTGAACAAAAGGCAAAAATATTTTACTTGCCTAAATGTTAACACATTGTGGATGGATCATGAGAATTCTAATTCTCTCTTCATATTACATAGTGTTTTACAAAGTATCATACTTTAAAAAGATATTAGCTTGTAAAAAAATGGAATAAATAACTTCATAATGCAATGGATATTTAATTTTAAAGTGTGCCTTTAACATTTATGTAAAACGTTTTGTACCTGTTCAATAGAAACTTACCTGGCCACTGGGTAAAGCTAGCAATAAAACTACTGGTCCGCAATGTGTTAAGTGATGGTAATAGGACTGCTGCAGTTTGAATATTAATTTTAGGTTCCTCTTTTCCTTGTGAAGAACTTGAAGTACATTAAGACATCTGGTTGGGGAGGCTTGAAGAGTCTGGTGGCAAGACGAAACTCAGGTGTCCTTTAAACAAGAGTGAAGTTATTATTTTGAGCATTGATACTGCACAGAATTCCATGTGAAGTAATTTTATATTTAAAATTTATCAACTGTGCTGTTGATAAATCTTTCATTATCAACTTTTTAAAAGGATGCATCCCAAAAGTGTAAAAATAACGTGGATGTTTCTTTTGGTTTTGTAGGTCATTGTGAATTTCTTTGTTTTCTCCTCCTACTATTCTTTAATTTTTGTGTGTGATTGCTTTTCTTTTCAATGACAAAATGAAGTGCGATGGCGTCTTGTCCATCCTGTTGTGACCCTCCAGTGAGACGTACTGTTCCGCCGAAGAAGCTCCTGTCGGATGAATCCTGCGTTTCCTTCAGCCGGCCGCATGCCTTTGACGCCTGGACAGAGTTTCTTAGATTGTGGCTTAAATTTTATTTTTTATCAACATGGATCTGACCGTAGCATGATCTTTTCTGTGAATGCTAGCACTGTTTTGCATTTTTTCCCAGTTTAACATTTCTTTTTCCGCCTGCCTTATGATTTTATTAGTAAGTAAGGACCTGCTATTTGTTAACTTGTCACCATTTATGTATATTTTGGAAGGTATGAGACCCTCAAGCACAATGATCATTGTTAGTCACTTGAAACTTCAGCAGAATGGATGTCTGCGTGCTCGAAGCTGCTGCGTGTGGGAGCCCCCGGGCTGGCGATACTGCTGCTATGAGAGAGGTTAGCTGTGGTGCCAAGTCACCCCGTGTCACACAGATGGTAACTCGTAGCTTATTAGAAATACGACTTTTGGTCTGTTCAGTGAGCATTCTAGCACAAGGCAGGTTTGCGTTTGTCAGGCCTTCATTCTGCTGTGAATGTTCACATTCATTGGGAGCGAGGACCTGGCGGGAGCAGGATGGCTGCGCGTCCCGTGTTGTGGTGACGCCTCCATCCGGCTCTGGGCAGCAGCCGCTCACTTCCCTCCGCTCACTCCGCTGGTCCTTGTTTTAATGTCATGTCGTCCAGTAGAGTGTGTTGAACTCCTGGCCTCTCCTGGAAGTTGCCACTGAAAACAACCTGTCTGGTGACTTGATGGAATTGGTGAGAAAACCTTCGCTTTGGTTGCGGAATATGTTTATTCTTCCACAAACTGTATTTCAGATGAATCTGTAAATGCTTCTTCTTCCCCACTAGGGCATAGCAGTTAGCCAGTTGGTGGTTTGTGTCTGTTAACATGTAAATCCTGTGTCTGGTTCAGCTCTAACTACATGTGGTCAGATTAACATTTCTTGCAGCAAATGGGGGTTCATTGAAAACTTAGCCCTAAGGAATTAGGTAATTGAAAGTGATTATCTTCTGTCTTTTTTTTTATCTTATTTCCTTCCCCTTAGTCCCAACTCCTTGTGAAATGTAACTGAATAAATATTAGGTTTATGAAGCAAAACATGAAAGCATCCCCCCCCCCCCCCACTTTCCCACCACAGGGGGCGCCAGATACTCAGTCCTTGTGCTCCTGTGGCTTTCCGCCTTCACAGTGCCAGTCTCCAGCAGAGAGGATCTGTCAAGGAAAAACATTTATGCTTAGTAACAAAAATACGTATTTTGCAGTTTAATAACTTCTAAACTATACTTCATCTGGTCTCACTAATTCACAGTGGATACTGCATTCTGCAAAATGCCAGAGCCTCTGTGTCCTGCCAGCGACACGGCTGTGTGCCGCTTTTTAAGACCGACTGGATTTTCCTGACATTGCCCCACTGGTGCCATTTAGTCTACTTCTACCTGGACTTTAGAAAATTTTAGTACAATTTTTATACTTGTCATAGAATGCCTGGAACAACAGTACAGGGAGCCATGGTCCCTCTGCCCTAACTCATGATTTGCTTTGCTTTTCCAATTGCTATTTTTTTCTGCTTCTCCAAGGACCAAAATACTCCATGTGCCCTGGAGCGTGTCTGCATGGTGGGCCGCAGGCTGCACTGTGCAGGCCACGGGCATCACAGTGGCCACACTGTGTGCAAGGGCACATGCTAAGGAAGGTGCCAGTGAATCGAGGAGAAAATTACCAAAAATTCTAAGCGAGGAGCCTTGAACACATCTTTTAGGAAGGCCTGAAGATACTTGAGAGTGTGGAGGGAGCAGCGTCCCCACATTCATAGGTGGGGTTGTAAATTTTGGAGGTCATTTCATCCCCATAGCAACGTATCTCATTTTGAAATTGAAGCTAATTAAATAGGATAGACTGTTAGTACTTTGTTGAAATACATGCTAATAACTGTTAAGCAAGGGAAAATGAATGAAGGTTTAATGACATGGATTCTGTTATCAGTGACCTGCATTCTGTAAATCAGGTGCTTTCTCGTGATGTAGGCATGAAACGGTGCCAATAAGCTTAGAGTGGAGTGTTAGCTCTGGTGGTCAGATTCAGCATTTCCAATGCAGCAGCATCCCTGGCCTTTAGAAATACTGAGCGTATACTAGCTTTTATTTTGTTGTTAAATTATAGCAGTTTCATTATAGAGAACAAGTTTGCCTTGATTTTGTTTAAAATGACTTCTGCTCAGCACCCAAAAGATAAAATTGACATATTTTTATAATATAAGCACACTTTTTCTTGTACATTGTGTTCATTCTTGAATAAAGTGAGTTCAGTGTTGGCTTGTAGATATTAAAAAGAAAGTATTGATTCAATAAATGTTTTCTTTCAATCCTGGTTGGATTTTCCTTTCAGTTTAGTTTTTTTCTTTCAAGGAATTATTTATCAGAATTCACTTAGAGCAGCGGTCGCCAACCGGTGGTCCGTGAGGTCTGAAAGGTTGGCGACTGCTGACTTAGAGCACCTTCGTAGCATTCTTATATTTTCAGTTAAGACTATTCTCATGCAGGAATAATTTATCATTCTCTTTAACTTCACCTTATAATTTAACAAACACCTAGTCAAAATGAGCGTAAACGTTTGGAAATAGGACTTAGGACTTGTTATTGAAA
Organism: Eptesicus fuscus; assembly: GCF_027574615.1. Lineage (NCBI taxonomy): Eukaryota > Metazoa > Chordata > Mammalia > Chiroptera > Vespertilionidae > Eptesicus > Eptesicus fuscus. The sequence continues at coordinate 72,467,106 of NC_072478.1, forward strand.
TATCCCTTTTCTCCAAATTTCCATTGCCTGGGAACATCACAATGGCTTTTAACAAAGGAGGCAAGCCCTGGCTGGTTTGGCTCAGTGGATAGAGCATTGGTCTGCGGACTGAAGGGTCCCAGGTTCAATTCCAGTCAAGGGCACATGCCCCGGGTTGTGGGCTCAATCCCCAGTAGGGGCTGTGCCAGGAGGCAGCCGATCAATGATTTTCTCTCATCGATGTTTCTGTCTGTCTCCCTCTCCTTTCCTCTCTCAAAAAAAAAAAAAAAATTACAAAAAGGAGTCAGATGCCTATTCAGTTTGCCATGCTGAAGCATTGTGTCCTCAGTTACGCAGGATTTAAATAAGAGTTTTCTTTCTTAGCCGGACTCTCAGCTGCCATTATGAGCAGTTTGCCCCCAGGGAGCGTTGGGCAGCGTCTGGAATGTTTTTGGTCGTCACAACTTGAGGAAGGGGTGCTGCCGCCTGGTGGGGGCAGAAACCAGGGAGGCTGCTCAGTGCCCATGGCGCACAGGCCAACCCCCACAACAAGGGTCTGTCCAGCCCTGGGTGCCAGGGCAGCCACAGCCAAGAAACCCCGGATCTAGAGCGGAGGTCTGTGCGCGCCACGTACATCTGGTTAGTTGGTCAGACACTGAGACCAGCTCAGTAGGTCTATGTTATGAGAATTGCCACACAATGTTCTAAAATATAAAAATGGATGAGAAAAATATTAGAAAAGAGTATTTCAAAAACCTTTGATAATTGTAGTTCTCATTTTGTGGCCAAAGACTCCAAGGAAATTGGGTTAAGATGATGCTCTTTTAAGATAGATCACTGACAGTCCAGTAAGTCACCCGTTGAGGAGGAAAGGAAGGACCGGAGAAGCCCGTGTCTGTACATCACTCTCCTGGGCACTTTGTCAAGGACGCACAAAACGTGGGAGGAAGGGAGCATCAGACACGCACAAAAAATAGGACCAATCTATAAAAAGTGTCAGAGACAGCACCTGGAATTGGCCAAAATTTGTGAAAATGCAAAAACCTACAAAATTTACATAGACAGGAAAGAAATTCTATCCTCTTGTTACTACAGGCTTTCAGCAGACTGCAAAGAAAAGGGCTGAAGTTTTACCTTCAGTTTATCGTCTCCATCCAGAATGATTCACCAAGAGAACTCAGACCAGTGGTCGGCAGACCGCGGCTCGCGAGCCACACGCGGCTCTTTGGCCCCTTGAGTGTTCTAGCGCCACTTCTTCAAAATAGACTCGCCCAGTTCCAAAACCGACTTCTGCGCATGGGCCACCAAGTTTCAATCGCACTGTACGTGCGTGCCCGCACGTGGTATTCTGTGGAAGACCCACACTCAAGGGGCCAAAGAGCCGCATGTGGCTCGCGAGCCGCGGTTTGCCGACCACTGGCTTAGACCATTGAATGGCTCAGGTTAATCTTACTCTGTTTTAGCACCTTAACATTTACCTTTTATGGTGTCCCCAGACTCCAGTTTTGTGTTTTCAGTCCTTTCGACCAGACACATGCGGCCTCGGGGCTCCTTCTGATCTCTCCCCGTTTCCTTTTAATCTCCTCATCTTAAAGGGTTTCTATCTGGCCCGCCTCTGACGCCTAGAAGAAAAAAACCAGGTGCACAGAAAAAAGTTACTTCCTGAATAAGAAGATCCAGATGTTTGGCCTGGGAGCTCCCAGCAGGTGCTGAGGGTGGGGACATGGGTACTGAAAGGAGGATAATTTCCCTCATTGGAAGGTGAGGACAGGACAGTCAAGAGAACGCCTGATTCTAAGCCCCCGTTTCCCCTCGTAAATCCGAGCTCCTGAGTCCGCCAGAGCGTTCGCCGTTTGCAGATCTCATGTGTCCAGTGGCCTTGGACAGGTGAATGCACGGACAGGCGGCCTTGGGGCCCCGAAGGGATTCCCAGGCACAGGGTTTTATTAAAATACATTTTATTGGTTTTTTACAGAGAGGAAGGGAGAGAGATAGAGAGTTAAAAACATCGATGAGAGAGAAACATCGATCAGCTGCCTCCTGCACACCTCCTACTGGGGATGTGCCTGCAACCAAGGTACATGCCCTTGACCGGAATCGAACCTGGGACCCTTCAGTCCGCAGGCCGACGCTCTATCCCAGGGGTCCTCAAACTTTTTAAACGGGGTGAGTTCACTGTCCCTCAGACCGTTGGAGGGCCGGACTATAGTTTAAAAAAAAGCTATGAACAAATTCCTATGCACACTGCACATATCTTATTTTGAAGTAAAAAAACAAAACGGCAAAAACACCCGCATGTGGCCCGCAGGCCGTAGTTTGAGGACGCCTGCTCTATCCACTGAGCCAGACAGGTCGGCATCACAAGGTTTTATTTTTGCTCCTCGAAGGGAATAGCAAATGAGGTACTCCTTTAAAATCTTCACCCTTAATGTTCTTCGTTCCATCCATCTAAACCTGTGGTCGGCAAACCGCAGCTCGTGAGCCACATGTGGCTCTTTGGCCCCTTGAGTGTGGCTCTTCCACAAAATACCACGGCCTGGGCGAGTCTATTTTGAAGAAGCGGCGTTAGAACACTCAAGGGGCCAAAGAGCCGCATGTGGCTCGCGAGCCGCGGTTTGCCGACCACTGGTCTAAACAGTTGAGCCTTTGCACATCGTGCCTTTCAAATGCTTGGATGAGTCCTTCACCTCAGCCCCTCGTCTGTGCCCGAGCTCCCCAGGGCCCGTCTGCCGGGGCGCGTGGAGCGCTTTACCCGCTGGTGCAGCCGGCTCGGCAGTGTCTCTGTCCACGGAGCCAGACCGGCGAGGGCCAAATAACATTTTAAACAGTATTAGGTGACATCATCCAGACAGCTGACTAGGCCCTTGTTTCCCCCACAGAAACACCAATAAACAACAATATGTGGACCAATAAAGCTTTGTCAGAAATCTAGAAACTAGTTAAGAAGCTGCAAGAACCAAGCAATGCATAAACAAGAAAAAGCCACCGTGAGGTGGCTGGTGGAGTGGTTTGCCTGGCCTGGTCAGGGGTGGGGATGCTGGCTGCTCCGGACGCCAGGCCCGGGGCTGCTGGGAACACGCGGGTGCAGCCGCATGTTAGAGTTGCAGGTGGTCTGCAGGCCCGTGGTGCCGGGTGGGAGAGTACACAGGCAGAGGAATACAACAGACGCAAGGCTTCTGCGCACAAGCAGGAATGAGACGCTTGCGTAAATAGAGGCTTTAGAAGCAGCTGGGTTTATGGGAAGTGGGTGGAAGCGCACATGCAGTCCCAGGGGCCATGCACACCCAGAAAGGCTGAGAGGACCATGCGCCTTTAAGCTGGACTCATTAGTGAAGGTCTCCCCTTGCGGCGTGAGGCCACTCAGTAAAGACCGAGAGGGGACTTGTTTCAAATACCTAAATCTCAACCAAAAACTGTCTCCAATGTGCTCAGTGAGTAAATGAGAAACGGACAGACTAAACAACATCAACAAAAAGATTTTCAAAAAATGAGAATATCAACAGGGATAGAAATTATAAAACAAAATACTGGAAGTCCTAGCTAGAGCAGTTAGTCAAGAAAAAGAAAAGGCATCCAAAATGAAAAAAGTAAAATTATCTCTGTTCACAGACAACGTATCTGATATGTGAAAGCCTTAAAGACTTAACTCACCCACACACAGAGCTAACAAATGAATTCAGCAAAGTTGCAAGGTACAAAATCAACACATAAAAATCAGGTGTTTCTATCCACTAACAATCTGAAAAAAAAGTTAAAAATTTCCACTTACAATTGCATCTAAATACAATACTTAGGAATAAATTTAAGGAGGCAAAAGACTAGTCCAACTGAAAACTACAAAATATCAGTGAAAGAAATTAAAGAAGATACAAATAAATGGAAAGACATTGTGTATTCTTTCACATCCCAAGACCTAATGTTAAGGTGTCAGGACAGTCCAAGGTGATCCACAGATTTAATTCAATCTCTATCCAAATCCCAATGGCGTTTTCCCCCATTCATTTAGAACAGTGGTTCTCAACCTTCCTAATGCCGTGACCCTTTAATACAGTTCCTCATGTTGTGGTGACCCCCAACCATAAAATTATTTTTGTTGCTACTTCATAACTGTAATTTTGCTACTGTTAATGAATCGTAATGTAAATATCTGTGTTTTCCGATGGTCTTAGGCGACCCTGGTTGGGGGTCACCACAACATGAGGAACTGTATGGACAGGAAGAGGCTCTTGCCAGGAGCAACCATGGTCTTAGGCGTATTGAGACCATAGCAGATACGTTGAGAACCACTGCTGTAGAGCCTAAGACCATCGGAAAACACAGATATTTACATTACGATTCATAACAGTAGCAAAATTACAGTTACGAAGTAGCAACGAAAATAATTTTATGCCAGGTGAGGCCACACGCCCCTGGGTCCGGGTGTAGCTGGATCCCGGGTCCGGGTGTAGCTGGATCCCGGGTCCGGGTGTAGCTGGATCCCGGGTCCGGGTGAGGCCATGCGCCCCTGGGTCCGGATGAGGCTGGGTCCCGGGTCCGGGTGAGGCCGCATGCCCCTGGGTCCAGGTGAGGCCGTGCGCCCCTGGATCCAGGTGAGGCTGGGTCCCGAGTCCGGGTGAGGCCATGTGCCCCTAAGTCCGGGTGAAGCCGCGCCCCTGGATCCAGGTGAGACCAAACCAGAGGGAGTCGGACCTGCATTACCACCATTTGTCCACCACCCAGAGCTGAAAAGTCAGTGCCGACATGTACACATAAGGAACTGGTGGACATTGAAATTGGGTCTCAAAAGAACTGTTGGTCCAGAAAGAAACTCACTACAGACTGATTCATTTGCCTGTCAGCATAACTATTATTGCTCGTCTCACATTCGGTTCTTATAAGTATATTTCTAGTGACACATGATCTCACTCATCTAGGGGAAATGATGAACAACATAGACTGATGAACAAGAACAGACCCAGAAACAAGGAGGCATCGATCGGACTGTCGGACCTCAGAGGGAGGGTAGGAGAGGGTGGGGGTCGGGGGGAGAGATCAACCAAAGGACTTGTGTGCATGCATACGAGCCTAACCAATGGTTAAGGACAACAGGGGGGTGGGGTGGGGGATGGGAATGGGGGGATGAGGACAAATATGTGACACCTTAATAAAGAAATTTAAAAAAAATAATAATTTTATGGTTGGGCGTCACCACAACATGAACTGTATTAAAGGGTCGCGGCATTAGAAAGGTTGAGAACCACTGATAGAGAATATCAAGGAACCCTGAAGAGCCAAAATAATCTTGAAAGACAAAGTTGGAGATACTGTACTTGATTTCAAAACTTATAAATCTACAGTAATTAAACAGTGTGATACTGGCATAAAAACGGGAATATAGACCAATGGAATAGAATGGAGCATCCAGACAAACTCTGTGGTGAAGGTCACTTAATGGGGTGAGGCCAGTCTTTTCAACAAACAGCGCTGGGACATGAGCCGTCCACATGAGAAGAATAAGACAGGCCGCGTCGTGGCCTGTGAGGTGCTGTAACAGGGTCACAGGCTGGGTAGCTTAGAAACAGCAGAGACTCCTCTCAGGTCTGGAGCCTGGGAAGTCCAAGAACAAGGTGCCACACGGCTGCTCCTGGAAGAGCCTCTTCCTGCCCATCAGCTGCCCTCGTGGAGGAGGCAAGGCGTCTCTGAAGCCTCTTGTCAGAGCAGCAATTCCCTGCATGAGGGCTCTGTCCTCACCACCTAAGCACTTCCCAAAGGCCCACCTACTAAAACCATCACTTAGGGCTGATTTCCATGGACCAGTTTGGGGCGGGGGGGACACAAACATTGAGACCATAGCAGACCTTTCTCTCACAACGGACACAAACATGAACATGAACCAGATGAAACATAAGACCCAACAGTATAAAACACTTAGAAGAAAACACTGGGGAAAAGCTTCATGCCGACGGATTTGGCAATGATTTTCTAGACGTGTCATCAAAAGCACTAGCAACAGAAGTAGAAACAGAGAATGGACTACATCAGAATGAAAAACTACATCACAGAACAGTCTGTACAGGCAGCCTGGAGAACGGGAGAATATATTTGTAAATTATATAGCTGATAAGGGGTTTTGTCCAGTATACAGAGTTCCTACAGCCCAGCTGGTGTGGCCCAGCGGATTGAGGGTCGTCTCATGCACCAGGAGGTGGCTGGGTCATTCCCATTTAGGGCACATGCCGGGTTGTGGGCTCGATTCCCAGTAGGGGACATGCAGGAGGCAGTTGATTGCTATTTCTCCCTCATCGATGTTTCTATCTCTCCCTCCTTTTCTCTCAAATCAATAAAAACATTTTTTTAAATGAGAGAAAAAAAAAATTCTACAACCCAACAACCAAAAAACCCAATTAAAAAATGGGCAAAGGACTGGAATAGACATTTCAACAAAGAAGACATACATATGGCCAATAAGTACATGAAAATATGCTCAACATCACTAACAATGAGGGAAATGCAAATCAAAACCATAATGAAATATCACCTCACATCCATTAAGATGGCTACTATCAGAAAACCCAAACAGAAAAAACAAGTGTTGGTGAGGACATGGAGAAATTGGAACTCTGCACTACTGGTGGGAATTTTAAAATGGTGTAACAATATGGAGGTTCCTCAAGAATTAAAAATGGAGGCGAGGGACGGGAAGAGATTAACCAAAGAACTCATATGCATAGATGCATAACCGAGACATACAGTAGTATGGTGAAGGCCTGGGGTGGGGCAGGGGTTGGGAGGAGGGGAAGAAGGGGGGTGGGGAATTGGGGGACATCTGTAATACTGTCAATAATAAAATAAATTTTTTTAAAGCAAACAAAAATTAAAACTAGTACTACCATATGACCCAGCAATCCCACTTCTGGGTATATCTCCAAAAGAATTGAGAGCAGTCTCTCAAAGACATTCCTGCACCCATGTTTACAGCAGCATTATTCACAATAGCCAAGAGGTATAAGCAACCCAAGAGTCCATCAACAACTGAGTGAAAAAATAAATGTTCTACAAAATAGAGTATTAGCCTCACAAAAGAAGGAAGTTCTGACACATGCTTCAGCACAGATGAGCCTTGAGGACAGACATCCTGCTGAGTGAGACAAGCCAGCCACAAAAGACAAATGTGCGCTCCTGCTGAGACGATGTATCTAAAGCAGTCACATTCACAGAGGCAGAAAGCCAAAGGACGGGTCAGTTCAACGCCTTCGAAGGCAACGGCAGAGTGGGAAAACAGAGAAGGAACCAGGGGAGTATGACAGTCTAACCAGGGTACACTGCCTCAGGCTGCACTTGGACCTGCAGCTGAGCAATGCCAACGCCCGCCCCGTCGCGGCCCTTGCCTCTGGAATGCCTCCCATCAAAATGGGTTTTGGGAGAAACTCGCGTGGAGACCACCTGCGCCCAACACTCTGCAGCAGAAACGATGCCTTCAGGACTGAGATCTTGTAAAAAGACATGGGAACACGCCGGCCACAAGAACCAGAGGCCCCCGAAGAGGCCAGGCCAGAAGCTCAGGTTATTCAACAACGGCCCGGCATCTCGGGCTCAGGTGCAGGGATCCGCACAGGCCGTAAAAACCATCGCGCACGCCCCTGCCAGGCACCAGTACGATGACACCTGATGCTTCACACGAGCCTCCTCACTGCCTGCGTGTGGCAGCGACTTGGGGGCAAACGCATGAGGACGGGCCCTGGGAAACCCCTGTGAGGTTTCAGATGAAGCCTGAGACATCGCACACGGTCAGACAGTCTTGACATGGCGTTCCAGGTGAAAAGCCGGCCGCACCGAGGAAGGGCAAACCCCAGGGCAGCAGCCAGTCGTCCCAGGAAGCCAGTGCCTGGCCAGTGATGGCTTCTACCGAGACTGGGCAACTTCATGATCTTTTTCACTTGGATCTTGGAGGCAGCAGCTCTTTTTCTTCCCCGCTATTGGCTCCCTCCATTGTCTGCTTGGAAGTTAGTGAAACGCAAATCAAGGCCATAACGGAATATCATCTCACATCCATCGAGGTGGCTGCTATCAGAAAACCCAAGCCGAAAAGGCAAGTAGAGCTTCTCCTGCCTCAGTCTCCCGCGCAGCTCTCAGCTACAACCACCAGCCAGAGGACAGGCAGGGCTTCCGGTCCAGCCACGGCTGCCTGTGGGCCCGTCCATCGGGGTAGAAGGAAGGGCTGCAAGGAGCAGTGAGAAAACCGGCAGCACAGGCTTCGGGTGAAAAGGACGGCAAAGACAAAATTAATTCTGAGCTCCACAGCAGGTAGGGCTTCCAGGACAGGGCCACTGACCGGCTAATTCGCTAGACTTTCCAGCTTGCCAAGGCACGTGACAGACATGGCCGGCCGGGGAAGGCAGGCAGCGCAGAGGCAGGCCTGGCTGGGGTCACACGAGGGGACGGGACACGGAGGAGGGGATGCGGACACGTTGGTAAACACCGGTCACGTCCAGGCCTGGGCTTGGCTCCTCCTCACAGCCTTGCTAGTGAAGAGCTTCGTTCCTCTCCCAGTTTCACAGACGAGGAACAGGTGGTTGGAGGGCAGATGACTTGCTCAAGGTCAGATGGCTGGTAAATGGGTATATTGTTCCGGCGTCAAACAGGAACTAACCCTGACTGAGATGCTAGGAATTCCAGGGAAGGCCTGACACGGGCTCACCTGCTGTCATGTACACGTGTGTGTGTGTGAGAGGCTATGACTCACAGTCCCACCAGAACCTGATAGATTGGGGAAGGAATAGTTGCCTTAAAAAAGGAGTGGGGGAGCCCTGGCTGGTGTTTCTCAGTGGTTAGACCACCGGCCTGCGCTCCAAAGGGTCTTGGGTTTGATTCCGATTGAGGACACATACCTGGGTTGCATGTTCAGTCCCCGGCCCCCTTGGGGTGCGTTCAGGAGACAACCAATCCACGTCTCTTCCCCCGACCCCACCCCTTCCTCCCTCTCTTCCACTCTATCTAAAACATGTCAATGGAGAGTTGGCAAAACCAGAGAACCAAGATGGTGGCATAGGTAAACGCCTGTACTCGCTGCCTCTCACAACCACATCACAATTACAACGAAAACACATAATTCAGAACCGCCTGAAAGGAAGTCCTGTAACTAGAGAAGTAAAGCAGAAGCACACCGAGACCGGCATGCGGGCGGGGGTGCCGTTGGCTGGTCTGACACCGTGTGCCTGCCGGTCTGTAATTGGAAGGGAAATCGTCTCTGTGGAAGCCCCGCTCCGTGAGGAGCAAGGGGTCCCTCCCCACACCAGCCCCCCAGCCCGGGGTTCCAGAGCTGGGAAGAGAAGTCCCTGTAACTTTGGGCCGTAAAACCAGCGGGGTCGGGGCTGAGGGACACGGAGGCTGCTGGAGACCCACAGGGCCAGCCCACGGACTCACCCTGCTTCTTCCGGGCCCCAGGACGGGCGGCTCCGGGGGCCCAGACACAGGAAGGAACGGGACTGCCTGGCATCGGGCAGGAACTCGGGGATGGCTTTCTCCCAGACTAGGGTGCCCGCAGAGGTCACTGTTTCTGTGCTGGGACCGCCCCTGGCCCAGGGCCGACTCCAGATAGATCAGCGTGGCCCACACTGTTTGCTCTGCCCTGGGGATTCCTGAGACCCCGCCCCATCCAATTTGCAGCTCCAAACAAGCTGCAGCTGGTGACAGCCAGCCCCAAACCTACCAATAAAAGGCGAAGACCCGGCTCCAGCACGAGGTTTTGCTTCACGGCTGGGCCTCATCTCCTGCACAGCGGCTCTCCCACTGCCATCGCAGCTGGTCCTCACAGCCGATTGGCCTGGAGGTCAACTCCTCCCGGGACGCCAACAGCAATCAAGGCTCAACTACAAGACTGTGCACACGGCCCACACAGGGGAGCCCCTAGAGCACCCAGCTCAGGAGACTGGGGAGGCTGAGCCACTGGGCCCCATAGGACACCAGATACACAAGGCCACCCTACCAATTCCAGGAGACACAGTAGCTCTACCCAATGCATAGAAACAAACACAGGGAAGCAGCCAAAATGCAGAGACAAGGAAATATGTCACAAATGAATGGAAGCAAGCAAACTGCTGGATACAGAGTTCAAAACCACAGTTATAAGTTTACTCAAGAATCTTCTAGAAAACTCCAAGGGACTTAGTGAGCTTTCAAGGATCTTAGTGAGAAAGTCAAAGACATGAAAAAGGACCAGTCAGAAAGTAAGCATACACTGACTGAAATAAAGAACAATTTACAGAGACTCAACAGTAGAGTAGAAGATTCTGAGAATCAAATTAATGATGTGGAACATGAGGAAGCAAAAAACACCCAATCAGAAGAGCAAAAGGAAAAGAATTCCCAAAATATGAAGGAAGTGTAAGGAGCCTCTTGGACAACTTCAAGCGTGCCAACATTGGCATTATGGGGTGCCAGAAGGGGAAGAGAGAGCAAGATACTGAAAACCTAGTTGAAGTGCTCGCTTGGGCAGCACATATACTAAAATTGGAACATACAGAGATTAGCATGGCCCCTGCGCAAGGATGACACCCAAATTCGTGAAGCGTTCCATATTTTTGGAGAAAGGAAGAAAGAAAGAAAGAAAGAAAGAGAAAAGCTGTTTGAAGAAATAATGACAGAAAACTTCCCCCACCTGGTGAAAGAAATTGACTTACAAGTCCAGGAAGTGCAGAGAACCCCAAACAAGAGGAACCCAAAGAGGCCCACACCAAGACACATAATTAAAATGCCAAGAGCAAAAGACAAAGAGAGAATCTTAAGAGAAAAGCAGTTAGTTACCTACAAGGGAATGTCCATATGACTCCCAGCTGATATCTCAACAGAAACTTTGCAGGCCAGAAGGGAGTGGCAACAAATATTCAAAGTGAGGAATAGTAAGGAGCTACAACCAAGATTACCCAACAAAGCTAGTCACGAATAAGAAAAAAACTAAAGGAGTCTCATCACCACAAGACCAATATTATATGACTAGAGGCCCAGTGCACAAATTCATGCACGGGGGTGTGTCCCTCAGCCCAGCCTGCACCCTCTCCAATCTGGGACAGCCCTCTCACAATCCAGGACTGCTGGCTCCCAACTGCCTGCCTGCCTTCCTGATTGCCCCTAACCACTTCTGCCTGCCAGCCTGATCACCCACTAACCACTCCCCTGCCAGCCTGATTGATGCTTAACTGCTCCCCTGCAGGCCTGGTCCCCCCCAACTGCTCTCCCCTGCAGGCCTGGGTCCCCCCAACTGCCCTTCCCTGCAGGCCCAGTTGCTCCCAACTTCCCTCCTCTGCTGGCCTGGTCACCCCTAACTGCCCTCCCCTGCAGGCTTGATCGCCTCCAACTGCCCTCCCTTGCAGGCCTGGTCCCTCCCAACTGCCCTCCCCTGCTGGCCATCTTGTGGCAGCCATCTTGTGTGTTGGAGTGATGGTCAATTTGCATATTACTCTTTTATTAGATAGGATATGTTGAAGGGTATTACTGAAGAAGAAGAAGAAATAAAAAAATATGAACAATAAAATGGCAACAAATACATATCTATCAACAATTGAACCTAAAAATAAAAATAAATGAACAAGAAATCTAATGAACAAAATAAACTGGTGAATAACACAGAATCAGAGGCATGGAGCATGGAAAAGACATGACCAATCTCAGAGGGAAGGAGTGGTAGGGGCAGGAAGATATTAACCAGGGATCTTACCTATGGACACAGACAGTAGGGTGGGGAAGGCCTGGGATGGGGCAGGAATTGGGTGGAGGGGGACAATGGGGGGAAAGAGGGGAACATCTGTAATACTCTCAACAATATTTTTTTTTTAAGTTGGCAAAACAAACAAAGAAACCCTAACCAGTTTGACTCAGTGGATAGAGTGTTGGCCTTCGAACTGAAAGGTCCCAGGTTCGATTTTGGTCAAGGGCACATGCCTGGGTTGTGGGCTCCATCCCCAGTGGGGGACTTGCAGGAGGCAGCCGATCCATGGTTCTCTCTCTTCATGGATGTTTCTATCTCTCTCCCTCTCCCTTCCTCTCTGAAATCAATAAAAATATATTTTAAAAAAAGAGAAAAAAAATCAATGGAAAAAATAGCCTCAGGTGAGGATTAAAAATAAAAAAAGGAGTGGGGGAGTTATAAGGGGAGGAAAGGCGGGAAGGCTTGTAGGGCAGGATGCAGATCTGGGGTTAAGAACACGGTTGGTCAGCTGCCTCCCAGAGCTGATCTCAAAGGAGACAAGCTCTGCAGACGAGAAGACAACAGGCAGAGCGGAGAGCAGGATGCTAAGCCCTCTGCCGCCGTGGCTCTCCATCACCGGGATGCAGGGCACTCCCGGCTCTGAAGCCTCAAGCCGCTCAAAGCCCAGACCCAACACTGTTCCCAGCCCAGAGGCCTGGGAGGAGGCTCTAGTCTAAACCAACAGCGTAGAATGAGAGCCAATGCAAAATGTGGTTTTAATTGGGAAATAAAAAATATTGAAAAGAAAATAAACAGTAACCCAGAATGCCTGGAACAGCCTGGCAGCAGTATTGAGGCCAGGCCGCGGCCGGCTGGCGTTGGGGTCAGAAGCCGTGTTCTGCTCCAGGCGGTGAGTCGTGCAGGGTCCCGGAGGTGCTGCCGACCCGAGCACCTGCCGCTCCAGCCCGGGGCCCGGGGCCTGCGCCTGCGTGCACCTCCTGGGAGAGAAGCTCTGTGGCCCATGTCACCTGTCACTCTGCCTCTCAAAGGAAACCATGAGCTCACACAGGACGTGGTGATGATAGAAAACTAACTCTTCCTAAGCTTGTTATCACCTTAGCAAGATGAAGCCCAGGGTTATAGTGAAACGAAGGGCGGGACAAGCTGGAGTTGAACCCGAGGCCAAGTGACCCTGGGAAGCTGAGCCTGTGCAGCCTCAGTGCTGACTCGCAGTGTGGCCGCTGGTGCCCGGCTCTTCGTGGGGAGACACAGGCCTGGAGGCTGGGTCTCACGAAGTGTGTGCACGCCCTGCATGTGCTCCGGACTCAGGGCCGGACCCTCCCAGTGCTGTGGGTGCCCCTCCCCCCTCCAGTGGCAGCTCACCACAGATATTTCGTTTCTTCATCTTTCTTGGAGTGGTTTGGGCATTAGAAAAATTGTGGTAAAAATACACAAACATAAAATTTATCATCTTATCCATTTTTTAATTAATTTTTTATTTTTTAAAATATATTTTATTGATTTTTTACAGAGAGGAAGAGAGAGGGATAGAGAGTTAGAAACATCGATGAGAGAGAAACACCGATCAGTTGCCTCTTGCACACTCCCTACTGGGGATGTGCCCGCAACCAAGGTACATGCCCTTGACCGGAATCGAACCTGGGACCCTTGAGTCCGCAGGCCGATGCTCTATCCACTGAGCCAAACCGGTTTCGGCATTATCCATTTTTTAATTAAAAAATTTTTTATTTAGCTTTCCTACTTCAGTTTATTGAGTACCCACTGTTTATTTTTTATTTCTAAAAATACATTTTTATTGATTTCAGAGAGGAAAGGAGAGGGAGAGATAGAAACATCCATGTTGAGAGAGAATCCCTGATCAGCTGCCTCCTGCACGCCTCCCACTGAGGATTGAACCCACGACCTGGGCAAGTGCCCTGACAGGGAATCGAACCATGACCTCCTGGTTCATGGGTCAACACTCAACCACTGAGCACCTGGCCGGGCCATCTTAGCCGTTTTTAAGTGTACGTTTGCATTGTTGTGCGGCGAATCTCCACAACCTTTTCATCTTGCACAACTGAAACTCTAATACTCACTGAGCAACTCCCCAAGCCCCACCCGCCCCCGCCATTTCTGTTCCTTCCTGTGTCTGAAGAGGACTCCTCTAGGTTCCTCATAGCGACAGCACAGAGCTTGTCTCGCTGCTACGGCTTACTTCACTAGGCACGTCTGTTCTCAAGGCTCAGCCATGCGGCAGGTGTCCGCTCCCTCCCGTGTTAAGGCCGAAGTGTTCCCTCCTGTCAGACACGGTGCTTGCTAGGCATCTGCTGCCGCCTCTGGGCTGTGGGCACAAACGGTCCTGGGCCTCTGCTCTCGGTTCTCTTGGGGGTCCCCGCGCAGCAGGGCTGCTGGGCCGTGTGGGAGCCGTACTGGGAGCCGTACTTACCACGCAGGTCCCACCGGCTGCACGGGATTCCGATTCCTCTGCATCCTCGCCGGCACTTTCTGACAGCGGCCATCGCAGTGGTTTCGACCGGCATTTCCCTCGGGGGGGTGGTGTGGGGCTCCTTTCATGTGCTTATGGGCCGTTCGCATGTCTTCTCTGGAGACACGTTTATTCAAGTCCGTTGGCCATTTTAAAGCTGTGGTTTTGTTGTTGTGGACGAGAGAGCTTTTATTTTATAATGTGCATAGATATTTTTGAAATACGTATTTGTAACCCTCCATCATATACATGTACTTCGAGGTCCTCTCTGCTCCTACTCAGAGTGGGATGGCCTGGGAGGCCTTGGTGGCCACACTGTCGGGCACACACACCTGGGGACCGAAGCGAGAGGATGTGCCTGTCCAGCCAGACACTCCCCTGCCCGTGCGGCCGGCGGGGCCGGGGCAGCGGCCTCTCCTCACCGCTCTGTGGGCTGTTGCTGCCTGTGATCGTCTCCGGGAGCTTCCCTCCCCGTCGTCTCCATCGCCGGCCGCCGCTGCGGGTGCGCTTCCTCCCAGCTTCCACTCGCAGCTTAACCGGTAACGTCCCGGGCGGTTTCACTCAGAAGACAAGAAAGCTCGGCGTCGCCTCAGCCCGTCCAGAATGTAACTTCAGTGCATTTTCTATATGGAATCATTTTGGGTTTTGGAGCATCTCGGCTATATTTCAAATAGTTGAGGTTGTCAGATAAATGACCACTAGATAAAGGTTTTGGCCAGCCAAGACTATACGGGGCAAGGAAATGAAATTCTAGAAAAGGAGAGGCTACGGAAGAATTAAGGTAGAAAACCACCGGGAGGTGAAGAGGGAAAAGAGGGAGGGAGAGTGCGAAAGAAAAAGCACATCACCACGAGCAGTGATGACACAGGCACAGGGACCAGCGCTTTCAGGAGGCCCGGCCTCTGCCCACGGATGACACGTGCACCAACCACTTCGCCCTCAGCAGCTGTCAACAAGGCAGGGGGCTGTTGTCCACCTGCGTGGAGGAGGAGAGGACGAAGGCCCAGGGAACATACACAACTTCCTTCAGGCCGTACGGTTAATCAAGGACATTAGCTATCTATTGCTGTAAATGAACACAAACTCCAGCTGAAAATAGCACAGCCTGTGGGGGAGGAGCCGGGCTCCCGGCGGTAACCAGGCGTGGGCTGGGCCCGGCTTCTCGGGGGCTTCACCGCAGAGGAAGCCGCTCAGGTGCGGGCAGGATGCATTTCCTCCCAGAACTGAGAACTGAGAGCTGAGGCTCCGCTTCGTGCTGACTGCTGGAGCCTCTGCGCGTTCACGGCAGCAGTATTCACAGCCGCCAAGATTTGGCAGCAACCTAAGTGTCTGTCCCAGGGAACGGATAAAGAAAATGCGGTGCACACGCACGGAGGCTGTGATTCAGCCTTAAAAGAAGGAAGGAAACGCTGCCACTTGACAACATGGATGAACCTGGAGGACATCTCTGCTCAGTGGAGTCAGTCAGTCACAAAAAGACCCACACTGCACGGTGTCACTGTCTGTGGGATCCGCTGGCTCCAGGGGTGGGGTGGGGGCTGTAAATGGGGAGATGCTGGTGGGAAGGTGCAGAGATTGGTTATGTGGGAGGAGTAAGTTCTAGGGTGGTACTGTAGGCCACGGTGACTGCAGTTAAGAATGTCTACTGTGCACTTTAAACTTGCTAAGAGTTGATACTAAGTGTTCTCACCACACACACATTGTAACATGTGGGGTAATGAATATGTTAATTAGCTTACTTGTGCTAACCATTTCACCATGGACACGTATAGCAAGTCATGTTGTACAGCTGTTCCCTGCCACATACTGATGTTTTTGTCCCCACCACCCCAATTTCCTATGTTGAAATACTAACCCTAATCCTAAAGGCAATGGCTCTTACACAGATATCACCTGCTTCTCATTGCTGTTCGGCATTGGGCCATTCATACTTCCTGGACCATGGCCCTCAGGAGCCCTGGAATAAACCAACACTACCCCAAATCCTAGGTCCAGATGTACAGACACTGTATTTGGAAATAGCTCCATCCACACTGACCATTCATTAATGTCCAAATATTATCCAAAGAGAACCTGTAATTCTATATTTTCTGGTTGGAAGTGCTTTGGTTTCCTTACCTCTGTGAAGGAGTCTCCTAAAATATTTCACCGTGGGCTGCGGACTTATCTGGAAAAGTGTCTAAGAAATGACCTTGCTCGCACCTTCTTAAAGAGTTACACTGTAGCATGGCGCCGCCTAGTGGCTCCAGTGTAATATCACCACCTCTTTTAGTCTAAATTCTTGCTTCTTCCAGTGGAAAAAGTGCTCAGCCCATGATCATCTGCCAGCAAGTCCATGGGTCCACGCCCAACCTTTTAGCCACAAGGCAGGGCCCTATCATCTTTAGCTCATCTTTTCAGTCAGTTGCTAAGGAACCTTGTTGCCTGAAAGCAGTTTAGTAGTGGGAATCTGTATGAAGCAAAAGAAAACCAATGATTCTGAAACTTTCAAATTTGGCGATTCTAATTTAATCTATTTTTGGTGCCACTTAATACATTATCTTTCAATTTTTATGTAGTGCTACTGTGATGTTGAACATCCTCCCTTGTACTCCAAAGGAAATTGATCACTTGGAAATTTTTAATACTAAAGTCTTGTTAATGTAAGAAAACATTCAAACCTGCCGGAAACCAGTTCCAGCAAGTCAGCAGGGCTGAATCATCTGGAGATGGCTGAGGGCATTTCCCCAAACCTGAAAGGATGCGTAAAATGATTGGTGGCTGCCAGACAGCTAAGGGCATTTCAATCTACATGTTATTGCCTCCTGCTGGCCAAACACCTGAACAGCTGTGGGCAATTCTTCCAATTTGACAATGGATTCTGTTTACTAACCCTACCCTTTGATGTGTATATCTACCTTGCCTTAGGACAATTTGTGTTAATAAGTAGCAAGGGGTCCTGAGATGAGGAGAACTTAGTTCCTTTAGCTAAGTCTTCTCTGACTCCCCATAATGCCTTCCAAATTATGTTTTGTCTCTGGACTCTTGATTAATTTACACACAGCACTTCTCCAGATTCCTGAACCCTTCTAGATGCTGGCTCAAGACCACCGGCACAAACCTGTAAAGAATTTTTGTGAGTTTGAGCCAAACTGTCGACAATTGCCGGGAAGCAGATCTCAACATATTGGGATAATGCTCCGAAGAAGGGCGGGCTTTCACCTATTTTTATAAATTACCATCAAAGGTGGAGACATAAGTGGGTTACATGAAATCTACAGGTGACAGATTAGGGAGGTGGGAGAAAGTACAGGAGGGGTGGGGAGGGATATCTGGGATTGGGTAAAAAGTAAAATGAAAGACACATGCTTCTTGAGAGCTTGTTTGGAGGTTCTAGCAGGGGAGCAGCTACTCATCTACCCTTGACAGAAGACTGGTCCGGGAAGGACTGGTGAGGGATCGGTGAGGGAGGAGGGGGGCACCTGCCTAGCCAGCCAGATCAGCTGAATCAACCCTGGCCATCAGTTTCCTGTGACAGATGTCGCAGCCAGATAGCCCTCACATCCAACACCTGCATCTTTTACATAGGTGCGTACAAGACAGTTAACAGGCAAAGATCAACATGATAACAATAACAATGAGGCATTTTGTAGTCTGCCCTGGCACCATCTGTTGTGCCCTGAGGGGTCCAGAAAAAGGGAAGTTACCCTGACATTCCACAGATATGTTAGAGGAAAAAGACAATAGGCTCAGTAAAAATTGAAGTTGAGCCCTAACCGGTTTGGCTCAGTGGATAGAGCATCGGCCTTCGGACTGAAAGGTCCCAGGTTCGATTCTGGTCAAGGGCATGTACCTTGGTTGCGGGCACATCCCCAGTGGGAGGTGTGCAGGAGGCGGCTGATCGATGTTTCTAACTCTCTATCCCTCTCCCTTCCTCTCTGGTAAAAAATCAATAAAATATATTTTTTTAAAAATTGAAGTTGATCTTTGTCAGAGAAGATGCAGGGACATGACTACCCACTATGACCTGCCTTTTAATTAAAGGCTTTAATTTCAGACCCTCCTTGGTGGTTCCTTTAGATACCGAGTTTTCAAGGCCCCACGCAGGCCTTCCCTGAGTCAGTCAGGTTAGCATGTGGCCCCTTTTGTCCAGTGTGCAGACCGGCTTAGCTGGAATGGGGAACCACAGTCCTGAATACTGATTCTCTATTAATACTTGTCTTTTCTTCTCGAAAATACTGTGAATTCCAAACAATTCCAAACCAATTTTTGCTTTAAGAGATCTTTACAGAACACAGGGAAAGGAAGACAAAGCTATTACATCATATGTGAAAAGCTCTAAACTGAAATTCCTATGTGGGAACGAGGTAAGAGGACTGACATTTAGCGCAACCCGGCACAACACACAAATACCCACAGAAAAGGGGGTAACCGGGTCTTCGCTACTCGGCTGGAGAACCAGGTAACAACACCCCGACGTCACGGCTTTCAGAACTGCAGACAAGGAAGTTGGGACACAGCCAGCCCAGCTTTGCCGGTCCCAGCCAGGCTGATTTCTGCCTTCTCCGGGCGCCCCGGTCTCAGGTTCGGCCACACTGAAACCGGGCCATGGAACAGATGAGCTGGCGCTACATCGGGCTGTCTTCCGCGCTGAGCTCTTCTCTTCCGTCTTTAAGTCCTTCCGATCCCTCACACAGACACCGAGCCAACGGCCTGCGGGACCCTGAGAAGCGACGGCGTGCCGGTAGCTAGAAAACGAGGGACCCAAACCCCACCGACAAACTGGGCAAGCGGCCCACACCCTGCCAGCCAGGAGCCGCCGGGAGTCCCCAGCCACGCGCCCCGCCCGCTACCGGCGGGGCCAAGACCCCAAGTCGGCCTCACAACAGCGGGGGCGATGGCGATGGAAGAAAGGGCTGCCCGGGACCCTGCCCTCCGCCTCCGCAGGTGCCCCTAGACCCGAAGTGTCGTTTGTTTTTAGAGTAGAAGGTGTGTGTGTGGGGGGGGGGGGGGGGAGCAATAGGAGACTCACACACTGATGGCCAGCCTCCTGCAGGCCCCACACCAGGGACCCAGCCTGCAACCCCGGCCTGTGCCCGGACCGGGAGTCCAAGCGTGACCTCCTGGCTCACAGGCCCAGCTCAACCTGCCGGGCTAGCCTTTCTACTAAGATATGCACTTAAGGCTATAAACTTCCCTTTAAGTATGGCTTTAAGCACACCCAAAATATTTTGATATTCACATTTTCATTCAGTTCAAAATAATTTCTACTTTCCACTGGGTTATTGGGATGTACATTTCTTAACTTCCAAATGGTGTAATTTTGTTGTTGTTGATCCTCATCTGAGGATATTTTTCCATTGATATTTAGAGAGTGAAAGGGACAGAGAGAAACATGGATGTGAGAGACACACATCAATTGGTTGCCTCTGCACACCGCCCCCCACCAGGGCCAGGGATTGAACCTGCAACCCAGGTACATGTCCTTGACCGGAATGGAGCCTGGAACCCTTCAGTCTGCAGGCCGACACTCTTTCCATGGAGCCAAACCAGCTAGGGCCAAATTTTGCAATTCCTGTTGCCAATTTCTAGTCGGAGGGGGTGGGGGGGGGGGCGGGGGTTGGGGGGGTGGTTCATGAGGTATACCTAGGGACCACCACATCCTTTAATCCAGGCTCTGGGTCCTCAAATGTCAGACAAATACAGTAATGTGTATTAGTTTCCTAGGGCTGCTGTAACAAATTACCCAACATTGGGTGGCTTACCGGAACAGGCCAGAAGTTCAAAACTGAGGTGTCAGCCGGGCGGCACTCTGGAGGCTCTAAGGAAGGATCTCGTCTCCTCTAGTTCCCGGTGGCCGTCAGCATCCTTTCACTTGTGGCTACATCCCTCCCTTGTCTTCACATGACCTTCTCCTCTACGTCTGCTCTTTTCCTTTGTTTCTTTTAAGCACGCTGGTGAAAGATTTAGGGCCCACCCACCTAACCCAAAGGAATCTCCTCGTCTCAGAATGCTTAACGACATCTGCAAAGACCCTTTCCTCAAACAGGGTAACATTTACAAGTTCCAGGGAGGAGGGCTTTGTATTTTGGGGTAGCCATTATTCAACCTACTACGCTTGAGTTTAATGTTTTCCAAATAACGGAATGAACTAATGACACTGTGGAGAGATATGGTCAAGGGACAGAATGGCCTGGGAAAACCTGCTGTGTTGGGAAGGGGTGAAGTAGGAGGAGGCAGAAGCCTTACCATTCTCTGGGTACAGAAGGGAGATCGGGAAGGTTTTGGAAAGGGACACTAAAGCCGAACTCCGTCCTTCTTTGCCAGGTCCCGAGATCTGATCCCATAAGAGAAACTGCTGCGTTTACACATGCTTCCTAAAGGAGTGAGCAGCAGGCATGCCGTGTGCCCACTCAGTATCCATTCTTTCCCTTCTCTGAAAAGAATCCCACTTTTAAAGAAAAAGTTCAATACTTTAATGTCTCCATTGGTATCTGTGCTTTTCTCTTTGTCTCCAGGTGAGTTTCAAGCCTCCTCCCACTCCGTGGGCTCCTTTTGCCCATGGCACCTTGCCCCTGGCTTCCCTCGTAGGGATGAGGAAAGGGCATATGGAGGCCAGAGCTTCTCCTGAGCTTCTTCCTCGTCCTCTCCAGTCAAGCCCCACCTCAGAATCCAGAATTCTGCCTGTGGACAAGGCCTGGCTCCGATCCCATAAATAGCCGCATAAAATACTGAACTTCAAATCTGTCGTCTGTGGACAGGCCACTGACTCTGGGGACCAAGGAGTCCCCACCCCTGACTCCCAACCTTTCAGGTTCCCAGTTTCCTCCTCTCTCAAAATCCCTCAGTCTAGGCTCTCAGCCTTCCCCTCCTCCCTCAGACCCAGGAGTCTAGGCCCCTAGTTACTCCTCCTACGGGTCCTCAGTCCCCTCCTCTCTTGGGCCTCCAGCCTCCTCAGGACCAAGGAGCCAGGACTCTCAAGTCTCCATCCCTCCTTAGGACCCAGGTCCCGCAGCAAACAGCCCAGGTTCGTGCAGCCAGAAACCCCACTGACTCCTCCTCGGCAGTTGAACTCCCCCTCAACTACCTCCACAGCGTTCTGTTTTCCCCAGAGGCGGGTCTGACACCGGAGCCCGCCTCCGGAGTCTAGCTGTGATAAGCTACTCATGACGTCAGTCACTGTTATCCAGCCAATAGACACTCCGCCTCCTACTAGCCTGGGCCACTCAAGGCTCGTTCCTTAGTAGGCGGGGCCCACGGCCTATATCGGAGAGAGAGAGGCTCTCAAAGATGCCAGTCTCCACCCGTCCCGCCAGTCTGCCAATAGGTGGAGCACCTGGGGGCGTGGGAATCCGGGTGGTGAGGACGCAGGCTCCGTGGGTCCGGCCGCTAAGCCCTTTCTGGCCCGGTCCGTGTTGGGGTTCTGGACTTACGAGTATCTCTGGCGGGAAACGGTGGGCTTGGTGAGGCTTGAAGCGGAGCGGGGAGTTGAGGTGGGCCACCGCCCATTTCGCTTAGTTGGAGAAACTGAATCGGGATGCTCAGTGTCAGATAGCCATCCGTCCATCCCATTCCTCACACCCTAAATCTGATTCTTGTCTGTGCCCGGCTGCCCTGCCCACCGGTCCCTTCAGTCCTTCCTACCCGTTGGGCACATAATGCGCTGCATTATGCCCGCTGGGGGCTCTTGATCCTCCCGGTGATTTTTCTGTTATTTTCATAACTAACGGCCTCCAGTTTCCAGTAAACCACCTCTCCCAGCTCCAGTAGACCGCCTACACCTGGCCCCACCTGCACCTGGTCTGACCAGTTACTCTGACCTTCATCCGTAAATGTCCCGCTCCCCCTACTCTACCCAGCGGATGCCATTTTGGTCTCAGCCCTTCTGCTAGCAGATGTAATAAATTTATAATTCTTTACTCCTTTTGGCCTCGTGCGTTCCTCCTTCCGCGACCCTAACACTACCTTCACTAATTCTCTCTCACTGACTTCCTCATATAACCCCTCACACTCACCCACCCATTCCTTACATATTTCCTGAGGCTTCCTGTGTGCCGCCCGCATGCTGGGTGAGGGTGACCAAGATGAGTCAGGCCTGGGTCAGAGGGGACAACAGACCCGCACCTTGATAGGCAGGGATGTCAGAGGCCGGGGAGTTCAGAAGAGTTGTTGGGTTTGACGGATGAGGAACGGGGTTTCCAGAGAAGGAGCCATTGGAGGAGCAGGTAGTGCCAAGCAAGGGTGCAGGAGAGCCGGGCGGCCTGGCTGTGGTCCGAGGCTCGGTGGTGCGGCAGGCGCGGTGGTGCCTGGTGGAGTGAGGACCAGGCGGATGCGATTCACACACAGCGTGGCTGGCTGCCGCATCTCAAGAATCCCACTTTTATTTGAGGCCATCAATTGCTCATCCCAATTTGTTCATTTCCCAGGATTCCTTGCAGCTAGCAGGCACGCTACACAGTTTTAGTGAAATGTAAGCATAAATATGCAAGTGGAGCAGCAGAAAAACTGTTTTGCTAATAGAGACTCATTTGCACCTTTCCCCTTCAGCCCTTCCTTCATGAAACACTAGTGATGCCCAAGGTGCAAAGGTCAGGACCCTGAGTCACTGTGGAGTCATTGTATCAGAGAAGAACAAGCCCAACGGGGTTTAAGCCATTGTTATTGGGTTTGTAATCAAATAAACTAAATATTGTTTTAAAAACTAATTATCTCCGTGCTTTACAGATACTATAACATAGTTGGACCATTCAAATTTCCCTGAAGACTTAAAAAATAAGGCCTTCACACCAATGTGGGTCCTAGACTGGCCCTCTGAGTGCCAGTGTAATTATTTTAACTGCTGCCGTAACATTTGCAATAAAGTGCAGAGAAGGCTAATGTAGATTCTTTATTGATTTCACCAATGTATTAGTAGATATGATAATAATAAATGGTACTTTTACATTCTCTTAACCAAAAATATAACAAATATTTACACTCAGTAAAAATACAAAAAGCATACAGAGGCACCGTCTTTCTAAAAGACATAAGTTTAAGAGGTATCAAAATAGGAGACAAACATTGCTTGTTACAGGAAACTTGACAATCACTGAATTGTGCAGTATAATTGCTATTAAACTTTTATGACTGTGCAGTTTTGTTTTTGTCTCTTGCTGAAGTTCATGTTTCACTTTGAAAGATCAAGTACAACTGCATTCTGTGTATAAAAAATAAAAAAGCCTTTAAAAAGTACAACAAAAGCTAAATATGAACTGGGGTCCAAGTTTAAATTTGAAAATGTCCTATGACACTTTTCTGAAGATTTATTTCTCCATTTGTTCTAGCTTTTAAGGTAATTCTAAAACGACACATCTACTTGAGTATCTAATTTTTAGAAATTTAAAACATGTCAGAGTAACAATCCTTGTTTTAAATACACAAGGACACTCTCCTGTTCTTCTGCAGGGAAGGAAACACTTTATAAAAATTAGGTTCGTTTGGGCTTAACCCCCTGGATCACTGCCACAGTCCAGCCGGGAGGTCCTCCAGGAGGCTATGCAGATGTGACATTATGACTTATCACCCTCATGAAAAACCGCTTAAGGCTTTTCCTCCCCAAAATCATACCGAAAGTAATCATTTGGAGGGAGCAAAAATCTATTAATTACAATAAACTTTTATGGAAGTATGTACTGGATTTACTAATTCTGCAAATCTTTCATCATGAAGAGCCTATGCTAAAACTAATTTGGCAAAAGTTTGCACCACGGATTTACTGCTTTAGTTAGTAGTCCTGGTAAATTCAGAATTGTGGTGGGATGAAGGCATGAGTCTTATTAAAGTTATAAATTTATATAATAAAAACAAAAGCAAATGGGGATTTAGAATTGGATCAAATACAGGTTAAGGCTTCTCTTGTTCTTGTCATGTGACGAGAAGGCAGGAATGTACCCTAAATAAAATATAAAAATCAAAACTCCATGATTTTAAGGGATACATTAATATCACACTACAAAGCATTTGGCTTTAGTTCCTGATCAATGTGATCAGCTGATCCAAATACAGTTTAAGCTTCGATGAAACAAAGGTAGCTACAAGGTGCAAGAACAAAACCACAAGCCTCCAACTCTGTGCAAGATGTTACTGACACCACTAAGGACAAAGGTGTGTAAAGCTCCCACTGGATTGAAAGACCCGCTAAATAAACAGACATTGTGCAAAGAGCACATTTTTCCAGGGTAATGAATGTAAAATGTGAGAATACCCAACCTTGATGAAAAGATGGTTATAGCAAAAATATATTTCACTTTGGACATGAAAACAATGAAGCAAATCAGTGAAGGAAATATATGTGATCAGAGAACGTCTGTTACAGGTCAAATCACAACAGTGTGACTTTCAAACCAGGATTTTGGTCTGGGCTACTTTCCATTTCACTGGACCCAGAAAGCTATGGAGCCAATTAGCCTCATTCTAACATACCTGGGATTTATCTCTAAGGCTTATGTTTCAGATTAACATTATTTTGCCCAGGGGAATTTTTCAGATATGCTGTTTTTCCTAAAATGAAGAAACATCGCTTAGATGGAAAAGATGAACCACTGCCATTTACCACTTGGAACTGACTTATGATTTTAAACCGAAGGGGACAGGCAGAACATCGGGACAGAGACAGGGACGACACGGCTGGGGAAAACGAGCACACACTTAACAGGAAGTCATGAACACTGAACCCTATACATTTACGTGTGGACCAGCACGCAGAGGTAAACACATTTGGCTCCAAGCTGATCTGGGTAGTGCATGTCAATAGCTTTGGCTTTTTTTTTTTTTTTTTTTTTTGGTAGCCACAGAAGTTTATTAAGCTCTCACTTGCCTTTACACTAAAAAAACAAATTTAAAAATGTAAATGTAAGATAGAGAACACATTATATTTTATTTGTAAAAATGTGGAAAGTCTAGCTTGTCCACTAAACAATCACTAAAACTTAAAATAAATACCTAAGAGTGCCATGCCCAACAGGCTATTAAAAATATATATTTCCTTTCTGTCTTAGGCTAGACTGGGAACCCAGAGATAATTCATTTCCACAATTCTATCGCCTGTTTCCCCCACAGAAATTTCAACCAATTATATACCTTCATGAGCTAATGAGCTTTCCTGCAGCAGCTGGGAGATCAGCGGGCCCCAAGCTGTGGAGGCCCCAAGATGGGGAGGGTGCAGCAGAGCACTGCCCAGAGCTAAATTCATCCTCAGAGTCCCACCAGCAAGGATGACACATCCTTTAAAGAAGAACTCCATATTTGAGTTGAGAAACTTTTAGTTTTGGGTTTCTATGGAGTAGAATGCTCTAGAACCCATTCTCTATTTATTGGATTTATACTTTTAGTTAGATGCAGCATGAATTTAAGTTCAAAAAGCCTTAGTATACATTATTTAACATAAACAGTTCATTCTTTGGAAATTAGGATTGCTCCTCCCTTCCCCAAAGGACTGGTAAGAAACCCCGTGGCAGTTCATTTGGCCTTCCAAATCGAGACCAGCACATGAGTATTTTTCTTCCTACACCTCAAGTGCAACGGGCATCCAATTCCACTCAGACTGAGACCTGACACGCATTGGTGCTAGATCCTTGAAGTTCTATACAGATCAAGCATATCACCCTACAAAGGCGACTTCTGTTTGGTCAGACCAGAGACAGTTTTATGGTCTCAAACAAACATCCGCGAATGAGAGCTTCCAAATACAAAAACCACAAAACTTCAAATAATAAGTTACTTTTCAAATACACCAGAATATTCTCAATATTGGCAGACATTTTGAATTTGTCCATTAGCCCAAGCGATGGCTTGAAAATACTACCACTACTATTTTAAAAATAACTTGTTAAAGGAAAACCTATAGTGATATAATATTATAGAGGAGGAGGACTCTGAGTCTGGATTTGTTATAGTAACTTGGTCCCAAGGCAGGTCTGGTGTGCAAAGTGAAGACGTATCCAGGCACGACATCCATAGCCGAGGAGACTGCGCATCTGCAGGGGTTAATGAAGGAGGCAGGATTCAGAGGACGGAATGGAACCTCTGGGAGCAGCAGCAGCCGGGTGCTGTTTGCTGGCCTGTGGAACCATGAGCTGGCTCTGCCCACTCCTTCCTCCAGGACTTTTCAGACGTCAAATGGGCCATCCAAAGGCTAGACTGCTGACACCTGTTCATTTTCTGAAAATAATAAAAATACAATTAAGTGATAGATCAGCATATTTATGAATAACCTAGATATGTTATAAAATGAGTCAATTTCAACAAAGAAATCCTCTCAATGATCCTATCCAGGTCCAGATTTTCTTGTAATGACATTTATGAGTTCTGATCACACTGAAAGCTGACAGTAAACTAGAATTTCATAACTTCTTTTTAATTACTTTATTACTCTATTGTTTAAGAGGATAAAATGTCATTTATTTTTAATAAAGCAAACCACAGCTGCCAAGTCAGTCAATGAAGGATTTTGCTCGTAAAAGGAGCTATACCAATAGCATGATTTCAAATAATTTTGCATTTTGACACTTCCAGTTTCAAGTTTCCATACATTCATGTAAACCATGACTCCAATAATGTCAAGTCCCTCCTCTCAAAATTAGACTGAGCTGCTATCAATCATATATATAAGAATACTCCATTTAAGTTGGAAGAAGGGGACTGGGCACACAATCAAGCGGTTTGACCTCTTTCATTTAAAAAACATGCCATCGCCCTAGCCGGTTTGGCTCAGTGAATAGAGCGTCGGCCTGCGGACTGAAAGGTCCCAGGTTCGGGGCACGCCCATCAATGATTCTCTCTCATCATTGATGTTTCTCTCTCTCTCCCTCTCCATTCCTCTCTGAAATCAATAAAAATAAAAAAAATAAAAACAGGCCATCATCCCAGTCGGTGTGGCTCAGTGGTTGAATGTCGACCTATGAACCAGGAGGTCAAGGTTCGATTCCCAGTCAGGGCACATGCCTGGGTTGTGGGTTCGATCCCCAGCATGGAGTGTGCAGGAGGCAGCCAATCAATGAGTCTCTCTCATCATTGATGTTTCTATTTCTCTCCTCCTCTCCCTTCCTCTCTGAAATCAATAAAAAAACCAAACCAAACAAAAAACACACCATCATATTTAGTGATTTCTTTTTTTTTTTAACAAAGATTTCTGAGGCATTTAAGAAAATATTTCTGATGATCTAAAATACCAGTATAAAGGCCATTTAATGTGTTCAGCAATTCATTTAAGAGCCGTTAAGGGAGTTTGTCAACATACCGTCTGTTTCGCTATCTGCATCAGCCACATCTGCTAGTTTAGGATGGGATGGCTGCAAACTATGCCTCTGAGGCTGAGTTACAATCTTCGATGGAACACAGGTCATGAGGTTGCTACTGAGAGATGCTGATGGCAGTCTAGACAGGCTGTTATGCATCATCTTTGACCTCTGCACTGCCACACTGTAATCTGGAGGCTTTAGGTGTAGGTGGGGTCCTTCCTTTAGGTCTGCTAAAGAAATCCCCATGTATCCTGGAGGGGTAGGAGGCGGCTCCCTATATCTATCTTCCTTCTTGGGTGAGGTGACACAGTACACTGGCATGAAAAATAAGCAATGGACATGTTAATGAGAAATATAAGACATTAAAATACTGAAACTTATTACAATGACAAAACAACTTAAAAACAGACACAATGAATATGTATATTTGAATACAGTGATAGCAGACTAAAAACATTTTAAAAAAGCTTAATAAACGTAATATTTAAACTTGTTTTTAAAATATGTGTATTACATTAGGTTTTATAAACATTAAATAGAATGAGTCTGGATTTGTTCTAGTAACTAGAGATGACAGATAACAGATTCCTTCAGCAGTTCAGCCCTCAAATCACAGAAGCGTGTGACAAACTCCTCAAGGAATAGTAACCCCAAAGATGACTGAGTCACAAACATTTTAAGAGTCCACCCTAAATATCTAGATGGATTTTTCACAGAAATCACTTTTGGCCCTCTTTTTAAGGATGCTCTCCCTTTCCCTCTGTTTTATGGTACTCCTGGCTAGACTAAGTTGTCAGTTCTGGCATATAAACAACTTTAACTTTCCTGGTATAGAGGAGCTAATTCCTTTAAGGGCCTTATTCTAACTTTTGCTCTGTGATTAAGTGAACAAGAAAAAACACACATAATTTTAGGAAATCCATCTTAAATCAAGTTTCTCTGATTTTCAGTGGATGTTAAAAATAATGGTGACTTGCCAAAACCGGTTTGGCTCAATGGATAGAGCGTCGGTCTGCGGACTGAAAGGTCCCAGGTTCGATTCCGGTCAAGGGCATGTACATTGGCTGCGGGCACATCCCTGGTAGGGGGTGTGCAGGAGGCAGCTGGTCGATGATTCTCTCTCATCGATGTTTCTAGCTCTCTATCCCTCTCCCTTCCTCTCTGTAAAAAATCAATAAAAAATATATTTAAAACATGTTTAAAAAAAAAAATAATGGTGACTTAAAATTCTTTTCCCTAAGTTTATAAACCCTGGGACTAAGGTAAAGCTTCAAAAGTATCAGAAATAGGTTACTCAGAGTGGAAGTTCCTTAAATGAAATTAAGACCAGCCTACAGAACCCACAGAACAAAAGGCTCTGAATTCCTTGATCTTAAAAGTGACTTTTAAAACACAAACAATAACTACATATAAGCAGAACAAATTAAAAAAAAAACATTAAACAATTCTAATATTAATTCTCCCTTTAGAGGATCAAGTTTGTCCATAACTAAATTTCTAGAACTGTAAAATTTGCATGTAGTATCAAGGTCAGAAAGGATTTTCATTCCCATCTGTGGAGGATGGAACGAGGAGGAGATGAAGATGATGTCAAAAGAAGAAAGACAAGCTTGGCCGGTATGGCTCAGTGGTTGAGCACTGACCTAGGAACCAAGGAGGTCACGCTTCGATTCCCAGTCAGGGCACATGCCTGGGTTGTGGGCCTGATCCCCAATTAAGGGGCGTGCAGGAGGCAGCCAATAGATGACTCTCTCTCATCATTGATATTTCTATCTCTCTCTTCATCTTCCTCTCTGAAATCAATCTACACTAATAAAATAGAAAGATGCAAATTGACCGTACCTCCGTGACACCCACCAGCCAATCAGGAATGAGTATGCAAATTAACCCAACAAAGAAGGCAGGTTAATTTGCATATGCAAGCGCCAAGCGGCAGGGCGGCGCCAAGTGACCTGGGTCCCCAGGACGGGCGCCAAGCCATGCCTGCAGGCTCCCGGGACCATCGCCGGCCCCAAGAGGCCATGGCAGCCCCGCAAGCAGCCTGGGAGCACAGGCCGTGGCCCAGCACAGGCCCAGAGTAAGACGTTGACAGCAAGTCCTTTCAGTATAATTGGGGCATTAGAGGCCCACAGAAAGATCACTTCCTTTTCTATGAAACACATAACTCTGACACACTATTTACAATTAAATAAGTTCCATATATTTTGACATTTTACAGCCCTGGAAAATTATATATAATGATCAGCAAAGTGAGAAGATGAAAAGAATTTTTAGGCTTTTAAAGATATAACTAATTTCTGTCTAGAAGACACACCAATTCAAAAAGTGATGGTTTTATTGTCCTATAGCAGTGGTTGGCAAACTGTGGCTCATGAGCCACATGCGGCTCTTTGGCCCCTTGAGTGTGGCTCTTCCACAAAATACCATGGCCTGGGCGAGTCTATTTTAAAGAAGTGGCATTAGAAGAAGTTTAAGTTTAAAAAATTTGGCTCTCAAAAGAAATTTCAATCATTGTACTGTTGATATTTGGCTCTGTTGACTAATGAGTTTGCCGACCACTGTCCTATAGGACATTAGCCAGATTGTATCCAATTTAGCTGTTTTACTTTAGCCTGCAGGCTCTTCCCTGGCCGGGGCCCAGGTCAGGGCTCATGCAGGAGGCAACCAATCAAAGTGTCCCTCTCACATTGGTGTTTCTCTCTGTCTTTCCCTCTCTCTTCCACGCTCTCTAATCTCAGGTGAGGATAAAAAAAAAAGAAATAAAGAAATGTCATATCCTATGAAAGAGACATCTTGAAAATGCCTAAAGAAAGTTGTCATTTTTTCGTGGGGAAGGGACGGGAGTCCGTGTTGATGAAAACACCTTGGCGGCTGCGGTGGCCAGCACTGGCAGCAGCAGTGGGATGATGGGGGCGGCGCCTTCCCCTGATCAGCCAGGTTGCCTTCTGCAGAGGGAGGCCTACTGACGGCTTAGACCCACAGGGAGCGGGCCTAAGCCATCAGTAGGACATCCCCTGAGGGCTCCCAGACTGTGAGAGGGCACAGGCCAGGCTGAGGACCGCCCCCTCACAAGTGCACAAATTTTGTGCAAAGGGCCTCTAGTAAAAACATATTTTTTAAAAAAAAGAAAGAAAAGAGTGAAAAATATAAGTAATTTGACCAGTTATCTAGAAATGAAAGAATAAAATATTTTTAAAAATCTATTATCCCAAATGGACAAGAAGGATATCATATCCGTTCACACTCAAGTTTATATATCCAGCCTATGGTTATCTATAAAACTTTAATAAAAAAAAAAACCCTTGGCAAAAAATGAATTAACTAAAAACCCACTCAATAATGCAATCTGACTTATATCACAGAGCTATAATAATCAAAACAGCATGGTATTGGCAGAAAAACAGACACACAGATCAATGGAACATAATTGAGAGCCCAGATATAAACCCACATGTATATGGACAGATAATTGTTGACAAAGGAACCAGAAACATACAATAGAGTCAAGAAAGCCTCTTCAATAAATGGTGCTGGGAAAATTGAAAAGCCACATGCAAAAGAATGAAACTGGATTATAGTTTGTCCCATGTACAAAAATTAATTCAAAATGGATCAAAGACCTAAATATAAGATCTGAAATAATAAATTACATAGAAGAAAACACAGGTAGTAAACTTATGGACTTTGGTTGTAGAGAACATTTTATGCACTTGACCCCAAAGTCAAGGGATGAATGGAACTATATCAAACTAAAATGCTTCTGTACAGCAAAAGAAACCTACAACAAAACAAAGAGTCAGAAGACCAAATAGGGGATGATATTTGCAAGCGATAGCTCCAAAACAGATTTACTAACCAAAATATATAAAGAACTCATAAAAACCAACATCAAACAAACAACCCAATCAAAAAATGGGTAGAGGACCTGAACAGACACCTCTCCCAAGAAGATACATAAACAGCCAACAGATATATGAAAAGAAGTTCAACCTCACTAGCAATTAGGGAAATGCAAATCAAAGCTATGAGATACCACCTCATTCACAACTGTTAGAATGGTTATACCAACAAGACAAATAATAACAAGTGTTGGAGAGGTTGTGGAGAAAAGGGAATCCTCATTCACTGCTAGTGGGAATGCAGACTGGTACACTTTACATTGGAATGGAAAACAGTCTGGTGACTCCTCAAAAAATTAAGAATAGTGCTACCATACGACCCAGCTATCCCTTTCTTAGGTAAAAATACCTGAAAAACTAAAAAACATATATTCGCAAAGTTATATGCATCCCTATGTTCATTACAGTGGCCCAGACATGGAGACAACCAAAGTGTCCTTCGATAGAGGACTGGATAAAGATGTGGTCCTGGTGTGGCTCAGTGGTTGAGCACTGACTCATGCATCAAGAGGTCATTGGTTCGATTCCTAGTCAGGGCACATGCCTGAGTTGTGGCCTTGATCCCCGGTGGGGGGCGGGCAGGAGGCAGCCGATTGATGTATCTCACTCATTGGTATTTATATCTCTCTTTCCCTCGGCCTTCCTCTCTTTCTCAAATCAATAAAAAAAATAAAAATAAAAAAAGATGTGGTACATATATACAATAGAATACTACTCAGACATAAGAAAACACGAAATACCCCGATTTGCGACAACATGGATGGACCTTGAGAATATTATGCTTAGTGAAGTAAGTCAGGCAAAAAAAGCTAAGAACCATATGATATCACTCATATGTGGGAAATAAAACTGAATTTGTGAACACAAAGAGCAGTGTGGTGGTTGCCAGAGGGAAGGGTTGGGGGGTTAGGGATGAAAGGGGCCTAGTATAAGGTGACAGAAGATGATTTGACTTTGGGTGGTGGGCACACAGTGCAATAAATAGAATCTTGTAACAGAAACCCACACCGGAAACCTATGTGATCCTATTAACCAATGTCACCCAAAAATTGTAGTTTAATAAAAACTAATGTAATTTGACCAATATAAAACAAATGTGCTATAGATGTGCTATAAAAATAATTAAATTTAATATTAATATTTAATAAATATTAAATTGAAATTTAAGAATTTCAAGTGACATCATAAGCTATAGAATTGAGTTGATTATGATAAAATTGATTCAAAGTATAGTCAGTCATTCCACATAAATAGAAAAACCGGAGCTGTTATATTTATATTTACATAATATAAGGAAGAATGGAAAAAATGTAGCTGATGGCTTGAATATTAAAATAACAGACCAAGCAAGCTGTGTGTAATTAGAACAGAATCCACAAACAGGAGTTTGTGCACCCATGATGTGTTTCAGGAGAGTATTCTGAAAAAATGCTTTGGATTTCCTTATCACATTTCTTCTCACTTGCATTACCTAAAAGTAATATCAGACTGAAAGTTTCTACCATGTATGCATAGCAATTGTGGTCCAAACAATTTATGGGGTGACAAAGAGTATAATCCCTTTATTACTATTGCATAGTAATGCAGTGTTTCCACAATGAACAAAACAACTCTAAACAATTAAATACCTTTATACCGCTTAATTAAATACCTTCATACCAGCCTTTTCATTTTAATAGGCTTTAATACCTGTTCCAAAGTTCCTGAGAAATCATGAACTTTAAAAAAAATAATTTATTTGAAGAGGGAAGAGGAGTTGGAGAGATGGGATTTTTTCAACAATAAAATTCTAAACCAAGATGTCCCAATGCCATTTTTACCCCTTAATCTCTAAATGCCACAGATGCACCAGAGAACACAGAACTTACCAATCAAGCCCTTTTCTGTACTTGAAGTAATAGTTTTATAAACGGGGTCAGCGCCATCCTTGGGGTCCAAGCCTTCAGATGACTCAGCTGCGGTGCTCTCCAACACTCTCCGCTTAACTGTCCCATAGTTTGGTTCGTACGTGTCAGAAAGAGAACTGGAGGAGGCCCAACTCTGTCTCATCTGATTAGTCTCTAGGCTTCCTTTACACTGACCACAAGTTCTGGAGCAGCCTTTAGGACAGGAATAGGACTCATAGTCAGTGGGTTCAACTTCAGCAATGGGGCCATCCAAATGGGTATGTCGATAGGAGTTCAAAAAATCCCAGCCTTTTGGGTTTGGAAGGCTTTGGAAGTTGTCATGGGAACTGCTTGAGCAGGAAGTCCAACTTCCACGACCACTATCGCCTGCTTCTATAACGATGTGCTCATGAGAAATCTCTTCATTGCTCATAGAAGATGAGACAGCTAAACTCTTGATTGGAGATGGCTTTGAGAGTGTCCACCTAAAATTGAAGATACAAGATTAAAAGTAATTTACTGGCTTACTGGAAAACCTTTCTTCTGTCCATTTCAAGTATTAAATACATCCAATAGACTACAGAACATCCTATATAATAAAAGCCTAATATAGTAAGTGTCCGGTTGTCTGTTCAACCAGTCAAAGTGTAATATGCTAATGATGTGCTAAGGCCACTCAACCGCTCGCTATGATGTGCACTGACCACCAGGGGGCAGATAGTCGACCAGTCGCTATGACATGCACTGACCACCAGGGGGAAGACAGTTGACTGGTCAACCAGTTGCTATGATGTGCACTGACCACCAGGGGACAGATGCTCCCAACTGGTAGGTTAGCTTGCTGCTGGGGTCCGGTCGATCGAGACTGAGTGAGAGGGGCCGGACACACCCTGGAGCCCTCCCATGGTCCCTCCCCGGCTGGCCAACCTCCCGCGTCCCTCCCTGGACCCGATCATGCACTGGTGGGGGTCCCTTGGCCTGGCCTGCGCTCTCTCACAATCTGGGACCCCTCAGGGGATGTCGGAGAGCCGGTTTTGGCCCGATCCTGCAGGCCAGGCCGAGGGACCCCACTGGTGCACGAATTTGTGCACAGGGCCTCTAGTGTATCATAAGAGTTCATGCCAAAATAACCTTGTGGAAAAAAATGACCTATCATCAATCATCACTAAATTTCTATTGGCATTAATGTTAATACTTAGCTTAGAAACATACACTGAAGAAACACAAACACTTAGCAAGGCTTCCTCAGAATTTTTCTTGAATTTAAACGAGAATGAAAAATGAATAAAATTAAGAATACATTTTCATTTTTGGTCAAAATAATGCTAGATATTCTTTATGCATGCAGAATTAAGAGTTCCCAGCTACAGGAATGCACCTTTGAGGTTAGCTTATTTTTCAGTGTACCTCTAAGGTCAGCTGAGTACAACACTAAATAAAGAGCAACTTTCCCAACTACCTACTACTAAATGAATTCTATTATTTACAGCAGGGGACCCCCAAATTAAGGCTCACGGGCCAAATCCAGCCAACAGCCTCATTGTGTATGGTCTGGAACAAAGCATGGTTTTTACATTTTAAAGGGTTTAAATAAAACAAAATACTCTAAAGAATTTGAGATAAGGACAATATTCAGCCTGCAAAGCCTAACATATTTACTATCTAGCCCTTTAAAAAAAAAAGTTTGTGAACCCCCGATTTATAGTATAAAGCAGGGGCCAGCAAACTAGGACCCATGGCTAAATCCAGTCCTCTGCCCGTTTTCTGTAAATAAACTTTTATTGGGACACAACGTGCCCATTTGTTTACATATTGTTTAAGGCTATTCTGGCAAACAAGGTTGAGCAGTTGCAACAGCCTTTATGGCCTGCAAAACCTAAAATATTTACTAATAGAAAGACTGACCTCTGGCCTAGAAAATCATAGTTTAGAAGCCTTTACAAATATGATGATAATATTTTACTACAGCTTACATTTTTCATATTAAAGTATACCAGATCTAACAATATTTACCAATTTAAAATCAACTTTCTCAAAAATTTCCATTTTGCTTGGCTCTAATGAGAAATTTATTAGAGTTAAACACTTTTGCTAGCTGGTAATTCTTACTCCTTCAATCCCACTTTCAGAGACGAAGGATCAAGGACGCCCTACTCCCCCTACCTGTCTACAGTGTGCACCACACCGGGTACCTCCCACTACACAATCTTTTTGAACCGTCTCTAACCTGAGAGCCAGGTCCCCATATCAAAACAACTTCACTTTTCGTTCTTAATGATTGAAAAGATGCATGTGATAGAAAGTTAATGTGAATTCAGTAACACTTAAGAAATGAGCACCCATATATATTTCAAAATAGTACTTATTTGCATATTCAGTATAGAGAATACAGGCTTGGCCTTCATATTCTTTTAAGGATCCTCTTGCAAACACTCCACGGGGTAGTGCTGGAGAACTGTGCAGTGGCCACTTGGCTTAGGTTTTATGATATAAATATAGGCGAGGATGTTTACCCGGGGCCAAGCTGATGATGGTCTCCTGTCCCTGAGGAGTGCTCTGTCCTTTCCAACAGCCCAGTGGATTCAGGGGCCGCTGCAACCTGGGAGGAACACCGTTCGTCCTGCAGAGCTGCAGACATGGAGTCAACAGAACAATTGCTCACAATGCTGGACCGTGAAGAAATCTCACTATGGCTGGAGTCAGACAAGTTGTCCAATTTAGCTGATGGTGTAAGTGTGTAACCTGAAGAGAAAAGACAAGTGATCAAACTACAAAGCTAAAACACAGGTGGGGGAATATGGTTGGGAAAGGACATTCCCTTACACGTTCATTCACTTGCCTACCCACACCATTTCAATTCAACCCCAAATTCAAGAAATAAAAAAATAAAAGTCCATTATTACAGAGAAACTAGTCCAACTTTCTGCCCCAGGTTCTCACAGAGTTACAAGCATCTAATAAAACAAGAGGCTTTAAGTATATTAGAAAGCATTACAAAGTAGACAGCCAGAGTTTCTCAACTTCTTTTTAACTCTATGTCCCTTCCTTTGATTAACAAATATTTCATGGCCTGACCTGAGTGTCTATATACCACCTTGAGGTAGAGGTGAGAGAGGGGAGTCAGGACTCAAGGGAAAGAATATTTTTGCTTTTTCAAACTACATATACTTACCCAGATATTCTGCTTATGTCACCTAAGTAGTCTTGCCCCAAGTTGAAAGCCATTGTTTTAGTATTTTTTTTAAAAAATGGTTTTAGATTTGGATTTAATCTTATACCTAGTTTTCTTTTTTTCATCAACTTTGCAGAATGTTATTATTGAACAGCTAACTGACATAAGAATGTGTTATGAAAAAACACAGCATGTACCTGTTTTAAATTGTTTTACGACTTACTGCACAGCAGATATAGCTAGAGAGGCTTTCTTTTGCATTCTTTGGAATAAAGGGCTGGAGATGGAGTGAGGTGGAAGGATCCCAAAACAAATCTGCAGCCTGATAGTTAAATGTACGTAAGAGTTGGTTTTCCTAAGTGTTAGAAAAGTAACCAAACTTCTTTTGCCTAGAAATAAAAGAAAATGCTATAGTAATCCCAGCAAGGAGCAGGCCTCAAAGAAGCAAACAATTATCTTCTTGTTCACTGAGAGAATGTGGTTCAATAGGTGTATAACCTTTGGTTCAATCCCTGGGAATCTCAAGAATTATAGGCTTTATAATCACATACATATAACTCAAGTCATTAAATATGTGTTGAACAATAACCACATTAAGCAGTTTCATTAACTATTTCAAAGAGAAAAATTAAGACCCAGAAAATGTGTGATTTATATTTAGCTTATGGGGCCAGGCACAAGCCAGTCTCGATTCCTACCCCAGTTCTCTGATCTGGGGTCACTACTATTTATCAGTGCCCATCAGGAATTAACTGGTCAAGTTTCAAGATGTGGTAAATAAATTAAATTTAAACAAAATTAAATGAGATTCATAGGTACCGAGAACAGACTGATGATTGCCAGATGGAAAGGGGATGGGGGGAAGGGTTGGGTGAAAAAGGTGAAGATATTAATAGGTACAAATTGGTAGTCACAAAATAGTCACAGCATAGGGAATATAGTCACTAATATTATAATAATTATGTACGGTGCCAGGTGGGTACAGGAAATATTGGGGGGAGGGGAAAGCACATTGTAAAGTATATGATTGTCTAACCACTATGCTGTACACCTGAAACTAACACAAAATAATATTGAATGTAAACTGTAATAAAAAATAAACTTAAATTAAAAATTCTCAAAAGATAAAAACAATAATTTCTTTTAGCCTAAGGGATAACATTGCCATGTTAATTAATTCAGTATTTTGTAAATATAATCAATTTTAACAATCCTGGAAAGCTTATTAAACCACACATTCTTGGGCCCATTTCTAGCAATTCACATTTATGAGGTCTGTGGTGGAACAGAGTAACTATATTGTCTTACAGGTTTCCCAGATGACCTGCTATGTTAGACCATCTCTTCCTCCTCCTCTAATCAGATATATGAAAAGTGGATGACAAAAGAAGTGTATGTGGACAAGATAGTTTGTTGCCTCCCAAACACTTCCTTTTCCTTTAGCTTGTGAGTAGTTGCAGGAAGAAGATAGCAATAAAATTCTCTGAGGTAAAGGTTCTGTCTGATCAGATCATTATTGGGAGTTTTATTCTTTTTTAAAAAATATGTTTTTATTGATTTTTAGAGAGAGAAAAGGAGAGATATAGAGAGATAGAGACATCGTTGAGAGAACTTCACTGATAGGCTGCTTCCTCCATGCCCCCTACTGGGGATCAAGCCTGAAACCTGAGCATGTGCCCTGACCAGGAATCGAACCTGTGACCTCTTGGTTCATGGGTCAATGCTCAATCATTGAGCTACATTGGCCAGACTATTGGGGTTTTGATGTGAAAGTAAATACTGGTTCCTAAAAAGCCTCCTCTACTTATTTTACTCACAGACCCAGCTGCTTCTGGTAGGAAATAAAGCCAACTACAGAATATAAGAATATCAAGTTTACTAACATTAATAAAATAACATGTGAAAATAAGGCACTTTAATTCAATAGGACTTTGTTGCTTGAAGATCTGTAACACTAATCATAAAATACTTATAAATAGTATTTTACTAAATTATTTGCCTAAGTTTTAACAAATAACTTAATTTAAACTCCATTTACATTAATAAATAAAACAAATTTAACACTAAAATTAAGTAAAGAACTTCAGAGTGTCTTCCTCCTTTTAGACTTGCATCGCGTATAGAAGCAGTTTAAAGCGTTACTGTTGCCTCGGCTATTGGAATTGAAGATGTCACTCCCTTTCTCATCTTTGATGTTGCTTCCAACATCCTTCACTTTCTCAGGGCTTTCTGTAGCTTGATTGTGATCTGCGTCCTCTTTTTTGCTGTTGGCTAGTCTCTCCCTTGAAAGAGTTCTTTCCCTAAATCTTCTAAACGGGGATGTCATTCTTTTTCTGGCTGTGTTCTCACAACTTGTCCTGTCTCTATTCTCCTCAGTGGCCTTCTTGGTCCTGTCTGTTCTTTTGGCTGTGCTCCTGGTAATTTGAAGGATTTTCTTTTGCAAGTAAACCCCACCTATGCCGGGGTAGCTGCGGCCACTGATCTCGGTGCTGGACTCACTGGGAGGGGATGAGGTAGACCCTGAGAGGTGCAGCAGGATGCTGTGGTCAGATATGATACTGCCAACTGGAGGGAGAGATGCAAAAACCCTGTCATGGTCAATTAATTCTTTCCAATTAATCACAATTAGCCTGGTTTATATAACAGTTCACTATTAAAAATTCTAACATCCCACCCCACCACCTAAGAAAAGAAAAAAACCTAACATTTTGAAAATATCTGAAAAATTGAAATCTAGCCACATATAAGTTAGTGCATGGAGAGCCTACTATATAGCATTACAGAGCAGTCATCACAAGACAGAACACAGGATAAGGACTACCTTGATCAGAATAAGCTGGTAATGGAAATAAGCGAAGCTGGTAAAATCATAAGCAAAAATATTTTAAAAAATATTTCTTAAAAGTAACTATCTCTAGAATGTTCAGTCATTCTACTAAGAAAAAGTTTAGCAAAATCAGATAGGACATACAAATAGTATATACAATAAATGTTATAAAGCACAATTTCTGATCCTATTATACTCCAAGGTGGAAAGGTTGCCTTCTTTAAACACTGGGGAAGATAAAGGTTAAGGACTCTTGACTTCTCACTTGTTTATGGTGGGCGGATAGGTGAAAAAGGTGAAAGGGAATATAGTCAATAATATTGTGATAAGTTTGCCTGGCAACAGATGATTACTAAAATTCGGGGGCTGATCACATTGAAAGGTATGCAAATATCGAATCACTGTACTGTACACCTGAAACTAGTATAATTTTGTATACCAACTATACTTAAATAAAATATAAAAAAAGAAAAAAGTTCTTACTTGTGTAATCTCCTTGTAAAAAATATGAAGATAGGCTTATTTTCTTAATTGTTAGAAAACAAAGAACTAATTCCAAAGTTTAGCAAAAACTAGGAACTGATCCTAATAATGTATGTTTAGTTTGATAGCATTTTTGTTCAAGTCAAGATTACAGGCAAAAATCTGTCTATGGAAATATACAGAAATATTCCGTGGGTGTTTTAAAGGAATACATGTAAGAACAATTGGAAATTGTTTAAGAAAAAAATTTCTTCAGGTTCCTAAGGATTCTCAACATGACTATGACAGGCTCACAATAAACATCAGGACTGCTTGGTGGTCACGCATGGGAGGACACATGGAGGAAAGACTTCCCTCCTCCAGTAGTGAGAGTGAATTTTCAGTTGGGAGTAAGAGCAGTAGGGGAATTCCTGTTCCTAATACCTCTCCCACAAGTCACACTGGCTAGAGAACTGTCTATAGTGGGACTTCTGAACACCGACGCGGTGGCGGCTGTAACAATGTTCCTCAGAGAGTACTGAGGCGTACGGGCACTGTCCATCGGCCCATCTGTGTGACTGGCACTGCTCCCAGTTTCATTCCTCCAACCTGAAAGGACCACTGAGGCAGAAAAGCGATGAAGCAGACCTGTGAGCTTCACAAAATCATGTATGAGTTACACACAACAGGATCAGAAACTTGTGTTTTATTAATATACCTTTTATATATACTCTGTCTTATTTGATTTTTACAAAGCTTTTCTTAGTAAAATCCGAATGAAAATTCTGGCCAGTCTCAGCTATGTGAACGGGGAAAGGGCAGGTCAGCTATGGAGCTATGTTGCCCTGGGGTAGAAACAGGGAAAGAGGAGACATTCAATTTTCTGAACACTTACCATGCATCAGCCTTTATATATGTTATTTCATTCAATTCTCATATAAGTTCCCTAAAATAGGTGGTTTCCCCCCCATTTTAGATAGGAAACCTGACCTTATACATCAGTTGCTTGTAGTGACTCTGCAATAGGAGGGGACAGAGTCAGGATCCAAATCAGGTCTGATATCACTGTACCACACTGCTGCCACAGAGGGAGTGAAAATAAGAAAAGGCCTCTAAAAGTGAGATGAATCTTAGGACACAGGAGCTGAAGAAAGCTCTGGAAACTTTTCTTCCTGCTAGAATTCATAAGCTTGTCTTCCCTGGTCATGTACTACCCTGTACTGTGATTACTTCAAGATGCAATTCTTTTACATCAGTGAAGACAATGCCAGGACTAAGGAGCCTTTTCCCACAGGGTATAGCCAGAGTGTGGGTGGGCCAATGTAAAATCTACACACATCATTTAGAATGCTACATGCTAACATAATGACATCTCCAGGCACTGCCCAGGCTACTCAAGAGCAGCTTAGTCTGAATTACGAAAACATGCAAATGAACAAGAGTGATTTCAGATTTTTTACCTCAAGAGGTCCTATATAAATATAAATGTAAAAATCCATAGGGTATTGGTTATTTTAAATCATTATTAATAAAAAGTTAATATTCCATTACTAAAGAAAGGAATGCTTTAACCTAAATATTTGTTTCTTGTGGGGAAACATGGGACTTGGTTGGAAAGTCTGTAAGGAGGATTCTCTGAAAGGCCAGAGGCCTCTGGGGACACTGCTTGACTTTTCCAAACAAGTCTGAGCCCCTGGGTGTTTTACTAGAATCTTTATGTTTAGTCTTCAAAACATCCTTGTTTGAAAGACACTACAGATGCAGGTATTTTCTCAAGGATGCTTACCCTGCTGATTATATCTAGAGGTTAATTTTAGTTCAAGCTGTTGTTACAATAAAAGCCTAAGGAGGCAAGAGAACAGGGCTATTTGCTCATAAAGCAAAACAGCCCCTTAGTCCTCTCTTTGACAGAAACATGTGTCAGTGTAATCATTCATCTGTCATTCAGGGTCTGCTGGTCAGCCCCGGCAGTTTCTTTTCATAAATGTTGTTGGTTAAAAACAATTTCTTGTAGAAATTCTTATTTTAAAATACTCCACAGAAATTTTAAATAATGGGAAATTTGAATAGCAACATCAAGAATATGCACAGAACAAAGCAACTGTGAATTCTTACAGGAGTCCTACCTAATACCTGGAAAGTATATGAACAATTCAATCCAAAACATGAAAGTTCAAAAAGAATCAGAAGTTATGTTTTTCTTCACATTTTGTTATTAAGACAGATTGAAAAACAAAATATATTACAAAGTATTGTTTGGTAAAGTAAGAACTAGCTTGAACTGTTCTGCCGTCTTACCTTTGCGTGGGGAACCTTGAGGAGATCCAGGAGGACTGGAATGTAAGGACGATGTCATGGAAACAGTGTCTTCTGAATGTTTCTTACCACTCATTTCTTCAGTTGTTCCTAAAACTTTCTGAGGTGAACTTGTACCTAAAAATAAAGCCCCCAAAATAAGCATCATTTCACAGTTAAATGTCAGTAGTTGCCTAAATTACTACACAACTAAAGCCATGATACACAATGGCTAGTGTATTCAATTGAAATGTGTAAATGACAAACGGGGACTAAATGACTGGGTAATGGAATACAGAGATTCTCACCTCTAGTTATTTGTTCAAATTCAGCCAGTCAGCACAGACCAGATTATAATAGTTCTTTTTTGTTTGTTTTGTGACATAAGGGAAATTGATTTCACAGTCTAAGTCCCAACCCCCACAAATGACACACTTGTTGGAAGTCTTAATAAGACAAGGCATGGATTCAAACTCTTCCCTCCCCTCTAGAGGTGGCCTCTCCAAGTCAGGGCGAGGCATGTGACAGGAGCAGTGTAGGATGTTGGCACTGTGACTACCTGTGGTGCATCTGTGCTGTGGGAATACAGAAGAGGCTGCAGGGCTGCCAGTCCAGCCCTTTTCAAGAGCACTAAATTCACACTACAGGAGAGAAGTAGACAACAGAAAGAATCATGAATTTATAGAAGAATAGTATGGAGCCCACTGGAAACATTCCTGCAAAGTTCTATCATTATTCTTGTCCAGCAGCTGGTCCTGTTTAGTATAGATCAAACTTAGCAATGGTTTCCTTATATTCACATTTTTACATTCATCTCTAAGAAATGTCAAAGAGCTACTGACACTGTACTCAACAGTAAAGAAAGCCCAACTTTGACAAGGATTCCGCAGTAACAAGCAGTCCTATAACACTGAAACAATTCAAATTACAGCAAACTCACACTGCTTTTACTTAATAATGCCATCCTATTTAATAAAAGGCTAATATGCAAACTGTCCCCTTGATCAGGAGTTCGACAGGGGTCAGGGCCAGCCTGCCAACTGCCCGCGGCCCCTCCCCGCAGCCGGCCTGATCGGCCCTGATTGGGGCGGGCCCCACCCGTGCATGAATTTGTGTACCAGGCCTCTAGTTTTAATATAAATGCATTTATTATGTAGATAACAGCCATATTACAACAAGAGGGAAGGGGAGTACCTGGTACATGTAATAATGCATCTCGGGTGATGACATCCAAGTAAGGAGCCAGAACCAGACCTATCCCATTTCTTACTCCTACAAACAAATCTATCAACTTCAATTTTGCATCCAATTCTCTCTTCATTTTCACATCCTCCAAACTAGTTCAGGCCCTGCGCAACTTCCAGTTAATTATTATACTAGTTTTCCATTCAGGCCTCAATCTCTAGTCTCACTGCACCCCCTACTCTTGTTCTCCAACATGAACTGGACCTTCCCTTGCTCAAATCTCTTCGATAGCTGCCCACTGGCAACTTCCCTTTAGCATGCCATTTACAATTTCAGCATGCTTATGACTTCACTTCTCTTCATCCTTGGTGGCTGTTTGGCACAGTGGTTAAAAAGCAAAGACTCTGTACCAGTTAGCCTCAGCTCAACTCTCAGCTCCAACACTTCTTGGTAATGTGCAAGTTACTTAGACCCTCTATGGCTTCCCCTGCTGAGTGAGAGTAGTTCCTATCACAAGGTTCTTATAAAGATTAAATGAATATAATATATAAAGTTAGCAAAGTGCTTAGAACTGTGTCTGACCCTCAGTAAATGCTCTGTAAGTGTCAGCTTTAATTATTACTGTCTCAACACTCTTCCTACAGCTTAGTACCCAGAGGCAGCTGCCTTAGCTCCTTGGAGATACCAAGGTTTTCCTCTGCCTGAGCAACTTCTCTGGAATCTTTGCCTAATTACCTCTTTCCTGATCTATCTTTTAAGGTTCTGCTTAGGTATTATCTCCAAAAAGCCTTCTTTGAAACTCTACCTTACCGCTGCCTGCCCTAAAAGCTCTCCCTCTTCTGTTGTTTTATAGGTTCTGTACAGACCCCTGGCATAAGAGCAAACTCGTTCTATTAATTATCTGTTTGTGTGTCAATGTTACCAACTGGCAAAGGTAGAGACATTTCTTTACAACTTTGGGTCGCAAAACAAAATCAAATTACATTCACATTTCACGAGTTCTACTAAATACGTCCTGTATATAATGCATAGACTAAGTAATAATACTAGGAACTAGGGCTTCCCATCTAAAAGCTAAAATAGTGATATTGTCAAAACCACAAATAAAAGTAATTTTGATAATGTCTACCTGGCTTAAAAGAGGGGAAAAAAGTATAGCTTATACTTTATGTACTTTACATGCTGTTCTTGTCTTCTAACTAGGGTTTTCAGAAGTAGTCTTTAATGAAAAACCAATATACAGTCACTTTTAGAATAAGCAACTTCATTCTTACAGGTTGCATTTATTTGCATTATGTAATTGATTAACTGCACCTTTGACTGTAGTACCCAAGTGTATTGCTGTTAG
This sequence comes from Eptesicus fuscus, assembly GCF_027574615.1. NCBI lineage: Eukaryota > Metazoa > Chordata > Mammalia > Chiroptera > Vespertilionidae > Eptesicus > Eptesicus fuscus. The sequence goes on from NC_072478.1 coordinate 72,511,565, forward strand.
GTTTTCGGTTGATATGATTATAGGAATCTCAATGTTAGCATTTAAAATATGTATGGTGTCATCAAATACCTACAGGCAAAATGAAACATTTTAAAATTCATGAGTGATGATTATATTCCACAAAATATAATAGCTGATTTCCTGAGCACTTACATTAATTATTTTTCATTCCAACTCCCCTGGGAATTTCAATTAAATGAATGTGATATTAATTGTGAATACTCACTCATTGTGACAGGTTCTCTTGATTGCCCCTTCTTCCTGGTGGGGTGCAAATTAACAGCTGGTACTTGAAGAACCTGGCTTACTCTGTGGGGCTGATGCAAATGGGCTTTAGCTGTTTGGCCAGCTGACCTCATAGGCACTGGAGACATTTCTGATGATTTGGCTAATCTTTTTTCAGTTAAATTCTTGGTCACTAAAAGAAGAGAGTAAGAAACACATAATTCTGCACTTTTAGGCAAGGTTATTACCACTGACAATAAATGGCTACTTTAAAATCACCTTTTCAACAAAAAAATAGATTAATTTTCCTAAAAACAACTTCACATAATTATATTATTATTTCTAAAATAATAATATAATTATTCTAATTTTGTAGAATTATAGTTAAGTTTGCTTCCTAAATATTTTTTGAATCCATTAACTTCATTAGCTCCACCTCTACCATCACAGTGAAGGCCAATTTAAAATCTTCTTATCTATAATATATATATATATATATATATATATATATATATATATATATTTTATTTTGTGGGACAGATCCTGTCTCAGGTTTCTTTGAACAAATAGCACAGGAGGACACCAAGCCCATGCAGACAGCAGCCCAGGGGCCACACCAAGCTGCAGCTATAGCCTGGGCCTTGGTTTGAGCCTTGGCCTTGGACTTTAGCCATCAGAGCCCAAGACCCTTGTAGATGTGAGCACGAGCACATTGCCCAAACTTGGGGTAAGTGATGTGGGCAAGTCAACTGAACTCGCAGCTGCCCTTTGGGATCTTGAGCTTGACCTCCTTAGGCTTTACGAGGGCCCTGATAGCTACGGCATGTGCACTCTTGGCCTTGGTGTTGCCAGCCTGCATCTTCTTCAGGCCTTACTTGTTGTGCTTCTTGGCAAAGCACATGTTCCTCAGGAACTTGGGGTACATACTCTTAAGACAGTCATATCTTTGTGGTTAGGGTTTCTTGATGCCATTTCTGTGCCATTTTGGGGACTACTTATGGGTGGTGTGTTTCTTGGACTTGGCCGGGTCTGCACCAAAGCCTGCAGCTCTCAAAGCTCCTGGGACTGGAAGAGCTTACATCCTCTCATCTATATTACTGAATATCCCCTCACTGCATCAGTTCCAGTTGCCATCAAGCCATTCCCCATAGAAAAGCAGGCTGACTTTTTCAACGTGAAAATCTGATCATATCACTTTCCTTCTCCAAATGCCCAACACAAACCTTCAGATGACTTGCCACTACTATCAGGATCAAGATCCAAATCCCCCAAACAAGGCCTGACAGGCCTGTATGATCTGTCATCAACCCACTATTAGTTTCCCTAATAATATCCCGCCATTCTGCATAGACTAGATTAGATGCTAAAGTTTTATATTCTCAAGGCATCCTGTGACTTTCTTTCATAGCACTGATAATTGCAGGGGGGGCAAAAGTAGGTTTACAGTTGTTCATATGGAAAATACAATGATTAATAAATACAAGAATAAACTGTGTTTCGTGTACTCAAAACTGTAAATCTACTGTTGCCAACCCCTGAATCTGTGTGATGATCATCAATTCATGCGTCTTCCCCTGCCCAAGACTGTAACTAACGTGAGAGTAAGGATCATAATGTCTTATTCACTACTAACTCCCTATGTGTCCAGTGACCTATAGACAACAGATGCTTAATAGGTATTTCTTGAATGAGTAAGTGAAATTATTGCAACAGTTATATACAGGAATACCAGATATGGTTAGAACAGTGGTTGGCAAACTAATTAGTCAACAGAGCCAAATATCAACAGTACAATGATTGAAATTTCTTTTGAGAGCCAAATTTTTTAAACTTAAACTTCTTCTAATGCCACTTCTTCAAAAGAGACTCGCCCAGGCCGTGGTATTTTGTGGAAGAGCCACACTCAAGGGGCCAAAGAGCCGCATGTGGCTCTCGAGCGGCAGTTTGCTGACCACGGGTTAGAATATTTGCATATGAATGCCTGGATTAAAAACAGAACTCTCATAGTAAGAAACAAAAAATTGCTTCGTTTGTACAAAATCAATACTGTGGTCCAAAGGAAAAAGCTCTTCCTTCAGGCAGCACTTTTAATTCTTCAGGGTGGTTTCAACACAGGTCCCACTTCAGTACTCCATGAATATTTGCTTTAAACACCAAGATAAAAGCAAAATTAGCAAATTTACCCTGTCCCAGCACAGCTATAATAGTTAGCTGCTACGCTTTTATTTTGAGAACCTAGGGAATATCTGAGTGGTAAGAAAGTCAAAACACACCGACTTCTGGGTGATATGTAGTGTCTCATCAACTAATTGAATCCAAAATGTAATCTTTTGGTTAGAGCCATAAAACACATTTCCCCCTCTCCTCTCAGTACTAATCAATTCTCTACTGACACTTTACTAATTGCTACAGTACAAAAAAAATATCAAGAGACTATCTTAAATATAAAAAGAGTTAATAGATGAGTGCCAAAGCCCACATATACTGCCTTATCATGAAGAACCAAATTCTACAATGCTCAGCAATCAAGTATTATTTGTGTTTGGGGTGGTCATTATTTAAGCATTTAAAGATCAATTTTGCAATATAAATCAAATAAAAACTCTCGGACCAATTTAAAGAAATATGCAGAGTTAAATTTTCACAAAACTCAGTTTAAGGAAGTCCCACAGGTTTTCTCATTTTAAATAAATATTAAATATGAAGCGAAAAACACCATTAAAACATGAATAACTTTAAAGATTTTATAT